>NC_024798.2:4299202-4993236 GCF_000309985.2 Brassica rapa | reverse complement strand
TTGCCATTTGTATTTCTAAACACAAAATAATATGTTTTATTAGAATTTCGTACTTTTAGAACGAACCATTTATATTAATAATACACGCAATTACAAGAAGAAACAATGCATAGAAAAGTAAACCGACATTAAGCGTAAATTGTTCAGGAGCAAATTCTCCAATAAAAAGACCGGCCATAGAAGCAAAAATTAAAATTGCACATAAAACCAAAAATATGCGAATCATCTTTCTTGCAATGAAAAACCGGAATGTGGCGATTTGAAAATATTTGAGAGAAGATGAAATATTTTGGATGAAGTAAATGAGTGAAGAATGAGTATATTTATAGATGAAAATACTGTTCATAGCCGTTTGAAAAGGGTAAAAATTTTGAAATTTTTTCTTTGTGACCGTTGGGATTAAATCGTATGAACTGAAAATTATTCTGAAAATACTGTAATAATCAGTCAACCAAATTCCGTAAATTTCATAATATTTTATATAGGTGACCAAACATTTATATAATAACAATAATATAATAAACAAATAAATATCAATCATATTATGGTGATAGAAAAATTATAAGATTAAATAAATTAGGCGGCGGCACAGCCAAGCCAATAATTATAGTGTAATTAGCAATCAAGGTTTATTAACGAGGCGACATACCGTCCGCATTAATATAGATAAATAATAATAATTAAAACAACCACTATAAAATTATAGATAATAATATAGGCGGTATACCGGCCATTATAGCAGAGTAAATATGATACATATAAGTTTTACCGAATCGCAGAGTGATCGTGCTGATAACGTGTTATAAAATAACTTATAATTTTATAGTATAGAGAAATTTAATTAAGAGCGAAATTTTATACCCGCAGAAAGGAGATACTACTGATATAAGATAATAACGAGAGAGAATATGTTATAAGAGGAAGAAGAGATGGTGTATTACAATTGATCGAAACGATCGTTTATATAGAAGTGAAAAAGAGAAAGTTACTGTGTGTGCATAGTGACGGTGGGCTCCACATAGTAAATAACAATGCGAAAATGTCAAGTTTTGGTGCGTATTATTTTGACGTTGTTTTTCTTCACGTTTACAACAACATACGATTTGATCTGTGTTTTAAGTTTAACATACTGAATAGTAGTTAATAAGTGCTTAAACAAACCCACTTTTTATCATCTGAAGCTTTATTAGAAATTGCAAACTCAAAAGAGCAGAGCATCACCGAAACAAACCCCCTTATATCATAGCTTTTATATAGGGATATATAAAATGCTAATAAGAGGCAGCGATCATCATTTTGGAGAACTCGTGGAAAGAGAGAACACCATCGCCGTCCAGATCCGCTTCTCGCACCATATGCTCCGCCTCTTCCACCGTTATCTTCATCCCCATGTCTTTCATTCCTTCTCCCAACTGCATTTGACCATAAATAAATAGCACACCATCTATATTACCACTTATCAAGTACCTCTTTGTATATTGTCTCTATGTTATGAATTTGAAATATAATATCACCAATGATCAAGTAACTCTTTGTATATTGTTTCTATGCTATATAACTACGTAAGCTTTAGTTTAAAATAGTAAAAGAAGAAAATATTACCTCGAGTGCGGATATGACACCGTCTCCGTCTCTGTCAAACACTCTGAATACTTCTATTAATTCATCCGATGCCGCTTCCTAAACCGATTTTTTCATTTAAATTTTCTGTCTAAGTTTATATATATTAATTTTTCACAGTTTTTTTAGTATTATTTATATTAAACCTGAGAGGTGTTTTGAGCCATTATATACAAGAAGTCATCAAAGGTGATGCCTCCGTTGCCAAAGATGTCGACATGGCTCATCATCTCTTGAAGTTGTTCCTCGTTTGGACTCTTCCCCATAGACTTCATCACCTTCGTTAGTTTCTCCTTCGTTATGAACCCTGTGTTACACGCAACCATATATAAGTCAACTAATCCATCATCACCAGTCCTATGATCGATTCTGATAAAACAAACTGTGTGTTATATAGGACAAAAGATGATAAAATCAGACTGACCATCGGAGTCTTTGTCGATGAGACAGAAGGCTTCGTAGAACTCTTGGATCTGCTCATCGGTGAAAGCATCGGCCATCTTCGTCGATCACAAAGAAAAGTCAAAGATTTTCTTGATGATTAACTTTTCTCTTGTTTTTTTTTTATTGTGAAGGAAGATTATGGGGAAGAAAGAGAGCATTCCATCTGGATTTAAGTAATGACCTCACACATCCCATGGCTCTTGCCGCGTCAAAAGTCAACATAAATGACCTTGCGTTTTCATTATTTTGTGATTTTTTTTTTCTGAGGCACGACTCCAAGTCATGGGTCAATGTTCAAACTTCTGACTTCCAAGGCTCATTTTCATAGTTTTTGAATTAGGAATTAATGATGTACGGGATTTCTATAAAAACCTTTGATTACACAGCTTTAAGTTAGTATCTTGAAGTATTGATCACGTCTGACGAGTCAAGTGTTTAAAAGTCTCACAATACGAGCAAGTTGCATTTTAGGTCTCTGGTGTCCTGGTAAGTAATAATAATGCAAATTAGACATGATTAACTACATTTTCAAGAAACACTTTCTTTGAGAAAGAAAATTTGGTTTCAGTTTCTTGATCCCATTAATATTAGTCATTTTTAATAAAACCAATTTGGAACTTCAAATAAATTTTTTAATTCTTTCATTCCAAGATGACTATTATTAATGATGATTGTCAAAATGAATATTTTCAAAACCTATGCAGGAAAGAAAGACTAGCTTTATGGTGATGCATAAAGGAAACAAAAACTATACTCCATCTGTTTCACTAAGATAGATGTTTTGGGAAAAAAATTGTTTCGCAAAGATAAAAATTTTGTATTTTCTATAAAAGATTTGTAAACTTCAATAAAATTAATTGACTTTATTGAATTATTATTGCTTAAAAGTTATTAAAACTTGAAAATTACATAAAATGATATTTTTATTATAGTGATTTAATGTGTTTTATTAATATGTGTGAAAATATGACCCATAACTTGATTTTAAACACAAAGGTATACCCCAAGTTGAATCAAATGAAAAACAAACCCAAAAGGCTAGTGAAATCACAAGTAGCTCCTTGTGACAAAAAAAAAACAAAATGTACTATTACGAATATAACCCTTGGAAGTCTTCTAAGAGCTTTGTAAGTCTTCTGGGAGAATACTTCGAGGAAGTCTTCTCATATTGTAGATCTTAAAAATAATTTATAAATTTTATTAAAAATATTTTGATGGGGGGGAAATTGAAATCATGTAATTATAAACATTTGTAAATGATTTAAATTAAGATACAATAAAATTTAAAAAATTTCAACACAGATGAGTGATTGTAGTGAGTCATAGTATTATATGGTTTAGGGTTTGGTAACATATGTTGTAGTATTTTTTTTTTTGTATTTTTAAGGTTAGATTTTGGAAGCTTAACATTTTTTTGTAAAATTAAAATTTTAACATTTTTTTGTAAAATTAAAATTTGACCTATATATGTTTAGTTTCAAGTATATTAAAAAATTTCAAAGTTTATTTTAAGTTTAGTGAATTGTTTTTTCCTATTTAGTTAGTTATTTAAGGGTATAAATTTAAGGTCTAGAAGGGCGAGTAGTATATTTAGAGGTAGAAGACTTCATGAAAGTCGTCTAATAGAAAATTTCTCTTAAAGTCTTCTGAATCGAAAATATTTAACCTAAATAGAAATTTTTGTCTCCATATATAAAGAAAATGTACACATTCTCTCTCTTCCTCTGAAATGGATGCAACAAAAATGTAATGATTCTCACTAAAACTCTTCAACATCTCTCTAATCTATTTGAACTTGAAAACATTAAATTTTATATGAATTTTTCATTTTTTTGTCTCATCTCACTAATTTATCTTGTTTTTGCAGTTTTTATCACATGGTTCTAATCTTCTATTCTTTTAAAGGTAAATCTATAAATTTTGGAGATCTATTTTTTTTTCTATAAAACTAGATATATCTAATCTTCCACTTATTTCTCTTTTTGAAGCCATTTGAACGTTTTTGGATATGCATGTTTTTGAGATATGGGTCAGACTTTTGAAGACTTCTGGGAAGTCTTCTAAAATATTATGTGCCACAAGACTACTTGAAAGTCTTTTGACTTCATGGAAGACTTCCTGAAAGTCTTCTGACTGAGTCTTCTTCCATGTCTCTCATTTCATAACAGATCTAAGCGTTTTGATAAATCTCCATGTTTGATTTTTTTTTTTCATTTGGTAACTTCTTATTGCATAAAGCTCTTACTTTTCCCAAACTAATACTTTCCAACCTCTTTCTAATCTCTTTGAACTTAAAAACATCAAATTTGTTTATTAATTTTTCATTTTTGTCTCATGTTTTTTTTTCACTATTTTATCTTATTTTTGTAGATTTTCTATCACATGATTCTCATCTTCTACTCATTTAAAGGTAAATCTATAAATTTTTGATATCTAGTTTTTTTTTATGTTTTATTAAGGTAAATCTATTTAATCTTTCATTTATTTTTTCTATTTTGAAGCCAATAAAACGTTTTTGGATATGCATGTTTTTCAGATCTGGTTTTTGAGATCTGGATCTGACTCTCGAAGAAGTCTTCCCGAAAGTCTTCTAAAATATAATGCACCAGAAGACTTCCAGGAAGTCTTCTGACTTCAAGGAAGACTTCCTGGAAGTCTTCTGACTTCATAGAAGACTTCCTGGAAGTCTTCTGACTGAGTTTTCTCTTATGTCTCCTCTTTCATAACAGATTTAAGCGTTTTGGTAAGTCTGCATGTTTGATTTTTCTTCATTAGGTAACATTTTGTTGTATAAAGCTCTTACCTTTTTTCCAAACTAAAACTCTATAACCTTTCACTAATCTCTTTGAAATTGGAACACCAAACTTTATACCAATTTTTCCTTTTTTTTTGTCTCATGTCTTTCTCCCAAATTTATCTTGTTCTTGTCGGTTATTTATTACATGGTTCTCATCTTCCACTCCTCTAAAGATAGATCTATAAATGTTGGATATCTATTTTGTGTGTTCTATAAATATATATCTATCTACTTTTTCACTCATTTTCTCTGTTTGATGTCATTTGAATTTTTTTGGATATGCAAGTTTTTCAGATCTGATTCAGATTTTGGAAGTCTTTTTGGAAGTCTTCAAAAATATAATGCCTTAGTGTTCTGACAGATTCTGTCAAGTAAAGTCCAAGCTTATCTTTGTGGAGGAATAATCTCTAATTCCATATGTAATAGTTTTATTTATGGCATGTTTTGTGATTTATGTGTGTACTCTTTTAGATGTGAATTCTTTTGTAAATTTGAAAATATATTAATGAAATTTTTAGTAAATATGTTCATGTTTACAATAATATCTTGCCAAAAATACATGAATTTATTGAAGTTATTGATACAATTTCAATAGCAAAACAAAATAACTCAAAATTTTATCCAATTTACTAAAACTACGAGAGAAGACTTTTAGCAAAACTTAGTCAAATTCACAAAATATAAAAATTACATAAGTTCAAACATATAACACTTTCACTAGAAGTCATTTGGCAAGTCTTCCGGGAAATCTTCTAGGAAGTCTTCTCAGAGGACTTAAATTTTAAGCAGGAAATAAAATATAAGCGGAAAATTTAGGCGGGAAACTTTAGTTTTAAATGAAAATTAAAATTTTAAATCTCATGAAAATTAAAAATTATATCTTATGATCTAAGAATACATATTAAACCATATAACTTGATAATCTTGAGAAGACTTCCACATAAGTCGTTCGCCAGAAGACTTCCAGGAAGTCTTCCATTTAGGTTATTCTTACAGTTGACAATTTACAAAGGAATACTTTCATAGAAGTCTACTCTACAGCAAACTTCTTTGGAAATCTTTCTTTGTAAATAACGGCTTGCTCTTGTTTTTAAAAAAATCTCAAAAATATCAGAAAAGACTTACCGGTAAGTCTTCTACGATAAACAATTTAGTTTTGCAATTGACCGAACTGTGTAAGAAATTTTACTTTTTCTAGAAGACTTACATGTAATTCTTCTACCAGAAAAAAAAACTTAAATATTACATTTAGTTGGCGATTTCCATGTACGTCGTCGTGTCAGGTTACTTTTGCATTTGAAAAAAAAACTTAAATATTTAGTTTTAATTAGACGACGTCCATGTAAGTCTTCCGGCAAAAGACTTACACGGAAGTCTTCTCTGATAACCAAGGTTTCACCAGAATCTCGTAATAAAATTCTGGAAGACTTATGTGTAAGTCGTCTTCCGGGAGACTTACATGAAAGTCATTTAATTATAATTAAATATTTAACTTTTATTTTTCAATTACAAAAGTTACTCGAGAAAACTTTCACCAACAGTGAGAAGATTTTCATGGAGAGTTCGGAAGACTTACAGGGAAGTCTTCCGCCGAAAGACTTCCGTGTAAGTCATCTAGAGAAAGTCAAACTTCTGACACAATCCGGTCAATTGCAAAACTAACTTTTGTATCCTTGACGACTTATTTTCTCTGGTATTTTCGAGATTTTTTTTTAACAAAGAAAAGTTGGAAGACTTCTAGAGAAATCATCTCTAAAAACACACATAAAGTCAATTGAAAAAATAACCTTTGTATTCACCAAAAGACTTCCATAAAAGTCTTCTACGACGAGAAGACTTACACGGAAATGTTCTGGCGAACATATCTGGAAAAAAAAAATCAATTTCATACTTTCAACCAGTGAGATAACTTGATTAGCTTCTCTTATCACGCAAAACTATACCACGAAACAACCCCACTTGTTGATGACCAAGAATAATGAGTTTGAACCTTACAAAGTTTAGAATCAAAATTTTGGAATTTTTTTGATGAATATAGAGAGAAATTGAAAGAGATGTAGTTTGTGTGAATAAGTAATGAGATATGAAGAGTGAAAATCGAAACTTTGGGGCATTAAGAGCTTCAAATTGGTTGTTTATGGTGGGTTGGTATATTGATGGCAATGGCAATATTATAAATATTTGATGAAGATGAAGATGATAAAGTAAAACACTCATTTTGGAAAAAAGAAGAAAAAAAGAAATAATGGCATTTTCGTGAATAATCTGAACTTTTAGGGTGAATAAGACAAATAAAAGTTTTAAAAAAAAATTAAGGATTAGTTTTGTGTTTAGCTTTTTTTTTATTTTGAGTCATATTTGAAAAAAGTCCAATAATTGTTTAGGTACACAAAAAAATCATAATCGGGCAAAAAAATCTACATCAACTTCTGTCAAGTTATGAATGATGCCGACCCATTTGGAAAAAGTATGTGTTAATAGTGATTGTTAGATCAGAAAGTTTGAAAAGTTACGAAGATCTCTTGTTACCATATGAAAATGAAAAAAAAAGCCAATCACATTTGTTACAAATGCATTGTCAGTTTATGATTTTTTATTACGCTATAGAGCAGTTATTACTCTTAAAGTAGTTTTTTTTGTGATTACAAGCTAACTAAGCTTATTTTTCTACCAAAATAGGTCTCACCGTTTTTAATCTTATTTTTCTTCTCTCTCTCTGTAACAGAAAAAAAAACAATTTTAATGGCAGAGAAATTTAAGAAAAAATCTAGAAAATAATGTCTTTAATGGCAAAAGAAGATGAAGAAACTGAACGGTCATCGTGGTCTTTCTACAGTCATTTTGTCGGATTCTTGTTGCACCGTCCTCACCTGAAGACGGTGTTGATATGAACAAAGCTCTTGCCACAAACGCCACCCGTCTTCTCATATCTCGGCGAGGGCCCAAATCTGTCGTAGTCTTCTTTGTCATCTCCTCCGATGTGTTGATTCATCAAGTCATCTCTTCCATTGCGTATCAACAAATTTCCTGGCGTCGCGACCTCAGGTCTCTCGCCGTCATGACACTGTAGAGGCTCAAGAATATCAATGGCCACTTTTGGGGTTTTTTGCACTTTTGGTCCTTAAAGTTTTGTATAATTTTTTTAAATCTAAAACTTATTAATTGTACATATGTATACTTAAATTAACCCATAAACTTCTTGATTGGTCATTCCAGTACATTCTCATAATTGCAAGAATTGTCGTTGGTCTTTTGATTGCTTTCATTTTTGCCTCCGAACTTTCAAAATAATCAATTGTCTCTTTGATTTAGCCAAAAATTGACCAATTATATACTACAGCCTCCTCTTAATGCATTGAACAAAAATATGAACATAATTAAATGTAATATAAAATGAATAAAATTAACTAAAATCAAAAGGTAAAAATCATTAGATATGATTAACTTAACACAAAAAAAACTATATGTACACCTATTGTTATGTACACCATCTTCAGTTTGACTTGATATATTTTATTATGTTTGGTATTTTTTAGTAAACAGCCACCAATTCACTTATATGTGTATAACTTCTTGACATATGTTAAAATAACACAAACAAACCACTAAAGTTATACAAAATGCATAAAAATGAAACTATAAATTTAAAAGGCATTTGGTGTATACACTACACCATGTAAACAATTTTTTTATTATACACATGTACAATGATTCACATTTACATCAATTAATTTGTACAATAATACAGGGACACCAGATAATATTTTACATTTATTTGCAATGATTCAAATGTACATTTGATAATCAGGAATACATAACAATGATAGCATGGTCGAAATCACCAATGTGTACACACACACATATATATTTCTTTTTTTTTCTTTGAATTATACATGGGTAATCTGGCCCCACAGAAGTGGTCTAGACTAGTCATGTAAAGACCCTCACGAGCGGATAGGATTTTGGTCGAGAAAAATTCCGCTCGACCAATTCAGAGTTGGTTCGACCAGAATTAAAAATAAAAATCGAGCCGGTAAACTAATGCTTCGACAAGACTGTCTTGTGGTCGAAAGACCATCACTTGATAGTTTTGGTCGAGTCTTATATATTTGGTCGAATTCTTTTTATTTAAGCTGGACGAGATTTTCTGAGAGAATAACGAGGGCTGAAGACAAGGAATATTTGGTTGAAAAATTATTAAAAATTATCAACCAACTTCCTAAATAATTTCAGAACTAAGTTATGTTCACCACCAGCCTGCTTGCTCAGTATTAAATCACATGTTATGCACCTGCCTGCTTGCCTAGCTTCTTCAGTAACAGCACATGCAAGTCACAAGCTGCTTGTTGTGCTTGCTCATTAATTCAGTCACATGATTGTCACCAGCTGCTTGCAGCTTTCGTCTTGGGAGGGAAAGGACAGCAGCTTGTTTTTGGAAGTGCTGAAGCTGCTCTCTACATGTCTTTTCTCAGCCTTGCTTTGTGTAAAGAGAAAACCCTGAGCTGAATCAACCCCATATGGTATAAAACATCTTCTTCTCTCCTCTGGACGTCCTGTTACTGCAAGAAAAACCAGAGAAAAATTCAGAGAGAAAGAGAGAAAGAAGAGAGAAAAATCTGTGAGAAAATTTCATGAAAAATTCAGAAAAAAATTCTGGGAAGAGGAGTGAGCATGGACAACCCTTTCTCACCATCCTGTGACTTTAATCAGTGTGTTCTGGTGTGGTTAAGAGCTGAAGGTTTGGCGTCCAAGAGTTTAGAATCACCCAAGTTCTTTAGCCTTGGATTTTATCGGTAAGAACATATGGGTTTGATGAGATCAGTTTTGCTTGAGCTTCAGTTCTTGTTAGGTAACCAAAACGATTTGGTCTGTTTCTGATATTGAACCTATCATGGATATCTTGTCCTGATCAGGTTAGACATGTGTTCAGCTTGAAGTTTATATCAACCAAGTTCATCTTAAAGCTTGAGGAAATCGGTAAGCCATAGCTACTAGTTCAGAGAAGTTTTGTTTGGAACAAGTGGACTGATTTGTTAAGCTTCATGTCCAGATTAGTTTTTAAACCTGTATGTCGATTGATCTTGGTTCAGTTATGTCTCTTAGAGTTTTTTAAAAGGCTTAGCTGAACTGAATTATCTTTCAACCGAACTGAACTGCTTTGAACTAAGCTGAGTAGAGTTTCTGTTGGAATCGACCTGACTGATAACACATTCTGAATCAGGAGTGAAATGGAGTGTTATTAGTTGAGCTTGAGTCTAGTCTTCCCTAGCCAATCTCATGGAATCAAAGGTGAGTCTAGATAGATGGTTAAAGAGTTATAAATTAGTGTTGCATGATTGAAAATATAGATGATTGATAGGCTTTGTCTCTTGATCAAATATTGAATTGGTGAGGTGTTTACTTAGTGTAAACACTTAATAAATATTTATGAATGTTCGTAGAGGTTTATTCCGAACCTTAGTACTTGTTCTCAAGTACTGATATATTATATTATTAAATATATGAGTATAAATCATGTGAAGCCTTATTGTATACTCACTCTCCTGAAAGTTCCCGCATTACCGTGAATTGGTCCTGCGATATGGAACAAGGTCACGAAGACACGATGATGGGGTCGCACCCTGGAGGCCGTATAACTGCATGCAGCGTTAGATGTTCGATCTTTGAATATCTGATGGTGATGATGACGATGCTAACTCGCTAGACTCGTTTAGCCTTTGTGGTTTCTCAGGTCTGGTATATATATATATATATATATAAATGATATAAGAGACGGGAATAGGAAGTGAGGTATATGATTAGATTCATAATGATGGAAGGATAGGCCTTATATATAAATATTCAGTTATGAAATATATTTCCACTGCATACAAATGAAGTTGATTACTTGAGAATATTATTAATATATGTTGGGGTGAGGGACTAGGCTCACTGAGTAAATTAGTTACTCATGACTCATTTGTGATGCAGGTAACCAGTAGACAGGAGACCTTACTCTAGGACGGGAAGGAACAACATTAGCCAGCGGTAGTTTTATTATCCTTGCAAAGACGTTTTGATATTTCTTAGGTATAAGATTTGTTGACCGAAAACCACAAGGTTAAATTATAAAAAAAATTTGTAAGATGCTTTTGAATGATATATAAAGAATGTTTTTAAAGTACGGGTTCCATATGATATTAGTCCTTGTCCGGACGAACTAACTATCAGGTATTGCTTTTTCCGGTTGAAAAGCCTAGAGTGATATCTGATAGGAGCGTTGGTGTTCTTTGGTTCTTGGTCTAAGGCGATCAGAAGTATTCTGAGAACTTCAGATCGACCATCGAGGAACATCAACCGTGTCATTTCTGGTCAACTACGATCGGGGGTGTCACAAGTCACGTGTTACCATGTGTCGGTCTCCTATCCTTGGTGATGCCGAAATGTTAATTTTCAAGTCGCCAGGACTCGAACCCTGGTGGTTTCACCGTATTGGGCTTTTGCCCTCAAGTTAATCACCACCAGTCCACAAGTCATAGTTCAAATATATATATTTCAATGTCCACATGTATATTGTGTTATAAAAACTCACATATACACCGGTCATTTGTACATCAAATAGGTTTTAACATACATTTAGTGGTTTGAATATTAGAATGGACAATATTTTCTTATAGCAACTGAAATCGTTTAGCATAAATAGGAGCGAGACATTTGGGATTTTATGAAATTTTATGATTTTAATGATTTTTAATAACCTATTTTAGTTCATTTTAAACAATTTAAGTTACATTTAAGGTGTATATATTGCATTTCTGTAGTTATATGCATATCACAGGGACTAAAATGCAAATTTAGAAGTTTGGAGGCGAAACTAAAGAGCAATTTGTTAAAGGACTAGATGTGCACAAGTGACATAGTTAGCCATTGTTTCTCTTGAGCTTTTCCAGCTAGTAGGAGGGGCATTAAATAGGAACGAAGGTCATGGCGATGATGAATCACAACGAGAAAAGAGGAGCTGAGACACAACATAGAGGACTGAGGCACATTGAGAGCGTGACGGACTGGATTCAATTGTCGTGTGACACCACGAGGAAAATGAACCTGACAGCTTGGAGATCGAGCTTGGTTGAGGCTCCCATGCGATATTGAAGCATTAACAGAGTACGGTGACGCGAGAAGACATAAACGCCATGGTTGAAGCTTGAATCGATGACAATATTGACGTCGTTGTATACATCATAATTATATCATCATCAGAGATATAGCTTGACATATCTCAAAAGATAGATTGAATAATAAAGATACTGATTCAAAACATATTTTCTTGAAAAAAGTTCGAGAAAACAACATTCATTTTAGAAAGTAAAAAAGAACTCAAGAGGAAGAAACGAAAAATAAAAATACATGGGACCCACTTTATTTTCTTTGCGACAAAGAATTGTGATTAAATCTTGTAGAAATCAGATGTTAAATTAGTTAGGGTGATATCACTTAGTTACAAGCTTATTTAGTTAGTTTATAACTAAAAATTGAGTTTGGCAAGAAAAAAAAACTAATCTAGTAGCAGAAACTGTTTCATAATGTAATATTAAACTAGAAAACTGTCCCAAAGTGTAATATTTTTCTTTAAAATAAGGTATAAAAGGGCTTGACAAAAAAAAAACAAATATGGTATGAAAAATCTGATTTTCTTGTGACTAGGTAGTTTTCAGATAACTCATCACTACTTTGGTACTAAAACTGATTATAGAGGGAAGTGGAGTTTAAGATGTGGTGTAAATATATTCGTACATGGTTGTAAGTCGGCATTGCCATTTTGGTATCTAGATCCATGCCTTGATTTAGATCTGTTCTCTTGTAATAGTACTTACCAAATAAGGACAATTCAACAAATCAAGAAAGAACAAGGGAATGTTTGATTTGGCAGATAAGATATGATTTACTGGAGTCACGTGAACTTACACTCCCACCCCGCTTTAGCTAGTTGGGATATCATTTGTAATTGCTCAACTCTTTACATTTATTTATTTTTCCAGCTATTTTTTAGTGTTGTTAACTAAATGTTCCATCTCCTCACATTAGTTTATGTTTCATTTTAGAGCCCATGTCTTGACTTCCATATAAAATGACAAAACTCCCTGAAAAATTATGTCTTCTCCCACGAATAGTAACTTCATACATGTTACATAGTAGACAAAGAAAGGGGAAAGGCCAAACAGAAAGGGACAATACTAGTACAAGCATCAAATCGATTAAGCTCCATTGATCCGATCTATCAAAGTATAAACAAAAATTAAGCTTACCTATTTTAAATAGTAATATCAATAGATTAGGCTCTCTGAAACTTTTGTGTTCTCTTTCACAGGCTCTGATACCAAACATGAAAACTTGACCGAATAAAGCAGAATCAATTTTATAGACCTTTACATCAACAACTTAACAACTGAACCAACGAGAAACTAGTATCGCTTTCAAATTTAACAAATCCCTAAAGACTAAGCCCTGCTTAACTAAAAATCTAACACAAAACAGAACCGTGATCAGTTCAAATGACTAAATAACCAATATGTGCACATTACCATTTTGGTATTTAGCTCCATGTCTTGATTTAGATCTATTCTCTTGTCATAGTACTTACAAAATACGGACAACTCAAGAAAGAACAAGAAAATGTTTGATTTGGCAGATAAAATCTGTATAATTGGAGTCACGTGAACTTACACCCAGTCCGCTTTAGCTAGTTGCAGATGTTTCATTTGTTTCTCCAAATCTTTACCTTTTATTTATTTTTGCTGCTATTTTATAATTATTGCTAACTAGATGTTACATTTCATCACACTTGTTTATGTTTCATTTTAGAGCCTATGTCTTGATCTCCGTGTTAAATAGCAGAATTCCTTGATAATTCTGTCTTCTCCCACAAATAATAACTTCATGTATGTTACATCGACAAAGAAGGGGAAAAGCCAAACAGAAAGTGAAAATAAAAGTTCGCATCAAACCGATTAGGCTCCATTGATCTGATCTATCAAAATATAAACAAAAATAAGCATATCCTAAATAGTACGATCAATAGATTAAATGTTTCCTAAGTGTCTTTTACCAGTATATTAAACAGCAATAGTAATATCAATATACTGGATGATAATCCGCACGCACGCGGAATGGGTTTTTATACTAATGTTTGTTCATTAAATAGTTTTAACATTTTGCAACACTACAATTTTTATCGATGTAAAATGACGAATACAAATGTTGGTCTCTTAAATGTATCATCGTTGTTGAAGAGTTAACGTATTACAGCTCATTTTAATTATTTTTAAGAAATTAAGTTTTGTGGCTGACACAAATCACCAAAACCAGATAGAGAACATCAATTGTAAAATGACGAAAGAGGATTAGGTTTTATGCTTACGATTTTGTTTACTATTGACTCTCAATAAGTGATTTCATTTTCTACATCTATAAAATTGTGTTTTTGTTCTCGTTTTTGTTTCATTGATATTGATATCTTGTATATTTACATGTTTTAAGCATCATTCTAGTTCATATATAGACCATTTAGATCCATTTAGAGTTTGTTTAGGCTGCATTTGTGTGTTTTCAGGTTTGGAGAAGTGTTAATCAGGTTTTGGAGATTAAGAGGTCATAAAACGTTCAAGATGATGAAGCTTGGTGTGGTAGCAGTCGACGACCGCGACCAACTGGTGCCCGCGAAAGGACAGTATCACCGCGTGCGAAGCGTCGCAGAAAGAAGCTGACCGCAGCAAGATGTCGACGAAATGGAACCCTCACCGCAACCATCTTCTGCGGGGTAGTCATGACCGCGGTAGTATGTCGTCGAAACTGTCCAGTTGATTTTGCAGGTGATGATCGCAGGATGTACTGGTCGCGGCCATTGCATGTGTTTCGTGGGTGAAGATCGCGGGGTGGAGAGGGTTGCAGCCGAGACATTATATAGCTTTGATCCATCTTTTAGTTGGGCTGGCCCAAAATTGTTGGGTTTACCCAATTCGAATTCTAGCTTAATATAAATATGTTTTAGACCTAAAGGATGAGATTATCTTGTTTTCTATCTAAACACAAACCTATTTTGGTGAAATATTCATTTTTTAGCTTCTTTTCATCTTTATATCTTGTGTTTATTGGATTATCTTGATCACTAATCATGATTAACCTTAAATCACCATTGGTTTTTGGGTTTATCATGTCTATTAGTTAGTAGTTACCTTTTGAATCCATAGGTTAGGTAGATCTAGAGTGATTAATGAAGAGTTAAGGTGTTTAATGATTAAATCTCTTTGTTTCTATGCATACTGAGTGTTCTTGATGCTTGATTTGACTTGATCACTCTCATCTTGATAATAAGCTATATTTTATATCCGAAAGGTATTTGTTAAAATGTTTGACTGAACTTAATATTGCTCTAGCTTGAATAATCAAATGGATTTGATGTTAGGCTTGCTAGATGGTTAGTAGACTTGATTATAATACTTGCTTGAATGATTTGAACCAATGGGAATTGATATTTGATTCATGATTGCAAAGGGATCTCTACCTTGGGAAATGATTGATCTTTATTTGTGTTCTAGACCTATAGGAACTTGTGATTGCTTGAAGTTAACATCTTGACTTCGAATTAATTGCCTTGTGTGAATTACCTTAAGTCCATGGGTTCTACTTTTATGATTTGATTGAAAACTCTAGTTATTGCTCTTGTTTGTTTGGTTATTGAATTGAAATCACTTAACTACCTTGATTGCACTTAGATTAAGCATTACTTGCATTCTCTTTGTTTCATGATCACTTAGGATTGGATTGACATCTATCTTTACTACTTTGACATAGGATTGTAAAAGTCCTTATCAAATTTGGTGTCGCCGCCGGAGATCAAACCCGGGTCACCCGCGTGACAGGCGGGAATACTTACCACTATACTACAACCGTTCTCGTTTCCGTTTCATTGATATGAATTTAGTTTTTTTTTCTAAGAATTCGGTGAATTACATAAGTGTCAATTTAAAAAGATTGTCATTTGTAAAAATTAGTTTCACTCTAGATACATATCTAAGAATCAAAATTTTGAAGAAAATCACGGCAAACTCGATTCACAAGTTAGTGTTCAAATCTAATATATCAAGTTGTTATAGAATATAAGTAGAGACTTGAAATATAAATGGTTGTCTAGTATATATTCACTCGTTCTGTCTAAAAATCCTCTAATTTTAGAACAACAAAACAAATAGCTTATTTTTATTAACCTACATTTTTGAGGTTTAGTTACTTAAGAGTATACCGATAAAAAAATATATAATACTTTATCATTCTATGTAAACTATGTATAAACTAAGAACAGTTTTATTTATTAATGATAAACCAAAAAAATTACAATAAATAGTTCAAATCTCTCATTCTTACAATCATAATAACTAGATAAAGTATTATGGAGAAACAAATATTAAATGAATGATTAAATCTTTCATTCTTCGAACAAACTCAAAAGGAGGTGATTGGAATCTTGTCATATTATTTCATTAAAAGCTTTTTATGAATAAAAATCAAAACTAAATTATTTAATCTGAATAAAATAAAATATATAGTGCTCCCGTTATTAATAATCACTTCGATTTGAACAAATATGTTTCTGGGATTGTCAGGATCAAATAACATATTAGAAACCAACTATTTAAAAACAATTTGTGCATTAGATTAAACATATAAATCAAACCAATACATTTTGTTAATTTACAACCATGTTTTCGGTAAGTAAATCAAAACAATCATTTAATTTACTTTATGTTTTCTTTTCAATGTTTGTTAGATATTGAAAGAATTTATTTTTCAAAAAATAGGTTTCAGAATATTTCATTATTTTTGTTTAGATTTTTCAAAGATAATGTGTTTAAATTTTAGTGGCACATTTTATTGTTTTCCACCCACAGTTTGGATCCCTATTTTGTATAGAAAAAATAGATTTAAAATTCATGGGTAATAAATTACAATTGCATGTGTATTAGAACGTTTCATATCAATTTGGATCTAGTGATAATTATAGTATATCAATAGTATTCTAAAGCTAATAAATTGCAAAAAAAAATTGCATGTGTAATCCGATAAACTATAAAAGCCGTAGAGATGTCAGATACAATATATATTGCTCAATATTATAAATTTTGTATTTTATGTATTTTGTGCAGATGCGCCTAAATACTCTAATAGTATTAAATGTTTCATAATATATTTGTCATATAAGGAAGTAGGGTGTAAATAATTATTAACATTAATAAATTTCTAATTAAAAATAAATGACAATGGCATTGCATTGTAATTTTTTAAAAACCAAAGGCGTAATCATACGAGGGATTCTGCTTTAATATAGATGAACAGTCACTTAAGTAACTTTTGATTAGGTGTCAATCATAGATAGATTTTAAGAAAAATTATTATAATTTGATTGGTTGCAATTTTTAATTATTTTAATTAGATCTAAAATAAAATATAAGTATAGAACTAATTAATATCACTTACCAAATAGCCTAAATGATATTACAAATAATAATTTATGATAACTTATTGCGAGAGAAACTGTAGTAATGTTTGATTATTTATTTTTATAATTATATACTACATAAAATAATTAGTATAACACAATTTATATAAATCAATATTACTCTTATATATTAAATAAGAAGTCACTTAAATGATTTTTGCTTAGGCGTCAATCATAGAGATAATTTAAGAAAAATTGATATAATTTGATTAGCTGAAATGTTTATTTATTTTAATTAGATCTAAAATAGAAGGTAAGTATAGAACGAATTAATATCACTTACCAAATAGCCAAAATGATATTATAAATGATAATTTATGGTAACTAATTGTCAAAATTATAGAAACTGTAGTAATGTTTGATTATTTCTTTTAATATTTATATACTTCATAAAATAATTAGTAGAACACTATTTATAGAAATCGATATAACGATTTCATATTCTTTTATAAAACATTATACTTATATATAAAGAATTATAATAATTATTAATGTCTTATAGTGTCCATATATGTCTTATAAGTCATTAATAATAAATTAAAACATTTATAAAATTATCTATCATGCCTTATAAAATTATTTTATCTTAATTTTAAATTATTTATATGTGTTTATAAAATATTTATAAAAATAAAAAATTCTCCTATATATTAAACGAGAAGTCGCTTACGTGATTTTTTGTCGATCATTTATGAAATATTAAGAAAATTGTTATTATGATTTGTGTGGTCGATAAATTATATTACAAATAATGATTTATGAAACTAATTGTTGAAATTATATAAAGAATAAAAACATTTGATCAATTCTTTTTTCTATTTATAAACTAAATAATAAAATGAACGAAACTTTTGTAATCTTTTAATTAGATCTAAAATAAAAAGTAAGTCTAAAATTAATTATTATTCTTTGCCAAATAATCTAAATTATATTACAAATAATAATTAATGGTAGCTAATTTTCAAAGTTATAGAAAGTATAATAATTTTTTTATCAACTCTTTTTATATTTATATACTACATAAAATAATGAATAGAAAACAGTTTATAGAAATCGATATAATGATTTTATATTCATATAAAAATATAGCTGTATCTATAATAATAATTAATATCTTATAATGTCCATATGCTTCATAAATAATTAGATTTTGAAGATTGGACGGATTATATTTAATGATAATGTGAGAAATTGATTTGAAAAATGTTTGCATTTAAGTCAGATAACATAGTTTTTTTTTTAATCACTAAAAAAAAATGGATTCTAAGATGGATTTTTTTTTATTGATTGTATGTTTTGTCTTACTATGTTTTTTAAAAAGAATATTTAGCAAAAAATATGTAAAAAATTAGCAAAATATTAGTAAAAAGAATGAAATGATATTGAGAAAAATAAAAAAAAAAGACCGAAGAAGATGCATATTATGTCTTGGTAAAGTTCATTTGATAATTACATATATATTTCCACAAGCATTTGTTATTAATAAATATTCATCAGTTATTTTTACATCAAATTTATAGAAAATTTACGACTGATTTTTAAACTATTTGAAGTTAAAATTTATATTTTAATGTTTCTAATTATTTTTCAAAACTTATATCATTGTATACATAATATATATTTTTATACGACCTGAACCTGAAACTTCCCCTCCTCTATATCAAATCTCTCTATATGACCTGCAGAACTTTCATGAACCTTCAAACACCAACCAAACAGGAGGATGATGCCCAACATTTTAAATGGGAGAATCAGCCTAAACAAGATGCTCAACAATTCCAAATTGAAATACAGCTCGACCAACAACACACCATAAAGAAAACTGTACCGAGCAATTCAGAAACCAGATGTTATCAATCCCATGTTGCTGTAGAATCTGTTGTTGAAGATTGTGTGACCAAATCTTTATCTCTACTAAAAACCAAATATGCATTCGAAAATCTCCGTTATTAGATCATAAGTCACCCTCGTGGGGGACATCGAGATGTTCGGTGCTGCTCCATAGTTCTATGATGCCTATACAAAATATAATAAATTACGATTTATTTTATAGACAAAGAATTATATCAATATTAACATATGTTTTGTATTTAGATAATTATAATCTAAACAAATAAGTTATCATTTTATATTTTGGCTTTTCAGTTCTTTGTTATTAAGACCTAAAAAGTTAGAGGTGTAGTTATAAGTTTTTACATTTTTCCCAGAATAACAGTTGGCATGTCGTTGGGGACTTTTTTATTGATTGTATGTTTTGTATTACTATTTAGAAAGATAAATAAATATTTAGCAAAAAAATATGAAAAAAATTATGAAAACATTAGCAAAAGTTTAATAAAATGAACAAAATGATATCGAGAAAAGAAAAAAAAAAGCCAAAGAAGATGCATAATATGTCTTGGTGAAGTTAATTTGATAATTACATATATAACTTCACAGCATTTGTTATTAATAAATATTCATCAGTTATTTTTACATCAAATTTATAGAAACTTTACGACTGATTTTTAAAGGGAAATTTGGATTCATGTCTATAACAGATCATCAAATTAAGCATATAACCATAAGAAAACTTAGGCTATGATATTTGTATAATAATTGCTATATTACCCTTGACATACACTTTTTTATTCTTATAAATATGTTTTCCCCTTTTACTTTTAATTGATTTTAATTTTGGTTAGAACAATTATTAAACTTTGAATTTAACATGATAAAAACATAGATTTTTTTCTACACATATTATGTTTTAAAATTTTCAAAACAAACATATATTTTATAATTTTTTTACAATATTCTATAAACACGACTTTAAATCTATACTATCATAGAAACATATATAGTATAGTCATATTTTGTTTTCAAATAAGACACAATTTTGTTGTATTCCAAACTATTTAGAAACATAGAATAGATAAATAATATACAATATCAGTCAAATATATTATTTTATGTAATTTAATATACACTAAACATCATTCCTATCTATAAATATGTTCTCTTATATTGTTTACTACTTAAACTGCATTGAACCCTATAAATAGATAATACTAATAGATCAAATTATTACGTATTACAACATATATGGTTAAAATAATCTATTCTATATCGAAATTATAAATAGAATAGTATATGATTATAATGTGTGATATACACACACCCCCTCACCGTAAAGGACTGTAATGTATATTTATGTGGCATAATGACACATTTTCCAAAGTATGTCTATATTCTTCATTTTTTTCTCTGCTATGGTTATACAGCAAATTGTCTCATTTTTAAACTATTTGAAATTAAAAATTATATTTTAATATTTTTAATTATTATTCAAAACTTATACCATTGTATACATAATATATATTTTATATGATATTTATATCCGCGAATTCGCAAGCAACCACTTTTTTTTTTGAAACTCCAAAAAAAAAGGTGGTTGTTTGCGAATTCGCGGATATAAATATCATATAAACTTATTTTGTATTAAAAATGTATATTTATATGGACAAATTTATTTTTTAAAAAATTCTAAAAATCATCTTTGTGATGACACGTGGTACAAAAACATATTGTAATGCTCCAAAATTAATATATAGGGGATTAGGCCTCTTTCAGTTTCCTAGCTGTTCTTAATTTTTTGGAGACTTAGAAACCATCCAGCTTTCAAATCAGAATGGGATCAAGCCAATAACTTGTATCAGATGTGCATTTGTATTCACATTCTTTGCAAAAAAAAAAAAAAAGAAGAAGATTAAGCTCCATTAAACTTATTTGTTCTCTTTTACAGGCGCTCTGATACCAAACGTAAAAACTTGATAGAAAGACATAACTTAATATTACAAGTCCCTAAAGACTTGCTTAACTAATACAAATCAGAACAGTGATCAATTCAAATGACCAAATAAATAAAATAACCAACAAGTGGGCATTGCCATTTTGGTATCTAGATCCATGACTTGATTTAGATCTATTATCTTGTAATAGTACTTACCAAATACGGACAACTCAACAAATCAAGAAAGAACAAGGGAATGTTTGATTTGGTAGATAAGATATGATTCATAATTGGAGCACGTGAAGTTACACTCCCACTCCGCTTTAGCTAGTTGGAGATATCTCATTTGATCCCCCCAAATCTCTACATTATGTATTTACTTTCCAAGCTATTTTTAATTGTTATTAACTAAATGTTCAATTTCATCACACTAGTTTATGGTAACTTTTTGAGCCTATATGTCTTGATCTCCGTGTTAAATGGCAGAGCTTCCTGAAATTTTGTCTTCTCCCGCGAATAATAACATCATACATGTTAAGACAAACACATAAAGGGACAATACAAGTAATCATCAAATCGATTAAGCTCCACTGATCCGATCTATCAAACCATAAAGAAAATTAAGCTCATTTTAAGAGAGTAATATATAAGTTGAGAATTAACTCGTAGTTATGTTATGTTACAAAGCTAGCTACTAAGTAATGTCGAGGTCTTCTGATTATTATCAATTTTCTCGCATTTAATCGTTAATAATTTTTAGATGTTACAAATATTTTATCTTAATTAACATAATCCCTTAACGTTACAATATGCACAATTCCATATTTTCAACTAATATTTCAGTGGTCAACACAAGAGACCAACGACCAGTCTGTTATTATACACATAAAGATTCCATGAGCCAATAATACGAATTGAAAAAGAATGTTACATATCATTCTCCATTTTATTTTATAAGAATAAATGAAACAAAAAGGCGAAAAAGGAGGTCACGCCATCCGTCATGTAGCCGTTGCACCTTCCTCTTCTTTTATCCCCTTTTAAATACTCTTTCAACGTTTCCTCAAACGCTCCACTTTTGGTTACCAAAAAAAAAAAAAAAAAAAATCTTTAATCTCTTGATGCAATGGTGAGATCAATCCAAGAAGGAGACTTGATGACGTCTTCACCTTCTTCCTCTTCAACAACCACAAGCAACGGAACCGACTCCGACGGTTCCCTCAGCCCCTCCTCCTCCTCAAAAAGCTTCGTCCTCAGCGCTCTCACTCCCTTTATCACCGCCGCGTACAAGCCACTCGCCGTCCTCTCCGCTCACGTCGGCTCTGTTTCTTCGCTAGCCCTCTGCGGCGAGTTCTTGCTAAGTGCCTCTCAGGGGAAAGACATCATCGTCTGGCAACAGCCAGATCTCAAGATCTTCGCGAAGTTCGGACAAGGAGACGGGTCCGTGAAGGCTTTGGTCAGCGTGGGAAGCAAAGTGTTTACCGCTCATCAAGACAGCAGAATCAGAGTCTGGAAAGTATCTCGGAGAAGCTCCGAGAACGCTTTCCGCCTTGTCGACACGCTGCCCACGACTAAAGATTACTTGGGGAAGTTTATGAAACAAAGTAACTACGTTCAGACGAGGAGGAACCACAAGCGTCTCTGGATAGAACACTCGGACAGCATCTCTTGCCTTGCGGTCCACGCTGGAATAATCTACTCAGGGTCGTGGGACAAGACTCTCAAAGTTTGGAGATTGTCGGATCTCAAGTGTCTTGAGTCCATCAAGGCACATGATGATGCCATTAACGGTCTTTTCGTCGGAGAAGGTAGAGTGTACTCCGCGTCTGCCGACGGGAAGATCAAGATTTGGGGGAAGGAGAAAAGAAAGCAGACGGGATCGTCTTTGTCTTCTCATTCTTCTTCTTCTTCTTGTTCACATGTTCTGAAGGCGACACTGGAGGGTCGTGCGGAGGTTTCGGTGAACTCGGTGGTGGTTTCCGGCGACGGGAAGTGGGTATACGGAGGAGGGTCAGATGGGTTTGTGATGGGATGGGAGAAGAGAGAGAAAGGAGGAGACTTTGAGGAATGGGAGTTAGGGTTTGAGATGAGAGGACATAAGATGGCGGTTCTGTGTATGTGTCTGGTTGGGGAAATGGTGTGTAGTGGATCGGCTGATAAGAGCATTGGACTGTGGAAGAGAGAAGGGAGTGGTAAGCTCTGTAAAGTTGGAGTCATACAAGGGCATGAAGGTCCGGTGAAATGCTTGCAAGCTTCTCCCAACAATGTGGGTGCTGGATTCATGCTTTACAGTGGAGGTCTTGACAAGAGCATTAGGGTTTGGTGGGTGCCAAAACAAGACAACTTAGAAGAAGAGAAGAAGAAAACAAGTTTTAAAACATTGTTGATGCAGCAGGAATGAGTGAAAGATATTTTATTTGGTATTATATTTTTGTGGTTTTCATATACGTTTTGGTTGATATTTGTAATTTGTTATTCGATTTGTAAAGTCGAGAGTTTTTTTTTCTCCAAGATATATAAATGATATTGATTCGTTTTGATTGACTTGAGTTTCTTCAACCAACATAATCCTTTGCTTAATGTAAGTTCATGTATCCTAATTATATGTTGAATTGATTGAGAACATGAATGAGATTTTTAATTTGTTAACTAAGACCATGATTAACTCAAGTTTTTAGGATGGGGTTCTTAGCTCCGGCTAAAAATCCTTTCTTAGCTCCGGCTAAGAACTCTTTCTTAGCTTTTAACTAAGAGTCGGTTCTTAGCCGAAAAATATATAAAAAAAATGTCAATTCATGAGTTAAGAACCTCAAATTAAAAACCTGAGTTAATCATGTTCTAACATGTGTGTCTTCTACCAACTATTTTTGGTCCTAATAAAGATAATACAGTAAAGTAAAGTCTCATGCTTTGGGGTTGTCTTTGCTTTGTATTGAAACTGTAGCAATGGGGGGTGATGGCTTCTGCGTTGGACAATATATTGTGTTGAGCCTACTTTTTAGGCTTTGATCGCCGTCCAATTATCAAAACAAGAGTTATGCAACTTTTTCCATCACCATCATGCTTTAACCATGTCCAATTAATGTTTTATTTGTTTATTAATCAGATGCACCCATCATAATGGACCAACCTGTTGTTTTGAAAGTGAAGCATATAGCAAGCTTTGTTTATTCCAAAGTATATTCAGCAAAAAAGCATATATAATTCCCCAGTTTTAAATATAAAAATGCGATGAGAAAGCTTCGAAGGGATGCATGTAGCCAAAACATAAGTGTATTCATATGTGTAGATGCGTTTCTTTTTGAATTCGGAAGAGAGTAGGTAAAGTGTGATTATAACCTCTTCAGGAAGAAACATTATCATATTCTCGTCCCAGAGCCAAAACCCCTAATTATTTATCATAAAAGGGTACTTGTAGTCGTGTATATAGACTAGAGATGTTGATTTTGGAAAGAGAAAAAAGAAATACCTTTTTGAATTACATGAAAATATAAATGACCCAGCTTAAATTAAGTCATCAAGCGCAAAAAGACATCACCAAAAACTAAGGATCATTTGAACTACTTAATTAAATGAGAAATTGACCTTCCTGGCAGTATCCCTATCTTTCAATAGATCTCCTTCCGTTCCTCAGTCGTCAAGCAATCTCCAGATGTTGTATCATTTGCTTTCTCGTTTCCACGACTAGGCTTGGCTTCCCAAGGCCTCGTCCGATATTTCAGATGATCAGTACAATTCTCTAATAAGTTCCACTAACATCATGGATTTTGTCACTTCCTTCTCTATGGCCTCTTCCAATATTTCAGATGTTACACCCAGTACTCCAACTCTTGTCTCGATGCCCCCGTTAGATTGTGGCCAAAACCGCTTTTTCTCATAGTAGAAAGTCTCCTCGTAGGCATGCAGAATCATCCCAAGTAATTACTTTACCTGTGTACCAGCTCTTGAAGTCAGTAGCTTCAACAGCATTTTTCATGGCACTGATCCAGTCACCTCACAGAATTTCTTCTCCCACACTGGAATCTCATCGTCTTAACCAGAACTTTTGCAAAAGAAAAAAAAGTTAGATAATCTCACCATTCGGTTTCGAATAAGCTACACAGGTGTCTTTTTAAGAAAAGTCCTAATTTTGGTAACGGCCCGAGTTTTTACGTTCGTCTATAAATGGGCCAAAAGTTGAAGACAGTTTTTAGGGCTCCTAGAATTCTTGGTTGACCTAAATATTCCAATAAAATTGTAGAATACGATTTTGTCACTTCCAGGGCAAATGATTGAGGGAGAAAACATTGATTCTATCGTATACAACTTGCATATGCACATTACTGATTTTGAATGTTAGTTACAAAGTGTTTCAAAAAAAAAAAGAATGTTAGTTACAACACAACAACAATACTACAAATTTAGACAACATGTATACGTCGTCATTTGTTTTCAAAAATGTTGTTTGAAAAAGGATATCCTGCCTCTTCTGAGTTTTGTTTGGATTGAAATGAAAAATGTGTAAAATTGGAGCATTTACGCGATGTAAACTCAAATGTCTGTGCCATATTTGCTTAGGTCCGGGACCTATTTAACCCGTTAGATTGAGACTGACCCAAACAGCAGACGTAGACATCTATAATACCCACAAAGGCGATGTTTTAGGGCACATGACTAAAAATTCTTGCATCTCTTTTGAATATGTAAATACCAAATTTTGTTTCTTTTGTTTTATATACAAAATTCTTGTTCCCGACCTAGAACAAGGTAAGCTTTATTTACCGAAAGTTATTGCTTGTAGCAAAAGCATTCTTAAAAGAAACCAACACTACCAAAGTGACCATAAGATTATCACATCACATTACTTATTAGAGCATCTCCAACCCACCTTTATTTCTACATCTATAATAGCATTTAGAGGCAAAATCACTCCAACTCATCTCTATTTTTGCCTCTAAAATAGAGATTGCTATTTTTTCCTCTATTTATAGGGGAAGAAATAGCATTCCTCTATATTTTGCTCTATATATAGAGATCTCTATTTTAGAGAAATACATTGGAGTAAAACCCATCTCTATTATAGAGTTCCTCTATTTTAGAGGTAAAAATAGAGAAATACATTGGAGATGGTCTTAGTATTCTTTTCTTTTTCTCGCGTAGCAATCTGAAACTGAATGAAATTCTCTCTTTCCATTGCTATGTAACTTTTAGATCTTTTCAGGCTCTGGTTTCCATACGTATAAAACTTTCCATACATACAAAACTAACTTACGTTTTCATTATTTGAAATCAAGTGCTTAATCAGCAGCTCATATATGTTTTATCTGCTTTGAGCTTTCTTTTGGGACCAAGCTTCTCGAACTCACTAGTTTACTAGTCAGTCAATGTTTTTTTTTTGAGTCTACTAGTCAATTACTACGACTTACTATCATATTTTTCTTCAAACAAAATGACGCTTCGAAATGAGCATCAACAATGCAAGTGATTCTAATTTTGTCCCTCCTATCCCTTGGAACTTGTTCACCTAACTAGTTTACAGAAAAATATAAACTTTCACAGACAACATCAAAACTTGAACTTTCTCTTTTCCAATGTCTAAACAAATTTACTTAGTAAAATCATATTTGTAGGTCAAAGTAAAATTAATTAATTGTTGTTCTATATCTATATAGTAAGTAAAGTACCACGTTATTATTTCATGTCCACCACAGATTGAAGTTCATGTTTTGCAACGTTCAATGAAATTGTTACCACAACTATTGAATTCGTACTAAAAATAGCAAAACTTACGCGTGTATCTGCGTTCACACATTGACCACTACCTATTGAAACAATACTAAATAAAGTTACGCTTGTTGAATCATTGGTGCATAAAGACAATCATCGCTCAATTGCTCCCCATCAGTAAAATGACGTCGCCTTCCATGTTCGATTCGCTCTTAATATTGCTATTTTTACTCGAACAGATCTTTCCACTCTGCTTTTGTAGAAAATGCTATAAATTGAAAATAATCACACAAAAATAAAATAAAACAGTAAAGAGAAAAGAGAAAATATGGGACCACTTTTAAGACAAGAAAAGGTAATCGCACGTTGTGTTGCATTCAACCCTCTGACACCATCATTTTAGTTTTAGTTGCTTCCACTCTCTAAGACATTCACGCGCAGCCACTGGCTGCTATTCTCACGCGCCGATGATTTTTTTTTATTCTATCGATTTAAAAAATCCATCTATTATTGAGCTCTTCGTTTCATTTAGAGTTTTCTTTCATTTAATGGTTTGACTCAGTCTTCGGGTTGGATTGGGTAGGTTTCAGTTTTTATCAGCATAAATGAATAACAATAATCAGCATATGCCTCTTTCTTCGAAACAAATACAGGTTCAATGTCGTCCATTTATTTCATCACTCGCTCTTCCCGCGTTAATTGCCACAAGTGTTCTAAACAGGTTAGCTCAATGATGTTATGGGCTCCGGAGTAAAATTTTTTTAAAAATTTTAAATTAATATTTTTTTTAAAAGCTTATAGATATTGGTTTTTGTCAAAATACCAAAAATATTTTTAAAAAATAAAACTGAGAGAAAATAAAAAATAATTTTATATAAAAAAATTGGAGTCCTTTTCCATATTTTAAATATCAAAATACATCTTTTTAAAAAAAATTGAACCCTTATGTATTAAAAAATAAGAGAAAACAACGGACTGGACCCAGAACGGTTACACCGCTTGTTCTCCTATCTAAGCTGGCCCTGGTTCTAAAAAAAATTCAGGATAATTCGTAGACGTCCCAACAAATTACTGTAGTCATAAACAAAACAATTTTAAAATGATTTTTAATAAGTTAGTTTAACAGCGTCAAGGCATTTAGAGCAATGACTAGTTTCCTCACTATCGGCCGCAAACACAGTTGTTAGAGGTTATTGTTATTTTGCAACAATCATAAAATGCTATAGTCGTTTCAAAACGCTCAAAACATCTTAAAATAAAAATTTGGTTCCTGATTGCGTTTGTAATTACGAACAGTTACGGACGGACAAGTAGATATAAAGTATTTTCTAAAAGACATTTTAAAAATTAAAAATTAAAATATTATAAATGAAAATATATGTACATTGTATATTTTAATTTTAAATCCACCAACAAAATCATCATTTATATTATAAAAACTTTAAACCAATTGAATATTCATTATAATTTTTAAACATTAATATATACACATATATAAAGAAATATACGTACATAAACGAGAGTAAAATATTCATTTGAAAGTTCAAATATAAATCTTCAAAATATATTTTATTAAAATTATAACTTTCATTTAAACTAACTAAATAAACGTAATATTGTTATTAGTTATATTATTTTAAGAATTGTTACATTTTATCATAATAGTATGTTTTGATATTTTTACAATGTGATAATGTTTTAATATTGTTCATTTATTATTAAACTGTTGCATCCTCTTATAATCAACCAATCATAAATATTCCGGAAATGCACCAATTTCTAACCGCTGCACCAGTCGTAAAAATCGCTTAACAACGCTAGAATCGCAACCATCCATATCTACAAACTCCCGCGATTGTTTTGTTTCAACTAGTTAGACCCTTAGTGTTAGAGAGAGAAAATCTTACATGAGAAAGATTAAAAGTATGTATAATATCTAAATGATTTGGATCATTCCACTTATCGCCAATTAATTTTAGATTAGTAATTCATCTAACTTAATATGGTATCAGAATTGATCCACATTTTGGACCATTAATATGATCCATAAAAGAGTCCAATCATACCATTAGTTGATGGTTCAAAAATACACAATTCATCATAATAACTAGAAAATATCATTTCAGATGAAATATGATAGATTTTTTGAGATTAATGGTTAAAAAAGATTATTTCAAAAGAGTGTGTTGGAGCGTTTCGTCGAAAAAAACTAAAAGTAAACTAAGAATATATATATATATATATATATATATATATAATTGGACTAACTTAGTCCTAAGTAGTTTTAACTCAGAGACCAGAAAACTTAATACTTAAAAGAATAATATTTTTAAGCATCTAAATACCGCTTAACACTTTTTTGTAACATTGATTAGCATTAACTAGTTTAAGCATCTCCAAAAGCAATTTCATTTTTGAAGTTGGCAAATTTTCAAATTTGAAGTTTGGGGGTGTTCATCTCCGAAAGAATAACTTCAAATTAAACTTTGAAAATTTATATTTTACAATACAGTATTTCTTAATGATAAAAATTAACCAAAATCAAAAAAAAAATTATCTAACAATAAGATATATAATAAAAACATTATACACACTATTAATTAGTAAGATAATACATTTTAAGAGCATATTACATGCATTTCGAAATAATAACTGAGTTTTTTTTTTGTAGATTACAAACTAAAAGTTGTTGAAATCTTGTACTTTCTTTAGTTGATGTAATAATTTTGTTTTCATATAATTTTATCTTTTTGTATTTTCGCTTTATAATTTGTATTAAATGTGCATTGTAATATTGTTTTGCATAGTATTTGGCTTTACTGCTATTAATATATTTATATTTTTCATAAGAATTAAAAATTATAAAGACTAAAATGAGAACCACAAAAGTTAACATGATAATTTGAAAGATATATAATTGAAAAGACTTAAAGTATGGATCTTCGTTTGTATTTTGCATATGGAACTACTGTTTAATACCTCGAGATCTAAAGTTGTTTTTGGAATATGAAAAAAATCATATTTGAAGTTTTGGAGTTGGTATTGCTCGGTTCAAGTATGTCTGACTAGCTGCCATAACATCTATACTATTAAAGCAAGATCATATTATCATTTTTATCTTAACCTGCCATTTTTTTTAATAATATTGCATGTTTTATTAAAGACAATCAAGTAATACTAATAACACATCTATATTGGGTCATTTTTTCGGATATAGCCTACATCAGATCTTTCTTGGGCCATTTGAGCTAATTAAGAAATCAGGTCCAATTCTCATATTTTTTTTCCTTTGACCCATTGAGTCCAAGTTCAAATAATTTTTTTTCAACTATTCTTAATTATTATTTTTTTTCCTTTCTTAATATAATTTAAGCATTCATAAAAAAATTGAATTTTTTCATTGAAAAGTATAAATCTTTATTAAAAGTATATAAATTTTTTATTAAAATATTAACCACATAATAAAATTAATTTATCAGAGTTATACCAACTTAATTCATGAAAATAATAAAATTTAATTTTTTAAACATAAATAGTCATTTAAAATGAAATACGATAAATAAAGATAAAATGTTTAAGTCTTTTATAAAATAAAACACAAATATATGAAAATATGACATATACTAAATATTTGTCAATTGAAAATAAAATAAATCTGCGCTTTGAAAGCTCGGATCAAAATCTAGTTATGAGTTTATAATCAAAACACGTATCCGTATGCGCTTAATTGACATTAATTAGGAAAGGACATGTAATTGGCATTTCGTATATGGTCTCATTTATACATATGTAAATATTAAAAAACCATTTGAAAGAGTATATTTGTGGAGATGTCTCCAAAGAACACAACTTCTGGCATATTTATCCCCACACCACATGGCCTGTGTGTTGGCTCGTGGGATCCCATTATTTTCTTTCTCCTGTTTTTCCTATTTCGAAGTTGCTTTTATTCTCTTTGTTTTTATACAAACAAATGGAGAAGAGTTGTGACTTTTTGCAATGAAATAACTAGGAACTTAAGTATATAAAGAGTGTCACATGGCCAAGGGCCTTTGCATGCTTGGCCAGTCATTTCTTTAAAATGCAATGGAGTTGTGAATTTTTGTAGTAAGACTTTAAAATGTTCCATTTTTAATTGACCTATTGAACTTCCATTTTTCGTTGAATCATATGATTTTAGTTCTGACTTAATTAAACATCAGAAAACTCTTAAAAGATACCATACAATTGTTACATGCTTTCTGTACTCTTTTTTAGGTAAATGCATTATTCTTTGCTCCTGATATAAGAATAGCGGATATCCATGGCAAGACGTTCTATACACACATCACATCACATCACAGATGTGTGCATTATTAACCCTAAAAGAAATATATATGGCCTTCACATTCGTTTGATCATAGGTGGGTATGATGAATTGAAGTAAACCTTTACTAATTTCACATAATAGAAGCGACATAGTTGTAAGTAAACCGCAAGTCACGTACTATATTTGTAATGCTGTGATTTAATTTTTGGCACTCACTCTCTCTCGCATGCCCCACCACACGCCACTGTCCGTGTCTTTGCTAAAATCATTAATGCTTCACATAATATCACACATTTCATTTAATTTGAGTATCTATCCTAACTTTAGTGAACATCATTATCGGCAAAGATACAGTATCTCATACATATAATAATGATATTTTATTATAAATTAGTACTTATATAACTATTTTTACACGATTAGAAAAGCTGAACTAGTGACATATTACATGCAGTATGACATTAACATTCTTCCTTTCTCTTAAATCACGGTAATAGCAATGGATGTATCAACTACTCCTTTTACGCTTTCCACCTCACAAAGTCGCACTTAATAACGAGGACACATAACCTACCTTCACAAAAATCAAAATTTTAAGATTTATAGTTGAAGAAAATATAACCAAAAGAAGATCTCTGGATTTTTCAAGTTGGAGAGTGGTTAGAGTACTCAGAGGGTAGCAACTGGTAAGGACAAGAACAATACTCACACTTGTCAAACCCAAATTGCAATGTCTTTCTTTTGTAAATCTTTAGAGAGATTACACTTCTTGTCCTATATATTTATATATCATATCATATTACATCATTTTCTGTGGTCCATCACATTACACATTAATACTAGAGAAATGGCAAAGCAATCATCCTTCTTTTTCTTCTCTATCTCTTACATTAAATTTCCTGCTTTATATTTTACACCTCTGCATCTTTGGTTATTAAAGGTCTCTATATTATCAGTTTTTCTTACTTCTCTTCCTGCAAAAACAACAGAGAAACAAAATGATTATCCTAGCAAGATTCTTGCTCTATGTGTTCACCATCCATTAATATACTCTTTCTACCTGTTTATATCCCGACACGACAGGCCGGTCCACCCCTACCGGGCAACATCCCAATAGGCAGTAACCTATTTAGATTCATGAAAGCAATGTTAAATACCATTTACTTGATAGAGGACACAATACCGTGGTTAAATCTCCAAACCTAGGCATTTGGCAGTTGAAAGAGTTGGAATCAGAGAGTGTAGATGGAGTAGAATTATCATCATTGTCTGAAGAAGGCGACCACAAATCCGATCCATTGTTGTCTGTAGATTCACCAAACATAACCAAATGATGTGTGGACGAGGCAAATGGACTATCCGGCAAGCTATCCTCCAACCTATACCAATCCAAAAAAAAAACTTACTATTCAACCTCACAGCTTCAAAATACATAAACAATACATTGTTTATTAGCAAACCTACCTCTCTGGTAGATTCATTGTGTCATCATCAGATCCTTCCTTGGAACTTCCTTTCCCTATCTCTCTTCCTGCTTTAACCGGTAATGGGCGTGGAGACACGAGTGCTTGGGTAAAAGGATTTGGGGAATGAATGTGTGTAGGGGAATTGAGTTGGAAATGCTTCTTGACGTCATGAAGCTGCATGTTCATAAGCCTTCTGCTCTGAAGCTCAAGAATCTCTTCTTCAAACTTACTCTCCCACAAAACATCTTGGGTGTTGTTATAAAACCCTCTCCCGCCTGCGCCACAAGCAAAAGGTTCACCAACTAAGCTCCAAAAGACAGAGCTTAAGTGTTTGTTTACCTATAGCATCTCTGGGGCTTGAAGCAAGGCCTGTTGGGGACAATTCTAGCTCTGTTGGTTGGTTTGTTCTACAAGAAAGGATAAAAGTGAAGTAAACATAGGGATTCAAGGGACAATCAGTCCCAAGTATGAGAGTTTATCACTACTATGACAACTAGTTACGTACCTGTATTTGTCAGGGACTTTGCCTTTCTCCTTGTAAGGCTTGACAAGAACCCTTGAGTCACACACAAAGTGAGGGTTCCCTTTGGCGAGAATGCTCTTGACAGTCTCAGGGTAAACAAATGTCACAAACCCAAACATCCTCTTTTGCTGATATGGTATCCTCACATCTTGAACTGGTCCAAAAGTACTATTACCCACCATAACAACAGCTTAAGTCACACAAGAACATATATTAAGACTAAAGAGAAGGTCTGTCTAATTGTGTTTTCAAGCACTACCTAAAATAGTTGGACACATCTTCCTCCCTGAACCTACTGTCGGCAGGAAATGTCAGATAGATCTGTCTTGAAGCTGGACATGCCATAGCAGAGAGATCAATCCTCTCAGGCCTCCATCTCCCAAGCTTCTGAAAATCATCTCCCATCATCAAAGCAGCAGCAGCAGCTCTGCACATAAATTTACACAAGATTTATAAATAAATAAAAAACACAAAGAAAAAGAGTTGAATAAAGGCTCGAACCTTTGTGCATCGCTGCTCTGCAAGTTTACTCCTTTTGGAGAGAAAGAGCGAGTCATGAAGTGATGAGCAAGTCTTGGAGGTACCGAGTTAGACCTAAGAAGCTCGATTCTGCTTGGAGAGCCAACTAACTCAGCTCCTCCCTCACTGTGAACGAATCTGCAGCTACTTCCGTTCTTGCAGAAGCCTCTAGCGTAATAAGAACAGGGTACACCTCCAAACCCTAAATCAGAATCACCATACCCTAAACCGTCCAAAACGCAGCTACCACTTCTTGCATGCACAGACCCCAAAAAGTCACTTCTTGGGTTAACATCATCCATGAACTCGAACTCGTTGGTCAAGTTCTTAGAAGATCTTGCTCCATTAGCGTAGAAGGGCAAAGAAGCAGGGTTGAGAGAAGAGCCACGGTTGTTGTTGTTGTTGTTGTTTCTAGGGCTAATCAACTCCTCTTGACTCCAAGAAGGTCTTGAACAGCTCATGAGACCTAACTCTTTCTTGGCTTTCGCTATTACAGAGTGGACAAGAGTCTCTGGACCAAAGGCTAGCCTTATCATCTCTTTCTCACCGTGGTCTTGAAGAAGAAGGAGACCCATTATCTTTGATGCGTTTTCTGGGTCTAAAGCTTGGATACGAGAGAGCACAATCCTAGTTGCTTCGTACCCATCCATGGCTTTTTTTATCTCTCTCTTGAATAAGAGTAGAGAGAAGAAGAAGAAGGAAGAGTGATACTTTTGTAGAGAGAGTGTTTGTTGTCTTGTGTATAGTGAGGTTGTTGTCGTTAAGAGGTCTCTCTGGTTTCTTGTGTTGGATTTTAGTTCCAATGGTTTTTTTTACAAGTTAACCTATCTATATAATACTACCTTCACCATGATTTTTCACCTTTGTTTCCTGCGAGACAAAACCAGTAAAGAACAAAAAAAAATGAATCTTTAAAATGTAGAAACTGTAGAAAAGGTTATTTATTTTCTTCTCGCGTGCTTATAAGTTACAGCTAGAAGAATAGAAGAAACAAGAAACAATCAACACTTTAAGAAAAAGAGTTGGAGAAAATAAGGGAAAGATAAAAAACTTTTTTAGGTTAATAGAATAAAAGAAAGTTTTTTTTTTTGCATGCTGGAAATCTTACATAGAAACAAATAAGATTCTTGTATGTTGTTTCTTTCAAAGTAAGCGTTACTAGATTGACTGAGGAAGAAAAAGTAAATTTAATTACTTGAAAAGGGCGGTCAAAAAAAATTACCAGAAAAAGTAAAAAGAAATTACTAGAAAAAGTCAAAATGATCAACATATGTGGAGGACAATTATTACTAGAAGAGTGTAACTTGTGCAGATGACTGACGGTTACTGCTTCTTTGGGAATAGTTGAAGAGAGATGTGTCATCATGTAGAGATTTCATCATCGAAATTGAAAGTTTAATCTCTCTAGAGAGTGAGAGGGAGACGGTGTACGTACTTTAACTGTGTATGCATGGTGAGAACAGATCTGAGTTATGCGTAAGGTTCTTCTGAATTTGAGATCAGGAGATAAACTCTCTGGCTGGTCTTTCACGAGTTCAAGAGAGAGAGAGAAAGAAGAGAGAGCGTAAACTGTTTTAAAAGCCCAAAAACAAAAAATGGTTGCATTGCACGTTCTCTGACAGAACAATTTTTTTCATTCACGCGCCATACGTTGGGACGTACTATGCACGCGCCGGTGATTGATTATTGATATGCAGACCAGCTGTAACGCTGGGGTCTCCACTCTCTCCTACAGTCCCTTTCTTTTTTTTTTTTTTTGACATCCTCTCCTACAGTCCCTTTCAATTCATCATTATCTTACGTAGGGACACATTTAAGTTAGCTTAATCTCTTTTGTTAATTAAAGGAAATAAAGCCCCTCAAGATCTCTTTCTAAATTGTTTTATTCTACTTGTAATTAAATTTGCATCTAAGATAGAGTAATCAGGAAACATAAAACATGCTATCCAAATTATCATCTTACCCAGCTTAATCTCTGCTACTGTTTCTTTGTTTAATTGATTTATTTGTGACGCTTTAGTTTTTTAATTAGTACTGTTGCAACTTGCAATACCGCTTATTATTTCTCTATTCAATCATCAGTTGCATGATCGAGTGGAATGGGGTTACTTGCGGTCAGTTCTGCTAGCACTTGGATTTGATTTGAGATGGGTGCAATGGGTGATGAATTGTGTTACCACTGTCACTTATTCTGTCTTAATTAATGATCAGCCGCACGGAATGATAGAGCCTCAAAGGGGACTTCGTCAAGGAGATCCCCTGTCTCCTTTCCTTTTTGTCTTATGCACAGAAGGTTTACCTCACTTACTTTCTAATGCTGAGAGAAGGCAAAGCATTTCTGGGATGAAATTTGGAGTGCAGGGCCCTTCAATTCATCATCTCTTGTTCGCAGATGACTGTCTTTTCTCCTGTAAAGCGAATGAGGAGCAGAGTAATGTGCTGATGAATATTTTGGGAAGGTATGGAGCGGCCACCGGTCAGGTTATCAATCCTCAGAAATCTTCGATTATGTTTGGTAAATCAGTGCGGGAAGAGAATAAGATCAGAGTCAAACATATTCTAGGGATTGAGGCAGAAGGGGGGGAGGCTAAGTACCTGGGATTGCCAGATTGCTTCAATGGATCTAAGGTCAAGCTCTTCTCCTATCTAAAAGAGAAAATGGGAAGAAGGATTTCGGGTTGGCATGCGAGAACTTTATCTCAAGCTGGAAAAGAAGTGATGATAAAAGCTGTCGCTTCAGCGCTTCCGGTATCTGCAATGTCGGTATTTAAGATCCCGAAAACGGTGATTACGTCTCTCTCAAGTGCTTTGGCCAATTTCTGGTGGAGTGCAGTGGAGCATAAAAGGAAAATCCATTGGATAAGCTGGGAGAAGATGTGTCTACCGAAGGACTTAGGAGGGATGGGATTCAAGGATCTAGAGAGTTTTAATAAGGCTCTCCTAGCCAAACAAGCTTGGAGACTTATTAATCTTGAAAGTTGCTTGATGTCGCAGGTTCTTAAAGGGAAATATTTTGAAGGGACATGCTTTTTTAAAGCTCAGCTGGGCAAACGACCGTCTTATGCCTGGAGGAGTGTCTTAGAAGGAAAGGATCTTCTTGTTCAAGGTCTCAAGGTAGCTGTGGGGAATGGATCTTCGCTCAAAGTTTGGACTGATCCATGGCTGGAAGATGATAATGGAATTTGTAGGCCCCCATTACGAAAACAAAGGTTCTTTAATGTTGAGTTACAAGTGTCAGAACTTATCAATTACCATACAAGAAGATGGAGCAGGAGGAAATTGAGTGAGCTCTTTGTACCTCGAGATATGATGATTTTGGAGAAGAACCAGCCGGTGATCTCTGAACATGATTCTTGGGTATGGAGACATACAAAAAGTGGCTTATATTCAGTAAAGTCTGGGTATGAGTTAGCTTTTACCATGAAGAATGTAGAATTGATAAGGGATCAGCAAGTGCTTCCCTCCCTTAATCCCCTCAAGGATCGTGTTTGGAACCTTTTGGCTCCATCAAAGCTGAAAGTGTTCATTTGGAAAGCATTGTCTGGTGCTTTATCTGTGCTTGATGGGCTTAGGGACAGGGGAATGAAGTGTGATCTGGAATGTCAGACATGTGGACAGACTGGGGAATCTATTAATCATGTTTTGTTCTCTTGTACCTTTGCAAGACAAGTTTGGGCTATGACACGGTTTCCTTCACCTCCTGCTGGTTTTGACAGCTTTTCGATCTTTGCGAATGTGAACTACCTCATTTCCTTTTGGGAAACAAAGAAACATGTGTTTGAAGCTACCAGAAATTTTCCATGGGTCCTTTGGTATTTGTGGAAAAATAGGAATAACCTGTTGTTTGAAGGGGCTCTCTTTGAAAGTGTACAAGTTTGTACTAAAGCAGAGGAGGAAGCCTCTCAATGGTATGCAGCTCAGAGTTTGGAGAGAAGGAGTACAGATGATAATAGGAATCGATTGATTCAAGCGTCTGCTGCTTGGAAAAGGCCTCCGGAGAACTTTGTCAAATGCAATATTGGATTTAAGTGGGAGTACAAAAAGAAAATTGCAGGAGCTGCATGGGTGGTAAGAGATTCAAGAGGAACGGTTTTACTGCATAGTCGCAGGTCTTTTGGGAATGTGGAATCCAAAGATGATGCCCAATTTCTTAGTGTGGCTTGGGCTATCGAGAGCATGAGGTGTCATCGTTTCAGGATGGTATACTTTGCGGTTGAAGGAAGGATGTTAGTTGATGCAATTAACAAGCCTAGTGATTGGCCTTCCTTCAAGTTTAAAGTATTTGAACTCAGAAGTATTCTAAGGGATTTTTTGGAGTGGAAGATGTTAGCTGAATCGTATGAGGCGAATAGAGGAGCGCATCTGATTGCCACTAGTGCTGTGCTAGATCGTCGGTTCCAATCTTATGTCGCTAGAGGCCAGCCTATTTGGTGTTCTGAGGTTTTTCATAATGACAATAGAGATAGGCTTGATGTTCTTTAGCCTAGATGTTATGGCTGTTTTGTAAACTCTGGTCATATTTTTTGGATGTATATATATAAATATCTAAGATGGCAAAAAAAAAAAAAATCTGGCGTCTATACACTTTAAGATGTATTGACCAATTCCAAAGGTCTCTCATTGAAGCAATGGAAACTAACATATTTGATATTGTTATATAATAAGGACTATATAATATCTTAGCATTTACTTTCACACTCAACTTTTTTAAAATGAAATATTCAAACTATTATTTTGTTGTATACATGAGAGGGTAGAATTAAAGATGAAAAGACATCATTGTTCTAAACTAATGTAGGGTCAAAAGAATTGTATTTTTCAAAGTTTTAAATTTCGAAAGGACCTTTTGTAAAAGAAGAATGACCCCACAACGGAAAATCAATAATTATAATAGTTATTCTTGGGTGTTAAAAGCAGTGGTCTAGTAGTCAGTCACAAGAGCCAAGGCACCTAACACCTCATTCTATGATTATGTTATGTCCTTCAATATTATTTATTATTATGAGCTATGCTAAATAATTACCTCCAAAAATCTAACATTGCGGCACTTATCATTGTCCCATCCACAAATATTTGATTCCCATGTTAAATTTTACATGGGATAATGATTATTATGTGAAAATGGTTTGAAGCAAATTGAATAAAAATACAATGATTGGGGCAGTCCACACCAACGGATTATCATAGACTCACATGTATGATGCATACCTTATCCTTGTGTTTTTGGGTTTTCACCATGCCCACACACAGAAAATCTAAATATGGACCCCAAAAGATCTTTCAAGCCCACAATCATCATCATACATACACCTACAATCCTCCTCATCCTTATCATTCCATATCAAATTACATCTAATCAAATATGTTTTGGTACCAACAAAATAGACATATGTGAAATAAGCTGCAATCTGTGTAGCTGTTAACTGTTTTGGAGTATAACCTCTATGCCCTAATAAAACCCGTAAATGTATGTATATATATAGATATACACTATACCACAACCTGTGGAAAGCCTTAACGTGAGAATGGTGGTGAATGGGGAACAAAAGAATGAATAGGTTCATGAAGTGTTTTGCCCTCCTCGCACTCTACTCTTGCCACTTCGCAAATCATATTCCTTGTTGCTACGTTGCATCCATCTGTGTTATTACACAAGATTGAGATTGTGTTATGATCAATCTGGCCTAGGTCAAATAGAACTTAATCTCAACAGACAATTTAAGAAAAAAGAATGGCCATGCTCGTCTCCTTTTTCAATATTGTTACTTATACCATTCACAACATTCATCAAATTTCAACATTTTTCTTGTTTGTTTCTGAAAGATGAGTTCTGTATATATGATGATGCATATATAAAAATATAATGAAAAATCACCAACCTCAAAAACTAGTTTTTCAACATTTCAAGATTATTCAACATTTTTTTCCGGCCCTATTCCATTTTGCAGCTATCACCAACGTCGCATATATATGTATGTATGCTATTTACTATTTCTTCCACTTTCCACATATATTCATCTTCTTATATGTTATCTAGTAAGCCAAACAGAAAGATACATCACCTTCTTTGAACACAAAGCCAGAACCGTTGCATTGCTTCTGAAACGAGAAACCACCGAGTTCATCATCAATTGTTTTCTGCATCTCTGCCAGAAGAGTCCGGAGTCTGATGATTTCAGCTTCCACAATTGCTTGACTCTGAAGCTTTCTAAGCAAGAATTCATTCATAGATTGCAGTCTCTTGACTTCGTCTTCAAGGTATGCCGTGCGAGCCTTCTTCTTCTCCCTGTACTTTCTCACTGCCTCTCTGTTCCCACATGGCCGCCTCTTGTTGCTGCTGTCAGAATGGTCATTCTCTTGCGAATCCTGTTACAAAATGAATAGTCCTATAATCTATAAACAATCCTTTCAAATTTCATCAGACCATATATACTTGTATAAAAATAAAATAGAAAGTAAGTTATATATTATACAGGGATGATGAGATGAGTGTGAGTGTGGAAGCATGTGTGTGAGTGAGAAGCATCCTCTGGTCCTGGAGGATTGCAACTATGAGTGTGACTACATCCTCCTGATGCACGAGCCCAAGGCTCTATCTCTTCCCCATCCATATCTATCTTAGATTCTAAACTCCAGATCTTCAAAGAAAACACTAGTTCTTTTCAAGATTATGATATGGAGTTATGGGAATATTAAAATTTTATTGTATTAAAGCGGTGATGGTGCTGAAAGAATATAATCTAGATCAACATAGTGGATGGATACAACAGTAGTCAACTCTTTAAGATTTTTTCTTTTTAACATGGTCTAAGGAAGAAACGCTTACAGAGAATCAAAGCTAGAAACGTGTTGGTCTCCTCTGAGTTCCTTGCAACAACAAAAGATAAATATGATTTTTGATTTTGAGAACAAAGAAGATGATGGTTTACCTAGACATGGTCTTGATGACCTGAAATTATGATGGAATAAACCTTACTGGAAGAGGCATAAACCATTTACCATATCTTATCGCAATTAAATATTCTAACGAAAAAGATAGAATTGGTTCTTTAATGTTAATTGTCAACTTGTTAGCGTATAGAACAGATAACAAAGACTTTTCTCTTGGTTTTCATCTATGGAATGGCATGACAATTGACACGTTTTGTGAGATTTCGTGTCAGTTTTGTCTATGATCATCATCTCCTTCTTCCTTCACCACACTTCATTTCAGAAGCAACAAAAAAAAAACCATAAATGAAGCTTAAGGTTTTCCCGACTTAGTGAAATACTGTAAATCTACGTTGGATGTAAAGAATACCTACGACATAGACATTATAGATCCTGTAACGTCAACTAATCTACCAGTGAGAAGAACCATCAATGAGACTCCAAAGTATATCATTACATATCTGTATATTCTGTCACAAGCAATGCTGCAACTTGCAAAGAAAACATATGAAACTTCATTGAAGCTTATAAACACTAAGGACAGAAGGTAGAATAGAACATAGTACTTAAGCGTTACAACTAAAATTATGTAACAGATTATTTAATCGTCTTCCCTGAGATAATTTTCTTTATTCAGGTATGAAATTTGAAACTTGGCTTCATAGTCCAAGAACAGAGAAGAACTCTAAAATGATGTCTGAATCCGCTTGAGTTCTTTAGCTACTTCGATCATCTTTGGCCTATATTCATCTATCTTCTCACAGCATCTCAGAGCAAGTGCAACACATGCTTCCACTTGAAACCGTTGACCACTTGTCATGTCTTTCACCATCTTTGTATCAATCACTTCATCAAGCTTGTCTTTCTCATATAAGCCTTTCACGTAGCCAGTAACTCCTTCTCGCTTGCCATTAGAATAATCGGTGAAGAACACCGGTCTGCCACTGAGAAGAACCAGCAAAAAGACTCCAAAGCTGTACACATCAGTATATTCTGTTACCGAACCTGTTACACGGTACGATGGGTCGATGTACCCGGATGTCCCCACCACTGGAACAGTTGCGCTTTTTGTTTTTCCCTCAGGTAATGTAATAGAGAGTGAGAAGCCGAACAACTTGGCAGTCCAGTTCTTGTCCAAGAAAACATGTGTTGGCTTAACATCTCTATGGATTGTGATCTTAGGGAACGCCGTGTGAAGATAAGATAACGCGTTTGCAATCTCCTTACCAATCTTTAACCGAACATTCCATGGCAGAAAAGATTCCTCCCAGTTAACCATAACACCTCCTCGCTGATTCAAAACCCCATGTTGTGCATCTTCAAACACAAGAACAGGGTAACTAGACTCCAAACAGCATCCTAGTAGTTTGAGAAAGTTGCTGTGGGTGCTCATCCGAGCAGACAAGACAAAGTCATTGTAAACCTCTGCCACTTTGTGTTCTGTACCTTTGTCCACAAGGTACCTTTTGATCATGTAAGTTCTGTTTTCGATGATGCCTCTGTACCACCACGTGTGAAGCCCCTCGAAGGCGATGAAACAGCTGGAGTCGAAGTTATTGGTGGCTTTAAGGATCTGGTCAGAAGAAAAGGTGCGTAAAGGAACGGATTTACCATTACAATCAGCGGTAAGTTTTTCTAACAAAATGCTTCCGTTCTCTAAGAACCACCTTTCTTCCTGCAAGTCTTTTTCCTTCTTCTTCTTCTTCTTCTTCTCCACCGACCATCCAGATCTCATTTTCTGCTCCATCTTATTCACCACCGATTCCATTTGAACAAATAACCAGTTTCCTTGTAGTTCTTCTCTAAATCAGGAACCAGTTATCCTCAAAATTAAGAATTGAGTTAAATTGCTTCTGAAGTAAAAGCAAAAGAAAAACAATATTATCTTTCTAAGAGGACACAAAAGCTAAGAGACTCAGAGATTCCTGTCTGGTCTTCTAAGACTCTGGTTCGGGTCTGAACGTGAATGATACTAGCAAAAGAAAGTCGTCTTTTTTCTGGAACATTATGTCGGTTCATGTTACATGGTTCAATTGGGTTCTTAATTGTTGGTATTAAAACCACAAATACTATTGACTGGGCTGGGATGGTCACTAGTATAATTCAAATTTTCTGTTGTAAATTCCAAGCCACTAGCAACGCTTGACGTAAAATTTTACAAAATTGATACAATGAAAAGCAAAACATTTATGTGTCAATTCTTCTCGCTGGATTATCTATCTATACTATTATTTATGAAGTGATTTAGCTTATTTGTCATGATTTTCATAATTTTAAGTAATTTTACTTATTTGTCATGTTTTAATTATGTTTAAGCTGAGTCATTAATTTATTAATAATTTTTAGTTGAATCCATAATTTATTAATTTAAATAATATAACTATAAATATTTAACTAGATATATAATTATTTTAATTTTGCTTATTTGTCATGTTTTCCATGATTTTAGTCAATTTAGCTTATTTGTCATGTTTTTATTAGGTTTTAGCTTAGTCAGTGATTTATTAACAATTTTTAGCTAAATTACTAATTTATTAATTTAAAAATATCCGTAATGAATTTTATATATAATTAAAAACGAATTTTGATTTAATAATATTTAAATCTATATGTTATATTAAAAATTTTATTTTCTTATTTATCATATTTTATTAGGTTTTAAGCTTTTATATAGGTCATTGATTTATTATTAGTTTTTAACTGAATATTTATTAATTTTCAAAAAACCCGTAATGAGTTTTATATATAGTAAAACACGCATTTAATTATACTAATATTAAATTTATATATTATATTAAATAATAAGTATTCGTAAGATGATTATGCCCGCATGTGCGAACAAAACACCTAGTTGCAAGTATAAAATTTTTATATCTGATATATAATTAAATAATTGTTAAAGTATATTTGTTTTTTTTTTTTGAAAAAAAATTTATGATTGCATCTTTAGTTTATTTTTGAAGATAAGGGTGAAATTTTTGAAGATAGAGTTTCAAATTAAAAGAAATTAAAAATTAAAAAAAAAAACTATTTTGATCATTTTTTTTTAAACTATTTTTTGTGACAAAAACCTAACAAATGCTAAGACTTGCCATTTTTTTAACATCAACTTTGGTTACCTATGTCCATATGATACATGTATCTTTTTGATTATATATTCAGAAAAGAAATAAACTAAGCATGTTTGATATATACTTATGCAGTAGTTAGTAGAATAATGAATGATCTATCAAAAATTGATTTGCAAAACAATGCAAGTAAAGTCAAAGCCTAAAGAACTTCTGAGGAGTCTCTCTCTCTCTAAAATTAAAATCTCTCTCCCATCTCTCTACCTCGCCTAGGTTACCACCGCTACTCCACCGCCCTCCGGCGGTCGCCGCCGTGTCTCTCAGGCGGCCGCCGGGCCTTGTTTGTTTCTTCTTCTTCTGCTCTGTGTCTTCTTCGTTGTTCCCCCCTGTTTTCCTTCTGCGGCTCTTGGCGTTCGGCGAAGGTCCAACCCGTTTTAGATCCAGAGTTTTCACTTGGTCCATGGTCAGATCTGGAGAGTTTATCACTCGAGGACGGTGTCTTGCTTCTCCTTAGCTCTGTTCTGGTCTCTTGTAGTGCCTCTGTCCGGTTTGGTTTTTTATTTCCCTTCGTTGCGTGTTGAGTGAGAGTGGTGTTGCGTGGGGGTTGCAGAGAACCTTGTCCCTGCTTGGTGAGCTTCTGTCCTCTGGCGTGCGGTGGGGCTCTGCGGTATGGGTTTGGTAAGGCTTCAGATAGCGCGGATCTGGAGCTCGGTCTCTCTTCTTTTACAGGTGGTCTCCTGTAAGCGCGCGTGGGCTCTTCTGGTGATGGTCTCTGTCTCCGATGAGCTCTTGTGGTAACGTGCGGTGGTCACGTCGGCGCGTGGTGGTGGCAGCTTGCGTGTTGTTCAGTTGGGGTCTATATTTTCTGTCCTTTATGACAGTTTCCCGGTGGTTCCGGTTTGGTCTGAGCCGTGACCTAAGTCCTCCTCGCTCCCTCTCTTCAAATAAGGTAGTTGCGGCTCTTGGATGAGCTCGTGTGGTGGTTTGGACTCTGTTCTTGTTCTTGTTCTTGTGAAGTTGTTGGTCTCTCGGACGGCTCGTTCTACTGCGGTTGATCTTTCGGAGAGTTAGCCGCCTTTCGGTTCGCTATTTCTATATGGGGTTTCGGTTCAATGGGTGCAACGGTCATGTCGAGTTGGAATGGAGGCGGCAATCTTCAAGACGGCTTGACAAACGACGACATCGTCGCTTGGTGGTTCTCTCTCGTGCCGTCGGAAGTTCAGCTGTCGGGTGAATTGAGTTTTGTTTGTGTTCGGATTCTTCTTCTGGGTCTTGGTTTCGGCGGAGCGGTCGGAAGCTGTAGGAACCGTAGCATCAAGGTTTGAGGACGCCTTTCTCTCGGTAGCTCGCGGTGCCCGACTCTCGATCTCGAGCGGTCTCGGTTTGCAAGGTTCGAGCTTGACTCGTAACAAATCGGGTTCTTAGACTTTGTCCGGCTATCTTCTAGTTTGTCTCTTTCCGCTTAGGTCTCTTTGTTTAGTTTCGTTTCCGCATTCTGCTACCTGTTTACTGTGTAACGTCTGTCTCAAATTCGAAAATTGGTATAATAATTTAACATTTTACCAAAAAAAAAAAAAGTCAAAGCCTAAAAATATCATTACTTTTGTTGAGCGATCCTGTTTATGAACTTTGGAGGGAGAGGAATGCAAGGCTACATAAATCATCTTCATGTTCATATAACAAAATATTGTTTTGGCATTCACACATTTTCGAAACGAAAGAGAGGGAATGCCTTTTTGCCATTCACACTCTCTCTCCCGTGTGAAAGGAGCTGAAAATAAAAACAAAGGCGATTTGACCAACTTCATAATAGCTTTTACTTACATTGGGGGTCTATTTACAATTTTCATTCTACACCCAATTTCCATCTAAATTTCCCTAAGACATTATAACAACACACACACCCTTTTCACTTATATATAGGGTGGTTTGAAACATTACACACACACACGAGTTTCACCTTTATTTGCTACTCTTCTTCGAAGAGGGCCAACAACAAACTTCTTCCTAAAACCTGAAACACACACACAAGATGATAAGACTCAATTCTCAAATCATTCTTCTAAATGTTGGCAAATATTCCAATCAGATTCAGTGTTAACCTAATTTACTTTTGACTGATTCAATCCCTGAAGATCACATCATCTGCTATTTCCATCAACGGCTGCAACGACTCCGCCGAGAATTTTCTCGCGAAGAAGTAGTCCAAACTCGAGTTAGATCTCCTCAACCTATGAATCAGCTGAGGTGACACCTCCAACGCACGGTACGTGTGAGGATGACCGCTGACACTACCGGTCCAGTTAACACGTGTGAGTGTAAACCGGCTACATCCTTCAGGATCCTCGAGAGACAAGAGCGTCGGAAAATAATGTTCTTCAGGGTAGCAAGACTCCGCATCAACGCACGGCAACCTAAACTTCCTCCACAGCTTCCTCTCCTGAATGACCATCAAAGCGTGACGTTTCGCCAGAACGAAGAACTGAGACCCCACGCGGAAGTCTTGGTAGGGGATCTCAGGCATCATCGCGTCGTCTCCACGCGCGTTGTACCGTTGCGGGAGGAAAGGCTCGTCGGAGAGGATCTCGATGAAGCTTTGGTGAGATTTGGAGAGGTGGCTGTGGATGTAAGCGAAGGAGTGGAGAGGGATGCAGTGCTGCGAGACGAGAGCGAAGTAGAGGTTGTTTGGATCGTCGAGGATGGCGCGTGCTATCAGTCGCCGTTCCGCGGAGATTAGCGACGGGGAGGCGCGTGCGGTTCTCTTCGCCGGGATGAATTTGGCGTTGATTGAGGAGGAGAGGAGTGGGGAGATTGCGGAGGATGGATCCGCGTGGATGTAAGCGTTGTAGAGATGCTCGTGGCCTTGGAAGAAGGTTTCCCAGAGAGGTAGGAAGGTTAGATCGGAGTTTGTTAGGAAGAGGAACGCGATTTTTGGAGGAGGAGGGGTCTGTGAGAGGGAGATGAGACGGCGGGTGTTGGAGGAGGAGAGGGCGGCGCGGTGGAAGAGGGAGAGGTCGTCGAGTTCATCGGCGGTGGAGAGGAGGTTGTTGCGGGAGGAAGAGAGGAAGAAGAGGAGTGAGAGGGAGAGGAAGAGAGAGAGAGAATAGAGGAGAGTGGAGGAAGAGAACATCTCTGAAACAAACCACAATCAGAAATTTTCTGAGGAGGACGATGAAGAAGAATGACAATAAAAAAAGAAAAGGCAAAATATGACGTCAGCTAATTGGGACACGTGGACAAATTGATTATTGCTATCTGCTGTCAAAAAAAAAAAAATTATGCTCTTCTTATCCACTTGAGTCATCATTGATCTCACAAAGTCACCATGATGTGTTGTTGATTATGTGTGTGTGACTCTCTATGTGTTTGTGTGTTACGTTTTGGTCTATCTACTCATTCGTTGTCCTCATCCTACCAAGATATTCAGATATTTTTTTGCTCATATTTTGATTCCCCAAAACAAAAACTTTCGTCAACTGTTATTCTATTCATCATCTTTTCTCATGGCGGCTCTCTCCACCTTCTACCACCCACTCTGCGCACACCACAACCACCGTACAGCAAGACACAGCGTCAGGTCTCTGACTGTGGTGTCTTGTCGGCAGCAGAAATCACCGGAAGAGAGTGGAGGAGTGATCCAGAGAACAGTGATATGGATGATTTCAGAGGCTGGGAAGATTGGGAAGAATCTGAAGCCAGAGAAGAAAGGAGACATGAAGGATCTGATGCTTATGAGTCTTTCTTTTGCAGTTTATGTCTATATATCTCAACTAATGGTATGTGCTTACTTCTCCTGGACCCATGTCGCCCTCCCCAATCCCTCATGGTAGTTTAGCTTAGCTAAGATAGATACTTCCTTCTGCCCCTCAAGTCACAATTATGTTATGTATATATTCTGCACATCATTTATAAGATTACCAAGCTCCATTCCTCTCAAATTAATTGCAAACATTGAAGAACTGAAAGTTGACCTTTTAATTTGGTCTCTTATAGTTGAATTTGTTAAAGCTAGAAACACGGATGGCCAAACCGGCCTTTTTTTTTCTAAGTCTTGCAATCTACCAATGATGATGCATCCACCACAACGAGAGGGATGTTTAGAGTACATAATGGATAGCCACATACCTTTTCCTAGAACCATTTCAATAGGTTCCTGTTCTTGCCATGTATCCTCAATGCCCTATAGTGCACCATGATCCAATGCAGTATTGGTCAGATGGAGAATCCCGAACAAGTGGTAACATTGTAAGTACATTCCACCACAAAAGAATATAAACCAATAAGAGCATGAGAGCCAAGGGTACTTACCAAGCATGTCCATTGTCAAGTACTTGGATGGCTTGGAATCGTGACTTTCCTTTAAGATCTGCTTACTGACTTTCTCATCCAGGACTTCCATTTCACTATCAGCTTTAGGGGGAACACTACCGTCTTGAGAAGGCTCACCCTGAAGCCAAATGATGCAGTAGGAACATAAAGTAGTCACTATAAATACTTTAAAAGGAAGTTGTTTTCTCCAGCAGATCACAATACATGCAGTCAGAGCCGGTCCTAGTTATTATTGGGCTGGAACCAAATCTAAAAATATGGCCTATTTCTATTTAATTTCTATAAAAAGTGAAAAAAATTAAAGAATGTAAATATGATGAATCGAACTCTCCACCTCCTCTGCAATAATTCACAGCTTTACCACTTGACCTATTGGAGAATATGTACATTTATGTGGCCGATATATTTTATAATTGAGTTGAGGCCGGAAGCACACCACACCACTATAAACAATTTTCAACATAATACTATAAGAAAGCATGGGAAAGAAAAAAATACTTAGATTTTGTTTTGAAGAAACAGAAAAGCGAAGCTGGACAAATATTTCTGGCTAGCAGGAGCAGCTTCTGAAATTAAACAAGGTGAAGTAATCTATATTCAGAGAATGAATGAATCAATAAATGGCACCAACAAGAAAGGAGAGAAAGTTATTTACCAAGAGTTAAGACTTTAATGCTCCAGAGGTTCATTCATTGTTTTCCAATTCAAGTTTCGATCCAGTAGTACCTGACTCAGAAGGGAGAAGTGTTATAGTCAAAACAAACCTTCTAGAAAGAAACTTCTGAATTTGGGCTGTATTGCTTGTGATTAAACAATTTTCAACATAATATACTTCACTATTTTTGGAATAAAATTGGTAGATAGAACAAAAACTAATCTTCTGTATAAGTATTTCTCAATCAATACTGAATGGTTTTGTAATACATTTTTATGTTTGATTTTATATAAAGATTACTATATCGTTAGCAGGATTTAATTAATTACGTATGTGACATTTGCCTGACCTTTTCTTGTTTGTTTCATGGACTAGGATGTTGACTATGATGAGTGGGAGAGAGAAGGAACGTGAATGAAGGAATCCACAAGCGTCTCCGCCAATTTCTGAATATAAACAATCACTTCCTCCCATTCTCAAGGCCCTAAATCAAAAGACAAGAAAGAAAAGCAACAAATCAAAAAGCTTTCTTCCTCCCCAAGAAACAATTAATCCAACAATACTATAAGAACAACAAATAAGACAACATAGAGAGAAGATGAATACAACTGCAACGAAAAGCGTATGCGGAGACAAATGGTACCTTAACCTAGACAAGCCTGAAGAGGCTTTGAAGGTTCTTGGATTCATCGCTATATTCGTCATCCGAACTCTCCTCCATCATGCCATGAAGCCTTTAGGCCAACCTTACCTCACCACCGATTTTGCTGTATGTCAACCTCTTCTTCTCTTTCTTTCCTCTTCTGATGGTTTCCATAACTAATCCACCTTGTTGTGTGCATCAGATAGGACTGATTCTAGGTAATCTTCCCAAGTTTCGAGAGGCATTCTCGGGGCCTTACTCGACTACTCTCAACAACATTATCGAGTTCGGAATGATCTGCCATATGTTCGTGATGGGTCTAGAGATGAATCCAAGCGTCCTTCTCAGACCACCAACAAAAGACGCATTCATAGCATACACAAGCATCCTCACAACCTTTGTCCTCGCCTTTTTCACAACACCTTTCCTCCATTACACCAAAACTGCTCCTTTCATTTTCTCCCTCGCTCTTGCCCTCATGGCCTCAAGCACCGGCTCACCTATCCTCACCCGTGTCATCTCCAATCTCAAAATCAGAAAATCCGATCTCGGAAAGCTCGCATCAGCCGCAGGTGTCCACACTGATATGATCTCAACCTTGTTTTATTGCATCGGATTCATTTTCTTCCCTACAGAGAAACCTCTCCCTCGTCCTCTCCAGAGATTCTTCAGAGCCCTCCTCATGTTTTGCCTCTTCCTTGCTCAAGTCACTTTCACTTCCATTGTATCCCCCATCTTTCTTAATTGGGTCAACAACGAGAACCCTGAAGGCAAACCACTTAAAGGCTCTCACCTCGTTATGTCCCTAGCATTTGTCGTCTTCATCTGCAGTTTCCCAACTTGGCCACCTCAATCAATGTACAATCCGATTCTCAGCGCCTTCACGGCCGGTCTCTTCCTTCCAAACCAAGGAAGAATGTCAAAATGGATCATTAACAAAATCAACTACTTGCTCAGCACGGTCTTCTACCCTATCTTTTTCTTCTGGGTGGGATTCATTATCCACATGAGAAACTTTGACATAGGAGATAAAATGGCGTACGCAAGATTCTTTGCCCTTCTTGCCACTGTCATAATCGGAAAAGTCATTGGAACAGTCTTGTGTGGTGTAATACTCGGATATCATGTTCCGGAAACCGCATCTCTTGGACTGCTTTTGACCACCAAAGGCCATTTTCATGTCTACTTGGCCGCCTTAGCCATTCGGGTACCTCTCTTTTTTTCCTTCAGATATTCTTTAAAACAAGATCTTTTACCCTCTCTTTGATTCGATGAAATGCAGACAAACAGAGTGAAAAATACGACAGGTGCAATGATCATCTTCGTCATTGTCCTCACAGTGGTCTACTCTCCATTCGTGGTCATGGACATTATTAAACGCGCCAGAAAGCGAGTGCCTGTGCACATCATGGCGCTTCAGTGGCTCGATCCAACAACTGAGCTTCGAGTTTTGATCGGTCTTCATGGTCCTCATAACATTGGTTCCACTCTCAACCTTATGGAGATCTGCCATGGAGGACGTGAGCCAGGGTCCATATTCTACGCAACTGACATGGTGGAGCTGACCGATGAGATTGCCGCCACACTGAAAAAGGGCGGTGGAGGGGGTCAGAGTAATGAGTCAGTGACGATAACAGACAGGTCGGTGACAGAGATGCGGGAGAGTATAACCGCGGCTGTGAATGGGTATGGGGAGCTCCGCAGTGGACAAGGTGTGACAGTGCGGCGGATGCTAGCATTGTCAACGTTTATGACCATGGCACACGACATCTGCGGATTGGCTGATGAACTTATGGTTTCCATTATAATTCTACCATTCCATAAAAGCAGAAATCCTGATGGCACTCTTGACTCTGGCAATGCCGGGTTCCGTCATGTGAACCGAAAGGTAAACATATTCTTCCAAGTACTATTCAGAGTGAGGACGTGATTTTCGCTTTTGCGTGTGCAGATTCTGAAGAACGCACCGTGTTCGATAGGAATTCTCGTGGATAGGTCGTTCGGGCAAACAGAAGAGGCGTGGAGACCCGGAGCATCCATGGACATTGCTATTATATTCATAGGTGGTGGAGACTGCCGAGAGGCACTAGCCTTTGCTGCACAAGTGGCTCGACACCCTGCTGTAAAGCTAAGCGTGATACGTTTCTTAGAAGACAAGAGCTCTCAGAACGCTCAGAAACGCAGCAGCATCTTGAACAGAGCGAGTGTGGTAGAGCAAGAGGAGGAAATGAAGCTTGATGACGAGTGTTTTGCCGAGTTCTACGAAAGATATATAGCTGGTGGAGGAGGAGTTTCTTACATGGAGAAGCACCTCACAAACTCTTCAGAGACTTTCACGGCACTTAAATCATTGGACGGAGAGTATGGGCTGGTGATTGTTGGAAGAGGAGGAGGAAGGGCTAGCAGCGCATTAACCACTGGTCTCAACGACTGGCAGCAATGTCCAGAGCTTGGTCCCATAGGTGATGTTCTTTCGGGTTCAGATTTCTCCCACAACACATCGATGTTGATTATCCAGCAGCAGCGTACAAGAGGTCAGCTAGAAGGGCTTCATGATGATTTCACCATCCTGTGAATATCTGTTCAAATGCACCAACTTAGTACCTTGGAAGCATAGGCCACAGCTATTAAAAAGACTCTGTACAATAAAAGGTTTTTGTAGATAAGATGAAAATAAGACAAGGTAATACAAATAGTACTTCTAGCAGCCGGAAATGGTGTCCAAAACATAGAGTTACAACAAGTAACATGAAAATTTGTTGCTAAATTAGAAAAGCTAAGTAGCAACAAGCTCATTATAAGTCTTCAGGTTGGTGCTTAGAGTAAGGAAAATGTGATTCCAAAGTGCCGATGGCGAACTCTGAGCTCCTTAGTAGGGAGTCGAGAACCTGGCCACCTCTGCCTGATAACACAGAAGCACAGAGGCGTAAGGTCAAGAGTATGAATGTATTCAAGAGTATTTGATTTTCCACTAGCTAACAAACAAGTAGATTATAATAAACAGATAATCCCAAAGAAACAGACTCCAGGATTAAAGAAACATATATAATCATACTTTCCGACCAAATGGGTTTCATACAATTAGATCCAACCAGGACTCTGGAGAGAGAGAGAGAGAGAGAGAGAGAGGGTCGTTGGTACCTCAAATTGGCTCTTGAGAAAGTCAAGCTCCTTGTCAAGGTCATTGATAGCCTGATTGTATGCTTGCATCGGGGAAGACTGGCTTGTGGTGTGAATCTGCAAACAAAGCCAATCTTATATATTAAAAGAGAAGTCATGACTTCTTTCATGTGTGATTTTTTTTTAATTTGGACCATCACTTAGAAATCTTATTAAATGTATTTTATTAAGAATAATAATACATAGAATCTTTAAAATACTTTAATCATAATATCTTTTGATATCTTTTTATTTAAAATATAAATATATTTATTTTAAAAATCTAACAAATCTGTTTTAAAAGATTTTTACAAGATCTTCATTTTCGAAATTATATTTAAATATTTTTCATTAATTTCGAAATTAGTTTGAAATATTATTATACATTAATAAATTCAGTAATCATTTATAAAATAAAAAATAAAAAATTCTGTAATATTTTATATATTATATAATTATAATCAATCATATTAAAAGAAAATTATTATATTGAGCAAAGTATAATAAAATTGTATTAAATTTATAAATTTTATAAATTTTATTTTCATAAGTATAAAATATTTATGTTCAAAAATAAAATCTAATATGTTGGTAAGATGGATTAAGCAAAATATATAATACATGTATAAAAATTAACATGTATTTCTTTAAAGCTTATAATATAAAATCTTTGTAACTACTTTAATCATAATATATTTTCATTTTAAATATAATATATATTAATATATTATATTTAAAAATTCTAATAAATCTGTGTAAAAGTATTTTAACAATAATTTAATATATTTTAAGTTATCGTTTATAAAATGAAAAATAAATAAATCATATCCTATTTTATCCACTTTATAGTCATGATCATGTTAAAATACAATTATTATACTTAAATAAATATGATAAAAGTATATTCAATTGATAAATTTATAAATTTTATTTTCATAAATATAAATTATATATTTTAAAAATATAATATGATGATAGAACGGCTTAAAATTAACAAACCTTATAATATATGTCTAAAAATTAACATATCTTAGACTTTCGTATATACAATAATATATTATCTAAAATAAATAAGTATAAAAAATATTAGTAAAAAGAAATACATCTTTGAAAAACGGATCAGAATTTAGAATAAATTAAATACAAAATAATTTTCAAATATGTTTTCTCATGAATATAATAATTTGCTTAATAATTAAATGCAAATACAATAAGATAAATATATAATAAGAAGTGAAAATACATACGGTTTTAACCAAATGATTAATTATAACATGTAAATTATAAAATTATTATATTTGAAATAGTTATATAAACATTTAAGTATATGATTAATGTTAAAAAAAATATCACTAATGTTTAAAAATAATAATTTATGTATAAAAAAAAGTAAAAACAAACACCCGCGCGGTTGCGCGGATCAAAATCTAGTTTCACACTTAAAGCAACAGGATCAAAGATATTTTTTATGTATTCTTAATCAACAGTTAATTTGAATCCTTAAGATCAGTCAATGAAGTGAGAAAACAGTACACAGAGGACAGTGGTGTTCCTTCCAAGTTCCAATTCAGAGCAAAATTGAACATACCCTGACTATGATCTTGTACTTGAGAGGATGAGGAAGTTGGTACCCAGCAAACAAAACATTCTCGTCGCGGTGAAGTTGCCTATTCGGAAGAATAGCTGCAAAAAATTAGGGTTTCTTCTTCTGAAAAAGCAAAGAAGTGTAATGAATCGTACATGCGGACGATGTTGCCAATGGTATGGTCTTCTCTCTCAATCGTGAAGGAAGCAGCATTGATGATCTTCGTGTCCCTCTCATAAGAAACCCTAGCAAAATCGAATCGACAGGGTTTTAGCTAGCGCAGCAATTACAGCCAAAAGGATGAAAGATTCAGAGCAAGCTTTCGAGTGCAAATACTTTTTGGTGCCTTCAGGAACGACGAATCGCTCGTATCGGTCCGGAGCATTCATGGCTTATCGGAGATTCTCGCTTCCGTCTCTTTCGCCGTCGCAGGTTCTTCAGCTTCTGACCAACAACGAGTTAAGGAAAGAAGAAAGCCACGGCGTCGTTTTGTTAATGTTATTTACAAAAATAAAATCTTGTGTGAGACCTAACAAAACACCATTTGAACGAGTGTTTTTAAACCTGGATCGGACCGAATTAAACTGCGAACCATAAACCAGTCCAGTTGGATGAATAGCAAAATACATTTGAACCGGTTAAAAATCCCTACTAAACCGTTAAATCCTGGTAACCGGTGACAGAACCAATCAAACCCGGAGTTGTATGTAAACTAATGAAATAATTAACTTTTCTTAAACATAGAGTTTGTAAAAAATTAATAAATCAATGCTGTAATTCTTTTTCTTCTTTTGCCGTCTCTACAACTCACAAATCACAAGACTCAAACACATAAATCTTCACGTCAAGGTATTAGTTATGTCTACTTCTCATTTTGTTTATATATTACATTACCACTTGCGTTGAAAACTTTAATAATTAAAACATTAACGTTCATGAAATTCCAAATATGTATAAAAGTACAAACCATTGTACTTATTCTTGCTTCTCACACTAACAAATAAAAACTTAGTTTACATGATTTGTTTTAACGGTGAATAAGATTTAGAGTGATGAAGACCTCGAGAACAATGTTTAAATGTGTTTTTTTTCATATTATTATAGATTTAAAATATTAAATTATTTTATTACATTTCAGTTTTTTTTTTAATAATTGGTTACTGAAATATTTTATTTGATATGATATTTTTTAAAGAATATGTATATTATTTAAAATATAATTTAATTTAATGTTGTTGAACCCAACTGAATCCGGCCAAACTATATTGACCTATGATCCAAAAATTTTCCAGTTGGTTGCCAGTTCGGTTTATAAAAAAAATTGATTTGAACCAGACAATAGCTTTACACGAAGCTTGTCCTACATGGTTTATTTTTTTCTCGTCAAGTCTCTGATTGGATACACAGTTTTTTAGATTTTGCTTTTTTTGTTTTTTACCTTTTGGTTTTAAGTTTTTGAATTTTGGTTTATGGTTTTCCAGTAGATTTTAGTTTTTTTAACACGAATGGTGATATTAGATTTTTGTTTTTGAATTTTTGTTTTGTTCCTGGATAGAAAATCAGTTTGATTTAGCACCAGAATCAAATACACTAACACATTCTTTGAAGAAGTCGTCAACATAAGTTAGAAAGTATAAGTTTGCATAATTATAGAGATAAGTAGAATAATAGGACGGAAATAGAAGATAAACACAAGCCAATGTTTATCTAGAGTTCACCTAGAATGACTATGTCTATGGGGGCATGACAAAGAGTCAATCCACTATGATATTACAACAAAGATTAAAGACTTCTCTATCTCTCTCTCAACCTTACATATCGGCTTGCTTAGTGTAGATGGAAGATAACACACATGCTCTTCTTATATAAAAGGAGTTTATTACATTAACCTAGTTGAGTTAAGACTTTTTATCCTTTTTCATAAACTTACTAAAAATATTTCTAAAATACTTTTAGCTTCCATAAACAATGAAAGTAATATTTTATTTTTCCTACTTAACTTTCATATTTTTCTTAAAACTATGCAATATTTTTTTTATTTCTATTACTAAAGCTTGACGGATTCCTTGACGAAGTCTTTGACGGATTCTTTGACGAAGCCCTTGACGGAATCCTTGATGAATTCCTTGGTGAAGTCCTTGACGACTCCGAATAAACTCTACCTTGATAATCGAACATGATATGCTACTTTAGATCATGCAAACCCATGTCTTGCCAGACGACGACGTTGCTCCTTACCAAGTAAGCCTACCACCTCCTCAAACTTCTTAACATGAACTACCTTAGTTAAAATATTAGCAAAATTATTCGAAATAAAAATGTGCATCTTTCTACTGATGTACTTAGTCTTTTCGGGATACACATTGTTATTTGCTAGACACAATGCAAATCACAGATATCTCAACAGTGTATTGCTTAAATCCAAGTTCTTGCGCTAAGTCTCTCAATCAGATTCCTTCTTTGACAAATTCAACCAGTGCTATATACAATGCTTTGGTCGTTGACAAAGCCACTACACTTTGTAAACATGATCTCAAGCTGATTGTATTCCCACCAACTATACAAAAATACAACTTGTAATCATCCTTCCCTTGTTTAAATCTGAAGCAAAATCTGAATCACAAAATCTTTCAATCTTAAGCACTTCATTCTTTTTGAAGTACAATTTTAGATTTTGTATTCGTATCAGTTTGGTAAGGTACATAGGTCTAAGAGAAAGAGAGCATCACTTGCAGGTAAAAATCAGCGTTCAATTAAGATGAACATGTGTCACTGTTACGTTAAGAGAGTTTGTTAGAAGAAATGCTTGATGCTAGTTGGATTTTGAAGAAGAAGCTGGGGAAGGATGCAAAAGGGAAAAAAGTTCAAATACACCAGGCCTCAGATGATTCATGGTATATTAGATTTTCTGCCTTCGAACGTCTTGATCTTTAGATGTTTATCTATTCTATGTTTTCTAACAAATGAGTAATACAAACAGAGAGAAAGGGGTTAGGTTTATTCCTCAGAAGCAAAAGAAGACGAGGGCGTGAGGCTTTGAGCATCATCCACATTTGGAACCACATGATCATCTTTATCATCGAATAACTTTAGATTATATATGTAAAAAAGATATACAAATTGAAACTAGATTAGCTTCTTTTTTTAATAATTGGGCTGGCGTGATTAGCTTCTTACTTGCTAGTAGTGGAACACTAAATAAGAGTGTTTCAGTTTCAGAAAGACAACCCAACTGAAGATGTGTTTTGGGGTTTAACACGCGTAAGAGTATCATACAGACATGATGTCCGAGCACTAGGACCCCTGTGGATAAGAAGAGACACAACATTACAATAGTTATTTTTTGAAAGAGAATTCGGCCAAAAAAAACCTCAACTTTGCACGAATTACCAAAAGAAACATGAATTTTTGGGCTGACTAAAAAAACACCAAACTTTCATTGACATTAGAATTAATTAACAACTAGATTTTGACCCGCGCAGGTGCGCGGGTGTATATTTTGAAAAATATGTTGATATTTGTTTTTCATGTAATTATTAGGATTTGGAAAAATGAATCCGAGGAACATAACCGATACCGATCCAAAGATATAGTACCAAACCCAACCATAAATTGATTAAATATTCTAATTATTCAAAATTTTGTTATTTAGAGAACCGAATCTGATCCGAACTGAAGTATTTGGGTATCCGAATTTATCTAAAAATAGATTTATATACTTATATATATTAATTATTTTTAGATTTAACGTATATAAAACATCAAAAATGATACTTTTAAATTGGTTTAAATACTTGAAAATATATATAGATAGTCAAAAGTAAATATCTGAAATAGTTAAAGTATACTCAAATCACCAAAAATACTTAAAATAATTATTGATTTCGTATCCAAAATTTTAAATCAAGCCAATTGATATGTTAAGCTTAAGTATTATGACATATGTTATTCAAATTTATACGTAATATATTATTTTATTTATACATTTTGAGAAATTTAAAATATATAATGATTTAAGACTTTAAAAATAATTTAAATTAGTTATCCAAACCCAAACCAAACCCGCAAAGATCCAAATCGAACTCAAACCAAAATTTAGAAACATTCTAATAAGGCTGAAATCTTTGACCCCAAAAACCCAAAATACAAACCGATCAGAACTAAACCCGTATGGGTATCCAAAAGCCCATCCCTAGTCATTATTATATATCGTATTTTATCATCATATAATTAATCGTATTTTATATGTACCATCATATAAGTAATCATATAATTAATAGTATTTTATACATACCATCATATAAATAATTACATATATTATATTTTTAAAACTTAATATGAAATATGAAAACCATAATTTGAGTTGGTATTTCAAATTGGGCTTTGTATTATATTTTTCTTATATATATTGACAATATTTTTTTATAATGGTTATTGAAAAATAGTTTAGTAAAAATCCATTTTTGAATATATGTATATTTTTGAATCAATTTTTGATATAAATCAAATTTGAATTATTATTTTGATTTGAAATATGTATATAAAGTTTAAATTTTGTTTTATGGTTAGTTTAGAAAAAAAATTTTAGGGAATTAGATTGACCCATTTTGGTATATTTTAAAAGTGGCCTAGATAACTTTCAATTTTTTAAAAAAACATAAGCCCATTACTTTTTTTCTTAATATTAGTATCCTTGTTTTCAAACAAAAATATTTTTTTTTAAAAGACTGCAATCCATGTTTCCAAACACTCCAAATTTTTAAAAGTCCTATTCAAGTCTCCAAACACTCCAATTTTGTACTTGAGTTTTAATAAGATAGATGTTTTCGTTGACTTGCCAATTTAGCACACCGTCAATAAATTTAACAGAAATATTTGACATTAAAAATATGTAGACCCCTTGATTCGAACCCAAGTTGGTTGATCAAATGGCAAGGTCTTCTACCACTGGGCTAGTGGAACTTTTAATGTACTTACTAACATGTTTACATTTATTTGGTACATATTAAATATAAAAAATTCTCTAAAAACTTAATAAGATCTTTAAAATTCCAAAAAAATTAAAAAAATAAAGAAGATTTTCATAAAATTAATTTAGAAATTAAAATTAAAAATAAAATTTTATTTTTCTTTTTAAAAAATAAAAACTCTTCCAAAATTTTCTAAAAAATTAAAACGATCTTTAAATTTCAAAAATTTGAAAAAATAAAGAAATTTTTTATAAAATTAATTTTGAAATTAAAATTGAAAATAAAATTTTATTTTTCTTTTAAAAAAATAAAATTTATTTTTCTTAAAAAAATAAAAAAAAATCTTCCAAAATTTTCATAAAATTAATTTTGAATTAAAATTAAAATATTTTTTTTTCTTTAAAAAATCAAAAAAATTCCAAAATTTTCATTGTTAAAAAAATCCAATTTTTTAAAAAATTATAATAAAATGCAAAAAATTAAAGTTACAATTATCAACTTCTTATGTGTGTATAATTAATTTCAACTTTTAGCAAAATGTATTAAAAAAATTGAAAATTTTGGAAGATTTTTTATTTTATGAAAAGAAAAAATAAAATTTTATTTTCTATTTTAATTTCAAAATTAATTTTATAAAAAATTTCTTTATTTTTTCAATTTTTTGGAATTTGAAAGATCTTTTTAAGTTTTTAGAAAATTTTGGAAGAGTTTTTATTTTTTAAAAAGAATAATAAAATTTTATTTTTAATTTTAATTTCAAAATTAATTTTATAAAAATCTTCTTTGATTTTTTTATTTTTTTGGAATTTTAAAGATCTTATTAAGTTTTTAGAGAATTTTTTATATTTAATGTGTACCAAATAAAAGTAAACATGTTAGTAAGTACATTGAAAGTGCCAGTAGCCCATTGGTAAAATACCTTGCTATTTGACCAACCAACCTGGGTTCGAATCCAGGGGTCTACATATTTTTAATTTCAAATCATGTAAAACGACGTCGTTTCACTTAACGCCAATAATAAACGACGTCAAATATTTCTGTTAAATTTGGTGACGGCGTGCTAAATTGGCAAGTCAGCGAAAACATTGTTAATTAATTCTAAAGTCAATGAAAGTTTGGTGTTTTTTTCGTCAGCCCAAAAATTCATGTTTCTTTTGGCAATTCGTGCAAAGTTGAAGGTTTTTTTTTGCCGAATTCCCTTTTTTGAAATGACAATTAAACTCAATTATAAAATTGTCGGTCCAACATAACTGCAGTATAAAGGGGGTAGCTGCTAGAAGTGGCAGGAATCATATGGATGATGATGGATAAACATAAAAGTTAAAATTAAGAGGAGAGCTGTAGAAAGTGGGTAAACACGTGATGATGAAAGCAACCCTTCTTATCACATCTTACGTTATTTTGTTTGGTACTACAACTACTAGTCGTCATTACCCTGAAAACAAAAATAAAAACAGCGATCTGCGTTTTCTTGAATCACAACAAACAAACAAACAAAAAGGAAGAGAAAATGTTACAGCTGTTTTTCACGATAGCCTTCTCGGCGGCGCCGTTAACGCTGTACATACCGCCGATAAGATGTTTGACGGTGTTCGTTGAGACGGTGGAGGAGATGGGAATGGAAGGTAGGGTTTATAGCCGGAGAGTCTTCCCTCGCGCCAGAATTGCTTGGTCTAGGCTTCTTGATTGCTTCCTCTCCTCTTCTCCTCGCCGTCCTTGATTTAATTGTTCCTCCTCGTCTCTTTCTTTGTACATATATATTATTATATCTATGTCATGTTTCCTGATGTTTTCGATTTGAGATAAATTCAAGATGATGATAGAGTTTTAATAATTAGAGACGGATCTGAATCCTCTTTTTGGTTCTTTATCAATCAAATCTATTTTTAGTTTAACAAGTTTTATTTTATTGTATGCAAAGAGAGATTTGCTCAGAATCTGAGCAAGATCATCATCTGGTTAGTTACAGTTTGAATATAGTGAAAAATTAACAAAAAAGAATGAATCAATTATTATAGATAGAAAAGAATTGGTGAAAATGTTTTAGTTGGCCATTGTGCAAGGCTTCAAGAACCAGAGAACGTCCAAGCCCCCCCTTACGCTTCCTCCTTCCTTGTTGATGATGTCTCTGCTCTTCTCTTCTTTCTCCTTTTCCTGTGTACCCCAACAAACAAAAACATCCCTTTACTCAGATATTTATGATCTCTTCTTTTGCTATGGATGTTGCACAATTTGATTATAAGAGCCCCATGTCTCTGTTTTTAGCAGGAAAAGGAAGAAACATATTTGATTATATACCGCAGATTTGGTCATCAAGGCCTTCAAAGAAGCTGTCCGGTTCTCTGAGAAGCATTGAGGAGATGGTGGGTTTGTTCTTATTTGCTGCAGTAACCGCTCATGTCCTTTGTTCTTTACATTCTCCAGTTTTAGAGGTGTAGGAGGAGGTATGTTCTCTGCATCAACCACCGGCCTGAAACAGAATCATCCCCAAGTTTAGTAACCGTACTAAACTTATCAAAGCATATAAGCTTAATAAAGAAAAATTACTTCTTCTTTCTTCTACACTCCTCTCCTTTCATCTTTACTTCCACATTAAGAGAAACAGGTATGTTCTCCCCATCATCCAGTCTCCTGCAAAATCCTAACTCCAAAATTAGTAATTTTACATAATAAACAAAATTCGTATACAAGTAAAAAACTTACTTCTTTCTTCTACGGCTATGTTTAAAGGTGCTGCTTCCTTTAGCATCCGTTGATTCATGGACCTTCTCTTTGTCTTTGCTTACTTCAAGCAATGGCTTTCTATCCTTCTTCAGTTCCAAGTCATGAACTTGATGATCATGAGTCTCCTCCTTCACTGGAGGCCCACAGTAGTCTCTTCTCTCTCAGTTACCCCTCTTGTGGCCAATCTCTTCAACTCATAGCAAAACTCTGAGATATGGCCTAGTATGTCTCTCCCTGAAAACAGATTCCTAGCTGATTGTGTGCTCTTTAGCTTCTTCGGTGTCTCTGTACTCATCTTCTTGACTGAAGTTGATTGAAGTGCTGCTCTCCATGATTTATTTCCTTGTTGGCTTGGAGGAGGCGTGGCTAAGTTTGGATTCTGATTTTCACTGTCTTCTGATAAAGCATGTCCTCTTATCCTACTGTGATAACAAGAAAGTGTGAATAAAAAGCATTCAAAGGCCACGGCAAGATTTTTTAAGAAGCATATCAAGATACCTCTGACTCCGCTCTGTAACTCCGGGAGTCTGTTTCAAGACAGAAAGCCAAGAAACTGTAGTTTCAGTTCTGGTTCGAATCTTTGGAAGGAAAAAAGAAAGTAAAGAGAAGGAAGGAGAAGCAAACCTTGGAAGAGTTAGGCGTTAGGAGGAAGTCCTCGGGTCTCTTGGGATGATTGCAGTCTTGAATTGAAAAGCAAACGCCAAGATCAGTAAAGAACATCGAAGAGATGCAGGATGAGTCAAGAGAGATGAATTGTTACCAGGTTTGCAGAACCAAGCGTCGTCAACGGAGTCTTGTAAATGGTTGTCAGGGGACAAGAAGTCGAACCATTTGGGAGCTCGGAGGTGTTCGTAGAAGACGTCTTCCACAAATCGAGAATCGATTCGCTTCCAGTCGATCTGAGCAGCCTCCATTAGAGAGAGAGACAGAGAGAGTCAACGAGTGCGTTGTTTGTTGGTTGGAGCCTGGAGAGGAAAAGGGAAGGAGGAGAAGAATGTAACCGTTGGAGTTAACGTTACAAGCCAGATTAAGCAGTCTATGTGCACGTGGCTTTCTCTGGTTACCGTTGCAGGCTTTATTTATTTTACTAGGGGTTCACCCTGGATTTTCATTTTAGATTTTAATTAAATTATTTTTAATAAAAATTGTATTTGAATACGGCATGTTCGTTTGCTCACCCAGGTGATCCATCTGGGTAAAGATGCAAATTGATGTTCGTTTTGTACATTATAATGTTACATCCAGATGGATCACTCAGCTGAATTTTTAAAAACTCATCTCAAATTCTCACCCAAATGAAGATAAGTCTTGATGGTGCATCTGGATACAGATGCATCTAGTTAAGTCCAAAATAATAAATGACAAAAATGACCTTTTAAAATCAAAATATTATTTTCAAACCGTAAATTCTATTTTTTTTGCATATGCTTTTTCCGCTATAACTAAAAAATGCATTTTCTCGCAAAAACGGAAAAACACACTTTCCCGCCAAAACCGCAAGATGCGTTTTTCCGCAAAAAACATAAAACACACATTTTCATAAAAACACATTTTTTGGCTAAACAAGTAAACCACACTTTTCGACCAAAACCCAAAAAAACGCATATTCCCGCCAAAACTCCAAAAAACATTTTCCGGCCAAAACCGCAAAAAAAGCATTTTCCCGCCAAAACCAGAAACAACGCATTTTCTCGCCAAAAAAAAAACACATTTTCTCGCCAAAACCGAAAAACACAATTTTCCGCCAAAACCGGAAAAAAAATTTTCCCGCCAAAACCGGAAAACATAATTTTCCCGCCAAAAACAGAAAACGGAATTTTCCCGCCAAAACCGGAAAACACATTTACCCGGCAAAACTGAAAAACACAATTTTACCGCCAAAACCGAAAATTGAAATTTTACGCCAAAACCGGAAAAACTTATTTTCCCGCCAAAACCGAAAAAACATATTTTCCCGCTAAAATCAGAAAACGAATTTTCTCGCCAAAACCGGAAAAACGTATTTTCCCGCCAAAACCCAAAAAACGTATTTTCCCGCTAAAATCGGAAACATATTTTTCCCGCTAAAACCAGAAAAACGCATTTTCCCGCCAAAACCGGAAAAATGTATTTTCCCGCCAAAACCGGAAAAATGTATTTTCCCGCCAAAACCGGAAAAATGTATTTTCCCGCCACAACTAGAAAAAACTTATTTTCCCGCCAAAACCGGAAAAACGCATTTTCCCGCCAAAACCGGAAAATATATTTTCCCGCCAAAACCGGAAAAATATATTTTCTCGCCAAAACCGAAAAAATGCATTTTCCCGCCAAAACCGGAAAAATGTATTTTCTCGCCAAAACCGCAAAAATGCTTTTCCCGCCAAATCACGAGAAAAAACTTTTTCTGTTAAAATCGTGAAAAAACACTTTTCCCGCCAAAACTTAAAAACACATTTTTTCCGTCCAAACCGCAAAAATATTTTCGGCCAAACCCGTAAAAATGCTATTTTTCCTCCGAAACGTAAAAAATTATATTTTAGTCATTTCATTAACAAGTCCACCTCGATGCAGATGGAAGTTAAAAAATGAAAAGCAAACGAACATAGTTGCATTCAAATGATTCATCTGGATGCATGGACGAAATGAAAAAAAAAACGAACAACACCCAGATAGAGCATCTGGATAAGACATCTAGATGAACCATCTGGATGCATCTTCCAGATGTACAAACGAACATGGCCTACATATATTAGAATGGGAAATTGGGATGGATAACTATAAAACGAAGGATAACTCAGTATCTAACCAAAAAAGACCCTCCATTATTTCTGTATATATACTATATAAGAAAACTGAGTTGTATAACAAGGAAAAAACGTATAATGCATTGATTACCAATTTCCCTAACAAATATATACATGCTGTTACAATTACATAATAATACTATAGTGTCCCTTCTTCCAACGGGTAACCTGAAGGCAAAAATAAAATAAAAATATTAATTATTATCTGTTAAAAATAACTCGTGGCTTTACTCCTTTCACATATTTCATTTTTACTTCCTTCGAAAAGTTGAGTGGTCTTCGGCACCCTTCAATTCACATCATCACCTCTGTGGGGAAACCTATCCGATATGCCATACAAGACTTTGTTCTTGTCACGTGACTCAATTGTGGAGAAATAGATGAATCTACCCGTCAGGATAATCGTAAAGGTCTTGGGCGAGGGAATGAAACCCGAAAAGTGAAAGCATCGAGCTCTTCACAGTCCATATGGAATATATCAGTGCATCTCCCATCCGCACACGTCAACGTCTATATATCATGTTTATTCTGTAAAATTACATAGGCCATGTTTTCATTTCATCTGATCTACATGGAATGGAAATTCACCTTAATTGCAATTGTTTGCTATGTTAGATTTTTTCTTTTCACATTATGTACATCCAAATTCATACTTGTCTTACCCGTTTCCCAAATTCTATATTCAATTAGAGTTCATAATTTTAATTTAGGGTTTAGTGATTAATGTACAAGTTTTAGTTTTTGGAAGAGTAAATTTCACAATTATCGATATCTTAGCCTACTTCCATGAAGGCATACCCATATGAACATTTGAGAAAGGTGTTAGAGTGTTATCATATTGCGAATGTCATTTTAACATTTCTATGTCATATGCAGCATGCAGAATAGAAAATCAGGGATCTTGTACTTCGACCATTGGGTTTCGTTTGTCGCATATTTGAGTTGCCATTCGATTATGGATCATATTTTCTATGTAGGGTTTAGTGATTAATTTATATTTTTAGTTTATGGAGGAATGAATTTTACAATTGCCGAAAGCATAGCCTATTTTCATGAAGGCATACCCATATGAACATTTGAGAAAAGTATATAATAGAAAATCAGTTGTCATGTACTTCGACAGTTGGGTTTCGTTTCTCGCATATTTAAGTTGCCATTCGATTAGGGTTCATATTTTCCGTTTAGGATTCAGTGATTAATGTATAAATTTTAGTTTATGGAAGAATGAATTTCACAATTGTTGAAATCATAGCCTACTTCCATGAAAGCCTTCTCATATGAACACTTGAGAAAGATGTTAGAGTGTTATTATATTGTGACTGCCATTTCAATATTTCTATGTCATATGCAGCATGTAGAATAGAAAAACAGTTGTCTTGTACTTCGACAGTTGGGTTTTTTTTCTCGCAGATTTGAGTTGCCATTTGATTAGGGTTTATATTTTGGCGGCGTTAAAGAGCTTAGTGGCTACTGTTTACTCTATTGAAGAATTGGATTTACATTCGATTATGGGGCATATTTCATTGATTTGTTTATCTATTAGCTTACAATGTTTACTGTTTATTAAAATAATCTCAATGGAAATTACTTGCTCGTTTCCTCAAAGCAGTTAATTCTTAATTTCTTCACCTTTTTGATTTTGAGTTTCTTGGGATGGACTTACAGTGGTAATTAGATGGAATACAACATTTATTGGTACAAGTTCTAATTTGCACCATTAGTTTAACTCCGCACAGTAAAACATCTCTACTAACTCCACCTATTTACGTGGCTTCCTTCTACTCTTTAATATGGAATAGCTGTAATCCACTAGTGGCCATTTACTGCATGAAATACGTCATCGTCTCTGCACAACCGCACACATCAGCGTCTACGTAGGTGGTTGTTTTGGTGAAGTGCATACAACGATTCTATTTCATGTACTCCATGTTGAATGAAAAGAACATTCTTTGCATGTATCTAGTTAGTTTCATAATATAGATTATATTCCATATGGCTCATGTGGAACGATGTTACCCAATTCAACTTGCCTTTGGGTAAACAATTACATACTTTTCATATGCACCATTTTTACGGTTTCGAAATTATGAAGAACCTCTTTCACTTTGAACTACACTTATAATGAAACTATTCCACATACAGGACGTAGTATGGAAACTCATACACTCAAAATATAATATATATGTCATCATCTTCGTATCGCTGTTATGTTAACAGAGTTTCTATCTCACCACCAACTGTTAATCACTCCTCTTGATTTATTAACCATACCTCATACATGGTGAAGACAATTGTGAACGGTGATTCGTATATTATGTATTGTTACTACGCCACACAAACCCGCCACATCGTTTACTTTATAATATGGAACCGGAAACCTGTTATGTAGAGGGGCATAACCGGATAGAATGAATCCAAAATGTCTGACAATGAATTATGTCAAAATCATTGTTACTTCCTTAATTTGTTAGTGAAATATGGCTATCTCACCAATAAATCCTACTATCTATTACCCATAGTATCTGGTTAATGAAAAGTTAAAATATCTTCTTCTTATTTGATTACTAACTACCACCGCTTTTCTTCCATCTCCACCATACACCGTCTCCGCTTCATCTATCGCTTTTACCGCTACGTCTCTGCTTCTGAAATTTACAGACCATGGCGGCGTTACGGTCAAAGCGTCTTTGATTCTCTTCTTCACAGAATCGATTCATGTCAGATCAGTTGAAATATTATATACTATTCCGTTTATTACTATTCTATTTTAATAATATTTTATATTATATTATGCATTATTTGCATATTTTGATATTTGGGTTAGGGTCTATATTTATTCTTTAGGGTATAGTTTATAGAAGGTTTGAGTTGATGTTAGGGTAAACATTCCCTGTTACTCCCTCCGTTTTATAATGTAAGTAGTTTTGGCTAAAAGCACAAAGATTAAGAAAATTATTATGTTTTAAAAAGTATTGTATATTAAATAGGTTAGATATAACTTAACCAATCAAAAATAAGTTTATTTAATTTGATTGGTCACACTATACTCAATAAATGTAAAAGTTACCTAGAAATATGAAAACTACTTACATTTTGAAACAAAAAAATTTCCCTAAAACTACTTACAATATGAAACGGAGGAAGTATTTGTTAATTTTATACATATATGGTATAGTATATTTAAATCATTCAATTATTTCATTAATATGAACTATACCATTTACCATATTCTATTCTATTTATATTTTCATTTGTATGTTCTCATATGATGTAACAGTTATGTTTACATGTTTATAATTTTATTTTCATGTTGTTTACTATCTATAAGATACATATAAACATTGAAAACAATTGTATATGTCGATCATGTAAACACATTATACTTTTTTAATATAATCTGCTATTTGATAATTTCATTGTGTGTACTATTTTATTTCGATTATTCCATACCATTTAGTTTGTTCCATACCATTTTGTAATCTATGTTATAAAAGACCATCACTTCATTTCCATCTACGACAACTTTGTTTTTTAGCCACAACGACCACCACCACCACCACACAACCACAATATCTACTGATACAAAAGCCGTTGTTTCTTCCATATCTATGACCGTCACTTCCTCTTTCACTGTAACTATACCATAGTCATTACCGCTGTAATCACCATCATCGTCGATGCCGTAACCACCATCCATGTAACAACATTTTTTATTTTATTTTTCATTTAAGTGATACATGATTTTTAAGTGTTATCACCGTCAACCATCTTAGAAAAAGGAAAAAACTGGAAGAAAGAGAATAAAATGATAGGAAATCTAATTATGTCAACATCAATGTCATATTTTTAATTTTGCTCTCAAAATTAACTATTACACAAATTAAACATATTATAATTGGTTATAAAATAGGAAAATTGGGCTCAGTAACACAAAAAATATAATTCACTATCTAACTAAAATCTCACCATCTCTCCTACTATCTCTTCCTATCTCTCTCTTTTCCTCTCTCTAAAAATCTAATTTCTCTTTTTTTGGTTATTCTACAAATAATCCCTATAAAACAAGGCTGTATACATATTTAAAACTATTTTATTGATTGTTTTGTCTAATTTTTTTTGAAATAATAGAATTCAAATACAGTTTGTTGTGTATTTTGTTATTTGAAATTATAGATGTAATAGCATGAATTATAAATTAATTAAACATTTAGTTTTGATATAAATAAGCGCATATCAAAATATTCAAATGCATAAGACAAACAATGACTTATCTTGGTGATATCAAGAAGCATGCAAAAAAGCAACGAATAACTTTTGTAATGAAATGACTACACCGGTTTTACTACAGCGTTTTTTTTTCTTGCATGTGTCCTCCATCATCATGTACTATCACATCATTTTCAAACAGCCATCTTTATAGGTATCGTCCTCCAACTTCCAACATTATTTTCACAGCATTGTTAACATCGATTGAGGATAAAAACCACCTAAAAACAGAGCATCCAACAAAGACACTAAAGTGAAGATGGGATCAGAAAACTCTGTCAACAGTTACATCGACATCGGTGATTCCTCTGACTACAACGACTACTCGAACTCAGATCCCACCAGCTATTTCAAAAACGTCAGCCTGCAATATTTTGTTGCAAAACCTTTCAAAATGCTCACTAAGCACGCTAGGTTCAAGGAACTGTGCTTGGAGAATGACAACCCTGAGGCACACTATATTGAGGGCTTACTTCAATACTTCGTCCACAAAGAAAAAAGCAAAGGCCTCTTTCATCTACGCCAATCAGCCACTCTCCACAATACAAACGGTATGTATCTTTACGGTTTGTTAATGCTTGCCTTAGGTCACTATCCAAAAGGTAAAAAGTATTTGAATAAATTCCAATGAAAATAAAAACTATCAACCTTCGATCATTGCTGAGAAAGAGTCAAGAACTCACTAAGTTCAATACCTGAAATTATGAAGGACCAGTACTATGTAAATATGGTCAACCTTAAGCCACAGAGAAAATGCGATCTCGATAACATGGCTGAAGTATGCAAACATGAAAACAACAAATGCATCATATGTAAGGTATCCCTCACATAACTAATCTTCTTATGTCTTGTCCATTTCGATGTTCTTAGCATATAACTTCTTGGAATTAGAATTGATGTCATTCAGATCAACATCTCCTTCCTTACGCTTAGAGAAAGATTTGAAACATCTTCAGACGAATACTCTTTGTTATGATCAATGAAAACAACCTAAAAACAGAAAAAAATTTACGTCCAAACAATCTTAATCATATATTAGTCAAGTTTCAAATACACAAAATTGATACCTTGTAGGTAGTCAGAAAGGGATCGGTGACAATAGAATTGCCTGTGATGGAGATCTTGAATCTATGGCTGGTTCTTCTGTATATCCCGGTAGCTTGGTAAATGTTGAAATTCTCGAGGAACCTCCATTAACCAACCTGCAAATTCTTAACACGAGCAAGGAAGAGCCTCTTACAGGTACAATGTATGTTCACTCTCTACAATAACAAATAGTCATCATTTGGTTTAGTCGTTGGAAATAGAAAGTTTGATGCAAAGATAGATAAAAAAAATATAACACACCATCTTATCTTCGAGTATGAACTCGTAAGTGTCTCCTTTAGGATAGTTTGAGTGTTGTTTCCACGAATTAATAACTTTGACTTCAACCTTCCAAGCCGTTTTAGTAGGTTTGAGATAGTTCAACAAATTGATTTTGCTGTTTGTAACCATAGCCATAGCAATCTCTTTTTTACCGTGAGGTGTGTCAATATCTAGGTTATATAAGGAGGTTATATAAGGTGCAATTGCGTGGAAAGATACTCTGCAATATTCTCAATGTAGATTTTTCTATAAATATTGTGGGTTCTAATATCTTTTAGTTATATTATTTTCGCTGATTTAGGTAACTAATTATATTGCCATCTATACACGCTTAAAGGAGATTTGGAAGCAATACAAGAAAGTTAAGAGATATATAGCATCCATTAAAATAGGAGTGTGAAGAAAGTTTAGTTTAGAAAATAAAGGAATAATCAGTTGGCAATATCTTTCATGAAAATCTAGATTACAAAACGTTTATAGTTTTGTAGGAATATATTGTTTTTTGCAATTATTCGTAAAATAATCCGCCTAATTAAATATGTTTATTAGAGAGAATTATAGAAAACATAATGAACAGACTGATTATCAAACTGAAGTACTTTTGGAGCTAAATCACTGCAATTATTAAACCAATCCAAATATGAATTGCAGGATATGAAAAAGCTTATAAGAAAACAAATCAAAAGTACGTTGATAATATTCTTCAAATCTCAGTGTTTGGTTCCCACGCAAGAGATATTGAATTCCAAACAAAATTACTTTTGGCACAACAATCTGGACTCCTAATATCTTCTACTACATGGTTTGCCAAATTATTTTCCATCCAAACCATAAACTGGTTGTTTTTTGTGGTCGTGGTCAAATCTTTTTGTTTTGTGGAGAACTGAAACATATAAGAAAACCATAATAAGAGATCTGAATATATAATGAAAGTAAACATATAAGCCACGTAGATAAACACATAGTCCCATAGTCCAACCATGTAAAAATATAATACATTTATCATGAGTGGGCGATGAGGATTGCAATGATTTTAAAAACCAGGATATGAACCACTTTCGCATTTTTGGTTTCCTTGTCTCTGAGCCTCGGCTTTTGTGATGTTATGTGATGTTCTTGAGTCTGGTGAGACGTGTGGTTATATAAAATGTGCGATGGTGAGATAATAGTCCCATTTACTTCAAAATTATTATATATTACGACAAATTATGTCAACGTAGCATATTCTAAATATATTCTTTACGATTTTTTTGGGTTACAAAGGTAGATACATGTTCTTTATCAAAAAAGGTAGATACATGTTGTTATAATATATAGGGTTAGACTAAAACATAATAAAAGTAAATGATTCAAACAATTTTTTTAAATAAATTTATTAAAACTCTTTCTCTTTTAATAGTATTGATTCCGAAAAATTATCCAGTTGAGTGTAAAATCATTGGTGAAAAACATAGGAGAATGGTAATTGGTTGACCACATATCTTCGGTCGAATCGGTCTGCTCCAGCAAGATAATGGCCCAAATATTGACCGGGTCGGGTCCTCCAGCAAGCTTCTCGAGTAAGCCTTAGCCAGCCTCCGCTAAAAAGTTGAATGTATAAAACTCTTTTAACACAGCGCGCGAAAATTCCGAAATTATAGAGGGAAAGGAAGAACACTAAAAGTCAGATCGATCCTCTCCATTAATCATCTCTTCTCCTTCAATCAACTCAACCTTCTTCGATCCCCTTCCCTCTGCTTCCATCTCCAATCATATGTAAGTTGTTAACATCCATCCCTTTGTTGTAGATCCATTTCCAATCGTTAAGTTTAATTGTATTGTAGATCTCAAAACTCTAATTGATTTGTATACCTGTTCTTGCTTCTAGTATCAAAGATGGGAGACGAAACGGTGGATGTGATCGAAGCCAAGTACATCTCCGGCCTCAGCGCCGTCATGGTGGCAACCATCCAAGAAGCCAAGGACAGAATCTCTCAGATCGAGTACATTTTCTGCAGCCAGCTGTTCCCTAACTTCCAATCCAAATCCAAAGCCTTCGAAAAGGTTTACTCTGACGCTCGTCTCGCTGCCTGCGACGCTTGGAAAGAGAGGGAGAAGGATCTGTTGTCCCAGATCGAGGAGCTCAAGGTAGAGAATCTGGGTTTGGTCAAGGAGAAGGAGAAGCTATCTGAAGAAAATGATAAGCTTGTTTCTATGCCTCTGAGGCTGAAGAGTTTGGAAGACTACATTGCTTATTTGAAAAGGAAGTGGAAGAGTAGATCTGAGGAGGTTGGGAACAGTGTAGAGCTGCATTCTGGGTTGGTTCAGGTGTTGCAGGTTAAGGGTTCGGATGTGTTAGGCCAAGATGAGGTAAAGATGCTGCTTTCGGAAGTGAAGAGCCTTAAGGAGGAACTTTCTAAGAAAACTTTGGTGACGGAGAATCTGTTGAAGAAGGTGGAGCATCTGTCTACGGAGGCTTCAGAGAGCGAAAGGAAGCTAAGCAGCTGCGAGGAACAGAAAGAAAGATTGACTACTAGGTTGCAGGTGTTTGAGGAGAATGTTGGTAGACTAGAAGAGATGCTAAGGCAGAAGAGTGACGAGCTCGAGGTTTTGCAGGGTAAACTCAACTTGACAGAGAAAGAAATGTTGGAGTGTAAACAAAAGATTGTGGAGAAAGCAAATGCCTTAGGGGAAGAACTTGGTGGTATGAATATGAAGGTCAAAGATAGAAGCTACTTGGCTGAGTTAGAAGTTTTACGCTGCCGGAATGAGGAGAAATCAGTGGAGTTAGCTATGGAGGTAAAGAAAAAAAACGAAGCGATCAGTGCTTTCAAAAAGCTGAAGTCTCAATATAATTATCTCCGCAAAAGGTTCGGGCTTACTACTGATAGTGATCTTCAACAACAAAGCCAACTTGAGAGTGAGAGTAACCAAATGGGACAACATGAGAGACCAGCCATCTCTAAGTGTAAGTGTAAGCCAATCTTTGTCTGCTTCAGCTGCAGGTTTGTTGTTGGCATTAAACTTAAGCAAATTGATTTTTCTTATTTTACAGCTCCCGAAAGGAAACAGCCAGAAGCAGACAAGGTGAGAACTGGTACTGGCTCGAGGATCAACCATGAAAAAGAAAGTGTAACCAATACGTTGTTGAGGACTCCTACTACTTCCATTTCACCCATTACGCGGTCACCTGGTATTAGAAGTGACCCTTCTGGTGCAAAATCAGTACAGCTAAGCGGATCAAAGCGTCCAGCTTCCATTTGGAGAGACACAAGGTCTCGCCAATCCCCTGGAGGCAAAGATCCTCATGATGATTTTCTAGACACTCCCATCGAGAACATCAAAAGGGTCTCTACGGAAGAAAAACATGTCCCCGTTGCTGCTGCTGAGAAAGATGCTGATTCAGACGATGAGACACAGGACATGAACCCCAAACCGAGTCCTTCAAGGCAGAGAATTCAAGTGGCGGAAACGAGTAGAAAAAGTTTCAAGCATGTGGAATCTGTGAGGAAGAAAGCAGAGAGGGAGAATCTAAAAGGGATAGAGTGTAAGCAGTGCAAGAAGTTCTATGACGCTGTTCATCCTGAGAATGAAGGGAATGGTAAAAGCTTGAGATGTGAGCATCATGAAGGTGTGTCGAGGCATCGTTACAAATACGCTCCTCCAATGACTCCCGAAGGGTTTTGGAACATCGGGTTTGAATCCGAAATGTGATTTATGTACTTGACATTCTTTCCATGTTATTTATGTTTGGTTCTTTGGACTCTCTTGAATAAAATGGCAACTTAACGCTTGGTCTCGTCTGATCAACACAACACACATTCAAGTACTTCCAATCTTGGCAGCCATCTGCAGTCCTCTATTAGTATAAATGTCAGCATATTATTTTACGCAAGTACTATCAATCATACAAAGCCAAAAGCTTGTGTGTTTACAGCACAAAAGGACAGAACTTGGGTTCACCTCCTAAGGTGAATTTTATAATTCACCCTACTTCTTTACACCAATCAAACTGCCACATAGGATTAATGAAAAAATGATTAAATTTAGAGAAAAAAAGAAATATAGCTTAAAAAAAGGAATTAACGTTGTTAAACTACGCTGCCGTTAACAGTTTTGATCTGATTTTTTCTTCTTAATCCATCGGCGTCTTCTTCTTCTTCCCAGAAACTCCTAAATAATTTTTCACATAACTTACTGGTTTATTTGAGATACATCATCACTCAATTAACATAATTAATCTCAAGTTTAATTATGGAGAAGGTTAAACTGAAATAAGATTTTGAAAGCATAGATTTTGGAGACCCGAACTTGACAAACCCTTGTATTATTTTCTGTGAAAGATATTAGAATCCCTTATATATTAATTGAGGAACATTTGAAAAGATGTAACCTCAATTTTGTATTAATTAAAAGAGGCCCCAATACATAGGTGGCACTCAATTAGGTAGTCAATTACATTCAATTGAAAAATAAGTAGGTCCACATTCGATTTTTATATGTTGTTAGATACATAAGTTGGTCAAACTATATGATATAATGATATGATATGATATTTTCTTTCCTTAAATAAAACCTACGGAATTACCATAAATGACTAATATATATATGACAATTAATGATTTTAGTAATAAAGATTTGATAACAATGTATATCTCTTCCATCATTTTTTTGTTTAATTTTATATTATTAAAATAAATTAAACAATCAAATTAGCTATAAAAATAAAATTTAGATTTTTTCGTATATGTTATATTTTGAATTTTTAAAAACGACAATAAATGACTAAAACTATTAAAATTATTATGTTAAAAATTAATGATCAATGGTTTAACATTTTTATTATAAGAAGATACACATGATTTTAAAACCATATGAGTAAAAATATCATTTAATAATAAAATATATATATATATATATATATTAAACACTATATACCATAAGATTACATAAATATTTTAATATTTAAACTTTCAATGAATTTTCAAGAACATTTATAAATTATAAACTTATTAAAGATTTCAGATTGAAAATTTTGTTATCGATGATTTAAATATTTTGTTATAAAACGATATGAACGATCATAGAACCGTATGATTATAAATTCTTATTTAATAAATAACTATACAAAATATACTATTCATAGAAAAATAGGTTGGTCCATCTTAACTTATATTACACTTTTTATTAAACTAACTACCGAATTGATAAATAACATACCAAAAAATGTTTTGCACTTTCCTTAAATAAAAACTACGAAATTACCTAATATGATTAACGTATATGTGAAAATTAATTATAATGAATAATAAATATTTGATAACAATTTTGGTATCTTAGTTCTTTTTTTTAATTTTATATTATTAAAATATATTTAAAAATCACATTAAATATATAATAAAAACATTTATAATTTTTCTTATATGTTATATTTTGAATTTTTCAAAACGTCTATAAATTATTAGAAATTTGAAGTTCCCCACTCTGAAAATTTTGTGATCAATAGATTATTTTTTTGTCATAATAAGTTACAAATGATCAAAAAATTGTATTAATATGAACTTTTATCCCTTATATATTAATTGAGGAACATTTGAAAAGATGTAACCTCAATTTTGTATTAATTAAAAGAGGCCCCAATGCATAGGTGACACTCAATTAGGTAGTCAATTACATTCAATTAAAAAATAAGTAGGTCCACATTCGATTTTTTATATGTTGTTAGATATATAAGTTGGTCAAACTATATGATATGATGATATGATATGATATTTTCTTTCCTTAAATAAAACCTACGGAATTACCATAAATGACTAATATATATATGACAATTAATGAGTTTAATAATAAAGATTTGATAACAATGTATATCTCCTCCATCATTTTTTGTTTAATTTTATATTATTAAAATAAATTAAACAATCAAATTAGCTATAAAAATAAAATTTAGATTTTTTCGTATATGTTATATTTTGAATTTTTAAAAACGACAATAAATGACTAAAACTATTAAAATTATTATGTTAAAAATTAATGATCAATGGTTTAACATTTTTATTATAAGAAGATACACATGATTTTAAAACCATATGAGTAAAAAATATCATTTAATAATAAAATATATATATATATATATATATTAAACACTATATACCATAAGATTACATAAATATTTTAATATTTAAACTTTCAATGAATTTTCAAGAACATTTATAAATTATAAACTTATTAAAGATTTCAGATTGAAAATTTTGTTATCGATGATTTAAATATTTTGTTATAAAACGATATGAACGATCATAGAACCGTATGATTATAAATTCTTATTTAATAAATAACTATACAAAATATACTATTCCTAGAAAAATAGGTTGGTCCATCTTAACTTATATTACACTTTTTATTAAACTAACTATCGAATTGATAAATAACGTACCAAAAAATGTTTTGCACTTTCCTTAAATAAAAGCTACGAAATTACCTAATATGATTAACGTATATGTGAAAATTAATTATAATGAATAATAAATATTTGATAGCAATTTTTGGGGGGCACGATCTATTTCCCCCTCGGAACTATTGCATAGCGCTGTATCTCCACAGAGTTTGGTGGTCATCCTCTTTCTCCCTAGATTGAAAGTTTCAAACCTTATTACACCTGGATCCGAAGTTCGAAATCTATATCTCCATACCGTTGAAATTGTCGGTCTGTATACTCGAACCAATAGTAAACCAAATTTTCTTAAACCAAACCATTTGTAAACCTAACAAAATGGTTATCTACGACCCGACCCGAGAATCCTTTTATGTTTGTTTTAAATTCGCAATAACTGAGGAAGAACCCTAAAAATCGAATTGGGGAAACTCATATTTGGGGAGAATAAGAGAGAGATCGTGACAAAGAACACTAAAGATGAGCAATGTGTCTGGAAATTCGAGTGGATCATCAAGGAGGCGGTCAAGAGTTGTTGGTGTGCCAATGAAACCATGACGGATTGGAGCCTCATCAATGAAACCAGCCACAACTTCCTCGATTCGAAAGGCGTTTCGCTCCATAGCTTCTTCATCGTCAGATTCGTCAACAAGAGAAGGCACTTCATGAAACGACACAACAGACATTGATAACAGATGTAATCAACTAGAAACCCTCGAAAATCTCCTCTCAATTTCAAAGATTTAGGTGATTTTGTTTTTAGGGTTCGTTCTTAAGGTTACTTTTTTTTTGTCGATGAAGAAACCCAGAACTCGGGTATTTAGATTTGGATAATCGGGTTGTAATTGATAATTTAATGGGTTGTTTTGGTTTAATCAAGTATATAATTGGTTATAGGATGATCAGGTTTAATTTATATACAGTAAACCAACAGTAAACCAGTTTTGGGTGTAAAAGGATTTCGAACTTTCAATGCAGGTGTAAAACGATCATCATCTTTGTATCCAGGTGTAATAAAGTTTGAAACTTTCGATCTATGGAGAAAGAGGATGACCACCAAACTCTGTGGGGATACAGCGCTATGCGATAGTTCCGAGGGAGAAATAGATCGTGCCCCCCAATTTTTGTATCTTAGTTCTTTTTTTAATTTTATATTATTAAAATATATTTAAAATCACATTAAATATATAATAAAAACATTTATAATTTTTCTTATATGTTATATTTTGAATTTTTCAAAACGTCTATAAATTATTAGAAATTTGAAGATCCCCACTCTGAAAATTTTGTGATCAATAGATTATTTTTTTGTCATAATAAGTTACAAATGATCATAAAATTGTATTAATATGAACTTTTATTTAATATTATAAGAAGCTACACATTATTTTAAAACCATATGAGTAAAAAATATTATTTAATAATAAAACATATATATTTATATATATATATAGATTATACTATATACCATAAGATTACATAAATATTTTAATATTAAAACTTTCAATGAATTTTCAAAAACATTTATAAATTATAAACTTATTAAAGATTTCACATTGAAAATTTTGTTATCGATGATTTAAATATTCAGTTATAAAATGATATGAATGAACATAGAACTGTATGATTATAAATTCTCATTTAATAAATGACTATATAAAATATACTATTCTTAGAAAAATAGGTTGGTCCATCTTGACTTACATTATATTTTTTATTAAACTAACTATCGAATTGATAAATAATCTACCAAAATGTTTTTTGCACTTTCCTTAATTAGAAGCTACGAAATTACCTAATATGATTAACGTACATATGAAAATTAATTATTATGAATAATAAATATTTGATAACAATTTTGGTATCTTAGTTCTTTTTTTTAATTTTATATTATTGAAAGATATTAAAAAATCACATTAAATATATAATAAAAACATTTATATTTTTTCTTATATGTTATATTTGAATTTTTGAAAACGTCTATATATTATTAGAAATTTGAATATTCCCACTCTGAAAATTTTGTGATCAATAGATTTTTTTTTTTATAATAAGTTACAAATGATCATAAAATATAACGCATATGAATTTTTATTTAATAAATATTCAAACTAAATAATATATATATAAACACTAATGATTTAAAGCAATAAGATTGGCTGATCAATTTAGTCGTCCAGTTGAAATCTTTCAAAAGTATGTGAAAGACTAAAGTCAAAGTAAATATGGATTTAGCATAGTAGTTATATTTTACTAACCAAATACCGAAAAAAACCGAACCGAACCGAAACCAACCCGATATTCGGATTGAACACCCGTAATCCAAATGAAGCCAAACTATTGTTTCATTCTCCAAAATATAATAAAAATAATAACTTAATCCCGCGCAAGGCGCGGATCTTATCCTAGTGTTCAAGTAATTAACAAGAAGAAGCCGTCTACGGCAACAACGTTAGTTCCTTTTCTTTAAGTTATATTTCTTTTTTTTTCTTCTAAATTTAATCCCTTCTTTCATTAATCCTATGTGGCAGTTTGATTGGTGTAAAGAAGTGGGGTGAAAATATCACTATAAAATGTGTTTGCGCAATATAAAGATTGTTCTATTGAGCTCATGACACTTTCTTAGTTCAATGGTTATTTAAGAGTTCATTAATGTTTCTGAACCATATAATTTCAAATTTGAATCTCAAACAATGCGATTTATTATTAGGTATGTAGAATATTAAAAAAATACATAAAAAATTGGGCAAAATAACCATTTTAAAAGTTTTGTCACAAAATAACACTAAAATATAAAATGACCAAAATAGACTCTTTTTATTTTGATTTTTTTAATATTTATTTTTTATTTTTTTAAATTTGAAACCCAATCCCAAAACTCCCACACTTAACTCTAAACCCTAAGTTTAGATTAATTAACCCTTGTGTATAAGTGCATATTGACTCTTCAATAAAACTTATTTTGGTTATTTTCTTCTTTGAAGTCTATTTTGTGAAAATAAACTAAAAATGCCATCTAAGAGAATTTCTCTAAAAATTTTCATAATAATATCACATGTTTTCATAGGTTGCAAATGTTTGTAGTGGTCACAACTAAACACATTTATAGTTTTCAATTACAAGGCCTAGCAGCAGTATGTCAGCTAGCCTTTTTATCTGCTTAGATTCCCTCTTATCATTGGCATCTAGTTTTGATTATGGGTTACATGTGTCTACGTGATGCCCCTATGGTGCGCCTAGGGCTGCAGACCCTGTTTCAATGCTGGATTTTTACATGAAGAAGGCTGCCCAATAAGATAAGATGAGACGTCCTAGGCAGTCAAAAGACGAGATGCCCTCGCCAGCTTCTCTTCAAGGCCCATCTGGTGAGAATGAATCCTGTTTATGTTTCTTGTTTGAGGCATGTGATGTCTTATCGCCCAGTCATGTTTTGATTTCAGCAACTCCCTCCACAGACCCTGGAAAGAGAGGTCATCATATGGGTGATTATATTCCACCAGAGGAGCTAAATAAGTTCCTTGCAAAGTGTGACGATGTAGCTGCACAAAAAGCCACAAAGGAGGCAGCTGAGAAGGCTAAGATACAAGCAGATATTGTTGGACACAAGCTCTTGTCAAAAATGGGTTGGAAAGAAGGTGCTTACTTGGTTCGCTCTATCTGTGAACTTGTGACCTATTTTCTTTCTGTAACATGTGCCTTTGTGGAGATAAGGAGCTTAAAAGATTGGAGGATTGGGTTACAGGTGAAGGTATAGGAAGCTCCAGAAAGGGTATGGGACCCTTTGATGGCAGGCGATGTAAAGACTAACAACTTGGGAGTTGGGGCTTCTGCTCCAGGAGAGGTTAACCCTGAGGATGCTATATACGAGCAGTAAAAGAAACGAATGATGCTGGGTTACAAACACAGACCCAATCCACTGGTACTCCTGCCAATCTTTTAGCTTCATTCTTTTTGAAGTAGAACTTCTCTACTCACATTTTGTTTCAATTTTTCTACAGGGAAACACTAGGAAGGCATATATCTAAGAATCAATCAACGTGCTGCACGCAGTCACGAGCTATCGCCCACCCCCACACAGCCCCAGCTGATCTTTGCTTTTCTATTAAAAATAATGTACTTCCAAGTGTTGGTATGGATTGGATTTGTTTTCTTCCCCTAAGAAGATTCAGTTTGCAAACAAAGCTCTATCTGTTGGGATACAGTGTATCTGTTATTGGAAATGAATGAGATTTTGATTGGATTCACATTTCTTTATTAATATTTTGGAAGTATAGGACTGACTGAACAGTTTAGAGTGAAAGGTAAATGAAAAAAAGAAAGATGATAGTTCGGTTCTAGACTCCTAGGTAATGACATCGCAAGGAGGGAAATTAGCAGAGCATGTCAGAGGAAGCTGAAGAGCCATGGAGCGGTCAATGCCTGAGAGTGGAGGTCCATTGGCGAGTAGGCAAAGGCAAGGGCGGCCAAGTGTGACAATAGCAGCGCAACAGGATTCAGTTGGTGGGACAGGGCTGAAAGGAGCCACTGCTGCTCTGCACGGTATCAGCTGCACCAGTGACGAGAAGAATGTTCTGCTGCATCCTCCCACACTTCTTCCTCGGGTAACATGGGTGGAGGTGGTTGCTGGTCCTCTTGCTGTGAAGTGACTATGGTAAGAACCGTTATGGTAATGAGCAGTGACAATGCTAATCCAACTCTCATGACCTTCATCATGTAAATAGTAATACTAACGAGATGATGCGTGATGCAAGGAGATGTTGCTTATGTATGAAGAAGGGAAGTCATGTCATGCAGTTACACACCTTGCTCCTACTTCACTTCCAAATACCCCCACAGTTACCCCGTGTGTTTCCTATTCTTCCAGAGCTTTTAATGTTTTGTTGCAACATCAATTACACTAAATAAATGACAACTTGCCAACTAGGCGTACATATACACACGCATAAAAAAGCAAAGATAAATTCGCTTTTTTTTTGGACAAACAAAGATAAATTCGCTACGATATCACTAACGGTCAAAATGATTAAAATATATAACGGTCAAAATGATTAAAATATTTAATTAACAGAATAAAAAATTCTTTATTAATGATTCTCTTTATTAATGAATAAAAGGTTAAAAAAAAGGTTAACTCATTTAGTCTACAACTAAGATTTAAGGGGTGAGATTTTGAAAGATAGAGTTTAAGATTTAAAATAAAAGTTTTGAGTACAGTTTTAATATAAAAATTTGAATTTTAAAAAGAAAATAAAAAATGAGATAAAATAAAACAAGTTTGAATTGAAAACATATTATTCAAAATTTTTTTTATTAATTTAAATAATTATTTATATTTAACTATCTATAAAGTAAAAGTAGAAAATTTTTTACTTCTTTCATAAAATTTATTTTTGGTCATTTTTTGTATGCTTTTTTTCTGGTAAGAAAAACTCATAAACTCATCTTAATATTAGGGGTGTTAGTGGTAGTTAGATTTGTAACGACTATTAGAATTCTTATAATTTAGTGCTATTGATTTATAAATTCTCACATTTTTATTAAAATCTATTATTATTGGTTCAATGATTTTATAATTCTAGATAAAATCTTTTGTTATTCAAAAAGTTTGAATTTTAATGATTTCATAAATCTATCAAAGTTAGTGTTATAGAAAATTATATTCTCCACTATTTAACTCTTCAAACAAGATTTTAAGAATACTACTTGTATCCATTAGATTCTTAAAATCATTATGACAATTTTTTTTCAATTTGTTTTTACAATATACAAAATTCTCTCCAATTCTTTCTATGGTAATTTAATGGAATTAGATGTACTTTAATTCCCAAACAAAATCACGTGTTATTCAATTGTGTATTTGTAAAAGTGAATTAAAATCCCCTGTTATTCAATGTTCAACTGATTTTGTTAGAATTCAGTTGTTTTAGATTTTAATGGACTTTTATGTTTAAAGCAAGAGTAAAACAATTACGTACTTTTCCTCTTGTTTTAGGAAGGATTTCAAATATACTCTGTTATTTCTTCGATTTTATGTCTCTCTCTCTGCAAAATGTGTATTCGATTAACATTTTTGTGTGCAAACTCAAAAACATAATTCGATTCTTCATCCAAAAGGACAAACATACAAATATCTTTTAAATTTTATGTAACTCAAAATCAAAACAAGAAAAAACAACGTGTGTATGACAGTTTTGAAAGACATTCTGATGTGTTCATATTGCAAATCTCATTAATAGAAAAGTTCTCTAGAAATATATATTTTCTGAAACTTGGGTAGTTTTAAAAATCAAAAATTCAATAGCAATGAATTACAATGAAATCTACTTGCCTTGCATTGAATCCATTAGAACTTAAACGTTTGGAGCTGAATTTTTTTTTTCCATTTGAATTACAGTAAACTCCACTAAAATTCATCTTTATCTTGTAAAGAATCCAATCAAATCCACTGAAAGACTCCTAACTACAGTTACATTGAATTCTTAATTCAATAACACCCCCTAAATTTAACACTCCTACTTTTTATGAGATTTTCCCTAAAGCAAGAGATACCCGTATTTGTTACACGTGGAAAAGAGACTTTTATGTTAAAAGCTTTACGGACTTTTATGTCAAAAGACAAAAGCTTTACAGACTGTAACAGACACGCGACAAAACCCCTTAGTTTGTGCCTACCCACATAGGTTTGTCATAGCGGTAAAATATGTTTAGGTCAGTGATTAATGATTATTAATGTGGGAAATCTTAACTTTACCTAATTGGAGATGATTTTGCTAATTAAGTACGTACTACTTAAAAAGGCCCATAAAAGGCCCAATAAATAAAGCCCAAAGAGAGTGATTGGTTTGTGTGCGTCTCCTACTACTGCTACTAGTACTAGAGTCAGAGGAAATCATCAGCCGCCACTTCTTTCTTTCATTCAGTTCAACAACCCTCCTTAAACCTCATCTCTTTCCTACTCCGCCGCTCTCTCCGTCGTCGCCTCCGTCAAGGTAATTCTCACCTTCCAGATCCTCTGTAACCTTAGGCTATTGCTTATTTACATCTATCGCCGTCGACTTTTTCTCACTTTCTGATTCTGTTCCTAGTTTATTCCATCAAATGAATGATAACATCCAATTCAATTGTTTATTAATCTTAATCTGTGGTGCTAATTCACTATATCTTGTCAGGTGAAATGGCTGGGAAGTCGAACAAATCGAAGGCCAAGAGAGCGGCTCAGAGCTCTGCTCCCAACCCCACTGACTCTGCTCTTCAACCCGATGCTCCTGCTGCTCCAGCGCCTGCACTTGCTCCCGACAATGGAGCCGCCAACGATGCTGTTGAAGCTGCCGTGCCTGAAACCAATGAAGTTCCTCCTCCGGTTCCTAAGGAAGACGAAAGTGAATCGCAAGTAGCGAGTAACGATGAGCAACCCAAGCAAGGTTTGCTCTTTATGTCTTTTCTTGGAAGAATCCTATTTATTTTTTATCTTCATTTTTTTAATATAAATATGATTTGATTTGCTTTCACAGGTGAACTTCGTCTCTATCCTGTTTCTGTCAAGACACAGAGTGGCGCTAAAATGGAGCTTCAAGTGAGTTCAAAAAGTTTCTTTCTTTTACCTTTTCTATACTATACTATGTTCTGTTCTGTCTTAGAAAATCAATTTATTTCTCTATGTATTTCTTCTATGGGCTTATTAATCTGGTATGAGTTATTGAGTATGTTCAATCTGTTATTTTTTTTTAAAATCAGTTGAACCCTGGAGACTCAGTGATGGATATAAGGCAGTTCCTTCTTGATGCCCCAGAGACCTGTTACTTCACCTGCTACGACTTGTTGCTCCGCAGTAAGGATGGGGAGACTCACCATCTTGAAGATTACAATGAGATCTCTGAAGTTGCTGACATCACCATTGGTGGTTGCTCCTTAGAAATGATTCCCGGTATGATAATAAGGATTCTCTTTCTTTCGTTTATTGTACGTTGTAACTAGTTGTTGTCAATTGACTGTAATTTCTTTCTTTCTATCCACAGCGTTGTACGATGATAGGTCTATCAGGGCTCACGTTCACCGAGCTAGAGATCTCCTTTCGCTCTCGACCCTCCACTCTTCCTTGTCAACAACGCTTGCCTTGAAGTATGATGCTGCTGCAGCGAACAAAGCTCAGAATCCTGGAGGTTTCACATTTGAATCTTAATTCTTTTTAGTGTTCTTGCGCTTTCCAGATTTATTTATGTCCCCATGTCTGAAACAGACAAACCAAACGTCCCGGAGCTTGATTGTCTTGGTTTCATGGAAGATGTGCCCGCCTCTCTCAATAAGTTGATCAATTCTCCATCGGAAGAGATCAAGTGTGTGGACAGCATTGTCTTCTCATCGTTCAACCCTCCTCCAAGCCACAGAAGGTAGAAATCAGCTTCTTTTAACATATTATAAATTAACATACGTTCCTCTAATGAGTTTGTTTGTTACAGGCTTGTAGGAGATTTGATCTATTTGGATGTTGTGACGCTGGAAGGTAACAAGTACTGCATCACCGGTACCACAAAGGCGTTTTACGTTAACTCTAGCTCAGGGAATATTCTCGATCCAAAACCGAGTAAATCTGGGTTCGAGACAGCCACTCTCATAGGATTATTGCAAAAACTTAGCTCGAAGTTTAAAAAAGGTGAGAGCCAGTGTATATGTAATTTCTTAGTTTATTTATTACTGACTTGATAGTTATCATTCAGTTAGTTACTTATCTTCCATTTTTCCTTTGACTACAAAGCTTTCCGCGAGGTCATGGAAAAGAAGGCATCTGCGCATCCCTTTGAGAATGTTCAATCGCTTCTGCCACCACACTCATGGCTAAGACCATTTCCTGTTCCCGGTGAGTTTGACTTTAATAGCATTTGAGTCCGTATCAACTTTGCACATACGGAACTTGTTTATTACAGTATTCTTTTGTCTGCTGCTGCACAGTTATTTGGTTTTAGTAGCTTGGCTCTGTTCTTTTCTACTGGCTCGTTTAGAGGACGTTCTACGTATTTCCTGTTGTAAGCACTGATTATATTTCTGAGATATTGACGTGACACCCAGCACTAATTGTGATTTAAAAGAAAGCTTTGACTTGACCTTAGTTTCCTTATATGTAAAAGATCCTTGAAGTTTCTTTCTTGTCTGCGTCTGTTTGTGACTGCATCTTGAAGGGCAAGTCATATTATAGGATATTCGTTTGAATTCATAAATTAGTAGTTTGTGCTCCGTTGATAAAAAAAAAAATAGTTTTTTTCTCCAAATTGTTGCTAGTTTATCGACTGCTTTCTCATTTTCTGTTTTATATATAGAACATGCGCTTCTGCTCACATCTACTTATCTATGAGAAAATAAGTTTTAAGATTCATTGCTATTATTTCTCACCATAGGCTCTCGTATCTTTGCTCAGATCACAAGCGCGACGCAGCGAGAGCAGAAGAAGCACTGACCATTTCCTATGGTAGTGAGCTGATCGGTATGCAAAGAGATTGGAACGAAGAGTTGCAATCTTGCAGGGAGTTCCCTCACAGTACGCCTCAGGAGAGGTACATGTGATATTTTACTACAGTGTTTTTTTTGGTAACGTAAATTTTTTTCTTTTGAAATTCCGTTCCTTTTTCTAGATTTCTTCATACTAGATATTTCTTTCTTTGCAGGATCTTACGTGACAGGGCTCTTTACAAAGTGTCTTCTGACTTCGTCGATGCGGCGCTTAATGGAGCAATTGGTGTAATCAGCCGATCTATACCACCCATAAATCCAACTGATCCAGAGTGTCTGCACATGTCAGTGTTAATCCTATGTCCTATATCACTAATTCTCTATGGTTAGCTGTATGGTTTGTTGTTGGTATGCTCATTGTTGCGATGAAATTTTGCTAGTTAAATGAGCTTAACCATGGAGAAATGACTTAAGCGTTTAGATTTTAGATGTTTGTAGTTTTGCATCAGCGTCTCAATTTTTAATACTTGTTATTGTTCATCTACTGTAGGTATGTGCACAACAATATCTTTTTCAGTTTTGCTGTTGATGCCGACATTGAACAGCTATCCAAGAAACGTCCATCAAATGATGTTTCAGTGACTGAGAAAGTGTCTTCGTCTGAAAAGGTTCCATGCGAAGACAAAACATGCGATGGAGAACACAATGCAGAGCTTAACAGCTGTAATGAGGCGCCTCTTATTGAAAGTGAGCAGGCAACGTATGCCTCTGCAAACAACGACTTGAAAGGCACAAAGTTATATCAAGAAGCAGATGTCCCGGGGTTGTATAATCTGGCAATGGCCATTATTGATTACAGAGGTCATAGGGTTGTTGCTCAGGTTTGTACTTATACTGAAACTAATAAGTCCTTTAAATTGAGATTGTACGAAATTTAATAGCTTGCAATGTGTTTCATGTATGTTCTAGAGTGTTCTACCAGGCATCCTTCAAGGGGATAAATCAGATGCGCTTTTGTATGGTTCAGTTGATAATGGCAAGAAAATCTGCTGGAATGAAGATTTTCATGCTAAGGTAATTGGATTTGCTCTCTCTCGATGTTGGATTTTGTAAGCATTGATGTGATAGTTCTAGTACTGATCTATTTGTAAAATATATTCTTCAGGTGTTAGAGGCAGCAAAGCGTCTTCACATTAAGGAACATGCTGTTATTGATGCTTCTGAGAATGTCTTCAAGCTAGCTGCACCAGTAGAGTGCAAGGGGATTGTTGGGAGTGATAACAGACATTACCTTTTGGACTTGATGAGAGTCACGCCTCGTGATGCCAATTACACGGGTCCAGAGTCACGTTTTTGTGTCCTAAGACCAGAATTGATCACATCATTTTGCCAGGTACATATTCATTATTCCTTCGATACATGAGTATTGCTGTGCAAGGTATTGATTAATCTATGTTCATGATGAAGGCGGAAGCTCTGGAGAAATCAAAATGTAACACCAAGACTGATGAAGGGACGGATATTGTTTCCGAACCTTCTGATGCAAGTGCTGATACTTCTAAAACTGGTGTTGAATCGATCCATGGAGAGGAAAACGGAGCTTTGACTTCTGAGGTATGTGCTTTCCTCCTTGAGTGTTTGTCAAGTGAAAAAGCTGACTGCCAAAATACCATGTCGGATTGGCCTCTGGAACAATGATGAAAATAGCTACATTTATATTTATAGACAATACAATTGAACTCGGTGGTTCATTCCTTTATTCTTGTGCGTTGAGATTCTTTCCCCACCCTTGCTTCCTAATGCTAGATAGAAATGTCTGAGAATAGCTGTATTTCAATTGAATGAAACTATAATTGCTGATATCTATGTTTTATCCGCAGAAAACTGTTACAGAAAAGCAAAATACCACCGCCGATTATGCAGCCGAAATTTCCAAACTATGTGAAGAAATATCATTTAACCCTAATGTTTTCACTGACTTCAAATTAGGTGGCACACAAGAGGTACGCTATGTTGCTTATAGGTGCTTTGTCTGAAAACTATTTCTTAATGTTTGTTTAACTGATTTGACTTTTAACTTTTTGTGGTCAACCAGGAGATTTCTTCTGATGAAGAAAATGTGAAGAAAGTTAGCTCATACCTTGTGGATGTGGTACTTCCAAAATTCATAGAAGATCTTTGCACTCTTGAAGTTTCCCCAATGGATGGTCAGACTTTGACTGAAGCGCTCCATTCTCATGGTGTCAACGTTCGTTACATCGGAAGAGTAAGTTTGTCATATGCATTGTTGTTTTATAAGCTATATCTACATGGTTGACTTTATTAACAATGGATGTACATGACCAGATTGCTAATGGAGTGAAGCATTTGCCTCATTTGTGGGATCTTTGCCTGAATGAAATTACCGTCAGATCCGCCAAGCACGTTCTCAAGGTAGTGTTATAAAGACTGTTAAACAAGAGTTATGGTTTCAGTGGACAAGCTACTTAATTAAAGTTTTTACATGGTTATGCAGAACATTCTAAGAGATATAGAGGATCACGATATTGGCGCAGCAGTCTCACATTTCCTCAATTGTTTCTTCGGAAATGTTGCTGCGGGAAAAGCTAGCCCCAACACTAAAAATCAAAAGAAGGTTTGTGTGCACTATCAAAGTCTGTCCATCTATAGTTCCTTGTTTGTTCTTGAATTATGCTAGTTCAGTTCTTTGAAGCAGTCTATAAAATTAATCAGAAACAAACCATACTAATTGTTTCTGATTACCATATGGTGCTATACTGACTTGAATTTGGACAGGACCAATCGATCACCAAGAAGAGTCAAGGAAGGGGGAAAGGCAAGGCTTCTGCAAAGAAGACTCTTTCATCGTACATGATGGTTGATTCCAACATGCTATGGTCTGAGATTCAGGAATTTGCCAAAGCCAAGTATGAGGTATAATAATCATGATCAACTTAATCATGAGTCAGTTACATTTGTTTCACCTACTATAAGCACACGAAGCTAACATGAGCATATTTTCAGTTTGAGCTGCCCGAGCTGTCAAGAACTACAGCTAAAAAAGTACACGTTCTCCGCAACCTTTGCCAAAAGGTAAGTAGAGAACAGTTCAGACGTTAGTTATCAATTCTAGTTAGTTATTGTTATCAATTGTTTTTTGTTTTTATGTTAACAGGTTGGCATCAGTGTTGCTGCTCGCAAATACGACTTTGAGGCCTCCTCGCCATTTGATGCGACAGATGTATTGGATCTTCGACCTGTTGTCAAGCACTCTGTCCCTGTATGCTCTGAGGCTAAAAATCTCATCGAGATGGGAAAGCTGCAACTGGCTGAGGTAGCAATGCTTTTTCAAATTAGTTGTTTTAATTTCCACGTATTACTCTGTTTGTCTTTGTCTGATTAAAATGATTAATCTCTTGTAGGGCATGCTTAGTGAATCCTACACGTTCTTTTCAGAGGCGTTTTCAATACTTCAACAGGTAAGTGGTCTGTTTATGCATCTGATATAGACTCTCTAAATATTTGCTCACTAAAATTGCTGCACATGTTCATCTGAATTCCAGGTTACTGGACCAATGCACAGGGAAGTTTCAAACTGCTGCAGGTAAGCCTTAAGACTGCCTGATGTTCCATTAATCATCTATTCGGGTTTTGTTTTATGCTACTTGTTATCTATGGTTTTCCGCTTTAGTGACCCTAAGTTTTTCTGGTCTTCATTTGCTTTTCAGATACCTAGCCATGGTTTTGTACCATGCAGGAGATATGGCCGGGGCCATAATGCAGCAACACAAGGAACTAATCATAAATGAGCGATGCCTCGGTTTGGACCATCCTGATACTGCCCACAGGTATCAACTATTTTTCTTTTATTACTGTAACTTGTTCCAATGTTGAAACTGTTGAACTTTCATCATTTGACTTAATGGGCGAGACATCCTGCTACTGAATATAATTAAAGTGAATGTTGTTCCGCTCCCTCAATTCATTAGAAGCAGGACTTCAGTTGAATGGCTTGCAATGCGCCTCTTTTTTTTTCTCTGGTTTGTTATATGGTACTTACGTGGTGGGGTATCTGCACTGCAGCTATGGCAATATGGCTCTTTTCTACCATGGGCTGAACCAGACAGAGCTTGCTCTACAGAACATGGGCCGTGCCTTGCTATTACTTGGTCTCTCATCTGGGCCTGATCACCCAGATGTTGCAGCCACATTTATAAATGTTGCCATGATGTATCAAGACTTGGGCAAAATGGACACAGCTCTGCGTTATCTTCAAGACGCTTTGAAGAAAAATGAGAGACTTCTTGGCCCTGAACACATTCAAACTGCAGTATGCTACCACGCTCTTGCTATTGCGTGCAACAGTATGGGTTTATTCAAGCTCTCACACCAGGTATTACAAACTTCTATAAGGCTTTTGAATCCTCTATTTTATTTGACTCATCTTTTGAAGCAACTGTTTTGTTTTTGGTCAGCATGAGAAGAAAACCTATGATATACTTGTCAAACAATTGGGAGAGGATGATTCCAGGACAAAAGACTCTCAAAACTGGATTAAGACTTTTGAGATGCGTGAGGTTCAGGTTTGTGCAACAATAATAACCGAGTACGACCTCGTTATTTAGTATACATTGTCTTTATGTTTTCCATATTTCTGGTTTGGGTTTTTCATCAGAAAACTGCACAGAAGCAGAAAGGACTGGCAGCCACTGCGGCCAACACGCAAAAGGCTATCGATCTCTTGAAGGTATCTCATTTGTAGTTTTGATTTTTCTCGTATTTACGCTAAAACTAATTAATGACATCGGTTTCCTGATTGATATCCAATAGGCACGTCCAGACCTGATGCAGGCGTTCCAAAACGCAGCAGCGGCAGAGAGGTCTAATGCACTAAACACAGCTGTCCTCGGGGAGGCTCAACCACGGGGCAGAGGTTTTGATGAAAGAGCGGCTCGTGCTGCAGCCGAAGTTAGGAAGAAAGCAGCAGCCAAGGGGCTACTGGTTCGTCCCCATAGTGGTGTTCAAGTGCCACCACAGATCTCTCAACTGATCAATGCAAATGCAGGAACCGCAGATTCTTCTTCTAAGAAAAGTGGAGAAAATGGAGAGGCAAAGGTACAAGAGAAGAAGAAAGAAAGCTCTGAAAACGGGAAAACAACGAACGTGGCGGCTCCTGCCGGATTAGGTGCTGGTTTAACATCTTTGGATAGGAAGAAGCAAAAAGCCAAAAAGTAAAGAGTAGGGAGAGCTTTGAAAGGAAATGGTGCTCGATTCTAAGTAGTGGAGTTGGTTTTGGCAACCACTTAACTTATTTCATTGCAGGAGAAAGACTTTTGTCACCACAAAGCTTTTGTTCACTTCCCATTATGTTTCAAGATTTGGGGGCAAGTTCCCCTTCCAGCTATGTCTGGTTTTTGTTCCTTTCTCTTCTGTAACGTTATACTACAGAAGTTCATTGGTTTCTGCTTAACAAGAATAAGCATACAATATACGCTCTGATTTTACCACATTTGGGGTAGGCTTCTTGGTTTCATAGGTCTACCTACCATAAACTCGAACAACTCACCATTAACACTATATTAATGGATGGGTTTGAATACATCAGTAGATTGATTGCTCAAGCAAGTGTTTTGATTTGATAGATTATCTATTTCAATTTTATCTGAAAATTGTGAATATGCATTATAATGATCAAATCAAATATTAATATGTAATCTCTTTTATCAAAATGTATATCACACAATCAATTATAAAGTTATAGATATTATATAAAACACTGATATTATCAATCAATTATAAAGTTACAGATATTATATAAACACTGATATTATTAATTAATAGATTTTGATATCTTATAGGCCAATTTTTTTTTGAAACTCAAGATATGAATCGGAACCGAATTGAAAACTCGAATCCGTATCTGATTCGAGTGATAAAAATATCTGAATATCACGTAAATGGTGAAAAATATATCCGAACTTGAAGTGTTATTAATTGAACCAGAACGAATAACCCACAAATTTAAATGATTCGAAAAATCCAAAAAATTACGTAAAATTTGACTTAGTATCCAAATTAAGTGTTCAAAACCTACACATATGCCTCAAATACTCAATTCTATGTTTACTTTATATAATATCTAAAAATATTCAAAAAATTAACCACTCCTTAAATGAGTTTGGATGGAAAATAAGTCTTAAATAGAGTTATAAATTATGAATGAGCCGGAAATATTATTAACTAAATTCTATCCGAACGTAGATAAAAACCAAATGGAATTTATCAAACTGAACCCGAAAATTTGAAAACTAAAAAAAATTGATCCGCCTATGCCTAGTGTATTGCTAATATTTACATTTAAAATGAATAGGTAGTGTAATTTGTTTTTATTCCGAAGGAATTTTGGATTGAGATTTCATTTACTAGTTTCTTCCAAACTTATCGAATTCCAAACGCACAACCGTCGCACATAATGAAACTACCAGCAGAAAAATGGATGTTCATTAGTTGTAGATAGTCGAATCGCTATAAATTTTGCAAGAATCCAGAGATTCAATAGTTATTGAGTTTCTACGCATGATGTTAAATTTCTGCGCAGAGAAGTGTACCGTAAATAGCTTTCAAAGGAATATTTACAATGATTATTTAATTAAGTTTTATTTGTAAAAAATTGTCAGAAAGAATGATGTAAATAATTTTTTTAGTGCTTGTTGTTTCCAAAAGGTTAAATAGAGTGATTTATGTATGGATTGGTGTTACTAAAAGTTTTTTCTTCGGTTTTTAGGATGATGTGGAGTTCTATTTTGTATTTCTTTTCATGTTCTATAATATTGTGTTAGTTGTTCTCAATTTTTTTCATGTCTAGCAAGTTATGTATCTGTTAACAAAAACTCTTATAAAGTTTGAGATCCTGAATTCAACTTCGGGTTAACGCTATACAATATAGATTTTATGCTTGAAACATACTAATAGAACACAACTAGTTGTAAAATCATGATTCAGGTCTCATGTGTGTATTTTGATTCATTTCAAATTTGAGTTCGAAGACATAGTTAGAAATAGATTTTCTGAAAAGAAAATGATGGATATAGGCTGTATCCAACAATTAGAGCCAGGCTGTTACGTACAATATACCTAGTGACAATAAAAACCAATACCATATAAAGTTTCATTATTGATCTTACTCTTTAGAACTTGTTTTTTTGGGAGAATTCTACCCACCTTTGGACTTGATTTGAATTTGGTGGTTATAGAGAGATTGAAGAACATTTATGCTAAATGATAGACAGATTATGGAGCATTTGTGCTAATTGCTAAATGATAGTGTATCACAAATCCCATTGCTATTTAGATTAACCTGCCAAAACCGTCTCCGGGATAACTCATGGGCCGGGGACAGCCTAAAAGTGGACACTGGTGCTGGTTTTAAAACAAGTGACTTCAGTAAGCCCAAATATGAAACGCTCGATTAGGCCCAATTGTCTAAAGGAGATTGAAGAAGTGAAAGAACGGCTTATGGATAATGTTGTCTTGATAGCACAACACAACACAACACAACACAACACAACACAACACCTTCTTCTTCTCCTCCCGCATTATCTACTTCCTTCTCCGACAATGGCTACTTTCCTAACAGCTGTTGTGTCAATCAAACCTACACTCTTCTCATTTCAGCCCCAAACCTTCACCTCTTTGCAATCTCAAACCAATGCACTCTCCCTCAAACCCATCTCCGTCTCTTTCCCACGGACCTCCAGAATGAGACTCATCCCTCACGCAACGATGGAGACGGATACGGAAGAAAAACCCGCTTTAGACCCCAACGCAGAATCTTCAAGACGCGTCTACATCGGAAACATACCAAGAACAGTTACTAACGAGCAGCTCACACAAATCGTCGAAGAACACGGCGCCGTTGAACAAGTCCAGGTTCTTGTTTCCTACTCACATCCTCTTCTTCATCATCATCTAGTTTCATCGTAAAAGATTTGTGCTTTAGGTGATGTATGATAAGTACTCAGGAAGAAGCCGTAGGTTTGGTTTCGCTACAATGAAGACAGTTGAAGATGCCAATGCTGCCATTGACAAGTTGAATGGCACTGTGAGTCTTCTTCTTCTCTTTTAAGTTCTTGTAAGAAAAATGACACAAGCTTTGTTTATTTCTTAGACCATTGAAGGACGTGAGGTGAAGGTTAATATCACTGAGAAGCCTATAGAATTTTCATCATCATCATCTCCTGATTTGTCACTGCTTCAGTCTGAAGAATCAGCTTTTGTGGATAGTCCTTACAAAGTGTATGTAGGGAATCTAGCAAAGAGTGTTACTAAAGAGATGCTTGAGAGTTTGTTTTCTGAGAAAGGGAAAGTTTTGAGTGCTAAGGTTTCGAGAGTGCCTGGTACTTCCAAATCCACTGGGTTTGGGTTTGTTACGTTTTCTTCTGATGAAGATGTCGAAGCTGCCATTTTGGCTCTTAACAACTCTGTAAGTTGCCATGATTCTCCATCTTCCTACTTATAGTCTATGCAGAATCATTTTTTTGTCTCATTGTGGATTGTGTTTTAAACAAACTCTCAGTTGCTGGAAGGACAGAAGATTCGGGTGAACAAGGCCTAGTGTGAGCGGACGAGTCTTTTGGCATCATAAGAACGTGAAGAGAATCGTCTCTTCTTTTTTTGTGTTGAGGAGTTTGTAATGCAAACATTTAGAGCATAGTATCTTATCATCTTTGTAATCATTCTAAGTTGGGGAAAAAATGAAAGCATTAAGTTTATTTCACTTCTAGATAGAAAGGGTAGGCTGTCCCCTTATGTCTTCTCTCAACTCCATGCTCTCTTGTAACTGTGCCATCCATGTGTTCTTATCATCATCAATCAAAACAGACGACAAAGCAAAGAGAAAACGAGATTGTTTCTATGCCTCAGCTTGTAATGGTTGATCACCATTGCTGTTGGGGACTTGGCAGTTGAGCACCAGGATCTTGATATGCTGCGTCACGCTGACTTTGGTCGTTGCAAGAAGTTCATAGATAGCTAGCTCCAAAAGATCACCATTGCTGCCTTCTTCACGGCCATCAGGAAAATTGACCTTGTGACCAGGATTTTGAACACCGCTCTATGGACTGATTGGTGTCCAGCACTTATCTTTGAAGCTCGATGGAAGTCTCGTTGAAGTCACCAGACTTCAGTGCAGCTCCATGTAGTCGTTCATTTTTTGTGATTTGTACACTTCGCACCCACAGAACAACGATGAGAAGGGTAAAGAAAGAGACAAACAGGCGTGTTAGGGGAGGGGCATGGCCTTGAAATTGATCAGGTGGGCAGTAACATGAGAAATCAAGAAGAAACTCAAAAAACTGAGAAAGGAATAAGTAAAATGGTCAAGGAGGAAGACGATGGGCCATAGAATAAGCCAAGATTGGTTGAAACTCCATGTTCTTTAGAATTGGGAACCCATCATGATATTTTTAGGTTCGTTGTGCCTTGAAATGTTAAATCTGAATAAACTAATTTCATATGATTCAACCCATAACATTCAACACAACACATTTCAAACCATATATCTCATCTTAACCTTACCAACTCTCTCACTACTAAAAAACTCAACCAACCAACATAGCTCTACAATAATAATATATTATCACTCGGACCAAAACTTCACAAAGGCTGTCAAAAAAGATTTCAGAGCTGCCAAAAGCGGATTTGTCTCATGTCCTCCTCCCACATTATATTGCCCTTTCCACGATTCACTGCACAGAAAGAAAGAAAAAAAGATTACAGAAAGGTAAGGCATGTGGAAACCTCTGAAGAAGCAAACACAAATACCAACAATCTCACAGCATAAACTCACGGTTTGATTCTGTTTAGTGGTGCAATGTTTCCTTTCTGAGAGTTGGAACTCTGAAGCATCGAGTTTTCCTTTTCCAACAGTCGCCTTCTCCACACTTGTGACTTCACTCCTAGCTGTGTCCTTCTTTACACTTCCAGACTGTTACACAATTCAAAAGGTTGCAAAGAGTTAAACACAGTTTTCTATAAGCAATCAACTAATAACTTTGAATATATGCAGTTTCACCCTAATCCTCTCACAGTCTTTAGTATTCCATCATCAACGTTCTTCTGTCACACACACACACTAATGAAATACTTTATCCTAAAACTTAAACATGAAGAATTAGGAGATGTTCATAAATAAGTCACGCAACTAACAATGACAACCTGCTGCTCAACAGTCAACACAAACAAATTGGACATCATGAAGACAAACAGATAGTTGACAAAGCTTACCTCAGTGACAGATGTTGGCGTTGTCCGTTCAGTTGTCAAACTTCCATTACTTAAGTTCTTAGTCTCATGAATGCTGCTAATCACAGCATCAGCAACCACCACCGTCCCTTTAGTATCAGCAGGATTTACAGTTTTCTCTTCAACTTTCTTTTTCATAGAGACAGAAATTTGATTTGGCATTTGAACACCAATGACTTCTGTCTCTACTTGTTCTTCAGGTACATCAGAAACATCTCCAAGATCAACAGAAGTTTCAGTACTCACCTTTGCCACAGTTCTATTCCCACCTTCACAAACTTTAGCCAACTCCATTGTTGAAGAAGTCACAGATGTTATTGGAAATGTCTCAACAACAACTGTTTCTGCTGGCAAATCAATTGTGCCTACTGCATCCTTCGTCATGTTCACCATTTCGGCCATCACTGCTTCATCATCATTCACTCTTTCGTCAGGTTTTGTGCCTCTTGTTTCAATGAAAGGTGTTTCCTCTAATCCTCTGTCTTTCATATCCACCTCGAGTTCTTTATCCTGTGGTTTGGAGGCAAAACTATCACATATCGTCTGCACTCTATCATGCTTTGCATCGTTCTCCTCACCGCAAGATTCTGCAAACTGAGCCCTGGATATGTCAGTAGACCCCACTGGCTCGTGTGTGAGCAGCCCTATGCCTTCTTCAGAAGGTTGATACCTGTTCACTTCCCTGTCCTTCAATACACCAGATCCTCTGTCTTCTTTAGAATGATTATGACTTTGACCTGATGGAGAATGGAATCCCTCTGGGGACAGAGATAAAGGAGGCACAAGATCCATCAGTAAAGAACTTGACAGAGTTTGATCTTGCAAACGGTCGTCATCGCCCTTGCCTTCAAGAATCAAGTCAGTAGTACCAAGGACTCTATTTTCTTGGATAATCTCTCTGACAATCTCCCTGATGGTGTAGAAAGACCCACCAACCTCCTTGTGTGTGAGGCTAAGTGAAGGAAACCTCCCATTGTTTAAGCTTTGATGCCTGTTTAAAATATAATCAAACAATTACAAGTGGATAAGAAAAAACAAAAAAAAAAAAAACAAACTCAAGATTATGACTTTCATACTTTTTAATGAAAGATTCGACCAGAGTCTTTCTCTCCTCCTTGGGGATACGATTACGCGTTCTCTTGCCAACAGAGTCGTGAGGCTTAGCTAGAGCAAATACTTACCCAACGCAACTAGTCTTTAGAGAGTGCATCTTCTCTCCCCCCTTTGTTCTATCACTGCTTAAAGGGTTTAAAATCAATAGTCTACCAACAACAAAAAGTATTACAAGTCATTAAAACATATCGGTTTAGTTCATCATGTCTCAATACAGATATATATGTAAAAAAAAACACAAAGAGAGAGACTGAGCGAGGACAATTAAATTGTTCATACAGCCATTGATAGAGAAGAATAAATGAGAAAGCGAGAAGAGGTGCTTATAGTTTGTAGGGTTTACCTGTGACCTCGAGAAGAAGAGATTAGAATTCAGAGAGGAGCCATCTTTTGCAAATGGGACTAAAACCCTACGCAGTATAACACAGTCGTCACTCTCGGGAAGTGCAAGCGGGAGTTTTGGGTAATATATTCTTACCTTTCCGGGGGGTAATATTGTACATTCTGTATCTTTCGGGGAAATTTGGTAATTACCTCGGCTTTCGGAATACAGTTGTTGTGAACACAGATCTGAAGTCTTTAAACTCTTTATCTAATAAAATTATACTTGAACATAGTACAAGTGTACAAGTAACTTCATGTCTTTTTTTGCTGTAAACGTAACTTTATGTATTACCAACATAAAAGCATTTTATTAATTATTGTTACTAGTAAGTGGGTACATTTCAGAGAGAGAAAGCAGATCTAGAATCGGGTCCGGTGGGCGGCCGGCGCGTGAGCGTGCGTGCCGTCACCGGAGCCCCTCAAGCCACCGTTACAGCCCTCGATCTTCACTTTGCTCTCGTCTCCTCTCTCCTCCGCCTTGCCTGAGTTCTGGAACAAGGCCGCCGGTGGCGGATCTGTCTCTGGCGTAAAGGCGCGGTTGTGTTGAGGAAGCCGCGGTGAAGTTCGTTGTTCGGCTTTTTGGTTTTGCCTCCGGGAGGCGGAGGCTCCCCTAGCTCTGTCGACGCCGGTTCCTGTCCCCGCGAGGTGGAGGCTTCATCAGCTCTGCCGTCGTCGGTCTAGGCCACGGGGGGTGAAGGCGTTCCATGCCTTGCCTCGCCGTCTGTTTGTTTTTCCCTAATTCCGTTTTAGGGTTAGTCTGGTTTTTTTCCTTTTAGTCCTTTTGCTTTGAGTTTGGGTTGGATTGGTGGCGACGACGTCAGAGGACGATCGAAGCTCGACCATGGTTAACGGTGATGGTTTCGCGTGAAGCCTTCCTCTCGGTGTTTGTGATGAATGGTTTCGGATGAGATCTCGCACAGTCGATTGATTCTCTCCGCCTTTGGGTTTACTCGAGTTGAAGACTTTTGCGGTGGTGATGGTGTGGGTCTGTGAGTTCCGGTGGATCCGGGTGAATCGACGGTTGATTACCCGGTGTTGTTTCGAAGCGAGGGCGTCGTCGGAGCCGTAGCGTTTGTCCGCGCGGCGGCGGAACCTCTCGTCTCCTAGGGTTTTCTTTGTTTGGGCCTTGGGCCCGGAATTGTGTTGTATTTTTTTGGGCCGTCTTTCATGGCCTTTTGTATGTTGGACTTGGGGTTCAGGCCCGTTAATCAAATTTATAATCGACGGAAAAAAAAAAAAAAAAGTGGGTACATTCACAAGGATTGCTCTCAAGTCTCAAACTTGTGGTTGTTCAGAACAAGTCTCCAAGAACTGGATTAGTTTCAAGCGTTCCTCCTCCAAAAGCTCAGGGTCTTCACTCGATAACCTCTCCCTTGTTGCACCATCCACGCTCGTTGGATCATCCACCACCTGTTTTCATTAAGACAGCAACATTAAAACTCATTCATCAAAGCTTGTTCAAACTCTTTAAGATAAAAGAGAAAGAGACATTTTACTTTTACGTAATTGTTGGTATGACCATCTTTGTTAGGTCCTGTGAACGGCTCGAGCTCATTGTGTGTCCATTCACCGTCTATGATATATTTATATTCAAATTGTCCTTCCTGCGTTTCAGAAATGGTCGGAAGATAAATAAAACAAGCAACCAGAGACCAAGTATTTCTAGTTTATAAAGAAAACTCACAGGCAGTTCTCTATCTAGGCTCCAAAGTCCTGTTCCCTTGTCCAGTGTCAGAGGTATCCTCTGTACAAAGGCGAAAGATGGTGGAGAAAAAAATACAGAACAAAATATGAGCATCCTAGCTTCCCATCATATATGACACACCATAACTTCAAACAAAGGCATCAAAATCTTTCATTTGATTTATAAGAAGAGATATTCACCTGTCCCCATCCAATGTCAAGGCCAGAAACTTCTACTGTGGAGAACCCTTTGTCTTTCAGTGTCAGTGTAACAATCTTCTTCTTGAGTCCTGTAAGCTTTTGTGTCCATATATAACCCGGAAACAATAATCAGGGATGAAGGAACTAAGCAAAAATTGTTGTAACTCATGCAAATCAATGGAACTGATAAGCTACAAACGTATGTGCAAAGCATTCTGAAATTTAAAAGAGTTGTTGACTCACAATATCAATTGTTGCATTTCTGATAGCATCAAGGTTCGGAGAGCACGTTCGTTTGCTCTGCAATAAATTTTTAGAGATGGTTACTTAGACCAGTGTTACATGTGCCTCTTTTAAGATTCTAGATTCTGAAATAAAACTATGTTTGGAGAAACAGAAAAGAGGAAGAACATTAGCATCTTACCATAAGTAATTTGTGAGCTTCCATAAGTTTATAGCCTTGCACCCAGAACATGTATGTCAACTGTAATTGAAATTAACACCCCTTTCTCAGTATTCAGTCAGCAAAAACTTCAAACACTTGTTCATTGCTTCATTAGTCAACCAAAAGAAACACAATAAATAAGACAACAACACAACAACAACAACGGTTTGCGACAGTCTTAGTTATAGCTGAGCTAAAACATTAACAGGGTTTCTGCAAACATACCGCAACAGCAGGAGCCCTTCCCATTCCAGCAGTGCAGTGTACGTATGTAACTCCTCCGTTTCGCTTAACAGCTTTGTATAGTGTGCTAACCACGGCAGGAAGACGCAGTCTCAAATCAAACGCATCAAAGTCTCTGTTACACCAAAAGATTATAGTATGTTGTGAGTGAGTGAGTGCGTTCAATGTGGATTGTTTTTATGCATGTGCTTGTGAGCAAACTCGTATATGTGAAATGGCATGACGATGGTTCCAAGTATTTAGAAGTTAAGACAACTGTTAAGAAGAAGACGATGACTAGTTTGCAAACAGATGAAATAGCTCCATATCTCAAGTCTACTTAAGCAATTGAAATAGTATAGAGAAAAAAAAAATACAACTCTCATGATCTCTCTTTACCTTAATATGCTCAGTTAGTACCAATCAGTAACAAACTCATAGAAAAATCATCAACAAAGCATAAACTTAACAGATGCCTTTTACCTTATTTGACAGCGAATATGCTGAATATCAGTAAAGGTCTTGGCATATGCTTGAATGCTGCTTATATCTACTCCAAAATATCTGCAAGTATTGGTCAAGGCACTCTGCAGATGACTCTTTTCTACATTCAAACCGAATGAATCTTGAAAAAAAAAATCACTAAGAATGAACAGGCAAAGAGGGGATTTCGGAAGGATACTCCAAGTCAGGATCTTGTTGCAAGCAGAATATGGTTTTGACCCCAATCTTACGGAGCTTGTCAATATCTTCAGGGGTCTGTCTACGCAAAACAAGTAGATAGTAACACAATTCCATATTTCAATATTTAACACAAGGATAGGAAAAAAAGAAAAGAAATCAAAACCTGTAAGCAAGATCCAACAATTAAATCAGGACGAACAAAGCTGTAGTTCATTCCCAACTCGTGCCTGTAGGTTAAAACTGAAAATGAAAACAAATAGCCAACGAATCAATATTATCAGACAAGTACGAGTTCCTCTACTGTAAGAAAGGTGTATTAAGAGTTATTAGTATATAAAACGAACCAGCACCCATAGCTTGAGTCATGTCTTGGCTATATTCATCAGATTTCTCTTCCTCCTCCTTGTTTGAAACACCACTCACCTCTGCGCTGGTGGATTTCGAATCTGATACCGCCTACAATTAAAAAAAAAAAAAAAGAGAGAGAGAATATACATTCTTACTAGTTTCAAACATAGCAAGCAAGCAACACATGAATAAACAAACAATATGTGACCATTAATTAAACAACCAAATTACCTGTAAGACAAGTCGCAATTTAAGATCATTGGCTTTGATCGGTAGCTGCAAAAGAAAGAATTTTACAGAAAGTTAAGCAAGAAGACTGAATCAAAGAAATAGGTGAAGTAGTGTGGTACCATCATCATCTTCAAAGAAGAAAGCCAAGAAGGGACTCTTTGATTGCCCCCAAAGCCATACAAAGGTGAGACTGAGGATCTGAAAATCATGTCAATCAACACACAAAATCAAATAGAATCAAACAAGTCAAATAAATAAGAAGAAAGGCACAATTCTGAAAGCAAGCAGAAGAGACCTGGGAAGATTCTGAAGGCAATTCATCTCTAAGAAAAATATCAGCGGAGGCTTTTGCTCACTCACTCAGTCACAAGTTCGACGATAAAGATCTGCTTATTGGTAAGTATAAATTCTAATCCTGCGACTCTGAAGATCGCGACAATGTAACTGGGACCGCACGCTCGGGAACGCAATCAAATCACTTTTGTTTTGTTTCGTACTAAAGGGACGACGGACAGTATAAAAAAAAGATGCCATTCACTCAAAACACCCCCTTATCTCAACATGACCATTCACGTGACGTCATCACGTAACTCAGAAAAAGCACCCTTTTCTATGATTCGAAACAGTAAGTCAAACCAGTATTTAAAGTCCAAACACAGCAAAAACTCAAAAAAAAAAAAAAAAAAATAGATCGGAAGTGCTGAACTAATATACGCCACGGTTATAAAAGAAGACATTGAGCACCAAGTACAATCTTGTCCCACTAATTTTTCTGCGTTTTTGGTATATGTTGAATTCTAAAGTTGGAGAAAAATTTCTTACAGTGTTCAAAATCAGAATACAGAGGAACGGTTGAGAGAAAATAAAATAAATCAGAATGATGAGAACGGGGAAAGGAAAAACATGCAACAAAGTTTTGAAAAGAGAAAAAAAAAAACAGAAAAGGTTTCTTAGATATACATAAATCTCTTTTATCTATAGGTCCAAGTTCCACCTATTATGATCCTTAGCAGACGTGGATGAATCTCCAAAAAGACTAATCTTTGGTCTTCTTTGATCTTTCCCCATTGGTAACTTCCAAAACGAATCTGAGTTCTCGAAGAACACGTATGCAAGTACCACTGACGCCAGGAACAAGCAAAACAATAGTGCATATATCTGCCACTCTGCTCCATCAAACAATTCAGATGAGTCAGAGAGAGTATAAAGATGGTACATGCACTACTACTAAAGACTCGCATAGAGAGAGATGAGCAACAAACATACCTTTCCACTCCTTTGGTACAGTGAGTTTTGTCACCATCTCACCCCATTCACTCGATGTTGTCAGCATCACCCTAAACCCTCCCAAGTTGGTAGATAAACATTAGAAACTGTGCTCCCAATAGTGAGACAGACTTAATGGGTTTTGATATATCACTAATACCTTTCACTAGGGCAGAACTCAAGTGAAGCAATGGTTTGACCGAGATGCAGCCTCTTACTGTAGTGGTATATCTCCATTGTCTTCACTTCAGCGATTGATATATCCCCATCTTTGCCACCCCTTTAATATATATACATGACGTTTTAACCTTTGTACAATCAAAAGCTTGAACCAATCTCAAAGGATGAAGAAATACACTAACAAAGCAATATATTTGCCATCCAAGCTGACTGCCATTGTAGATGCACTCTTCCTTGACAGCTTCTTGAACCCAAGCTTCTTCCATGTACTAATGTCATAAACATTTACCACAGGAACGTCACCTGTTTCCAATTGTTTAAACTTTTACTTGTTATTTTAAATTTTAACTAAAACACAAGTGATCAATTCTTATGATAGTTTACGCGAGAAGAATCTCGCTATATAATATACCTCTCTGAGCAGCACAGAACAGAAAAGGTTTTGTTCCATCTTTAGAGAATCGGCACAGTTCAATATTTTCTTCCTGTACAGAATCAGCATATATCAAAAAGAATATACATGTAAATAGAGATGCATGAGTTCTGAAACATAGGGGATCAAATTGCAAACTTTGACTCTGATTATCCACATACCCCACTACGTTCCAAAGTAGACAAAGGGAAACCATCTTCTGCTTTCCATATTCTAGCTGATCCATCTGTTGATGTTGTGGCTAAGAACTCTGAGTCCAAACTACAACAAAACAAAAACGCAGATTTTTTTTTAATTTTATCAAAAGAAACAAAAAAAGAAGAAGCAGATATGAGATAGAGATGCAGACATTATGCTTCCCATCCCAAGCCCCAAATCTTTCTAGTAGATCATTTTTTACTAGGTATGCTTTAAGTTTAAAAGAATATGAAAACAAGGATGGAGGGAGAGAAGAAGATTCCGGTCATTACCTGAAATCCATATCCCGAATGGATTTGTGTGCTTTTGGCTCCTCCAAGATTACACTTAGGTTTGGCCAATCCATAATTCTCAGACATCCATCCTGAAAATAGTTTACAGTAAGTAAAGCTACAACCAAAATTAAGAAAACCACTTATGAAGCAGTTATTGTTTCGTCCTTACCACTCCACCAACAGCTAATTTAGACCCATCAAAGCTGAAGGCCATACACTTTTGTAGTCCAGCATTTTGTAGAGGAGGGAGTTCTTTTTCTAAGATAGTAATACCTGTTGTTGCTCCTCCGGCAATCTCAAACAACCTGAAATACCAAATAATTTATGTTTAGCAACTAGACCATAAACATAACTTTGTATAGACCAAGAGGGGCAGATATCTACGCACAAGTATTTGTGTACAATCATATGAGATGTAGAGTCACACTATATTACTAATAGTGTCCAAAATGGTGGACGTGACAATTCCAATTCTCTAGTATGCATGAAACATACGGAACAGTGGAGTTGCAATATTTTTATAACAAAATTTATAAAAGACATGAAGGTGCACAGTGCATGGTTACTTGTAAGACAGGATCGAGAGAGAAGAATATCACGCATTTAGCTAATACCAACTCAAAAAAAAATTGGAAAGATTTTGATGAGAATTTTTTGAGGGTAAAAGCAAGAAAGAAACGTACTTGCAACCACCTTTGGAAGTTGAGCAAACAAAATAATCTCCGCCAGGGTGCACTGAGATTGCCACAGGATCACCATCACTCTCATTGAGCGCATGTGTTGACTTTTATCAAAGAAAGAAGAAAAATTGTACTTTTGATTTTAATTAGTCCTGCTTTCTCAGAATCAGAAGAAAACACCTTAAACACATATCACATATCAGTGTGAAAGAGAAAAAACCCTAGCTTTCACCAAAACCCAACAAGCTCTTGATTCGTTTTCAAAAGACCAAAATTTTTAAAAATGAAACTGTGTTAAAAAAATAAAATGAATGTACCAAGGGAGAGGAGGAGAGAGAAGTAGTGATGGGATCAAAAGAGTAGATGTTAAGGAGAGGAGGAGAAGAGGAGCCACGTCGTTTGGCAGCTTTGGCGATGATGGCCCAGTTTACTTTCTTCGGGCGACGAATCCATGATCCGCACACCACATACCCACTTTCACCACGACTCGCTTCTTCAGTCTCCATTCTATTCGATTTGATAAACTATTCCTCTTCTTTCTTGTTTCTACACGAATTTTGTTGATGCCTATCTATCTCTCTCCCACGCCAATATGGATCCTTATTATATAGTATACAAATTTGTACATTTAAAACATTTCTTCAGCAGAAAGTAAATCAAAAACAAAACAGTTGACTTTTGTAATTGGACAGAAAGGGTTTCTTTTTGGTTGTTGGGTATTTGATTTATTTTTATTAATGGGATTGCAAAATCTCAACTTTGACAACGGAAGAGATAAACGGAGATTTGCGCTAAATCGTGTATCCTTTGAGGTAATTACCAATGTCAAATGACATTGTATGAAAGTATATTCTCTTTGATCCCTTTCCAATAATAAACTTTAATACTCCAACGAAGCTAACATCGTGCACACTTGCCCACTGGTTCAAATTGTCAAATGTTATTGTTACATTTTTTATAGAAGAAAAAAATTGAATAGCTTACCGAAAATTGAATATTAGACGAAGATTTCCAGTGAGATTGTTAATATTGTTAAGATGCAACCATATGAGAAAACTTATGTAACCGGTGTAAACAGTTTTTTAAATAATGCATACGACTATAACGCAACAAAAATATTATTATCTATATTATTAAAATTGAAGTACATTTTAATACTGTTTGAAAATATGAATAATAGTATAAATGAGAATTGTTTGGAAACATAAATATCAACAATATAAAAAAGTATAGTGTTTTTTAGTAATTTTATTAATATCTATACTATTAAAGCACGATCATATTGTCATAATTACCTTAGCCTGCCATTTTTTTACTAACATTGCATGTTTCATTAAGGGCAATTAAGTAATATTAATAACACATCTATATTGGGTCATTATTTTTGGATCCAGCCCACATCAAATCTCTCTTGGGCCATTTGGGCCTATTAAAAAAATCAGATTCAATTCTCACCTTTTTTTTTCCTTTGGGCCATTGAGTCTAAGTTCAAATATTTTTTTCAACTATTCTTAATTATTATTTTTTATTTTCTTACTATAATTTAAGCATTCATAAAAATAATTAAAATTTTTATTGAAAAGTATAAATCTTTATCAAAAGTATATAATTTTTAATTAAAATATTAACCACATAAGAAAATTAATTTATTAGAGTTATACCAACTTAATTCATTAAAAAATAAAGTTTAATTTTTTAAACATAAATAGTCATTTAAAATAAATAAAGATAAAAAATTTAAGTCTTTTATAAAATAAAACACAAATATATGAAAATGTGATATTTACTAAATATTTATCAATTGAAAAAATAAAATAATAAACCCGCGCTTTGAAAGCGCGGGTCAAAATCTAGTAATTACCTTAATTGTAATTCAATATTTTACGCAGTTTATCAATTTCATTAATTATATTACCTTAACAATATATCATACCATTAATTATTTTACCATATACAAATAGTGCAGATTTTTGTTTATTAGTTAATCAACATTAACTTTGTGACAATTATAAAATCAAAAATGTAAAATAATTGAGTTTTGCATATAGTTAAACGTTCAGTTTAGTTTGTTTTACTAATTTTTTTTAATTTTAGTATCAATCAGTTAAAAATTACTAGGCATGGGCATTCGGGGTCCCAATCGGGTTTCGGTTTAATCCATTCGGGTTTTGGTTTTTCGGGTTTATTAAAACCAACCCCATTCGGGTTATATAAAAGTTCGGTTCGGGACCGGTTCAGGTTCTATCGGGTTCGGGTCGGGATTAGTAAATCTTCAAAGAACCGGTATAACCCATTGTACTTTCGGGTTCGGGTTCCAATCGGTTCTTCGGTTTAAAAATACATGATTTGCACCTATTTTGTAACTAAAACATAAATGAAATCAGTTTTTCGGATTTAAAATACATGATTTGTACATATTTTAATAGCCAAAACATAAGTAAAATCGATTCAAAAATAAGAAAAAACATCAAACGTTATCATTCAAAATCAAGCTAAAGATAAACATTGTTATTGATAAAAAAGAAAACCAGATAAATGAAATCATAAAACAAAAACTAAGTTCTCATGAAATGAGAAACATTATTCAATGAAAACAAAACCAAAATCTAAAAACTTTAGGCTTCAACTGCCACATTCCACCATCAACATTCATGTAATAGATGATTATTTTAAAAGTTCAATAATATCTTAAAGTATTTTTCATACATATTAAGAATTAAGATCATATTTGGTAGAAGTTCTTTTTGTCATTTTAAATGGTTCGGGTTTTATCGGATATCCATTTAGGTTCGGTTCGGATAATACCCATAACCCAAAATACCAAAAAACATGATCCATTCAGTATTTATGTCGGGTTCGGATCGGTTCGGATTCATTTTTATCGGATCAGGTTCGGTTCAGATTTTCGGGTTCGGTTTATTTGCCCAACCCTAAAATTTACGTAGCCAAAAATATAATTCAAATACATGTTATTGTGAATAAAATAATAAAAATGTATTACATTTATTATCACTTAATTTTTCACTCTATTTAATTATTTTACTAAATAAAAAAAATATTTCTATTTCACTTAATTTAACCAGACACATAGAAAAAATATGCTTTATTAGTTTATAAAATCAGTTAGGCATGAACATTGACTATCCATTTAGGTACGGGTTGTTCTCTTCGAGTATCTTTTTCTTTTTGAAATTAAGCTCCGCTTGAATATTATAAATTTATGTGTGGGTTTTGAGTTGAGTCCTTTTAGATCTTGATGAGTCCAGTTCTAATTTATAAGAATCTAAAAATATCTAAATAAAAAATGCATCTGAAAAAAGTTTAGATATTTGTACCAAAAATAACCATATTACCCGATTCGATCTAGATCTTTTGAATTCATTTGGTTATGTTACGAAATATGTGATACTAATTATGAAAAACAAATATCAATATGTAACAATGTAAGAATCAACTAGATTTGGATCCGCGCTTAAAAAGCGCGGGTTTTTTGAATTATAAAAAAAGTTAGAAATGAATTGATATTTTGAGGCTGTTGTACATTATTATGTTACAAAATTCTATTATATCGAAGAATAGTTTTAAAAAAATTATATAATTAATGAATTAGTTTATTTGAGATTTGTATATACATTATTATGTAACTTTTTCTTAGGCGTGTGCATTTTACCGAAGCTGAAAAATCAAACCAAGACCGACCCAAAATACATATGCAGTTGAGAGTCCATGACAAAGTACCTATCCGTTATTTTTTTGGACATGCGGGTCTATGTTTGAGTTCGGAATTTTGGATCCTATCCGAGACCAGATCGGATATGTACAATACCAGAAATATTTGTGTATAGTAGGTATTTTTGGATATTTCGGATATGTTTTGGCTACAAATAAGGTCTTTGGTTATAGTTTGGGGTTCAGGATAAAATTAAAAAAAATTAAAAATAAATTTTGGGTCGGTAAAATTTTGGCTATTTTTGTTTTCTTCGGTTAGATTACGGGTAAAATTTTGTATCTTTTAGGTAATTGAATATTTTAAGATATTTGTTTGGCTTTTCGAGTATTTTTGTCTTATGTATTTTTTCAATGTTTTCGAGTACTTCGAGTCTTTTTGGGTCTAAAATACCTGAACCAATTTAGACATGTTATGTTTCCAAAAATTATATTTTTTTTACAGATATTTGAATTATGAACCCGAACCAAGCCACACCTGAAAGGAATCGACCCTAATCCGAAAAAAAAGAATTTCAAATAGTTAGTTATGTTCAAATGTCTAGGACCGAAGCATCCGGATCCGAAGACCCGATTGCCCATGTTTACTCTCTCTTATTATATTTTATCTGCATTTCATAAAAGTAAAATTTGTTGTGTTGGTGAGATTTAAGATTTTTTTATTGATTTTTGGCTAGTTTAATAGGATATAATTGTAGGAATTTTAATAGCTTTTAAACTTATCTTAAATATCAAATTCTATTATAAATACTCTTGTACAAATTTTATTAAAGTAATATATAATTTTATTTTTAACAGATAGTTTGCTAAAGTTTTTTTTATCAAATTTGGTTTTGTAAATATTTAAAACTATAAAATGTTAAATGACATGGTATAATATGCTGTATAATATATGCCAACTCATTTTAATAATTGATATCTAAATGTTATAGGTCCATTATTGAACATAAGGTATGGTGTATAACGTTATTGTATAATAACCATAACGTTAGATGATACACTTTTTTTGGAGAATAAATGTATCACATGAATGAGGTGAATAATTTTTTTATTTTTTTTGGATCCGGTTTTAGTATCTACAAAAGCATAATCGGTTTTAGCAATATAGATAAGTGATAAACATTTTAGTATCTAGAAAAGTATATTCGTTTTTTAAAATATTAATCACGCGAGTTTAGTCAAATTTAGCATAATATCTAAACTAATTATATTTCCAAAATCATGTATCATACTAATTCAAAATTCTAGTCCGTGATACCTTAATAAGTCATCATATAAATCTTAATAGGTTAGTTTAAGGATTTATCACTAAAATATTGGTCTATCGATTGAGTTATAGGGCTTGGTTTAGGAAAAATAGCCATATGGACGAAAAATATCTTAATGTGTGCATATGATTATGATATATGAAATACATGGTTCCGTAAATAGGTTGATGCTCTTATAAATTGATGAAAGAGATCTAGATTGGCAGATACATCATACATGACTACTTAGAAATTTATTGGGTGAAAACGGTCACATTTTTATTATGAGATTAATGAGAAAGGTTTAGAGATTGGTCCCGTTTTTAATTATTTGGTATAATGTAATGTTTTTAATTTATCGAATGATGTTGTATAATAAATAAGGGGATTGACTAAACCACTAAATTTGATATGTATCTCATGTTACCTTGTATTATTAAGAAAATATTAAGACCAGAAAATAATTAGCTAATTTATAGGTCAAACAACCTTATTTAAGTAGATTTTTTAAGACTCATTCTCTTTTAATAGTATAGATAGGAGAAATAATAGGTAGACCAATATACTATTAATTAAATGAAAGGGTGCAGTAACCTTGTTTAAGTAGATTTTTCAATACTGATTCCCTTTTAATAGAATAGACTAGGATATGACCCACGCTTTCAAAGCGCAGAATTATTAATTTATTAACATGTCAATTTGTTCACTAATATGTTTAGTTATGTGCGTTCGATTTTTAGTTTACTTCTAAAATGTATTTTTTGTTTCCGATTTGGTTGTGGTTTTTGGTTCAAGAAATATAGTAATTGTTCGGTTATTTATGAATTTAAGTTTGGTTTTAGTTAGTTATTTAGTTTTTGGTTTGATTCAAATAGTAAAGTTGAAATATGATAAAATTCCGAGTTCAATTCAAGTGCGTGGATCAATTTTCAATCTTGATTCTGACTAAAATAACTATATTTTTAAACTTTGATCTTTCTGGATTTGTTTATTTTTATTTTTCATCCTATAACTAAAAATGAGTTAAAATTGACTGAAAAACAACTCACCATATGCTATAAATGTCATAAGCGGCCAATCATGTACTTGTAAACATATATATTGATTGTTATGTTTAGAAAAAAAAAAGTGAGGAAAGGCTCAAGGTGTTTGCTTAACTGGCATGAGATCAAGATTTATAAAAATAGAATTAGTTCGATAGTTCTGAATCCTGCTTACAAAGATTACAAAAAAATGTGTTAGAAATCAATGACAACACAAGTAAACACTCCAAAACGTAAAAACCGAAGCAAGTGTTGATGAGGTTCTTGACCAGCACGTTGAGCCCCGGTGCTGTAGAAGATTCCGGCTGGCTTACCAGCAAGTTGTAGAATCCTCCAGAGGCCACCAATTTTGTCTAAGAATACCTTGAACTGGGCAGCCATCATACCAAACCTTGTTGGGAAGCAAAAGACAAAGCCATCAGCCTTGGCAAGGTCATTGAGGGTGATAAGAGGAGCATCACTCTTTGGCGGTCCACTCATTTAGAGAGCACGTCTTTTTGGAGCGTCTCTGGTACATGTCATTCTGTTAAGAACAAAAGCTTAGCTCGATGCTTCAGTATGAATGTCTTCTTATTTCTTTGAGAGGATGCAAGTTAAATTTAAGGTAGCTGAAAACATGCATCAGTGAGATAAAAAATGTTAAATCACTCAAAAGATTATCACATAGCATAAAAATGGTGACAAATAAAAGACATTCACCAGTAAATAAAAATATAGAAATGTATTCCCTCTTTCATTCACACATAAGAACTTGTTTTTAACTTCAACTCCTATTCTGTTTCAAAGATTTCATGGTCAGTTTCTGTGTCTCATTGTAGCCTATAATTGTCAGATATGCTTCATAGAAAAGCTAGTAAAGAGATCACTGACTAACCTGCCAGAGTTTGGCATCGATCACCATCAAGAGAAGCAGCACTTTCCTAATCTCTTGTAATAGTTTCTCCACATATCCGTACATTGAGTAGTACCTGTTACACTCCATCACAATTATAGGGCAAACTCAATAACATTAACCAAGAGAGAAAAGTCGTTGCCTACAATTCAGTCATTAACTTCTTTGATGCCAAGCTTCTGATCAACTTGTAAAAATTCTAAAGATAAAAAAATTCTCAGTCAGAAAAGCCATCAAACTTAATAGCAGATAATAAAAAAAAACAGATTCTCGTGTCTATTGGTAATAACTAAAGCATCCAGGAAGAAACTACAAGTTTAAGGACACTAAACAGAGCCACACTCTCAGAATTTCATACGTCTTCAGGGAAACAGATCTTGTTTCTTAAAATCGTGAACAGGTCAAGATTAAGCTACAACCCCAACCCAAAATTGAATAAATACGGGACGGTTCAGCGCTAATCTAAACAAAACCTACTTTGAAAAGTTTTGCAATCGAGCAATAAATCGCAGAAGAAACCTATAAAACCTTCAGGATGGAAGGGGAAATAAGTTAAAACCTCAAACCACATTGATGTCAGGAAGAAGAAGAAGAGGAAGGCAAAGAAGGTTTGGGCGTAAAATCGTGTTCATCTTCGCCGAAATGATCGTCGCTGATCAGAAGCTCCCTTCTATTTAATCTTGTATCTGATTGGCCGAAATAAGTGGCGAGAATATTTAAAAAAAATCAAAAAAGGTAATGGCATTCTCTTGTAAATAACTTGAAAATCCAATGGCAGAATCCTAGTAAGTATTCTGCTTTAATAGTATAGATATCTGTGCGGATCCGTGGGTCAATATCTAGTTTATGTATAAAGATATTTCAGAAGCAATATCTATTAGTTAAATTGTATTAAAGATTTTGAGTTGATAATCAAGTTGTAAATGCATGTTATATTTTATAAGGATTTTGATTTGATAATCAAAGTTAAAAATATGTTATATTTGTAGAAGGATCCTGATTTGATCATCAAGTTGATAATCCAACGAGAATTAAAAGTTAATTGTTATATTTCCTAGGGCTGGTCAATATGGTAAAACCGAACCGTACCGAACCGAACCAAAATAGACAATATGGTTTGGTTTTGGTATATACCATATAAACCGAATGGATATAACTTTATAAAAACCGTAGGATTTGGATATAGTTTGGTATTTAACCGATTAAACCGAATAAACTGAACAAAACCGATTACAAGTAGAAACATGTAAATATGTATCTATTTTATAACGATACATGAAAATCTATTTGTTACATAAGTTAAATTTGTGTTAATAACTATTACCATAATTTTATAATAATAAAAAACCTTAATTTGTAAAACACTTGAACTATAACTAAATAACAATACATCACAATTCAGACATCTTATTTTCTAAGTCTTTTTTTGATCTGTTTGCTTTATTTTAGTCTTCACTAAATTAATATGAAGATTATAAATTTGATGGATAATAATTAATAGAAAATTTTCAATTAAAAAAGCATAACTTTAATGAACACTAAATATAGAAGAGTGGAAAAACTTTTCCTTCATGTTTTTGTTTTGTTTCATATTTTTATTTTTAAAATTTAAAGTTCTGATTTTAGTTATAGATTTGATTATTTTATTTGATGGTAGAAGCATTTTTACTTTTTTGCTCATTTATTTGAACATGTAATATATTTTTAATAAATGACGGTGTTGACAATATGACTCTAAAATTCATATAACATGATCTCAAACAAAATAATTATGCTTTTTGGTATAAAACCGAATAAACCAAAAATCGACGGTATATAAACCGAACCGAAGTAAATATGGATTTAGAATGGTAGTTATATTTTACTAACCGAAATACCGAAAACCGAAAAAAACCGAAACGAAACCGAACCGATATCCGGATTGAACACCCGTATTTCCTTCTCATTGAAATTTTCAACTTGTTTGTAAGGAAGGATGTAGTGGTAACGCTTGCAAGAAAACCAATCACAAAGCCCTTAATCGAGCGAGCGCACTGGTTAAAATTGTTTTTTTGAAGTTCTCTCCACTCTAACCAAACCAGTAGTAAACTCTTCGGTTATCAAACTCAAACCAAATATTATAAATATAAATCAATGTGGGGTTTTGGGTTGATCACAGCAGCGATTACTGGTATTTCTATTCGGACCGGGTCGGACCGAAATCTGAACACTTTCGGCACGAGAGGATCATCTCTCGTTCATTGCTGGCGAATGCGATCTGACCAAAACCAAAGTTTTTCGATTTCATCGCCTCTCTCTCTCTCTCTCTCTCTCTCTCTCTCTCTCTCTCTCTCTCTCTCTCTCTCGCTTTCATTTCGTGAGTCCCCAAACCCTCCACCCTCCTCCTCTTCTCTCGAATCGCTGACATGGTGCTTCCGCTCCTCCGGCACGCAGCGATCGCCCGCACTTGTTCACTTCTCAGAGCTCGTCTTCTCGCTCCCGCCTCCGGATTCCACACTCGGTACGCTTGATTCCGTTTAGGCGTCATCTCTCTCGAAATTTCGATCCCGCTCATCCATTTGTGATCCTTGACAATTGTACAAGTGACTTGGTCCATTGACTTTTTTTTGGAGTTCTGATTTGCGTATTGTATAGTGATTGATGTTCAAGAGCTTATTAGTTCTAGCGAACTACAATTATATATATGGATAGAACGAATGCCAATCTGTTATTTTTTGGAATTGATTGAACTATTTTATTTCGTGAATCAATATCGCGAGATGATTTCTTTTAGCTTTCTAATACATATTTGATTATGAACTCTCTGATTCAGCTTTTCTAATGGAGTATACCACTCGGACGACAAGATTAGTAGCAGTCATGGTGCTAGGTATGTGTTTGTTTCATACCATTCTCCTAGGGCGATCGTAGGCTTTCAAGATTTTATTCAATGAACTCTTTTTTGTATAGAATTTGGGAGTATAAGTGTGTTTGTTCTTCCCTGATTTTGTCTGTTCTACAGTTTCAGGCCTGCCTCCATAGACATGATTACAAGAATGGGTAATAGTCACCCAACGTCCATTGTAAGCTTTACAATTAACACACTATTTAATCTCCATCTATTCCTGTTTCTCACATATTTTGTTTTTCGTTTCCTTCTAGCTGCGGTTTGGCATGCGGAACTTTTCATCATCAGGTATTCACAGATTGTTATGTCATCTAGTGAAATAAACGTCTTTTTCAATTAGTCTACATATAATTTCCGCTATTGAATTACTTAAGCCGTCAATACTGGGCTTTCATAGGATAAATCAATCTACAGACAAATGTATTGTAATTATCTTAAAGTAAAAAAAAGATATGTTGGTTGAGGCAGATGCAAAACTCCTCTCAACACTTTTCTTTGATGTTTGTGCTTCCATCTTCCATTTAACTAAATATAGCGACGGAAGATGCAATTGATCGTACAAGATTCTCCCGTTAATTTTATTTTTCTTTTGGCTGTAGGACCCACACCACAGACAGTTCTTACAATGCCAGCCTTGTCTCCTACAATGGTTAGGAAATGGGACTTCAATCTTGTAAAAACTTTTTTGGCCTCCCTGCAAGAAGTGCATTGTTTTATTATTTTTTTTGGGTTTTTGCAGAGTCATGGTAATATTGCAAAATGGTTGAAGAAAGAAGGCGATAAGGTGGGTTTATCTTATTTTTGGCTGACAAAACCCCAGTCTATGATATAGAATGTGGAATCTCAGTAACGGATTTGAATTTTGGTTCTTTCTGACAGGTAGAGGTGGGCGATGTACTATGTGAGATAGAGACAGACAAAGCCACTGTAGAACTTGAGAGTCAAGAAGAAGGGTAATTCTGAAAAGCCGGTTCATAATTTCGTGTGTTTTAGTTTCTGTTTTTATATTCCTCTCTCCCGTATTTCAAATATCTCCCTCGTCATAAGTATATGCAATTCTCAATTGGCTTACAATGATGCCTGGTTTTGTAGATTTCTGGCCAAGATTGTAGTAACGGAAGGATCAAAGGATATTCCCGTTAATGCACCAATTGCAATAATGGTAAGCACAATTGCTGTCATAATCATCTTAAAAAATAAAGCAAGATTTCGCAACAGGTGATGCAGTCATTGAGCTTTGTTCATCAGGAGTTCACTAGTCTTTAACTAGTCTGTCTTGGCCTCTTCATTTTGTTTTGCTCCCCTGGGTTTGCATCCTGAAAGACTTAGCGAGTCATATAAATCTATAATGTTGCTTAATCAATGTTTATTGTGGAAAGGATGACCAATATCCAATCTTCGTACTGTTCCTTCTAAATATTATTATTTCATACCGAGTTATCATGTCATGTCCCTTACATGATATGTCGTGTTTTTGGTCAGCCGATTGCTTCCTAAATTCTGATGGATAAAACGCTAATCTTAATCTTATTTAATTGTAACGAAGGTTGAGGAGGAAGATGATATTCAAAACGTTTCTGCTGTAGAAGGTGGACAAGTTGGTAAAGAGGAAACCTCAGCTCCTCAAGAGATGAAATCTGAAGAAAGCACACAACAAAGAGATTCCATTCAGCCTGATGCATCAGATCTTCCCCCACATGTTGTCTTAGAAATGCCAGCACTTTCTCCCACAATGGTATGGAATTTCGCACATTTATGCTAGCTTGTTTTAGATGAGAATGCATCAACCTCTTATATGATATCATGAGACCCTAAATCTTTTATTTGTTTATTGATGTGCAGAACCAAGGTAACATTGCCAAATGGTGGAAAAAAGAGGGTGACAAGGTTAGTTTCTGGTGACCAAACTGAAGAGTAAATTGGCATTGTACTTTTACCCCAAGTTATAAAGTGTAATGCATCTTCCTGTATTGCTTTTTTTCTTGTTTCCTGCTCAACAGATTGAAGTAGGTGATGTCATAGGTGAGATCGAGACTGACAAAGCCACTCTGGAATTTGAAAGCCTTGAAGAAGGGTATACCAAACTTCCTGTCGTCTTATTCGTATAAGCAATCACTTAGCGCATAAACAATATTCCTTTCTCTAAGCAGCCTGGTGATGTTAATATTTATTTTTCTAGGAAGCCTGGTGATGCTCATTCTATATAGTACTCATAATCTGTAGATACTACTTCTATTTTTTTTGGTTGGTTTTAAGTGAGAAATAATGTTGATTGAAAAAGTTAGGTCAGCTCTTGTTTAAGTGTTCTCCCTTGAACTGGTAGTCCTATGGTATAAAGATTGATTTCATATTTCCTAGTCTAGGTATGAGCATCGACTTACCTCCATAACAGAAGATTTACCTGAACTGCTGCCTTCGTATTCTGATGAATAATCTTATATAAATAAATTGTAGAACTTGATCGATTAATTTTGGTGTAGGTACTTAGCTAAGATTCTAATTCCTGAAGGTTCCAAGGATGTGGCTGTCGGAAAGCCGATTGCACTTATAGTAAGTTCCTTAGTTAAGAAGTACATTGACTAAATTTTTGATGCCAGAAAAATGTTATCATACATATGTTTTGCTTTCTCTATGTAATGCATGTTTTGTGCATAACGACTGTGCGCTCTTCTAGCCTCCGTGTAATGTTTTACTACAGTATGCGCTCTTCTAGTTTCATTCTACGATATGTATTGCCTGAAGTAGAATTTATGCTTGTCCGCTACATCTTTGAAAATACACTTGCTTGCAGATTGAGAGATATTAAAGGTTAATCCTTCTGTGTAGGTTGAAGATGCTGAAAGCATTGAAGCCATCAAGTCTTCTTCCGCAGGTGGTTCTGAGGCTGTTACTGAAAAACAAGCCCCTCAAAGTGTTGCAGATAAATCCGGAGGGAAGAAAGCAGGCTTCACAAAGATCAGTCCAGCAGCAAAGCTATTGATTTTAGAACATGGATTGGAGGCATCATCAATTGAGGCCTCGGGTCCCTACGGTACATTACTGAAATCGGACGTTGTTGCCGCAATTGCTTCTGGGAAAACATCTAAAAAATCAGTGTCTACGGAGAAGAAACAGCCATCAAAGGAGAACATATCTAAATCTTCTTCCGTATCGCGGCCTGAATCAAAGTCTTCTGTGACACCGTCAAATGATTATGAAGATTTTCCCAATAGTCAAATTCGCAAGGTAATTAATTAACTTTTATTGCTCTCTTTTCTGATAATAATAAAATGTATCCTGTAAAGTTTTGACTTCATAGTACAATATGCTGGCCTTTTAAAGTTTCGATGTCATTTTAAAGAAATTTAGAGAAATTGCCATCAAAAGCCAGTTCTTTCAATCTATTCTGATGCGTAGGGCTGAAATAACTACCTAATGCATGCTGCTGTGAGTTGATAAATACGTAGTCAAGGTTGACCTTAAGTTATATGGTTGATTACATTCTGCATGTTATGGAACAGTTCATTTGACACAGCCATAGAGTTGCACAAGGATAAGTTGCCCAACTTTGGTTGCAACTTTCTTGATCTGTATTCTTTGAGATAATGGCTATACCAATGGGTGTTAGTAGCTTGTTTCTAATCTACAACTAACTGATAATCTACTAGCTGATAGTTGATGGAATGTGTTCCATCATCACTCGAGGGAAATATACTTTCAGCACTGAAGTTTGCTACTATGATCATAATAATATCATGACTTCTCTTTGACTTTTCCCTGTTGACAGATTATAGCTAAACGTTTATTGGAATCAAAACAGAAAATACCCCATTTGTATTTATCATCAGGTTGGTAATTCACAAACTTTGTATTTTTTGTGTGTATACTATTTGCTGATTAAGCAGCATTTGTGTGCGCCTGCAGATGTTGTATTGGATCCTCTTCTTGCATTTAGAAAAGAACTTCAAGGTTTGTCGACTGCTCCTTTTCCTCTTTTTTTCTTTTCTTTTTGTTGACAACTCGAGGGGCTCAGATTGAACTGTGGTTTCGTGATCTGCAGAAAACCATGGTGTTAAAGTGTCGGTCAATGACATAGTTATCAAAGCAGTGGCAGTCGCACTGAGAAATGTACGACAAGCTAATGGTGAGATATGATTTCTCCTTGTAAATGATGCTACTACAAGTAATGTAATAGTCTTAGTTCATTCCACAAACCTATCTATGAGTAACTAAGGAAATGCGGCATCCATGTTAAAATAATAATTGCAATGCCATATGCCTCCGCTTTAGCATATTTAGTAAATGGTTTGAGGTAGCTGGACGGACTTATGATGCATTTTGTAATTCGGTTTTAGCTGTTATGAGTAGGATATTTTTCACTTTGAGTTTGATGTAATGATCTATGGAGTGCAATCATTTGGTTATCATCTTTCCTTGTGCTTGCCTAAACCTTCTTTTTGGTTGTTTAAAGTGCTTCGTCTTTATGTCTGGCAGCTTTCTGGGATGCTGAAAAAGGAGAAATTGTTTTGTGTGAGGATGTTGACATATCAGTTGCAGTTGCAACTGAGAAGGTACCCTCTTGTGTTAGCTTTTCGGATTATTTGAATAGTTAATCCCTTTCTCATCTTTGGCATGTGTTGCAGGGCTTAATGACTCCAATTATCAGAAATGCAGACCAGAAATCTATTTCTGCTATTTCCTCTGAGGTAATGTATTTTTCACTGAATTTCAATTAATAGGCCAGGCTATAGAGTACACTTGTTTGATCAGTTCTCACCATATGTCATGTGCTGATTTTCTTAAATGATTTGTGGAGCAGGTTAAGGAGCTGGCACAAAAGGCACGATCTGGAAAGCTTGCTCCTCATGAGTTTCAAGGAGGGACATTTAGGTATCCATTATGCATAAGTGCTTAAAGCATCGTCTGGGAACTATGTGAAATTTTTCCCTACTTACTGAGAAAACCATTATTTATCGTACTTACAGCATTTCAAACCTCGGAATGTATCCTGTGGACCAATTCTGTGCAATCATTAACCCCCCTCAGGTAATGATCCACCCTTAATTACAGATGGAAGAGTAAGTTTTTGCTTGTTTGTGACGTTTGTCGTGAGTAAACTCATGAGCATCAATTCTCTTGCAGGCTGGAATTCTAGCAGTTGGTAGAGGAAATAAAGTCGTGGAGGCAATTCTTGGAATAGATGGTGAGACAGCTAGTAACATCCTTTTGGATTTTCTATTTTGATTTGTGTATAACAAGCTCTTTTTTCTTTTTCTTTTGTCATTGTTGCAGGAACTGAGAAGCCTTCGGTTGTAACAAAAATGAATGTGACGCTATCCGCTGATCATCGGATCTTTGATGGACAAGTTGGAGGTAATAGAGAGTAGTACACTTTTGCATTCAGTAGTTTCTTCACTGTGTGTTCTCCTTTGATACTCATTCCTTTTTTATGATACTGGTTTTGTTTCAGCTTCGTTTCTGTCTGAACTGCGTTCGAACTTTGAGGATGTTCGAAGACTTCTCCTTTGAGAACGGTTCAGCTGTTCAACAAATGAACCCTTGGATGATTACTGCATAATAAACCTTGGACCCACGTACACATCCAGAACCATAACTGTTGGTCAACAGTACAAGCTCTGAATCACTTGTTTCATTTTTTACTATTTGGTTTCTGACTACCAAAAATTTGGTTTTGGTTTACATTTCTTCTCCTAGATTCGTATCTTCTTGAGGTATAATTGTTTGCCCGGTCCTCTGAAAAATAAATAATTTCAGCTGTCGATAACACACTACAACAGGTGAAATGATAAAAGTTTTAACCAATCCAAAACAATTTGACGCCCCTTTTCTTTTAAGACTTGCCTGCTAGGCCAATGGACCTCGTGATACGGTGAAAGTAGTGTTTAATCACGCAGATGAGCCAAAACTTTTTTTTGTTACATGATCATCAGACCACTATATCCTTGACATTTTACAAACATTAATCAATTATCTCCATGATTTGAATACGAAAAAGCAAAGGTATAGTTAAATTCAATCAGAATCAGAGTCATGCCTCCTATTTCTTATGCTTCTTCCTGTCATCTGGATCACCAGTGTGTCGCTTCTCAAGTCTCTCACGTTTTTCATGTCTCTCTTCCTTTTTTTCTCTTGGCAGGGTTTCTTTCCTCATGCCTATCCTTCATTTGGTTCCTCTCAGTATCGTCTGGTCCATCTTCAACAGTTTTGGTCACTGATGTATCTGCTGGTAAACGTGCAGGCACTGCATCTTCTGTCTGAGAGGATGTAAGGGTGCTTGGATCTTCCCAAGGTCGTGGTGCCCTGTACAGAGTTGCAGAGAGACATGTGAGAAGATAAACTACCAATAAAGCATAAATCCACCAAAATAACAACAAAGTTACAAAAAGTAGAGTTAGTTACAAAGAAAAAAAGAACATATACTTAGCATAGCCAAGGCCGTGAACCCACAGAGCATCAGGCATTCCCTGCACCTAAGTCCTCTGCTGTTGAACCCCTCTTCACAAGTTCAATAAACTCTTGCTCCCTCATGGCTTGTTCCTCCTGTTCCTTAACTCTTTGAATCTCCTCTTTCATAGGGACCCCCTTGCTTTTTATCTCTAGCATACCAGTGAAGATCTTTACTTATTCAGTTTTTGAAATGGAATGTATGTCAGTCAAAAGTTCTTCACTGAAGATTAAATCTACAAAAACCTAATAGCTAGAAAGGAGTAAGAAATCATGAATAAATATGCGTCAACCCCAATGAGACTATACAGAGCAAGTAAAACACACACACAATTTTGGAAATAATATCTGAGATTTTGAACTAAGGATAGTGGTGTATTAGTCACAATATATACCACCAACGGACTTGATGAAGTTAAGATGCCTTAAACTTTCCACCGGTTATATATTTTAGCAATGTTTCAGAACTAGAAAAGACACAAAAAGAGCTAATAATATGATGATAATGACGAAATAAAGGACTTTTAGTTATGTGTTAAGAGCTACGTGAAAGCCTTTCTTGCATTCCTATTAGGTGTGAATCTATCTACCAATCATGGCATTAATACCAGAAACAATTCAACAAAGTTATCTAATCATATAGTGAAGAAGATGGACTACTAGTTAACATACAACTACAGTGTCACCGTGTAAGGAGCTGCAACTTCAAAAGAAATCAAGAAACAGGAAGAAGAAAGAAGGGAACCTTTTTGCCATCTACCAACAGGAAGAAGTTGAAAACTCTTAAAAGTTGAAAACTCTTAGTCTGTGTTCGACCTTTGATTTAGCTTCAAGTTGATGAAGACTGAGGAGGACGGTGCGATTGATTGATTGATTGGCCGTTGGCGTTTGAAAACGCAGATTGTCAAATATAAACTTATGGGCTTGTTAGTGGGCTAGCTCGTCTAGGATCGGATTCAGGCGTTGGCCCATTTAAATACTACAAAACAGAACTTGAAAAGAAACGTGTCGTGTACGAGGGAGAAGCGACCCAACAACTGAATCCTAAACCCTAAGCGGTGGACAATGGCTGATGCCGAGCAGCAGCACCGTACTTATGGCTTCGACTCTCTTCCTCCACTCCACTGAAGTTACCTTCTTTCATCTCAAAGTTTCTCAAACGTAAGTCTCTTGCTTCTGTTAGTGACTCCGATGGTCCAAAAAAACCCACGGGGTAGTTGAAAGGACCCGACCCATTTTTTCGTACCATCAGTACGAGTCTGGCTCGACTTCCTCGATCAGACTTGGGCCGTTTTCTTAATTTCTTTACTTAGAATTATTTCCGAGTTTTAGTTCGTTTTCAGACAATCAAAAGCAAGCATAATAAGATTTGAATAGATTATTGAGGTTCGAGTTAACAAGTGAGTTTGCTATAAGCTATTACAAGTTAAACTCGTCCTACATCTACCCAAATCCCCCATCCTTCCTTCCTGCCTTAGTCCCGCGGTCAAGCTATGTCTTTACCCTTACGGGTCTGGTCCTGATCTGCATCCAAAACAAGGAGGCATAAGCAACAGTTTGCTTAGTGATGCGGTCATCCCGTCTCACTCAGCCATGTAAAGCAATCGAGTCAATCAATCAGTAAACGGACATGCTTATCATCAGTCAGTTACTTAGCCGACCCAATCGTCCCAAGCCAACGCGCCATCAGATACAAACAAGCCCTAGCAGGCCATTCCGGCTCTAGGCGCATGTTCTGATCCAGATGCGTCGATGGAAGGAACCGACTGATCGGACCAAGCCAGAACTTAGCAGATAATTCGAATTAGACAAGCAATCAGTACGTAGAACATTCCTACCATTCAGACTACGATTCAGTACTATAGGCTACGGTCACGCACTCACCTTTGTCTTAGAGTCGGTATGTTCTGTTTGATTCGGTCTCTTCTGACACCTCTTGAGCGGTTTCCGTCGGATCTTTGAACGTTCAGACAGTCGGAATCACCCCACAGACGATCGTTCTTGACTCGGACTTGATCAATCCAGCCAAATATCGAAAGTTCTCTCTTTATCAGACTTTTCTCTCTCTGAGTTCTTCTCTGGTTCTTTCTTTCTGTTTTCCGTACAGAAATGGCGAAATAAGACCAAGGAGACGATTAAAATGGGCAGTTGGGCGGTTTAGGCCCGAGAAACTGCAAAGATAACCGTTCCCGCTTATTTTACACGCGGCTCTTTGTCCATAACCGCCACCCCGCGCTCCAAAGCATGTCAGCGCGAGTTTTTCCCCTTTTCGGACCTTAACTGTTCCCGCCAGTTTTACTTAGACGAAAACTCGAGCTGAAGCTGACTGATGCAGTCGACAACTCTAACCGCCTTGTCCGAATCAGACCCATACTACTGAATCAGCTCATCTCAGCATAGCCGACAGTCTTAACTGCCTTGTCTGATTTCCGACAATCTCTGTCTAGCCGACCAGCTCAACCGTCATGTCCGAATCCGACAACACTTGTCCGGATCCGACCATTGCTGTCCGAAAATATCGCTTTGCCTGGATTTTCATCGAACTGGCCGAACACTACTGAGTTCCGCAAATCGAACGGTCTGGTCCAATAACCCGAGCGTAAGACCGACTGATGGAGCTTTGTTGGCTCAAAAACAGATCAGATCCTAGCTTTATTCGGGTACATGGTTCCGCTCCATTTACTACTAATCAGACTTCCGAACCAAGATCTCCCATCCACCCACGGTAAGTCCTTACAACCTTGGCCAGCTCTTTCTAGCATCATCAAACCCATTCAGTACGTTCCAACAGTCCGGCCAGTCAGTCCTCAGATCATCCTATCATCGATCTTCGGAACACGGTCGCTACAAGTTCTCCCCCACTTGGCTCAGACTCGTCCTCGAGTCTTTCTTCCTGAATCTTCCTTGAGTTTGTCAAACCACTTTGGAAACTCAGCTTTCATTCTCGCCTCTGGCTCCCAAGTCGTTTCTTCTTCTCCATCGCAGTCCCAAACGACTTGGATCATTTTGATATTCTTTCTGCCTTCAGGTTTGGTTTTCCTACCAATGATCCGGACTGGTCGTCCCTCCACTGTAAGGTTTTCTCTCAAGTCAGATGGTGGTTCTGAAACCACATTGTCTTGATTCCTTATGCATTTTCGCAGCAAGGATACATGGAACACGTTATGGAACTGAGCCATCGATGAAGGCAGTTCCAGTTTGTAAGCGACCTTTCCAATCCTTTCCAGGATCTTATACGGCCCCATGTATCTTGGACTCAGCTTGGCATTCTTTGAGGATCGGTCCTTGCCTTTGTAGGTGACGGTTTTGAGATATACCATGTCCCCTACTTCAAACTCAAGCTCTTTTCTGCGTCTGTCTGCATAACTCTTCTGCCTGTCCTGAGACTCTTTCATCTTCAGTTTCAAGACTCGGATTCTTTCAGTTGTCTCCTCCACAAAGTCTCGGCCAAATATGCTGCGCTCCCCCACTTGGGTCCAGCATAGCGGTGTCCTACACGGACGTCCATACAATGCCTCGTAAGGAGACATTCCAATACTTGCATGATAGCTGTTGTTGTATGAGAACTCGGCCAGATGCAAGTATTGATCCCATTTGTCTCCCCAATCCAGAACACAAGATCGCAGCAAGTCTTCAAGTGTTCGGATTGTCCTTTCTGATTGTCCATCCGTTTGCGGATGATATGCTGTACTCATATGGACCTTGGTCCCCATCGACTTCTGCATCGCCCTCCAAAAGGCTGAATAAAACTTGGAGTCTCGGTCTGACACTATGCTTACCGGAACTCCATGAAGTCTGACGATCTGTTCCACATATAACTTGGCTAGCACTGCTGCATTGTCTGTCTTGTTGATTGCCAAGAAATGCGAAGATTTGGTCAATCTGTCCACTATCACCCAGATAGCGTCCTTGCCATTTCTCATTGGCAAGCCAGTCACGAAGTCCATCGTGATCATATCCCACTTCCATTCCGGAATGGGTAAACTCTGAAGTAGTCCGCTCGGAACTTGATTTTCTGCCTTAACCATCTGGCAGATTGGGCACCCAGCTACCCATTTTGCAACATCACGCTTCATTCCAACCCAATGATAGTATCTCTTCAAGTCTCGGTACATCTTGTTGGCTCCTGGATGTATCGAAAACTTAGACTGATGTGCTTCTTTTAGGATCTCATCCCGCAATCCTTTGTCATTAGGACACACACCCGGCCATTAACCAAAATCGTCCCATTGTTTGAAGTCTGATACTCTGTCTTCTCATTCTTTGAAGCTTTGATCAATCATCATCCTTTTCCTGAGCAAGGCGAACTCTGGACAACAAGTCAGCCTGATCCGCTGCACCAAGACCCAACGGTTCCACTTCGTCGGTCAAGGCAGCTAATCGTAAGGTTCCCACCATGTGAACCAGTTCCTGCATGTCTTTCTCTGAAGCTGAAGCTACTCTCTTCCTGCTCAAGGCATCCGCGACTAGATTTGCCTTTCCCGGATGGTAGGCAATATCCAAGTCATAATCCGCAACCAGTTCCATCCACCGCCTCTGCCTAAGGTTCAGCTCTGGTTGAGTGAAGATATACTTCAAACTCTTATGATCCGTGAAGACTTGGACCTTGGCACCATAGAGGTAAGATCGCCATATCTTCAACGCAAACACGACAGCAGCCATTTCTAAGTCGTGTGTTGGATAGTTTCCTTCGTGTTTCCTCAGCTGTCTAGACGCATACGCGATCACTTTGCCTTGTTGCATCAGAACACACCCAAGTCCAACTTTGGATGCATCTGTATAGACCACATATGGCTCGTTGTCCATTGGAAGAGCCAATACTGGAGTAGTGGTCAACATCTCCTTGAGTTTGCTGAAACTCACTTCACAGTTTTCTGTCCACACAAACTGAACATCTTTCCCAGTCAACTTTGTCAACGGCTGAGCCATGCTAGCAAATCCCTTAACAAAACGCCGGTAGTATCCAGCCAGTCCGAGAAAACTCCTGATCTCCGTTGGGTTCCTTGGTCTTGGCCAGTCCGCAATGGCTTTGATCTTTTCTGGGTCGACGGACACTCCCTTGTCCGACACCACATGACCCAAGAAACCAATTTCTTTTTGCCAGAAACTGCATTTGCTAAGCTTGGCGTACAGCTTATGTTCCCGCAGTTTATCCAAAACCATTCTCAAGTGTTGCTCGTGATCTTTCTGATTCTTTGAGTAGATCAAGATGTCGTCTATGAAGACAATAACGAATTCATCCAGGTAGTCTCTAAAAACGTTATTCATCATCTTCATAAACGCTGCAGGGGCATTGGTCAGTCCGAAGGGCATGACCACGAACTCGTAGTGGCCATATCTTGATCTGAAAGCTGTCTTACGGATATCCTCTTCAGCAATCGGAATCTGATGGTATCCCGAAGCTAAATCAATCTTTGAGAAACAAGTAGCACCTCGGAGTTGGTCCAATAACTCATCTATCCTTGGGAGAGGGTACTTGTTCTTCACTGTGACTCTGTTAATCCCCCTGTAGTCGATGCATAGTCTGAAGCTACCATCTTTCTTCTTCACGAACAAGACTGGTGCACCCCAAGGCGAGCTGCTTGGTCGCACAAATCCTTTCTCCACCAACTCATCCAACTGTTTCTTCAGTTCCGACATTTCAGCCGGAGCCATCCGATACGGAGCTTTTGAGATTGGTGTTGTACCCGGCTCAAGCTCAATCGTGAAAGGATCAGAACGGTCCGGTGGTAATCCTGTCAAGGATTCGAACACGTCATCATACTCCTTTACAATCGGAATCCCTTCAACTCAGCATCAGGTCCGACTTCCACAGTCGTGATTGAAGCCAGATAGGCCTCACACCCTTTTTCCAGCATTCGTTCTGCTTGAAGTGCTGAAATGATCAGACTCCCATTGGTCGGTCTGACCCCTTGATAGACAAGCTTTCCATTGCCGATTTCAAACTGAACTCGGCCACGATGACAATCAAGATGTGCCTTGTATTTACTCAGCCAATCCATTCCAAGGATCACATCGTATGATTTCACTGGGCAAATGACCAAGTCGGCTGGCATGTTCACTCCCCCGATCATCACAGAGACGTTTCGGATTTTTCCTGAAGTGTACATGATCTGACCACCAGCCGCCCGAACCGGTCTTACTTCTTCTTCTTCTTTCTGAAATTCTCCAATTCCAATCATCTCGGGTTGCACAAAGCAGTGAGATGCACCGGAATCAAACAGAACATGGGCTGCCACTCCACCCATGACTAAGGTCCCTACATATTCACCCGGAACACTATGGACCTACTCTACAGACAAGCAATTTCACACAGAAATTCTTAAGTCAAAGGTGAGAGATAGGATGACTCACCAGTGATCGGACGAGACGTGCTTGGGTCCGACGACTCATCACCAATGGTGTACACCCGCGGCATGATGGCCTGCCTCTTCGCAGCCGGCTCAGGCCCATCACTCAGACGCTTCCCAGCAGATTGTGCGTCCTTTGGACACTGATTCTTGAAGTGCCCAGTTTCCCCGCAGTTGTAGCACACGCGTTCCCCAGTACTCCTGTTCTGGCTCTTCAGCCTTTGATCTTCTTCAGGACAATCCCGCACCTTGTGATCCATACTTCCACAACGGTGACAAGCTCCCGTAGCAGCACGGCACACACCAGAGTGCATCTTCCCACAAGTCGAACACGCACTGCGACTGGTTGCATTCGGCTTGCTGGAAGTGCCAGACTTCACCACCTTTTGATTCTTCCCCGCATGCTTACCAGGATGGACATGCGCCACTGAGCCAAACACTTTGGCTTCCTCACTGATTCCCGCTTCCTGCTCCGCGGCCTTTTCCACCAGTTCGGCCACGGTTTCATAGTTGCGGATCTTACAACGAGTTCGGAGATCAACCCTAAGTCCCCGCATGAATTTACGGACCAAGGATATCTCAGACTCTGCCTCACGCCCAGCATACTTCTTGAGGCTGTTGAACTCTACTTCATATTCCCTTACAGATATAGATCCCTGTTCCAGTCTGAGGAAAGCTCCCTCCAGTTGGTCAAATGCTTCCGGCGGAAAGTACTTCGCACGGAACTCGGCCTTAAAATTGGCCCAGGTACACTGATCCTCACCAATCCGGGCAGCAACACCTCGCCACCAAGTGTGCGCATCACCGTCCAAGTAGTGGACAGCAATGTCCTTCTTGTAAGCAAGAGGACAACGGATCGACTTAAAGTTCCGGCCTATCCTGTCAATCCATTGATCTGCTTCCACTGGTTTGGAACCACCCGAAAAGAACTTGGTTCCCAGTTTCTGCATGTGGTCCATGACCTTGAGATAAGACGGATTCCTAGCAACGTGTGCATCTTCTCCAACTTGCACCACTTGCTCCGCCTCGTCCACAACAGGTGGAACCACTGGAGGTGCCGCCACAGCAGGCAGCCTTGCCAAGACTTGTGCCAACATAGCCAGCACAGCTTCCAATCCAACAGCTTCAGCAGCAGCACCAGCGGCTGCAGCATTGTTCACATTTGCTGCATTCTGAGCAGCATTCCGAGCCTCTTCCGTACCAGCTTCATTCCTGGCCACATTGCTCGCAGACCCCTCACCGGTCTCATTCACAGTCCTTCTTGGGTTACGGTTACTTTTTGCCATCTGCAATCAGATCACAGGCAAGTTAGTCAAAACTAACTTGGGATCAGAACACGGAACACAGAATTTACCACGAGACGTTAGGCTTGGAAGGATGGTTTGCCCCAATAACCCACTATACTTAGATTGTCCTAGAACCGACTCCGCTCTGATACCACTTGAAAGGACCCGACCCATTTTTTCGTACCATCAGTACGAGTCTGGCTCGACTTCCTCGATCAGACTTGGGCCGTTTTCCTAATTTTTTTACTTAGAATTATTTCCGAGTTTTAGTTCGTTTTCAGACAATCAAAAGCAAGCATAATAAGATTTGAATAGATTATTGAGGTTCGAGTTAACAAGTGAGTTTGCTATAAGCTATTACAAGTTAAACTCGTCCTACATCTACCCAAATCCCCCATCCTTCCTTCCTGCCTTAGTCCCGCGATCAAGCTATGTCTTTACCCTTACGGGTCTGGTCCTGATCTGCATCCAAAACAAGGAGGCATAAGCAACAGTTTGCTTAGTGATGCGGTCATCCCGTCTCACTCAGCCATGTAAAGCAATCGAGTCAATCAATCAGTAAACGGACATGCTTATCATCAGTCAGTTACTTAGCCGACCCAATCGTCCCAAGCCAACGCGCCATCAGATACAGACAAGCCCTAGCAGGCCATTCCGGCTCTAGGCGCATGTTCTGATCCAGATGCGTCGATGGAAGGAACCGACTGATCGGACCAAGCCAGAACTTAGCAGATAATTCGAATTAGACAAGCAATCAGTACGTAGAACATTCCTACCATTCAGACTACGATTCAGTACTATAGGCTACGGTCACGCACTCACCTTTGTCTTAGAGTCGGTATGTTCTGTTTGATTCGGTCTCTTCTGACACCTCTTGAGCGGTTTCCGTAGGATCTTTGAACGTTCAGACAGTCGGAATCACCCCACAGACGATCGTTCTTGACTCGGACTTGATCAATCCAGCCAAATATCGAAAGTTCTCTCTTTATCAGACTTTTCTCTCTCTGAGTTCTTCTCTGGTTCTTTCTTTCTGTTTTCCGTACAGAAATGGCGAAATAAGACCAAGGAGACGATTAAAATGGGCAGTTGGGCGGTTTAGGCCCGAGAAACTGCAAAGATAACCGTTCCCGCTTATTTTACACGCGGCTCTTTGTCCATAACCGCCACCCCGCGCTCCAAAGCATGTCAGCGCGAGTTTTTCCCCTTTTCGGACCTTAACTGTTCCCGCCAGTTTTACTTAGACGAAAACTCGAGCTGAAGCTGACTGATGCAGTCGACAACTCTAACCGCCTTGTCCGAATCAGACCCATACTACTGAATCAGCTCATCTCAGCATAGCCGACAGTCTTAACTGCCTTGTCTGATTTCCGACAATCTCTGTCTAGCCGACCAGCTCAACCGTCATGTCCGAATCCGACAACACTTGTCCGGATCCGACCATTGCTGTCCGAAAATACCGCTTTGCCTGGATTTTCATCGAACTGGCCGAACACTACTGAGTTCCGCAAATCGAACGGTCTGGTCCAATAACCCGAGCGTAAGACCGACTGATGGAGCTTTGTTGGCTCAAAAACAGATCAGATCCTAGCTTTATTCGGGTACATGGTTCCGCTCCATTTACTACTAATCAGACTTCCGAACCAAGATCTCCCATCCACCCACGGTAAGTCCTTACAACCTTGGCCAGCTCTTTCTAGCATCATCAAACCCATTCAGTACGTTCCAACAGTCCGGCCAGTCAGTCCTCAGATCATCCTATCATCGATCTTCGGAACACGGTCGCTACAGTAGTCTCCAGCAGCTACAAGGAATCTCATAACTCGAGCGTCTCTTTCCCGTACAATCCGGCCAAGAACATGGAGCCACTCAAGTTTGAAGCCGAGGGAAGCTCCGGGAGGACTTCCAACTCTTTCGTTCTTTGGCAGGTATTTGATTATATGAGAGTCATGGCATTGTAAATTTATTGTTGGTGCTACATTGAATGTTGAGATGATTGCAGTTTTTTGTTTTGCTTCTGCAACTATAGTAGAGGACCTTATTTGCATATACTAATTATGCTCACTTGTGTTGCTCGCTTTTTTTGTTCTTGTTTTGTACGTTGTTCTGTCCTCACTGTTCAGTAGTGTTAACCGCTTGATGATTAAGTAGCATTTTTGTTCTCATGGTGTTCAAAGCCTCTGCAAAATGTTGAAGTTTTCATGGTTTCAAACACTATTATTGCCAGGTATATGCACTTGGAGGGTTTCTTGTCCTGAAGTGGGCGTGCGCGAGATGGAACGAGAGGAAGGAAACTACTGCAAAAAGAAGACTACGGATGATGATGATCATGATCAAGACTAGTCATATTGCACCCAAGACCGGGCAAATAAATAGAACCCGAAATTCCGAACCCGAAGTAAATACCGATTGAATCTTGTTTTTTGGTATTTTGGGTTATGGGTATTATCCGAACTGAACCGGAACCTAAATGGGTACCCGATAGAACCCGAAAGATTCAAACTTCCCCCTCCCCCAAAATAGCTTGTACCAAGCAAGATCTTAATTCTTAATATGTATCCAAAATACACTAAGAAATTATTGAACATCTTAAAGTAATTATCTATTACATTAAGGTTGATCGTTGAAGTTGGCGGTTAAAGCTTGAAGTTTTCAGAACTTGGTTTTCATTTTATGATTTCTTTTATTTAGTTTTCTTTCTATCAATAACTATGTTTACCTTTCGTTTGATTTTGAATCATCACGTTTGATGTTTCTTTCTTATTTTTGAATCGATTTTACATATGTTTTGGTTACAAAATAGATATAAATTAGATATTTTAAAACCGACACGATTGGACAAAACCAAAACCCGATTAGAACCCAATGCCCATGCCTAGTATCTACTACTCAAGAGTCTTTGAGTTTCATCTAATGACTATTAGTTTTTCAACAAAAGGTTTTCCCTTATTCCCTTGTAAAAAAAAACTCACTAATCAATCAAATGAAGATACAACATAATCAAGAAACCTTGATTTAATACCCCACCGTACTGCTGACCTATAATTACAAAAGCTATGAATCACCACATACATCACTTTTTGCCTCTTCTTTACAGTAGTGTCTGTCCAAATTCATACAAGGCCGGTACATACAGTCTACAAACATGGTACACAACAACACACACTCCAACAGAATCAATCATACTCTCGCCTAAATAAGCCGTCACTTGAACCACCAGTAGGAGGCAGCCCAACCGCACGCGTGTAATAAGGAGTCGAATACATTTCTCTACTACGCAGAACTGGATCAGGATACAAACTTGGACTAGGTGACATTGACAGGGGATTATATGTACTTACCTGTCTATCTAAGCTGAAGCTAGTTGAGGATAGTTGTTTACCTTCACAACCAGATGTTCTGACACTCCCTGAGACCCTTGGTGCGCCTTTATAAAGTCTGGCTTCTTGAGTATCCACAACCGGTTCACCATCTTCCCTGAAGCCTGTCCATAGTTTTGGTCCACCAATGTATGGGGTGGTCAAAGGCCGCTCTGTGTCTAGTAAAGTTTTGGTGAAAAGCTGATCTCCAGGTAACAAAGGAAGGTCTCTCTCAGGTATATGGTTAACAAGAGCTTTCTGAGAACTCGAGGCTAAAAAGCTGTTCCTCGTTGACGCATCAGGTGAAAAATCAGTGGGTACTCTGAAAAGTCCAGCACAGCCAACAGGAAACTCTAGCATGGACCCGACGTTGGAAGCAGGGAGAGATGGTCTGGTTTCAAATGCTGGCTCTATAGGTAGTGTGTTCATATATGAACTTGGCGTTGAAGGATAAGAGCTCTCAGAAAGATACTCAGGTTTTCTGATATGTAAGCTATTGACTTTCTCTTGCAGAGACAGCTTAGCTTGCTTTAGCGCAGTGAGCACAGTATCACAGGCATCAGACTTTTCCTTTGCCGCTGGAACTAAGGGATAATCTATCTTCTGGATGGTAGTAGCATTACTACAAAAGGAACCACCTCTAGAGTTTGACCGAATCGTTGATGAAGATTGCTCAGAGATACATTTACAGCTCTGTGGATGCGAAGACTCACTTTTAGGACTCTCAGATATATGTTTTCCTCCGTTGTCTCCAGAAAGAGAAGCACCTAGTTCCACAGGTTTGGAACCGCAACTTTTGCAGCACTTATCAGGTGATGTTACTGAATTATCAAGTGAACCATGTGAAGAAGTTTCAAGGTCAACCTCATTGGCCATAGGCATTGTATCACAGAGTGAGGGTAGGAGTAGTGTGGAACCTTGAGCTTTTTCTCCATTACTTTCATCCGTCACATCTGAATGGCTTCCTACGTCACATACATCCTGCAAGATTGAAGAAATCAAAACATATAGGCTGCAAGATTGAAGAAATCAAAACATATAGGCATCTAAACATACCATCATCACAAATTTAAATCATGTGCCTGAGACATAGGGGGCATACCATGTGCCTGAGACATAGGGGGTCACAGTCGAACCAATCATCACATTTATTTAATGCTTTGCCTTTTTTTGGCATCATTTAATGCTTTGCTTATTTATCTAAAAATAAGAAATATATTCTCATTTGATAAAGAAAAAAAGCTAGTATGCTCATTGTAACGGATACCGCAAAGATAAGTTTTCTTGAAGGAACCAATAAGTTTAAAATGATGCATCATTAAAATCGTATTAGGAAAATCCAGTGAAAAAACTATATTTAAGAAAAAGAGTAGAACATGTTTCACTACTCCCGTTCATAAGAACATCATTCTAAATCTTTTTTTTAGTCGACAAAAAAAAAATTTTTTTATTCGTCAAAATGAGTGTCAAATTGAATATAAGTGAATGAAAAATGTTGAATACCTTCCAATTACAAATATTACTCATGGCTCTAAAAATATCGTAGAAAACTGGCATTCTTCATTGGATAGTACTATACTAAGATTAGTACAAATGAGTCAAATGCATAAGCCAAAAAATTACTGAAAATATCAATATTTGGCATGACCGGGATAACCGGTTCAGTAATGATGCGAAAGATAATCACTAATTATTATGGATATTCATTGAAGAATAAGAAAATCCTTCCTAATAATTTTTCATGTGTTGCTTGTTCGCAAGGAAAAATTAATCATACATCCCTCACCATCAAAGATAAACTATGAAATGAATAACTTACTGGAACAGATCCAATGAGATTTATGTGGACTGATTTACTCACCTTGTAGAACCTTGCGATATTATATGGTTTTAGTTGATGCATCTACTAGATGATCACGTGTATTTTTGTTATCGATCCACAATTTAGCCTCGCGAGGCTGTTTTCTCAACTGATTAAGTTAAGAGCATACTTTCTATATTTTCCTTTGAAAAAAAATCACCTTAATAATACTGGTGAGTTTATGTTCAGAGCTTTTAATGTTCATTCCATGTAAATTGGGATAATGTTGAACATCATGTTGCACATATTTACACACAAAATGGTTTAGCTGAATCATTAATCAAGCATCTCTAGTTGATTGATAGACCAATACTTATAAAATCAAAAATTCCAATCTTTGGATGAGGGCATGCTATCTTACATGCAGCAGCATTAGTTCGCATAAGGCCATCGATTAATCATTAGTTCTCCCCATTACAACTGATTATGGGTGAGGAACCAAATATTTCCCATTTTAAAATATTCATGTGTACTGTATACATCCCAATTGTTCAACCACAACGATCTAAGATAGGGGCATGCTATGTTGGATATTATTCACCATCGATAATTAAATATTTAGAGCTATCCGCGAGAGATTTATTTAAGGCTCGATCTACCGACTGTCATTTTAATGAATATGTCTTTCCAATATTAGGGGGAGACAATAAACATCTAAAGAAAAGGAATGAATTATCATTATCTTATATTGATCTCTCCAGGCTAAAGAATGTGACGTAAAAGCCAAAATATAATTCATTTACAGAGTTTACTAAACCAGTTGCCAGACATATTTACTGACCGAAAAGGAGTGACCAGTTCACATATACCAGCTATAAATTCTTTCGTTAGAATAAATGCCCAAGAAGGAAAAATCAAACTACTAATGAGTCTAGGACACGACTGAAGTGTGGTAGACCTATTGGTTCCAAAAATAAAAATCCTCAAAAAAGAAAATGAACATAAATGAGCAATAGTCAAACCGAGTTAATAATTCAAAGGAAGGATCTCCAGAACAGACCTTGGACATGATATATAAAGAAATTCAGGACTTGAAAAAGAATATATCTCAATTAGTTATATCATGTCTGGAATAAAGTGGAACCGAAAGCAAATCGACGTTGACGATATTATTCATGCAATGTAGCAGTTGATATTATGGATGAGGGTCATGAACCAAAATCTATTGCACAGTGTACACAAAGAATGATTGGCTAAAATGGAATAAAGCAATAGACTTAGAGTTAAAATCTCTTGCAAAAAGTATCTGGACTAGTAGTTCGAATACCTCAAAGTATAAAATCAGTACGTAGGATATATATGGGTTTTTTTGCTAAAGAAGAATGAACATGGTAAAATTGTGGGATATAAATCACTTTTTGGTTGTACAAGGATTTTCACAAATACCTGAAATTGATTATGAAGAGATATAGTTTCATGTAGTGGATGCAACTACTTTCAAGTTCTTTATTTGTTTGGTAATAAAAGTGACTTGATTTAAGATTAATGGATATTTTCACATCATAATTATATGGTCTACAGGATACTGATATTTATATAAAGTCCCAGAAAGGTTTACGTTGCCAAAAGCAGCAAAATCTAGTTCTCGAGAATAACTGCATAAAGTTAAACCAATCTTTATAAGGACTAAACCAATCAGGGCATATGTAGTACAATCGGCTTAGTGAGTACTTATTAAAGGAATGCTATAAAAATGATTCCATCAGTTCATGTGTCTTTATAAAGAGATTTAGCCAAAAAAATAAAATAATTGCAGTGTACATTGATTAATTTGAACATTACTAGAACTTTCGGAGAGATTTCTAATATTTAAAGAAAGAATTTGAGATGAAGAATCTTGGAAAAATAATTTTTTTATTTGGGATTACAAATTGATTACTTGAAGAATGAAATTCTAGTGCTCAAACGACATACACATAGAAGATGCTTAAAATATTTTTATTGGTCAAGCACATTCATTGAATAGTCCAATGGTTGTAAGATTACTTGATGTGAATTAAGATCCCTTCCATCCTCGAGATCAGTTAATTGCTTCTAATAGAAATCCTCCTCAAACCTTTACCTATTGTTGTAACCAATTTCCAATACTGAACCTCCAAAACAGACTGTCTAAGTACATAACAAATACGCTCATCCACTGCAAGAATCACTTTGAAACAAAGATCTTTAGCTACTCTTATTGCAGAGAGCATATCAATATCTCTGGATATCACTAGTATTTTTGTTGGTTCGTGGTGCTTGTCAAGATAATTGTGAGCCCGGTCAACAATGCCCACAATCGCCTTGTCAGCGGTATATGTATTTTTGGTTGATTCTGAAATAAGAATGTATCAAGTCACTGTCTTCAGGTGATTCTAAAATAAGAATGTATCAACTGATGAAATCAAATATAGAAAGAAATCACTTACCTTTAGGAGGATAATTCATTTCAATTCCAAGTTTATTGTATTCAAAAACTTCAACAACTGTCATTTCTACCTCATCATAGGCCATTAGGTCTACACTTGTTTTCTCCTCCAACCGTATGCAGCCATAGGAATTCAGATAATTGACTAGCTTTCCTAGGAGAGACTCGATTTTAAATCCATATGGTAATTCGCAATTAGAGAAATGCCACAAATCACCAATGATTTTTTCTATCAGAATCATTAGTAAGAACTTTTCCTAGATTAGCATAAGCCGATTTCCAAATATTTCTTGTCAAATCTCTAGTCAACCCATATTTTGGGTGTTGCAAAACTCATTTTTTTTTCATTGAAACAACCATTGTAAAAAGCCTTTTTATTAGATATATTTTTCAGCACAACATCTTGACACTTCTCATAATGATGTAATATTTGATCTCTTACTTTCGAGATTTCTTCCAGACTTTCCACTGTTTGAAGGAATCTACTTTATGAATATGGAACATTTCTTTTCTGCAAAACATAAGCTTCCATGGATTCTTTTCTGATTCCAAGTCAGTCAGTGACGCAGTGGCAAACAACTTTGTCAACTCCTCTTCCATGTCTTCAGTTCGCCTGATAGCACAATTATCTTATTCGAAATTCGTCAGTGACACAGTGGCAAACAACTTTGTCAACTCCTCTTCTATGTCTTCAGTTCGCCTGATTGCACAGTTATCGTTCGCCTTAATGTAATAGGCCAAATGTTAACATTTCAAATAATGAGAAGATGTGGAAGTGTAAGAACATAAAAGATATCTATGCCACTGTAAAAAATCATAAGTATTCACTTTTTAAAAGCATCAACAGTGGCATTACAACATGGATCAACAATGTCTTTTACAATCACCATTCAAAAAATTTCGGTTCTTGTTGAATTTATCTCAATTTTTATTTTTCAAGTGACAAGAGAAACAACCGGATTCCTTTTTACAATTCGGTTTAATTTTGGTTACCAATTTCCATCACTAATTTCAATCTAGGGTCCAACTGATTGGTGTTTTGACTTTAGTGGTTATTGGGACTTTAATTTAATCCTAAAGTTTCTAATTTCAATTTATTTCAGTGAAGTTTTAAACTATTTGAAGTTCTAAAAAATTTCATTAAAATTTTCAAAACCAAAATGACTGATTTTATTATTTACCTTATTTGTTTTTTTAAGTCAAAATTTCACGATTTCTAATATTTTTTAAATCATCTCTATTGTTTAAAAGTTTAAAATTTTAACAGTCAAACTAAAATTTTAAATTAATTGTAAAAAAATTAAAGGTTATAAACAATCAGACTTTAGTGTGTTCTTAACGACTGGTTACTGTATAGCTAAACTGTTTCAATCACAAAAATAAGTCTGAAATTTTCAATATTAGAAAATTTTATTATCAAAAAATTTCATAAACTGCTCTAATGTCTGAGTCTAGGTGTTCATAATACTACATTTTTTGTATCTCTCAAATAGACACAGGCTAATAACCTTTAAATTCTAAGTTAGACTAAATCACCAACCATTATGTCACTAAACATGAACTTTAGATACCAAGTAATAATCAACATTTAGTATCTAAATATTATTTTTTCTTAACTAAATTATTTTTATCTAATTTGGAACAATTTAGATATGTTAAATATTTTCAAAAAAAAATTATGTAAACTTTATATGATGTTTTGGTATATTCTGACATATATTCGAATATTTTTAGATATGTTATATAGTTTTTGCTTTCGAATAATTTTAAAAAAAGTATTTTGAACTTTGATTTTTTTTAAGTTTATAGAGTAATTTTTAATATAAAATAAAATACAATGCAAACTGAGCATATAAATTTCGAGCTAAAAATACCTGCAAAAAGTTTATGAATTTGACACAATTTTTCTTTTAAACGATTTAGACACAAAACTCATTAAATTCCTTTCGTTGACTGATCTTTAAACCAATTTGGCCTGATCAGAATGTTGAGACCAATTTTTGTAGAAATAATTTTTTTGGGCAAAATAATCAGCCCATAATTCTACACAATGAAAACAACTCACATGTGAATTATTCTTAACTTCAAAAGACGCAAGATAAAGAAAACAACAAATCTTAACAACTTTCCTCTAGATGTAAATCATAGATGCTTTTGCAATGTGAGCTGACAAGTACAGTGAAGACTGCAATGTTTATAAAGATGTGCCTGAAGAAACTTGAATTTTTTTTTTGACATCGAGAAACTTGAATCTAAAGTTCATCAGATGAAGAAAAAAACAGTTATCTCGCAAAATAGTTGACTTTCTTCATGTTGGCCAAAAATATTATATGCAGTAGCAATATATTGTCCTCAACATAACATAATGTACTTGTTTGATAAAGCAAAATTAAATTAAATCATTTATATTGTCTGATCATTGATTTGTTAAAGAAATAGAAAGTTGACCAAAAATAATAAAGAGAAACATTTTAAATGCTCATAGACTTCATGCCAATAAAATAAATGGGTTAATTTGCCAAATAACTAATTTTGAAAGCATAATTAAGAATACTAGAATTCTTGTCCGCGCTACGCGCGGATTGTACCTTATAAACTTAATTTTACATCTTTATTATTATTATTTTTGAAACTCATTTTACATCTTTATATATTTGAATATTTTATACCATTTTACTTTTCAAAAAATTAAAATGTCTAAGGTAATGTGTAACATATGGTGATCGATTTGAGTTTTCGTTGTGATTTTTTTGAACTGATAAATTTCACTTTGTTTTTTATTTTACATTTATGTAAATTCTCAGCTGTTATTTTTTTGATCTGGTGTTAATTATAAATATATTGAATATTTTAAAATAGGAGAAATAGTATATAATAGTGTTTGGTAAATGTTTCATCCAAAAAATTGTATATCCATCAAATAAAAAATATTTAAATTTTTGTTTTAATCCAAATTTTTAATGCTCTTATACTTTGAAAAATAAACTGTTTTAAATTAATAGTTTGATTTGTTTTTTTTTAATTTATTCATATCACCATACTACTGAAAACAAATATATAAGTTTACTTTTATTATATATTTTAAGTTATCTCTTCGCTAAGATTTTACTATTTATTTTATAACATTTTTGGAATAAATTATTTGTATATTATACATTATTTGATTTTTAAAAACTATTTGTTTCATCATTGTTTTGTGCCAATTTGAATAAATGATTCATTAAACTTTTTTAATTATATAAGATTTATGAAGACTATTGATTTTTCTTTAAACTGTAGAGAAAGGATTCATGAGGACTATTGATTTTTCTTTAAACTGTAGAGAAATGATAGAGAAAATGTATGGGAAGGTGAGGAAAAATATTGGCTGAATAAATGTGGATCATATTTAATCTCTTGAAAATTTGTTGTTTAAAGAAAATAGATTTCGTTGTAATATGATTAGAGAACGGATTTCGACTAAGGTTAGATTTTATTTAAGCTTGTTAAATGTGTAACTTTGATTGGATACAAATATTTTTGCTGATGTGGCATAGCTTAGGAGTCTTTAAATTAGTTTCTTTTATATAGTAGAGATGAGTATATGACAATGATTTTGATGTTATTAAGTCAATAACATTTAGCTCAAGTTTAAGTCAGTTATACCCTTGTTGTTTCTAAGTTATCAGTGGTAGAAAGAGAAGAAGAATGATGTCAATGAATAAACATATATAAACAGTATAAAATCTCTACTTGTAAATCACGACGTCATTCAATTAGTTACCGCTAATAGTTGGAGCTGAAGAAAGTTAAGGCATCCATGTAAAATACATAATAACCGGATACATTTTCATTGTGCTATAGCGAACAGTTAAGGAGTACAAAACTTACAGTTGCACCGATTGGACTATTTCATTTGCTGTGATATGTAGGTTCATTCTATGCGATGTGTTATACACATCTATGTTACGAACCTAAATAGTTAGAAGTAGTAGAGAATCCCAATCTAACATCTAACCCCTACATATTAAACTCTCCCATAACCGCTAAATACTATACCTAAATCTCTAATTAGTAAATCTAAACCCTAATCAGTAAACTATAAAACCCGAATATAATCTGTACATGTTTTTACTATATTTTAAAAATAATTTTTTCGTGTGTTCTATTCTATATCGTCAAAATAGTATAGGATCCCAACTTGGGCTCTAACCCCTACATATTAAACATTCCCACAACCGCTAAATACTATACATGAATCCCTAATAGTAAATCTAAACCCTAATCAGTAAACGATAAACCCAAATATAATCTATAAATGTATTTACTATATTTAAAAATAAAGTTTGTGTGTGTTTTATTCCATATCGTCGAAGTAGTATAGGATCCAAACTTGACCTCTAACCCCCAATATATTAAACATTCCCACAACCACTAAATACTATACTCAAAATCCTAATTAGTAAATCTAAACTCTAATCAGTAAACTATAAACTCAAATATAATCTATAAATGTTTTTACTATATTTTTTATATAAATTTTGTGTGTTTTCTATTCTATAACGTCGAAGTAGTATAGAACCCCAACCTGATCTCTATCCTCTACATATTAAATCTTACATATGGTTAACATATAAACCACTATTCATATCAATGATACAGCTTCAAAACATAATACATATTTATTCACTGTAAAATCACATTATACATTCGTTAAATAAAATAGAAAAAAAAAATATTCCATTACAACATTTTAAAAAGGTGAGGAGACTATAGGTGGCGAGGCGGAAGACGAGAGGATGGTGGCAACGATGAAACAACCAGTGATGTGTCAAAGTTACATGTGAAGTAACAACAAACAAATACATATCATGCTACATATCTATTATATATATGTATATATATATATATATATGTATAAGAGAATATAACAAGAATCAGTCATTTTCTGTGATCTTTTTATCAGCTCTATCAACTGAAGGTTGAAATAGTTATAAATCATTTTCCTACCAACTGGCTCATACCCAATTCCGAACAATCTGCTTGAAAATTGTAACGCATTCTTATCCTAAGAAGACGGCATAGATAAGGTTGTTAATATTCAAAACCATAACCCCATGTCAAAGAATGCAAAGAGCACAACATGCTTAAATGTTAAAACTATTCCATGTATGCATATATCCATTGATGGGTTCGTTAATAGGATGACATAAAGCTGTTCCATTTCCATAACTAAGCAACCGGTTCCCAAATAATGAATATCAACAACATGCCGATCAAAACAGAAACACACAAGACATATATGCATACAAATCATGCATAAGTTTTATACTACGCTATTAGAAGTACTATGTATTAGATCTAGATTATATACAAATACGCGTGAAACCGTTGTCTTCAAAATGGAATATAAACAAAATCACAATCCAAACATAAACACATAAATCACCGCTGCATATAGTCATTCATAAATTTCATATTATGTGGTTTAAGTCCATACTAAGCTGGTGGTCTATTCTATGTAGAAATACATATAGTCTACTCTATTTACAAATAGATCTAAATAATTTGTACATTTGAGTTAAGCTATTATATATATTTGCAGACTTACGCATATGTAATTACATGAAAAAAGGAATAAAACAACCATACTATACATTTAAGCCACAAACTTGCGAGACATGTGTTTACAGAAGCCGGTTGCGACATGCAATCATATATGACAGCAGAATCCGAGTATATAGAAGAACCAAAATAACTAACCTCACTCAAGTTTACTCCTCTACTTTGTGTCTTCAAAATATATTCGGATTACTCCTGAAACTCCGAGCGTCGTCTTTGCCAAACCCAATGTCATGTCCCAAAATTCCCACCCACACTCGTCGGACGAGGCGAGTTTCTCACCAACCACAACCGCCTCCTTAATCTGACAAAACCATTCGCTGAAAACTACACCGTGAACTGAGTATTTCCTGGTAAGTTTGACCACAAATCTGAAAATCTTATCTAATATAAGCAGTGCCGGCTCAATGGGGGGGACAAGCGGTGCGATCGCCCCGGGCCCAAGCCCGTGTCCCCCCGTATAATACTAATTAAAGGGCCCAATTTTTTTATAAATCTATATTTTTATATATAAAAAAATTATAAATATAATAAATCAAAATAAAAAGGGCCCAAAATTATTTGATATGTATATAGTTTTATTTTCATTATAAATATATACAAAATATTACATATTAAATTTTATATATAATTTATATTATAAGTATATAAATTTTAGAAGGTAAAAAAAAATTTTTGCCCTAGGGCCCCTAAAAATGTTGAGCCGGCCCTGAATATAAGTTACCTTTATCTTTATATGTCTACGAATTAAAACTAAATAAGGTAAAAATATTATTATTTTTTTTATATTTAGCAGGTGTAACCAATTGCTACTACGAGTATAAATGCATTATTACAGAAAATACACAATGTATCGTAGCATATTAGGGTAAAGTGTCATGCAACTAATTATTAATTTTTTTTTCCTAAAATAAAGTCATTAATATCTAGCAATTTCATGTTACGGTCATAAATTTTAGAAGTTTATCTATGTGGGAAATCTAAAGGGTATAGCGTATAATCTAAGAGAGTCCAGCCACCGACTATTAGTAAACGTGCAATCCACTTGTTCTTCTTCGTTACCATGTCTTCATATCTCAAACTCGAGTAATCTAAACTTAAAAAAAAAAGAATGCCACAAAAAAATGACTTTTCTTTTGAAAAGAGTATTTGCTATTCGTGTAAAAATAGATAAAAGTGGTAATTATAAAAATGATAATTATGTGATTTTAATAGACAATTTAGTATTTATTTAACTTTTAGAAATAAATATTATAATTTAAGTAGGACTAGCCATAATATCTAAAACACCATAGATATTTTAACAAAGAAAATTATATTTTGGAGATTATACGCCATATATATATATATATATATTAATTTTTTAAACTTAAGGGGGACTTATTGTATTAGGGATTTAAAAGTTTTTTTTTCAAAATCCTCTCTTATTGGATATGCTATTTATAAAAGTTCTAACAAATCTATGCTTATTGGATATATCATTTGTAATATTAGACACAAAGTGTCCCACATCTTATATTGGAAGGAATATATTAGACACAAAGTGTCCCACATCGGATATTGGAAGGGATCCTTAGCAATATATAAGATGGATGGGCTACTCCACTTAGCACCAATTGGTTTTAGGTTGGAAGCCCATCTAGTTTAACATGGTATCAGAGCCCGATCCACACAGTCCAATCCGATCCATTATCGATTCAGTCCAAAGTTGGCCCATCGATCCTTGCCCGAGCATTCCGAGATTGACGCTCAAAGAGCCATCATCTCGAAGGGGCGTATTAGACACAAAGTGTCCCACATCGGATATTGGAAGGGATCCTTAGCAATATATAAGATGGATGGGCCACTCCACTTAGCACCAATTGGTTTTAGGTTGGAAGCCCATCTAGCTTAACATGTAAAACTCCTATCAAAACTCTCCTTGTTGGAAAATATGGATTTCTTCAGTAATTTATATCTAAGATCATTGTGGGTTATTAGCAAAAAAAGAATTTACATTTTAAATTCAATAGAAAAGAATACCAACTCTTAAGGTGGAATTTAAAACATAAAAAAAACAATGATCCCATTTCATTTTTCCGATCCTTCCCTATTGTCACACTCTCCCGATGCTACTTCCCTCTTACCACCTTCTAATCACTAACCTTCTTCCTCCAAAGAATCCATTTATGTTGACAGTGTCAAACTTCTCTGCTCTGGTTTGTTCTACAGCAACATTTCTCGCTGTACACAGTCTCGCCGAAAAAAGTACCTTCCTCTTTATATTTGCACAACACTTTATAAGAAGTGGTAACAGTAATATGTTGTTGTCTTTTAACACTAGTCTCGTGATGGACCTTATAGCACCATGGTTTTTAACCAGTGGCGAAGCTAGGCTATAAGATGTGGGGGGACATGCACCCACAATCATTTTAAAATTTTAAGTTTTGTATGTAAAAACAACAAAAGTTTGACAGCTCATATGGTAAAACTGTAGTTTATGCACCCATACTTTCCCATGTTCGATCCCTTTTATATGCATTTTTATTTTCATTACCAAAAGTGCACCCACAAATTAAATGGTCTAGATATCGCCCCTGTTTTTAACTCAGGTAAGCTCTCTTAACAAATTTGATTGCTTGAGAATATAGGAGAAGTAAGTAGTGATGGCGGCAATGCTAAATTACAACTAGAGACTTGAGCGATGAGGTTAATATAATGTTCTGTAATCGTTGTGTATATTAGAAATAAAACTAGTTTCTTGTCTCGTTTGGATTCTACCAATGCAATTTAGAAAATAGATAGCTTTTTTATGGAAGAGTTTGGGGGCAAAAAAGAATGAGAATGAGAATCAAAATCAAAGAAGAAGGTTTTGTTACGGATACAAATTACCAAATTTGTTTTTTTGTTTTGTTTTAAAATTTTACCAAATTTCCCATCAAAATCTTTGAACCAACCAAGTCTCACCAGATTTAAAACCCTCAAAATTTTATCAAATCCCTAATACAATAGAGACCAAAACGAGTGTTTCATTAACCACAATCGGCTGGGGATTTAAGATACTTGGGATTTAATTTTGTTAAGTCGTCATCATGATCATGTGATAAAATAGAGATCAATAATGGTAAATTAGAAAGTTATGGGATAAATCAATTAGACGTGCATATAACAAAATAAACATCTGATGCACTCAAAAACGAATATTAGTTCGTTAGTCAAAGGGACAACAGAAACAAACCCCAATAAAATGAAATGTTTCAAAAAAAAAAAACTATGTATAATAAATATATGAAAATGAGATAAATAGAATATTCCAACTATGGTATGAAGAAAAGGTCTATTAAATAATAACCTGTTGTCACGGGCACTGTTTCATTCCTCTGGACCGCTTCTCCTTCAAGATCTGTTCCTTCCTTCCTTCCTTCCCTCTTTTCCTCTAACCAGATTTTTGTTGTACCCATACATACATAAGATAGATCACTCCACTTCCTTACCATATTCATCGTTCTTTGTTGAACTCTCTTTCTCTACTGTTTGGTCGATCTAAGCCATTTTTTTTTAAAGATTTTTTTTTGTATTTTCAGTACTGTTGTTACTCCCAAGTGTAGGTACGCGTGTGTACTACGCAGTTACATATGTATACGTGTTTCTCTGTCTTTAATTCATTACTGAAACTGAAACCCTTCTTTTGTTCCTCAGATTCTGCGTTTGAACAAACCGAAACGTCTTCACAGGTTTGGCTTTTTTTTTTCTCCGAGTTTTTTTTTGTCCTTACAAAAAAAAACCTCGGCTTCAAGAAAGATCCAAACTTGATTCATAATCTGTGAGTGCTCTGACTTACTTTTAGATTCAGGATGAAAAGATGAAGTCTTGAACCTTGGTATTTAATTAAACAAGTTATATTATATATAATATAATGTTTGGTCATGAATGCATTTGCAGATAATCTGAAAAAGGAAAATCTAAAAAAAATGGGTAAGAGTTGGTTTGCTGTTGTGAAGAAGGCCTTCACTCCCAGACCAAAACAAACAAAAGATGAACAGGTCTCTACTGATCCTCAAACTATCTTCATCATATATACACAAATGCTTGGTTATTATCATGTCTTTAATGGTTTTTATTATGCTTTCATTAGAAGCCACATAAGGCCAAGAAGTGGTTTGGTAAATCCAAGAAGTTGGATGTTACCACTCCTGGTGTAGCTGGTTCCTTGCCTAGCAACACTCTTTGTGTTGCCAGAGAAGCGAAACTAAAGGAGATCGAGGAGGAACAGAGCAGACATGCTTACTCTGTGGCTGTTGCAACTGCTGCTGCCGCAGATGCAGCTGTTGCAGCCGCTCAAGCTGCAGCTGAAGTCGTTCGTCTCACTGCAGTATCACGTTTCCCTGGGAAATCAAAGGAAGATATTGCTGCTATCAAGATTCAGACAGCATTTAGAGGTTATATGGTAATAATATCGTTTTATGTTTCACATTTTTAAGTTTGGTTTGGTAATGGAAACGAGTTCATTACTTTTTGGTTACCTTTTTGAAGGCAAGGAGAGCGTTGCGTGCGTTGAGAGGACTTGTGAGGCTAAAGTCTCTAGTCCAAGGGAAAGGTGTAAGACGTCAAGCCACATCAACATTGCAGAGCATGCAAACACTAGCTAGATTACAATATCAGATTCGTGAGAGGAGGCTCCGTTTGTCAGAGGATAAGCAGGCTTGTGCAAGAAAGCTCCAACAGAAACACAACAAAGATTTTGCTAAGGTAAAGTTAAATCCACACAAAGATTGTTTGATACTTTTAGTTAGCTTTTTCTTTAATGATTGTATTTGTGTTTTTTGTGAAATAGATTGGAGGAAACTGGGATGATAGCACACTGTCTAGGGAGAGAGTTGAAGCAAACATGTTGAACAAGCAAGTGGCAACTATGAGAAGAGAAAAAGCACTTGCATATGCATACACTCATCAGGTACAAAACTTTAGCATCTTTACACTCTAATAATTATAAAACTCAAAAACTGTTTAACATGCAGAATACGTGGAAAGGCTCATCTATTTCACAAACATTCATGGATCCGAACAACCCGCATTGGGGTTGGAGCTGGCTAGAACGTTGGATGGCTGCACGACCAAACGAAAACCAGTCAGTCACACTCACACCAGACACCGCTGACAAAACCTCTTCTGCTGCGAATAGTGTAGCAAGCCGTGCCAGGTCTGAGATAATCCCACGCGGCAGAAAGCCATCACCGAAACGAATCACACCACCAAGTAGTCGAAGAATGTCAAGCCCTGGAGTGAGGCAAGTCCCAAGTGGGGATGAAGACTCGAAGAGCAGGTTGAGTATCCAATCAGAACAGCCTGGCAACCGTAGGCATAGCATTGGGGGGTCATTGCCATCCACTAGAGATGATGAGAGTAGTATCACTAGTAGTAGTGTCTCTCAGTCAGTTCCGGGCTACATGGCGCTTACACAAGCAGCTAAAGCGAGAGCACGGCTCTCAAACCTTAGTCCTTTAGGGTCAGAGAAGACTGCGAAAAAGCGGCTTTCGTTCTCTGACTCTCCTAATAAGACTGTAAGACGGTTTTCAGGTCCCCCTAAGCTGGAAAGCAGTGGTAACAACAAAAATAAAGATAGTGTTCTTGCTTAAGCAGGAGACTGGATATAGTTTAGACAAGAGTCTGCAACAGAGGTGAGATCAGATCAGAGAAAATTATGTTGTGTCTTTTGTCTATAACAGTTGTCTTGATTTTGTTTTGGATTATTTTGACTCCTTTAAACTTAACTATTTGTTTTGATTTTTTGATTGGTTGTTATTTGGTAATGTAACTTTCGTAATGATAAAAGGACAAAAATATAAACAAGTTTAGAGATTTTCAGTGTAATGTCTCAGTTTATTCTTAAGCATTTGATGCGAGGATTCATGTGCAGAAAAAACAAATTTGACCAAGTAGCCTTACTTCAATTAGAGAAACAATAGACAACCCAACATCATTTTATCTTCCAAAATAAAAAAAAAAGAAGTATGGAGTAACAAATACTCTAATCCTACTCCATTTCTAATTCCATAATGAAATTTTCTACATTTTTTTTTTGCCGACGTCCATCTTCTAAGATCAAATAGTAGTCGGACTTAAATCGTTCTGAAGAGACGCTCTGTCCAGCTGGATCTGATCTATATGAGAAAAGAGAACTCCGATGTTTCTCGCCTCCTTCGCGAGAAAATCTGCACGCAAATTTCTGGTTCTGGGTATACGGTCAACGCTAAAAACCGAAAAACCCGCCTTTAAGCGTTTGAATAAATTTTCTACATAAATGGAGTAATCTATTTTTTTTATTCATTACTTCGTTATAGAGTGAAAAATGAAGTAAGATTGAAACATTTTTACTCTATATTTTATTTTACTCTATTTAAAAAAAAAATGAAATTTTACATTAGAGATGTTCTAAACTCTGAAGTTTAGAGAATTGATTGGTTCTAGGATAAACTAATATTACATGATTCATATTTTTTTTATATGGCTGATAGTTATGATATTACAAAATAGAAATATTATAAAGACAATTCTACAGGTAGTGATTTTATTTAATGAACCGTCTTATAAGATTCACGTCTGATAGTACTATTAACATAATTTAAAAAAAAAAATTGTAAGTATTTTTTTTCTTTAAACTGCATAACTCGTTTTTTTGAGACTCGAAAAACTTAGACGTATATAAAATTAATCAAATCACTTTGCTAATGTGATTCCACAAAAGAATCATGATAGTGATAAAAAATAATAGTATTTTATAATTTGTTCCAAGAGAGGATAAAGTAAAGTAAAACTCAGAACCTGAAAGTAAAGTAAACTGGGTTGTATTAGCAAAATTAAAAAAATAAAGGGGCTAAACTGTAAACAAATAGAAAAGGAAGGGCCTGCAAGGCTTTTTGGGGATTCTAGGGCTTTCCTATCGCTGGATCAGGCGACGTTTACTTCCTCTTCCCATCCCATCAGTGTTTGTTTTTGGGTAAAAGAGAGCGAGAAAAATGAGCGGAGCCGGGAAGAAAGTCGCGGATGTGGCGTTCAAAGCGTCGAGGACGATAGATTGGGAAGGGATGGCGAAGGTCCTTGTCACCGATGAGGCTCGCAGAGAGTTCTCTAACCTCCGTCGCGCTTTCGACGAGGTCAACACTCAGCTCCAGACCAAGTTCAGCCAGGTTCGCTCTTCCGATTGATTCCCTTTCTCTTGAATCATTCTAGATCCGATTCGACATTAGTAATCTAGATCAGGTGATTCGATTTGAGATTGGTTGTTCGTATATAATGTTGAAAGACGTATGAATCAGAGCACATTGTTGCTTGGCCTTTGTTGCCCTGATCATTGATTTGGATATTGTTTCACTGAATTGCTATTTCAAAAGAAATCATTCAATGCTCTGATTCTGTTTTGTTTTTTGTGTGTGTGTGTGTGTGTGTGTGTTGAAGGAGCCTGAACCCATTGATTGGGATTTTTATAGAAAGGGTATTGGCGCTGGCATTGTTGACATGTACAAGGAAGCTTACGACAGTAAGTGAACCTCTCTATGCTCGATTGCTCCTACTTATCTTCTTTAAGTTTTGTGCAACTTCTCTAATTACTGACCTGCAGTATATGCTACTATTATACAAATACACCCATCAGTTCGTTTTTAACTAGTTTGTGTGCTTGCTTAGCGATCAAGTGAAAGACTTCGCCTTGCTTTTGTTTTTGCTCTCAAACCTGACTAGAAGAAAGTCTTGAAAGAGATCTGATTATATTTAAACTGAAGTTTCCAGTTTTTGTTGGAAGTATGAAGATATACCAAAATGAATTTTTGATTGCTCTTTCTGGTTTGCTGCAGGCGTTGAGATTCCCAAGTACGTGGACAATGTTACCCCTGAATACAAGCCAAAGTTTGATGCTTTGGTGAGCACTAGCTAACTCCATTGTTTTAGACTAGGGTCTTTTCAGCTAACTTGGTCGTTTCTTTCTTTCTATAGTTGGTGGAACTGAAAGAAGCAGAACAGAAATCTCTCAAGGTGTCTGAACGGCTAGAGAAAGAAATTATTGATGTCCAGGAGATAAGCGTAAGTACCCCCGTTAACAAGTTTGTTCTTATGCAAAGTTCAGTCCGATATAGTTTTGTTAACTCAAGATTCTCATGTACGATCACTGTCTTTATGTGTGTGTTGGCATAATTAGAAAAAGCTCAGCACCATGACTGCAGATGAGTACTTTGAGAAGCACCCCGAACTCAAGAAGAAGTTTGATGACGAGATCCGGAACGACTACTGGGGATACTGATTCATCATATTTCTTGTATCTCCGGTCTGGAAATGAAACTCTCTCTTCTCTTTTTCTTTTGATGTGATTTTGTGAGTGTCAACCATAACATAATAAGGACCACTCCATTTACTTAAGCAGTGTGTTGAGATATTCATTGGAGATCCAATGAGACAATGACGATAAAAACCCATTTGGTTTCAGTTGTCAATGTCATAATATTGTTTCGTTTCCTTCTAAAGAGAATAATAAGAGTTAAAAAAAGATCTTCAAGTGTAACGTCTTTGTTGCATCTCCTCTCTTAGAAAGTGTAAGAAATCTGAACCATTAGCAAATTGGTTTGTTGATAAATCTTCCGATTTGTTGTTGCGTCTTTGGGTTGGTTTCAACAAACCGGTTTGGATACAAGTGTTGGTTTAGATTTCTCTATGTTTACATAGTGATGAGCCAAGAGAGGAGCAACAAAACTTTCTATATTTTTTTGTCAACTGAATAGTTAGATACAGAGTTCACGTCGGTGCTTGTAAGATTACACGTAGTCAATATTGGTTAGCAATGTGCTTACTAGTAAGTAGGTACTGTAGAAAGACAAATCTTGATTGGTCTAGGGAAGCAAGAACCACGTGCTGCTCTCCTACCCCGTCTGCACCGAAAGTCAGGTTTTGTCGTTTTGCTAATAACTGTATAAGTGAAGATAGATAGATAAGACCATTTCTTCTTTAAAGTAAAACGTGTATCTACCTGTAAAATGCATGAGCCAGAGATTAGTTCGTAGGTCATGGTCTCATGTCAATCACGTGTTTATAACCAAAGGGCGTCCTCAACTCTATAAATAGGTAATGTTTGTGTGTGTCACGTCTCCAAGAAAAAGAAAAACAACAGAGAACTTCCCAACACCGGTGGGGAAACAAGATGGAAATGGGAACCTCATCGTCATCATCAGGCTTGGTCAAGGCCAAATCTGAGACACTATCAGAAGCTCTTAAGTCTAGTTCACTCGACTTCAGTAATGGTGGGGGCAGTAGCCATGGGAGAAAGCAGCATGTGAGAGCATCGTCATCACCGAGCCAAAGTGGCATCAGCAACTACAGAAGGAACACACACATAAGGAAGGCCAAGACTCTTGACCTTGGTCGTCTCACCGGTGGTGAGGCTCTTAGCCGAGCCTCCAGTGCTTCCCTTGGACTTTCCTTCTCTTTTACTGGCTTTGCTGTGCCACATGAAGAAGAGATCATTCCTTCAGAGCGATCATGCAGCAATGATGATAACTGTAAGATAACCATTAAGCCCGGCACCTAATTGCAACTCTTGATGTCAACTATGGAGCGTATTAAGTTATTTGTTCTTATTATTATTACTCGTGTCGCAGTGGAAGATATTGAAGCAGCAACTAGTAGTGTGGTCAAGCTTCCAGAAGAACCAACCTTTCCAATATATCTGAAGGTGAACCATTTCCCCATATAGATAATATTATGGGAAACAGTAGGAATTGATATTTATGATACTCTCTATTTGAGCGCAGGCACTGATGGAGATATGTATCTAAATCATCAAAACCCCAAAAGTCCATAGAAATATATATTTATGTTTTTTGATGCCATTGATTAGTCCAACTTCAGTGGGTCTGTTGTATCTCATATCATGTTTTATGCACAAGAATTATCAATCCTCCCATAACCAAGAAACAGTTTACATTTAGTTTTATCATCCTCATTGCATTAAGACAGAGCATCATGAATATTCCTAGACAATGGAAACCTCTGTTTTGCCTTCTTTGTTGGTCTAACTTTGGTGCCCAAAATCAAGCTTAGGAGGCTCAACTACAGTTTACTGGTTCTCGGCAACATGTGAAGCAGAGCTTCACGCTGGACCAAAAGGGTATGGTTATATAGGTATTGTAATTCTGAATAAATCAGAGAGAATTTGAGTCATTTATCCCTAGAAAAAGAATATTTTTCTTGCAAAATAAGGCATATATTTATGGGAATTTTTGCTTGAAAATTTTACTGATCAAATTAATTCTTGTCATGTCTTTTGTAGTTCATAGACATCACATACAAGGTAACTTGTAAAGCAATGACATCTTCATCAGAAAAGAGCATCTTGAATGGGATTAGTGGTTCAGCCTATCCAGGGGAGCTTCTAGCTCTGATGGGACCTTCTGGAAGTGGCAAAACTACACTGCTCAATGTGCTTGGTGGAAGATTTAATCAGCAAAACACCAGTGGGTCGGTTAGCTACAACGATAAACCATTTTCTAAGCACTTGAAAAGCAGGTTAATAGAAGATTCCAGTTCAGTCTCTAGATGAAACTGTAGAGATGCATATATAATTGTACAACTGACATGGCAGGATTGGATTTGTAACTCAAGATGATGTTCTGTTCCCTCACTTAACTGTAAAAGAGACACTAACCTACACAGCTCTTTTACGCCTTCCTAAGACCCTCACAAAGCAGGAGAAGGAGCAAAGAGCTGTCAGTGTCATACAAGAGCTTGGCCTGGAAAGGTACACTATCCTCTAACAATTTTGGGCACTTCCCCTTACGGTTATAGCAAACCGGTCTTGAGAATGGAACCTTATTAGAAATTCGTTTGTATTAGGTGCCAAGACACAATGATAGGAGGATCATTTGTGCGTGGTGTCTCAGGTGGGGAGAGGAAAAGGGTTTGTATTGGGAATGAGATCATGACTAATCCTTCACTTCTTTTCCTTGATGAACCCACTTCTTGTTTGGACTCTACCACTGCTCTAAAGATTGTTCAGATGCTACAAAGCATAGCAAAAGTAAGAGACATCCACTCTTTACATCTTTAAATCCCATGGATTTGACCATACCCAAGTTCTTACTTGTTGGCATGCAGGCTGGGAAAACTATAGTAACAACAATCCACCAACCGTCAAGCAGGCTCTTTCACAGATTTGACAAGCTGGTTGTACTCAGCAGAGGAAGCTTGCTTTACTTTGGGAAAGCATCAGAAGCAATGCCTTACTTCTCTTCCATAGGATGTTCTCCTCTACTCTCCATGAACCCAGCAGAGTTCTTGCTGGACTTAGCGAATGGAAACATGAACGATATCTCCATACCCTCAGCTCTTAAAGAGGTAAGTTCTTGCAGCAAGATAAGACCTCCCAAGTCAACTCCTACAGCTGTATATGAGGTGAGACAAGGATGAGATACATTGACATTTCAAGATACCTTTTATAGCTATATCATATTAACTGTGATGTTGATGCGGAAACACAGTATCTTGAGGAGGCTTACAAGACACAGATTGAAGCCAAGGAAAAGAAGAAACTTATGGAACCAGTTCCTCTTGATGAAGAAGTTAAACTGATGATAACTTGTCCCAAGCGAGAATGGGGGTTAAGCTGGTGGGATCAGTACTGCATACTCTCTTTAAGAGGATTTAAAGAACGGAAGCATGACTATTTCAGCTGGTTAAGAGTCACTCAAGTTCTATCCACTGCCATCATCTTAGGTTTACTCTGGTGGCAATCAGACATTCAACATCCCAAAGGTCTACAAGATCAGGTATGAGAGCATGTTCATGGTCTAGAAATTAGTCGCTTATATTGAAAATGGAACTCTCTCTGTATCTCAGGTAGGTCTACTCTTCTTCATTGCTGTTTTCTGGGGGTTCTTTCCGGTATTCACAGCGATATTCACGTTTCCTCAAGAGAGAGCAATGCTGAGCAAGGAAAGAGAGTCTAATATATATAGATTAAGTGCATATTTTGTGGCTAGAACCACAAGCGACCTGCCACTTGACTTGATATTACCTGTGCTTTTCCTGGTAGTTGTATATTTCATGGCAGGATTGAGATTAAGAGCTGAATCCTTTTTCCTAAGTGTGCTCACAGTCTTCCTCTGCATCGTTGCAGCTCAGGTAAAAAGGGCTTCATTGGGAAACTAGAGGATATAGTGAACGCAAGAATGCTAACAACTTTTTTGTGTTTAGGGACTTGGATTAGCTATAGGGGCAAGCTTAATGGATTTGAAGAAGGCCACAACTTTAGCATCAGTAACTGTGATGACTTTCATGCTCGCTGGTGGCTACTTCGTAAAGGTAAATTATTTATACAACTTCCAATTCAAAGACAAGATTATAAACATATTTCTTTGAACACCATAGTACATTGTTCTTACCTACGTTCCACATTCAGACATGTTGTAAACTTCTAGTTACAATGAGATGATTACCTCTAATTAAGACACATGTGCAGTTTCAGATAAGCAAATCCTGAGACATATCATTATACATAGGAGTATTGCAACTCTAATGCACATTGATTAACACTTGTTTGTTTGTCTTTTGGCAGAAAGTTCCGATGTTTATTGCATGGATACGTTACATGTCATTCAACTACCACACATACAAGCTCCTTGTCAAGGTTCAATATGAAGAAATCATGCAGGACGTAAACGGAGAGGAGATAGTGAGTGGGCTTAAGGAAGTGAGTGCTCTCGTAGCTATGATTATTGGCTACCGTCTCTTGGCTTATCTTTCTCTTCGAAGAATGAAGCTCCACACTTCAACTTAAATTTACTTACAAATAGGCATTTATATATAATGTGTCAACTTAATTTATAATCTTTGCTTGTTTATATATATTTCCACTTACTTCATAGTGTGTTATAAACAATACCAGCTCAATCCTATCTCGCAATGGCCTAATTTTAAGTGTGTGGGATTGACTCTGCTTGAGATATAACTTTTTCAACCAAACTTTACCACTGTGCCATACATCCTTACGTCATCTCCATTGACGGGATTCATTAGAGAAACATGCGGAACAAAAGTCTTCTTTTTCCAGAATTAACTGTTCGCTTCGGTCTTTTCAACAAACCAAATATCCACAAAACCATCTCAGTCATTGTAAAAATCAGAATAGCTAATTTTTTTATCAACACTAAAACAGAGAGAGTAATAACTGAAATGTTTTGCATTGTTCTACAGTGTCATTAGTTACTTTAACTTTTTTGTATTGGATATCCCTTAACAAATGAGTGTACTAGTACCTTTTTTGTATTAGATATCCCTTAACAAATGAGTGTACTAATTAGGCATGAGCATATTATCCGAAATCGATATCTGAACTCGTATCCAAATGCGACTCATAAAACCCAAACTGAAATCTAAACCGAAGTAGCAGAATATCCGAACATGTATTAAGTTAGGAGAGAATGGATATCCGAACCCGTGCGGATAATATTCGAACTCGAATGGATATCAAAAGATAACCAAATATATGTATATTTAACCTTCTTTAGTTTACTTATCTCATTCTATTCAAAAATTTTATATTAATATTGCACATGACTCAAGATAAGATAATATAGATATAATTATGAAAAAAATGATTTGCTTATATCAAATTATATTTACATCGATCTAAAGTTTTTAGTTGGAATAGTTGAATGATGAATGATCTTATATCAAAAAGTGAGTTTCAATATCATGTAAAGATAAAACATAGAAAATATCATCTAGTGATTAATGATCAATTTATAAGTCTTTTGAACCTTCCATTAATTAATCCACTGACTATTATATATAACGGACTCACATGTGGAGAGTGCATGTGCGTGAAAGATTGTTTAATTGTTGATAGTCGAGCGTTACTTCTTTTCTTTTTCCTTTAAAACTCATATGTCGAGAGGCAAGCTCGTGGAAGACCGATTAACTGTGGATGGTTAGGAGTTACATCTTTAATTGTCCTTTTACTTATAATTGTTTTGTTTATGACCATGCTAAATTCATATTTCTTCGTTTCTTTATTTTCTCATTAGGAAAATGCCATAAACTTATTGATAATCCACTGTCAATGTTGTCCATAGATTCCCAAAGTCACATATCGATGTATTCAATTTGTTTTAAAGAATGTACAATCATTATACTTATGTTATTTTATCTTCTTTTTCTCATATTTGGTATATGATAATATATATAGAAAATATTAATATATTTGATTTACTACTTATATCAAACTCTATTTATGTCGTTCTAAACTTCTTAGTTGGAATAATTGAATGATGAATAATCAAAAAATGATTTGTCGATATCGAATGAGTAAAGACAAAACATAGAAAATATCGTCTATTTGATCAAAAAAATATTATCTAGCTATTAAATAGTCAGTAAACAAATCTTTTAAACCTTCCGTTAACTAATGCACCTACTAGCATAAATAGTGGACTTACATGTCGCGAGAGCAGTGCGTAGATGGCCAATTAACCGTGGATCGTCAATCGTTATATCTTCAATTTTTTTTTTTTAAACTTCACATACCGAGAGAGAGAGAAAACGTGTGGAAGACCGATTAAACATGTATGGTGAAGCGTTACATATTAAATTATCTTTTTAAATCTCACATGTCGAGAGAACAAATGCATGGAAGATCGATTAAATGTGGATGGTCAAGCGTTACATCTTTAATTGTTCTTTTCAACCTCACATATCGAGAGAGCAAACATGTGGAAGACCGATTAATCGTGGATGGTCAAGCATTACATCTTTAATTGTCCTTTTAAACCTCACATGTCGGAAGAGCAGACGCGTGGAAAACCGATTAACCTTATTGATGATCCGCTAGCAATGTTGTCCACAGATTCCCAAGGGCACCTATCAAGGTATTCAATTTGTTTTAAAAAATGTACAATCATTTTTATCACTATACTTATGTTATTTTATCTCCTTTTCTTATTTGGTATATGATAATATATATAGAAAATATTAATATATTTGATTTGACTACTTGTATGATTATATCAAACTCTATTTATGTCGTTCTAAACTTTTTAGTTGGAATAGTTGAATGATGATTAATCAAAAAGTGATTGTCGATATCGAATGAGTAAAGACAAAACATAGAAAATATCATCTAGCTATTAAATAGTAAGTAAACAAATCTTTTAAACCTCTCGTTAACTAATGCACCGACTAGCCTAAAATAGTGGACTTACATGTCGAGAGAGCATGTGCGTAGATGAAAATTAACCGTGGATCGTCAAACGTTACATCTTTAACTTTATTTTTAAACTTCACATACAGAGAGAGAAGACGTATAGAAGACTGATTAACCATGTATGGTCAAGTGTTACATCTTAAATTATCTTTTTAAATCTCACATGTCAAGAGAGCAGATGCATGGAAGATTGATTAACCGTGGATGGTCAAGCGTTACATCTTTAATTTTTTTTTTAAACCGCACATATCGAGAGAGCAAACGTGTGGAAGACCGATTAATCGTGGATGGTCAAGCATTACATCTTTAATTGTCCTTTTAAACCTCATATGTCGAGAGAGCAGACGCGTGGAAAACTAATTAACCTTATTGATGATCCACTGGCAATGATGTCCACAGATTCCCAAGGGAACCTATCAAGGTATTCAATTTGTTTTAAAGAATGTACAATCATTTTCATCACAATAATTATGTTATTTTATCTCCTCTTTCTCATATTTGGTATATGATAATATATATAGAAAATATTAATATATTTGATTTAACTACTTATATCAAACTTTATTTATGTTCTTCTAAAGTTTCTAGTTGGAATAGTTGAATGATGAATGATATATATCGAAAAGTGATTGTCGATATCGTGCAAGTAATGATAAAACATGAAAAATATCAACTAGCGATTAAATGATCAGTACACAAGTCTTTTAAAACTCCCATGTCAGGCAGGTGTGTGGATGACCGATTAACCGTAGATGGTCAAGCGTTACATCTTAAATTGTATTTTTTAAATTTCACATATCAAGAGAGTAAACGCGTGGAAGACCAATTAACCGTGGAGGTCAGACGTTACATCTTTAATTGTATTTTTAAAACTTCACACGTCGAGAGAGTAGACAGATGTAAGACTGATTAACCGTGGATAGTCAAGCGTTACATCTTTAGTTATCTTTTTAAACCTCACATATCGAGAGAACAAACGCGTGGAAAACCGATTAACCGTGAATTATCGGGAGTTATATCTTTAATTATCCTTTTTATTCTATTTTTTTAATGACCAATGCTAAATTCATTTTTCTTTGTTTCCTTATTTTCTTCTTACGAAAATACTTAAAACTTATTGATAATCTAATGGCAATTGCAATGCTGTCCACATATTCGCAGTGACACCTATCAATGTATTCAGTATGTTTTAAAGAAACCAACAAAGTTTCAATTTGTTCTATTAAAAGAAAAAAGAAGAAGTTATGGGAGAGGAAAAGACCAATCTCTATTGAAGACAGATGCTCTGAACTAATAACAACAGAATTAAACAAAAGAGAAACAAATATGATTTCATATGAAAGGATCCTAACCGTTGATCCTTGTCTTTTATTGGTGGATGGGGTGACATTAACTACGTGGTCTTTATACAATACGCTGTAACGCCAACATGCGGATTAGTGTGACTGATAATATTCTCTCTTTTCTCTTCTTCTTTTCTCGAAAAAAGAAACCTCCTTTTCCCTTCAACTTGCAGAAGAGGAAGAGGAAGAAGAATAACTCAAGAAGCGATATACACAAGGTTTGCTTTCATCTTCTTTGATTTGGGTTTCGTTATCTTCCCTTTTTGGTGAATTTTCTTGGAGAAATGAGGAAAATGCGATGGTTATATATGTCTTGTTACTGCCCTTGCTTAGTAATTCAGCTCATCCATGTTGATCTTCTTATTTATCTTCTTTCAATTAGATAAGCATGAGTTTCTATTTTTGTTTATTATTGGTTAGGTAAATATTAATCCAATAGAGATAAATTTTAAGGAGTTTATCGTGATCACCTTTAGACTATTATGCATTTGGATGTCTTAAAGAGCTTTGTAATTAACTTTTCAACTTTTGATTTGGATATTCAATAGATTTTGGGCTTTCTAAGCACATGTTAAGAGTATTCTATAAACATTGAGTTTCTTTCTTTACATTAAACTTAATAGCACAAATACTTTGGTATCTCCTGTGTTCTTGTCTCTCCATCACTTAAGACTTTGAAACTTAGATATCTCTGTAGAAGAAGAAGTTGATACTTCTTAGGAACCTCTATGTTGTTTGATGCTTGAAACTGGTAACAACATAGATTATATACATCTTTTGCTTTATATGATCTTACCAATTGTTGTGTATGTTAAGAACAAAACGCATATGCTAAATCTGTAACAACTTTGATTATGATAATCAAAGACTTTGCCACTATGCTAATTCACAGGACACTGAAAATATGTTGATTATGGAACGCCTGAAATCTCCTCCTCCTCTAATGATCGTCTCGGACCTTGATCATACCATGGTATGATCTCTGATTCTGTGATGCATGTGCAGAAGAAGATATATAGTTATTTATGTTATTCTGTTTCTTACAGGTTGATCATCAAGACCATGACAACCTCTCTCTTCTGAGGTTCAACTCACTGTGGGAAGAAGCTTATCGCCGTGACTCTCTTCTCGTCTTCTCAACAGCAAGATCACCTATTCTTTACAAAGAACTGAGAAAAGAAAAACCATTGTTGACCCCTGATATCATCATTACATCTATAGGAACCGAGATAGCATTTGGTAACTCCATGGTTCCTGATCATTCTTGGGTTGAGACCTTGAACACCCATAAATGGAACCAGGAGATTGTCTTGGAAGAAACCAGAAAGTTCCCTGAGTTAACTCTTCAGCCGAAAACTGAGCAGAGGCTACACAAGGTCAGCTTTTACATTGATGAAGGTAAAGGTGAGGCAGTGACCAAGGAACTTTCACACTTGCTGGAGAAACGTGGCGTTAAGTGTCTTACTTATATCTTCTTTTTTTGTTACTTGGAAACCAAATGGTTTGTGATTATGGTGTATGTTTTCAGTTAGATGTTAAGATCATTCACAGCTGGGGAATGAATCTGGATGTTATACCACGAGGTGGAGGAAAAGGAGAAGCTCTTGAGTACCTTCTCAAGAAGCTGAAGGCTGAAGGAATGTCCCCTGTCAATACTCTTGCTTGCGGCGACTCTGAACACGATGCTGAGCTATTCAGCATTCCTGATGTTCACGGTGTCATGGTACTGTTCTCTTGTTTCATTCATAACAATCTCTCAGCCATTCTTATCGACACCAAAAGCTTTACTTTGTTTTGTCTATGTGTGTGTTTGTGAAGGTGAGCAATTCTCAAGAAGAGCTACTGAAGTGGCATACTGAAAATGCTTTAAACAACTCAAAGCTCATCCATTCAAGCGAGAGATGTGCAGATGGGATTCTTCAAGCCATTGATTATTTCAAGCTTGGTCCAACTCTTTCTCCAAGAGATGCTTCTGAGTTCTTGAATGGAAAGGCGGATATCGCTAATCCTGGTCAAGAAGTTGTGAGGTTTTACTTATTCTACGAGAGATTGAGACGCGGTGAGATCAAGAAGTATGAGACATACATAGCCAGCTTCAAAGAGTCTTGTGTGAGTGTCTATAAATAAGATAGATGCAAATGGAATCCATAGTTAGCTTATGGACCGGACTAATTACCTTTTCTTGGAACACTTTTCAGGACCAAGATGCTGTTTTTTTCCATCCATCAGGGGAAGAGAAGTCTCTGAGGGAGGCCATTGATGAGCTGAGGAAGTATAATGGAGACAGAAGTGGGAAGAAGTTTTGGGTTTGGGTGGATCAGGTTCTTGTTATAGATAACATTTCTGGGAAATGTATAGTGAAGTTTGATAAGTGGGAGCAATGCGGTAAGAATGTCGTCTTTGGAATCTGATCTCTGGTGACTTATTTTCAACAAGTCCTTATGATGGTTTGTTATTTTTGGCAGAGGATGAGCGTAAATGCTGCACAACTACTGTTGAATTCACTTCAAAGGTAACCAGATAGTACTTTCAGAAGTCAGATAAAATTTAAAGTATTAAGGTTCTTGATGGAATGAGAAATGAATTAAAAATATGCAGGGAAAAGGATGTTTGGTGTGGGAACAAGTGAAGCAGATATGGTCAGAGGAATCAGAGCTGAATGATGAAAACAATTGCTGGATTATCTGAATCTTGGAGACTTGTAAATGATTGATTTGCAAACTGTCTTCGGGATTTGTCTTCCCTTTCTTCGTATAGTTTTTTTACAAGTTTTGAAAATGTTTTTGATAATTACCAAAAAAAAAGTGTAATATACACTTGAGATTTACATGAAATTTTAAAAATTGAGGGCGAACCGGTTCGGACCGGTGACCTCTTGATCTGCAGTCAAATGCTCTGCCACCAAGCTATGTGTCCATCTTTGTTGGCTGTCGCTATTTAGACTAGACGAATTACAAAATTTGCTAACATAGAAAAAAATGAAACATTTAGAAAATAGACTTTTTACGAATTGTTGACAAAAAAAAAACTTCTTATGAGATATGACAAAATATGTTATATTTTGAACAAGATTCTCTACCTTTAATTATTTTGTTTATATATGTCTTCAAATAGATGTATTTTATTTTCTATGGTTCATACATTTCCTCAAATTGAAGAGTTTCCAAAAATCAAACAACAAGAAAATAAAACTAAAATTGTGAAAAGAAGAAAGAAAGAAATACAGACAGAACACCACATGTCACTACACCCGAAGTTGATGTTGTAGGAACCACATCTCAAAATGAATCCATATCTATTTCTTCACATATATTGTCCTAAACATCATCATCACCTCTCTTTATTTTTATGTTATCCTATCAAAAATCATTTGATTTTTTTTTTGACACTGAAAGCAAACTTCCTATCCTTCACTCATTTGACAAATATGAAAATGATATCATTATATAGAAGTAAGTACTTGGCAGTTCTTATCTCTCAGATTTTTATATATTCACCCAAAAAAAATTCTGTACAGGATTATCATCCTTTGTACAACATATATATATCTTCAAACAAATAAAACTAAGGGACAAAACGCAAATGGTAGAGATAAGTATTTAATATACACAGAAAATATAGCTTTGAGGATTCCCCCCTTATCCCATTTTAAAAGAAAAACGAAACTGTATTAAAAAAAATACCCGACTCTGTTTTATGTTTCTTAGAACAAAATTTTAATGATATTTTTACAGATAATCAATCTCTTTTAACAAAACTTGAATATGCAAACTCTTAAATCGTTAATAATAATTAAGGTTTTCGTCAGTCAACTCATATTTGATAAAATTTATTTATTCTTTTAACAACAAGTTATCTATAAACGCATGTACCACTAGTGGACTCAGAATTTTGGCAACGTCATTTATAAATAAAAAAAGGTGAAAGATTGTTCATCTATTTAAGAATAAAAACAAACAAGATATTTGACCCCAAAAAAAAACAAGATGAAGAGGTGTTAACTTGGAAAGGCTTTTTCAATTAATTACAGAGAAGAAACTAGAATGTAACTCAAATATATATATAAATATGTTGACAAAAGTATATCTATATACATTTATATATACATATATAAGCATGGTATATAAGTAACAAACATATTAATTGGATTTATTTATATTTACAATGGAGAGACTGAATGATTTAATTTTAACTAATGAGTTGTTTGTTTACAAAACTTAAGGAAAAGGACTTGCTTTTTAGCCGTTTATTTTCGACTAATAACTTTAAAATTTTTTATTATTAGTTGGATTTAATCTTATTTATAATGGAGAGATTGAATAATTTAATTTTAACTAATGAGTTGTTTGTTTACCAAACATAAGAAAAAAAATACTTGCTTTTAGGCAGTTTATTATTAACTAATATTTTTTAACAAATTATTTTAGCAGTTTATGATGTAATCAAATTAAATTATAAGATTAATAACTATGAGTTGGGTGTTGACCAAAAATAAAAGAAAACAAATAATAGTCTTTTTAATATAAAAAAGGAAACAACAAAGACCATCTTCTCTATCCTCTCTGTTTATTTTTTGCTCTGTCTTTTGCAATGCTTCTTCCATTTCTCTTTCTCCTCATCTCTTCTCCGATGATCATATCCCCTGATCCCTTCTCCTTCATATCTTCTTCCCCTAATTAAAATTATTAACATATAGATCCTCCGATCGAGATCCATTGCTCATTTTAACAAACAGTAGATGAAATTAAACCCTGATGGAGAGTTCTTTAGGTTTCATGGCGGTTTTCGCCGTCTCAGGGAGCGTCGTGTTCCTCGCTAGTCAATTCCACAAGCGTCTCCTCTCCGATTACATGGACAAGTTCGAATTCGAAATCCGTAAGAACTAACTAAATCATCTCTCTCTCTCTCTTATGATTATTTTTGTAAAATTGATTATGAAATTCGTGTGTTTTTAGGATCGAGGGAGAATGTGGTGATGAAGAAGAAGGTGAGATTCGCGGCGGACGTGGTGGAGCCGTCGGGGAATAACAAAGAGTATCGCCGGAGACACTCTTCCAAGGCTAAATTCGATAAGCAATCGAAGATGGCGGCAATTGTTTGAAGTTTTTGGTTATTGGTTTTTGAAGGAGTGTTTATGTAATTATTCTATTGGGGTTTGTGATTTGATTTGATTTGATTTGAGTAATTAATTTTGAGGGTTTTTCTCTCAAATCTGATGAATCTGGGGAAAAACCTTTTAGGTCTTCCCATGGTCAATATATTTTTCCTATTTTTGTAACTTTTTCTTCATTTTCTTGGGTTTTATTGACCTGTAAATATTTTTGTTTGTGTAAATACAAAATGTGATTGCTAATTACGTTTTTTTGCTTGTGGGTTTCCCGTTTTTCTTTAATGCTTACTGATTGGTTTTAAAACTAAAACATACAGTTGCCCTCGTAATTATGATTGTTAATACCTGATTCATAGGGCATTAGAGTGACGTAATAACAGCTTTTTGTAAGATAAACTGGCTTCAAATTGTAATGAGTTAAAAGCAAATAAATAAATTAACAAGTTGACACAGTAAATTTTGTTAAATAAGATCTCAGTTAATAATATGATTAATATATTTCAAAAACCTTTGCTTCATCATCTCGGAAACCATAACAAATGGTTAAATACTTTTATATTTGCATTAACCTATAAACGCAATTCCAGAGAAACGAGCATAAACTAAACTAATAATTTGGGCATAAACTAAACTAATAATTTGGGGAAGTGCAGTGATTTCAAACCTTAAAGCCTTGTTCCCTCAGTTTCATTTTAGTTGTCAATTTAAGGTTTTGCAAATAGATTAAGAAAATTTTATTTTTACATATTTTTAGATTATAAATATTATTATTTATATATTTAACAATATTTTAACCAATATAAAAAATAAGCAAAAAAACTTATTCATAAATTTTGCTTTAAAACTATAAAATAACAGATATTTTGAAATAAAAATTTTACACTACAATGATAATTAAATTAAATTGGAAGTATCAGACATTCAAGATTTGTCAAAGATATTGGGTAATAAAAAACTGTTTAAAATATAATATGCTAATACCAATTAGCTAGAAACGTGGTCTCTAAAATAATTAATGAAAAGGGTACCGTAAACAACCCGAAGGGTCACAGGCCAAAACTAAAATTGTGGCTTACGAGAGGATGGAACTGGTCATCTAGGTAATAAAATATTAATCATGTGACGATTATTACGTGACGACATGCATACTTTATTTAACTTTACAATAATAATTTGCATCCCCCGTCAAGAGAGAGCAAGTGAGGATGACAACATAAAAAGAGGGTAAAAGGGACTAGACGACCAAATTTGCTAGAAGGTTTCTATTCGTTAAGAAAGGAGATTATCACCTTCATAAGCTAGTACAAAAACCATTTTTAGTGCAACGAGGTCATAAGCTAGTACAAAAAACATTTTTTTGTCCTATAGTTTTGTATTGGCAGTGAACGAGGTCATAAGCTTGTATTGGCAGTGTACAATATATAGCGGGCCGGTAATGGTGACGGCCCATATTAGACAAATACAATTAAGCATTGCCTTAATAAAAGTGAAAGATATCTTGCTATAGTTGTGGTAGACTCGTAGTGAAAGGGAAAAGTGTTATTTTTCCCATGTATAGTGCTTTTTTATACCCAAATAAATAATAACAAATCATAAATGCAAAACGTCAAAACCATACATGAACTAAGAACTTATTTAAAGTCCAACCCAAATCTGTAGCATAAAAAAATCTACATTGACTAACACGGCGTTAGTCAACCGTTATATTAGATAAAACGACATTGTTTTGTAATGCATAATTGTTTTTAAAACTTACATTTGCTTGGAATCAAACCGTGGTACCGCAAACATAATACAATTTTACTTACCACTCTACTACGACACATTTATTGTTTTTTTTATCAGATTTAGAACAACAATATTTTGATTTCTATATTCTAAGGAAAGATTTTTTTTTTACAAATTTTATTTAGCACAAATTATAATTGCACCAATAGTTTATATATTTCGATTTTTTACACTCTTACGCATGTAATAAAACTAAAAATGATATTTCATGAATTATTCAATCTAATTTAAAAAAAAAAGACATTTCTCAAATAGTTATCTAGTTTTAAATATTTAAATTAAAAAATCTACATATAATAGTGTTCATATTTTTTCTTAAAAATCAAGACTTAACTTTTAAAATAAAAAATGTACACAAATCTAAATAAAATTATATACAACTGAAAATACATAGATTATAGATGTAATTATAATTTATAATAAATAAAAATTGCAATCAAAATTAAGTTGAATTTTTATATAATAATAACATCATCACTATGTAGATTTTTTAAATTTAAATATTTAAAATTAGATAACTATTTGAGAAATGTCATTTTTAAATTAGATTGAATAATTTATGAAATATCATTTTTAGTTTTATGACATGTGTAAAAGTGTAAAAAACTTGAAATATATAAATTATTGATGCAATTATAATTTGTACTAAATAAAATTTGTAAACAAAAATATTTTTTCCTTGGAATATAGAAATCAAAATATAGATGTTTTAAATCTGATAAGAGAGAACAATAGAAGCGTCGTAGCATAGTGGTAAGTAAAACTGTAATATGTCTGTGTGACCATGGTTTGATTACTAGCAAACATAACATTTTTAAAAAAAATTCTGCATTAAACGACGTCATTTTATTGACTAACGATGTTAGTCAAGATATGTTTTCATGCTACGGATTGAATTTTGGGTCAAAAATCTAAATAAATTTTTAATTTATATATAGTTTTATGCTTATGATTTGTTTGGGTATAAAAAGACATGATACAAAATGTTGGGGTCGAAAATTGTACTTTTCCTGGTAGTGAAGAATACACGTACTATTTTAACAAATTGACTTAGATGGTCAAATTCATCTGGGTGTGCTGTATATATTAAATTTATGTATTCCAGTGAGTAGCTTTATCACTTTGTGCAATATTTCTCAGATTGTCTTGCGTTTTATTACGTGCACTAGGATAAGATCCGCGCCTTGCGCGGAATTAAATTATTATTTTTATTATATTTTGAAGAATGAAACAATAGTTTGGCTTCATATGGATTACGGGTGTTCAATCCGGATATCGGGTTGGTTTCGGTTCGGTTCGGTTTTTTCGGTATTTAGTTAGTAAAATATAACTACTATTCTAAATCCATATTTACTTTGACTTTAGTCTTTCACATACTTTTGAAAGATTTCAACTGGACGACTAAATTGATCAGCCAATCTTATTGCTTTAAATCATTAGTGTATATATATATATATATATTATTTAGTTTGAATATTTATTAAATAAAAATTCATATGCGTTATATTTTATGATCATTTGTAACTTATTATAACAAAAAAATAATCTATTGATCACAAAATTTTCAGAGTGGGAATATTCAAATTTCTAATAATATATAGACTTTTTGAAAAATTCAAATATAACATATAAGAAAAAATATAAATGTTTTTATTATATATTTAATGTGATTTTTTAATATCTTTCAATAATATAAAATTAAAAAAAGAACTAAGATACCAAAATTGTTATCAAATATTTATTATTCATAATAATTAATTTTCATATATACGTTAATCATATTAGGTAATTTTGTAGCTTCTAATTAAGGAAAGTGCAAAAAAAATTTTGGTAGATTATTTATCAATTCGATAGTTAGTTTAATAAAAAATATAATGTAAGTCAAGATGGACCAACCTATTTTTCTAAGAATAGTATATTTTATATAGTCATTTATTAAATGAGAATTTATAATCATACAGTTCTATGATCATTCATATCATTTTATAACTGAATATTTAAATCATCGATAACAAAATTTTCAATGTGAAATCTTTAATAAGTTTATAATTTATAAATTTTTTTGAAAATTCATTGAAAGTTTTAATATTAAAATATTTATGTAATCTTATGGTATATAGTATAATCTATATATATATATATATATATGTTTTATTATTAAATGATATTTTTTACTCATATGGTTTTAAAATAATGTGTATCTTCTTATAATATTAAATAAAAGTTCATATTAATACAATTTTATGATCATTTGTAACTTATTATGACAAAAAAATAATCTATTGATCACAAAATTTTCAGAGTGGGGATCTTCAAATTTCTAATAATTTATAGACGTTTTGAAAAATTCAAAATATAACATATAAGAAAAATTATAAATGTTTTTATTATATATTTAATGTGATTTTTAAATATATTTTAATAATATAAAATTAAAAAAGAACTAAGATACAAAAATTGTTATCAAATATTTATTATTCATTATAATTAATTTTCACATATACGTTAATCATATTAGGTAATTTCGTAGCTTTTATTTAAGGAAAGTGCAAAACATTTTTTGGTACGTTATTTATCAATTTGATAGTTAGTTTAATAAAAAGTGTAATATAAGTTAAGATGGACCAACCTATTTTTCTAGGAATAGTATATTTTGTATAGTTATTTATTAAATAAGAATTTATAATCATACGGTTCTATGATCGTTCATATCGTTTTATAACAAAATATTTAAATCATCGATAACAAAATTTTCAATCTGAAATCTTTAATAAGTTTATAATTTATAAATGTTCTTGAAAATTCATTGAAAGTTTTAATATTAAAATATTTATGTAATCTTATGGTATATAGTGTTTAATATATATATATATATATTTTATTATTAAATGATATTTTTTACTCATATGGTTTTAAAATCATGTGTATCTTCTTATAATAAAAATGTTAAACCATTGATCATTAATTTTAACATCATAATTTTAATAGTTTTAGTCATTTATTGTCGTTTTTAAAAATTCAAAATATAACATATACGAAAAAATCTAAATTTTATTTTATAGCTAATTTGATTGTTTAATTTATTTTAATAATATAAAATTAAACAAAAAATGATGGCGGAGATATACATTGTTATCAAATCTTTATTATTAAACTCATTAATTGTCATATATATATTAGTCATTTATGTAATTCCGTAGGTTTTATTTAAGGAAAGAAAATATCATATCATATCATTATATCATATAGTTTGACCAACTTATGTATCTAACAACATATAAAAATCGAATGTGGACCTACTTATTTTTCAATTGAACGTAATTGATTACCTAATTGAGTGCCACCTATGCATTGGGGCCTCTTTTAATTAATACAAAATTGAGGTTACATCTTTTCAAATGTTCCTCAATTAATATATAAGGGATGTGCCCAGGTCATGGATCAGTACTAGCTGTCTGGAAATATAAATGTATGTTGTTCCATTAAATGCCATGATCTGGTATCACGCATCAATCTCATACACACGTATATTTTTATAATAATTTATAAGATGAAGAAATCATAGAATATTCCAAAACACACATATAAGTGATTTATAGAACTCTCCCATCTATGAATTGTAAGATCTTGCAAATCAAAATTCGTCTATGTTATATTCACGCATATAAAAGCATAAGTTTTCGAAGTAGTTTCTTCTTTGATTATTGAGTAATCATTTTTTTTTCCTTTTTGTCAAAGACATTGAAAAAAAAATTTACTTCATTTTTAAAATAAACAAAAAAACTCATACCAAAGCAAAATCTTATTCTTTTTAGTTGTTTGAATACCAAAACTCTTTGAACCGAGTTTGTTCGAAACAAATAAAGAAACACGAAATTAGTCGGTGGGTTAGCTCAAATGCGTTTTATTAATCGGTAATGATAAAATTACAAATAAGGAAAGTTTGATCGGAAAACAGACCGGTGCTTGGGGAGCGATGGCTGGGAAAGTACAAATCAGCAAGAATACAAAAGAGTAAAATACTTATTCAAACCGCTAAGTGAGTGTGTGTGTATGTGTGTGTTCGAATCATCTCTTCTTTCCTCTCTCATTTTCTTTTATAGCCGACGGGAGGCTGGTTTTGCCCTGATGGGCCTTCTGTCACCGGGCCAATCAGTTGATTTTATCAAGGGCGTCAATCAATATATCTTGGTTAAGCTCAACATTCTGTGGCATCTTGATTCGACGTAGACTGGTGACATTGACTTCAGCTGGTGCCATAGCTTAGACCTGTAGGTCACAGAGAAAGGTGTTGTCTTGGTCGCACCTCGAAGAGTTGTTCGATGTCACCAAAGGAATCCATCCAGTTCGTCGGCCCAACGGCCTTTTTTTTAGGTCAAGATGTTTTTTGATACTGTCGATGATGATTTTTTTTGTTGATTCGGCCTAACCGTTGCTCTGCGGGTATATAGCGGGCTCAATGTCGTGAGCTGGGTTCTCCATATGTTGCGGAATCCGCAAAAGTTAGTCGAGATGAACTGAGATCTGTTATCTGTTACGATTTTGTACATGAGTCCATGCCTCTTTGTTGGTGATGTGTACGAATGCCTCAGCCTCAACCCATTTTTTGAAGTAGTTGGTCATGACGAGGACGAATCGCCGTTGCCGAGAGCTTGGCATTGGTCTGATTATGTCCATTCTCCATCGCATGACCGGATAAGGGGCAGTAGAGGTTTGCAGCAGCTCAGTTGGACAGTGGATGTTTGGCGAATGTCTTTGACATTTATTGGCCAGTGCTCGACCACCCGAGAGATTTCCCGCTGCGCCCTCTTGTATTTCGGCCATGATCAACCTGGTTTCTCTGCAGTCGCGGCACTTAAGGAGGACTTTAGTTGACGGAACTTCTCAACAGATCAGCGCCCTACTTCTCTGATTCTCCAAGAGAATGGAGTTTTGAGTGTCGCGGCGAGGACAAGGTCGACCAGTGGGACAGATTTTGTAATGTGATGTATTTTAGAGTGAATGTTTTGGAGAGAGAGCTTGAGCTCGGCGATCTCGTGGATGGTTGCCAGATCTAGATTGTTAGGGTTTTGTACGGCGCCGCCGACAGTCTGGTCAGTGTTTTCGATTGTTAGTTCTCTGTTGAGGGGAGTACGGTCGGTGTTAAAGATCCATTTTCGGATGGTCATAGGGTTGCTTGTGTGACCGTCTGGAGGAGCGAGGATAGCAGCTAGGGCGGCAAGCTGTTCGTTCGTCTCCTTTTGGGCTTCTTCGTTTTGAAGGAGACGGGCCATGATGGTGCTTATGATGGAGCAGGGGTCTGCTCTGGTTCTTCGCCGGAGGTTGAATCTTCCAGAGTAGTTAACGCTTCTTTGTTCTGTCACACGGTGTGCGCCAACTGTTTGAACCGAGTTTGGTCGAAACGAGTAAAGAGAGACGAAACTCATCGGTGGATTAGTTCAAAGGTATTTTATTAATCAGTGAACGATAAGGTTATAAATAAGTAAAGTTTGATCGGGAAACAAGTCGTTGCTTGGAGAGGGATGGCCAAAAAGTACAAGTCGGTGAAAATACAAAAGAATAAAACCATAATTCTAGCCGCCAAGTGAGTGTGTATGTTCGGATCCTCTCCTCGTTCCTCTCGCCTTTCCTTTTATAGCCGATGGTAGGCTGGTTTTGTCCTAATGGACCTTCTATCACCGTTGATGGTCAGTCGGGCCGACCCTGTTATGGGCCGGGCTGAGGCGTTCCTCGTGGAGCCGTTCAGGGTTCGGGGAGCCGTGCTGTAGCGGGCTTTTAGTTCCGAACCGATCTTGATCGACTCGTTGTTCGGGACCGGTCTTAACAGGCCGAATAACTTATTCTATATGCATTGTGAAGATGTAATCCTTCTCCTACAAAAACTATGGACCAACACCTGGCTATTGCAAATATGGATGGTCTAACGTGCAACACATGTATCATGATAAACATTTTAAGCCATATCATAATGAACCATCCAAAAGCTGAATCAATGATTTGCAATAGCCTGTATATATATAATATATTATATGCTTATATAGTATACAATTTGAATCTAGTTTTCTTCTCTTCTTTTTGTTTAAAAATTCTTGTGGGAAACTATAAACACGATTGCAACCAAGATATTTAAATAGAAGTTCCATTAAACCAATCCTTAAATATATAAGCAAACACATTCAAATAAGGGAAAATGTTTTTATTTTCCACTGAAGCTATACTAGTATACATACATATGTACTGCATATATATATGTGTGTAACGTAATGAATGAATTCGAAATACCTTTTCACGTCACGGCTTCTTGACAAGTTTTTGAAACTACTATTTGAAAGTTTGATAGATGATTTTTTTCGTTGAATTACTAGGAGGTTCGGACCGAAACCCTAATCCCTTAGACCCAAAATCAAAGCACGTAATATTAGTTTCGTCCTAGCGGTTACTCGAACACAAGATTCGTCGTGATCATGAGTGAATTAATAATCAGTTTTCTATTAGAAAATGAAATCTTAATCAGAAACCTACGGTTTAGACTTTGGAGACACGTTTTTTATGTTCCTTTCTTTAGTTCTGTTGCGTATCTTAATATTGACTTTGATAGGAGCTTCAAAACAAAGGGTATTTGTTTGAAGGCGACGAATAATCTAACTGCAATCGAAACTTCACCGTCTCCAATGTACGTAAGAGAAAACAATGCGTACTCTAATTATGGCTTGGCGTAAACACTAAGTAGACACATTTCCATGAGAAGCTTTTCAATTTTCACGTGCTAATTTATGCTGTATTATTTAAGCATTTCAAAATAAATTAGTTAAAATGAATACTTAATATATATAGATGAATTATTTTAACAAAATGACCACACCTAGCTAGATATGTATAATTCATCTGGTATACCATATATTTTGACTTTGCGTCAACAGTTGGTTAGATAGAGAGAAAATATATATAGTATTTCCAGTGGCCAAACATTTTTCAAAAAAAAATTATGCAGATTTTATGTCAGATTGTATTGCGTTTTATTACGTGCATGTGCCCAGGTCATAGATCAATATTAGCTGTCTGAAATATAAATGTCTGTTGTTCCATTAACTGCCATGATCCATAAAATATCATGCATCAATTCATACACACGTATTATAAGTATGAAGCAATCATAGTGTGTAGTCCAACAAAAAGACAAATAAGAGTGATTTTTTAAAAGAGAATTTGCATCTACATTGAATTGTAAGATATTCCAAATCAAATGTGGCCATATAATAGTTCGCATTTAACAGAGAAGTTTCCGAAGTAGTATCTTCTCTGATTATTGCCTAACCAGTTATAGTTTTCTAATAAGGAAAGGCTCCACAAAAAGATTTTTTTCTTCCACTCAATTTAAAATAATAATAATATACCACGGCAGATTACAAATACCTGTAGGATGTAGCTCATCTACTATGCAAAGGCACTTTGTTGTGAATTCCGGTAATAAAATTAATAAAATTTCGATCAGAAGTAAGAGAAACACCATACTGAAACAAAGACTATATGTAACTTTTTTTATCAATATTATGAATAAATCAACACAAACCTAAAACTGTTGTTAATTGATATGTTTCAAAACCCGAGAGTACTACTAACATGATCAACTTTTCAATCTATAACATAACGGACCATCAAAAAATGTTTGAGATAATTTTCGTAGCAAATATGTTTTGAAATCTAGGTAGAAAAATTATCACTCCCTATTTAAATAACCATTAAACCAAAAAGAAAAATGCACATTAATAAGAACAAAGTGATTTTTGAATCTGCTACTGCCCATTTATATATACTCAACGTAATGAATTCCAAGTACATATTCACGTCACGGGATTCTTGACAAGTTTTAATGAAACTGTATTTTAATATTCGAAAAATGTTTTTGGTCAGGACTCATCAGGAGCAAAATCTTGTTCAGAAACCTAGGGTTAACACGTTTACCTTCCTTTCTATATTTTGTTTGAATGTTTTACTTTTGACTTTGATAGGAGCTCCCAAACAAAGGTAGTTTGAAAGGAAAAACGCAACTGTTTGAAGGCGACGAAGAAACTAACATGAAAGGTCGCCGTATCTTCTAGCTCTACCTCTACGGCTGTACGGCATGTAAAATATGTAATGCGTACTCTAATTAAGGCTTGTCTGAAGCACTAATGTATAGACATATTTGCATGAGAAGCTATTAATCTCTCTCGTGTGACATAAATTGATAACAATTTAAAACTATATGCGATGTCAAATATTTTCAAAATATAAAGAATTTAACATCCGTTGATCACTAATCTTATAACACGGTTGGATACAATTCAAGTATTTTCCTTCAGCAATGACAAAGAAATATGGTCTCTGAAATACCAGTCCGTTATCTTAACCAAATAAGACAATTAATCTAGAAAAACAAGGTTATTCATTATTACTAATTAAATTTCGTTACAAGACATTACTTGTATTTTGATGTAGCAAGCAAATGGCTATTCGTATTGGCTTTCTTCGGATAAAAAATGGTTTGATTTTTCTTTTTCCCTGTTAGTTTAAAGGTGTAAAGGTTATGTCAGTTTGAAGGTTTTGGGATTGAGTTCTGTTTGTTTTGTCATCGTTGCTGCTTCATCGACTAATGCATAAATGTAGATTATGTCAAGCAGACTCTTTCAATTTTTTTACTGTACTTACAATAATATATGAAAAACAAATTCTACTTAGCTATCGTTTCGTGTGAAAGTTATTGGATCGTGAGAAATTGTACGAATTGAAGTGAAAAGATAGTTTCTTTAGAAAAGACATGCGATAGAAAAAATGCAAACTAAAAATACAAAACAACTTAGATCTGGCTTGAGGTGCTTTGCGAAATAGAATATCTGAGTTATTAGAAGGATCACCAGCGAGGATTTTATCATTCAACAAACACACTAAATCAGCGATTTAGTAAGAAAAATAATTTGTCGAGAGGGAAGATGGATGTGTGTGTTTTTGGGCAAGCATGTGTTTTCTAAATGTCGTTTGATACTAAAGAAAGCAAGGTAAATAGTGTTTAGTCGGCAAGCAGTTCACAATCATATTAAACTATAGGGTACATGGTACTTAATTCTTTTTGGCAATAATGTCATTTGCAATATTAAATTATATTTTCATACAAATTCCCTCGAGTCTCTTATGTCACACCGACACTTTGTTTGATATGCCCGTGATTCTCTTTTTTTTTTTTTTTTTTTTTTTCTTCATCTTTCTTTTTTATCAAATTTTGTTTTTTCTTTAATTTACGATACTAATAATGCTAATTTTGGTGGTCTCGTGGAAAGGTTTTAGAAAATGAATACGGAAGAATAAACCCATTTTTAGTGGTTTTGTGGAGACACATGTACAGTTATCTAAATCGGATAATGTTTTGAATTCTATATATCCTACTAGGTTGGTCTTTCCATGGAAACTATAACCACGCAGATCTTGGAAGAATATGAGTGGTTTGGCACCCTTCGGTTATAGTAAAAATTATCTCGAGTTTTAACCAGATGACATTTTGTGTTGTGAGACTCTCTCAAATAAATTAGGAAATCGTCAGATCCTTTGTCTATGGCTCCAACTGTAGAATTTAAAGACGTATGCTTTGGAGTGAGTTGGAAGCATGTTCAATATCACAACTAGCAGTAGATACCCTTTGGATCATTTTCGGTGATTTTAATGAGATTCTACACCAATCATAACACTCTAAGACTGATCAGTTCTCTTTCTTCCGGGCATTATATATGAATTCTTAGACTAAATAAATAACCGAAAATAAAGATAAAAAGATGGTTCCCGGCAACGGCGCCAAATTGATATTATGTGTATACGCACACCAATTAACCTAATGTGCACACTTCCACAATCAAATGGTATGTCGATGTAGCACTTTAGGATCAAATCCACAAAGACCAACGATTACACTTTATTTGTATGGGATCAATACTTAGCTAAAACAATAATGGGGTTTTAATATTTGAGGATTTCGTAACAAGCAAGTAAGAAATTGATTTAAAGTTTTTAGATGATTAAAAGAGCTAGGTTCAGGGTGATTCATCGGGATACTTAGGATCATCAGCTACACAACTATTCAGGAAGACAATAAGAGCCAATCTAGAACTTGAACAACAAGAATAGATAAACCCACTCTCATGGTGTCTACCAGTTTATCAAGCAATCTTAATGCCTAAACTGTCGTTTGGATTAGAGAATGATGACAAGCATTAAGTTTGGATTCAATTGGTTCACGATTTGCTTTAACATAAGTTCTCGTTGGCTAAGGACAAATCGCCTATCTATAATTTTTCTAGCAACCTAAAACACTTTTGATGATTAGATTAAACCTATGATCAGATGATAAATTACCAGTTTAACACAAGCATTAAGATTAGCAATAGATAGAGATATCAAAAAATAACAATCCTATTTGTGTCTAGCTCATTGATCCATGATCCTTAACACCATAAACCTAACAAGCGACTACTTAGCCATGAACAGAGAAATCACAGAGACAATAGATGAAAAAAACATGTTGAATCAATAAATAAATAAAATAGGGCTCAAGAATCTTTTCAAGGTGAGAGAGATGAAGCCTTTTCCCTTTAAAGGTAGCAAATCTTCAAGTACAAAAGTCTCCAATGGTTTCTTGTGTAAAAACTAGCGTAGAATCATAATAAAAAAATAAGAAAATATATATATTCAGGTCTATGGTGGCCTGGGAGTAAAAGGGGGAAGCCCTAGGTAAAATCCCGAAATATTTGGAAATTTCCTTAAAAATCTATGCCGCTGGAACATGCACTCGGGTTGCTCCGTTCGACTGTTCTGCGTGAAAATCACCAAATTGCATTATTTTCTGGCTCTTTTGTTCCAGCTGGTCCATCTCCCATCCAATGCACCTCCAGACCTTTAATGATTCGAAAAAGACTAGGAAGACTCGATAAAGACTTGAAAACCAATTGAAAAGCATATATACAAGATGTCTAAAACATCATATATCAAGTTATTTGCCACTTGGTCTGGTTTGAGGATGAACAAAGACAAGACCGAACTCTTTGTAGGTGGTTTAAACCAAGTTGAAACTACTCATTTGACAAGTCTCGGTTTCACTCTGGGTTCAATGCCAATCCGCTACTTGGGTCTTCCTCCTCTGATGCACCGCAAGATGTGCATTTCTGACTACATGCCATTGTAAGTGACAATCTAGGGTCATTTCACTGCTTGGTCTTCCAAAAAGTTGTCTTATGCTGATCGAGCTGAGTTGATTAAATTGGTTATCTATGGAACTATAAACTTCTGGACCTCCGCTTTTATTCTGCCCCGTTCGGAACTATGCTAGGCGCTAGTCGGACGGCAATTCCGGGCATAGCGAGTTACCAAAAAATCGGGGAGTACTCGGAGATTACGTGGGGACTAATTTTAAATACAATTTAATGTATTTATAATATATTTAGCTAATTTTAAACATGATAACACATGTTCTTAGACATAATTATATAATTTTAAATAACCTATTTTGATTTGTCGAACATTTAGATTATGGTGTATTTGATATGGAAAAAAATGTCTAAATGCAGTAATTATGTGTTTGTTTTGGGTTTGATAGCTAATTGAAATTATTTAGTAATGAATAATTACACAAATCTGTCAATAATGAGTAAAAATAATCAACCGTGTTTCAACTTTACACTGACAAAAAAAAAACTTAGATACAAAGATTGCGTGGAGCATAGTCTTTTTACCCAAAAAAGAAGGGGGGCTTGGTTTTAAAAATCTGGAAATTTTGGAACAAGATCCTCTGTTTGAAGCTCATCTTGACTATATATCCCTAATCTATCTTTATGGGCTTCTTGGATCAAGAAATACAAAATTGGAGATGAGAGTTTGTGGAGTCTCGAAGCTAAAAAAGCTGGTTCAGGGACATGGAGATCTCTCTTGAACTTGCGATCTTTAGCTACAAACATCTTAAGAGCAGATGTTAGAAATGGTGAAAGCACAAGCTTTTGGTGGGATATCTGGACCCCTCTAGGCCGTTTAATCAACATATTCGGTGACACAGGTCCTTGTGAGCTCTCAATTTCTCTATTTGCTTCAGTTGCAGATAGTTGTGATGAAAATGGTTGGAGACTGAGAGGTGTGCGCTCGCCTGCTGCAGAGAGCCTCCATATTTATATCATGAGTATTCATTTGCCGTCATCCTCACAAACTGATGATGTATTTTACTGGCTCGTCGATGGCGAGAACTTAGATGACATCTCTACCTCTCGCATGACATGGGGCGCGATTGAAACAGAGCTCATGCAGTCACTTGGTCAAACATTGTATGGTTCAAAACGGCAACTCGTCGACATGCTTTTCTCATGTGGATTGCACAGAACGATAGAATGCAACTAGAGTGAGGCTCGCAAGCTAGGGCTTTGGGGTCTCATCAAACTGCTGCCTCTGTGACTCAGTGTCGGAAACCCGAGACCATATGCTCTTACGATGTGAAATCAATAAACAAGTTTGGATTTTGATTCTGAAAAGTTTGAGTTATACTCACTCTTGCTTCATCACTTGGACATCTTTTATTGAGTGGTTATCTCAGAGATTCCACTGCTCCACTGATACTCAAAATAATTGTTGCTCACGCAACTATCTATAGTATCTGGGGGGAAATGAACAAATGTCTACATGATGGAATGTCGTCTACTCCTCAAACTATTTGTAAGCTCATTGATTGCAACATCAAAGATACAATCTTGGGGAAACATCACAACAAGAAGAGTTTCAAGAACCTTATGCTTTTTTGGCTAAAGAATGATTAGAAAATCTTCTATTATGGGTTACACTTTGTTTTTATTCTTTTTTTTTTTCGAAGTGCACCCATCTAGTTTTAACTATTTGATTGTAACTATGTACTTTTATCATTTTCTATTGAAACCCTATCATTTTGCACATCTCGCAAGTTTTATTGACTTCTGTTGGTAAAAAAAGGAGTTAGATTTACTTGGATATTATATTTAATAATGCTAAATAAATATCAAGAAATCAACAAATATCTATTGATAAAAAAAGGAGTTAGATTTACTTGGATATTATATTTAATAACGCTAAACAAATATCTTCTTTTTTTTTGAGAAATCAACAAATATCAATTTGTAATTCTATCTAGATGGAACATATCTAATTTATTTTATATATTATTTTTAACCAACTATAAATAGCAATTTAAATATTATTCAAAAGCTAATTTGCTCATCCAGCATGGTGACGATATTACAAGTTATTGACTAACCAAAAAGGCATTTCATAGATTTTTTGGTTTATATGAAAATGAACATTTAGTCGAATAATTTTTTTTCTTTTATCACACGAGAAAAAACCCAAAAAAAGGGAAAAGATATTTGACTCGAAGGCAACGTGAATTGTGCATTATGAGTAACCGACACACACAACACGAGGCTCAAACTCAAAGACCAGAAGCTGATGAGTTGTTGAAAAAGCTGAACTCTTGGCTTCAAGTTTAAAAAGACGTCACCATAACTTTTACTTCCCGTGTGGACCTCACTCTTGTCCTCCAAATAACCAAAACGAATCCCAAATTAAATAAATAAATAATACTCCCATAATACAATTAGAGAAAAGAGTGAAAAGCGTTGTTAAAAAAAAACAATTAGAGAAAAGCATTTAAATCCACCCACCGAAAATCATTAAATATCCAAGAAAAAAAAAATTGGGAAGAAGAAACATCACAATCATAATCAAAATCACATCATCTTACCATCTCAAATTACAAACCAAACCTCTTTAAATCGCCGACACTTTCTTTTCTTTCTTCTCTCACTCTTTCCCTCGACCACCATGGAAGGCGTCTCCAAGTTCCTCTTCTCTCTACTCCTTTTGACTGCCTCCTCCATTATCACCACCGCATTACCCGATAAAACCGGGTCGGGTCAAATAAACTCCAACTCCGTCCTCGTGGCTCTTCTCGACTCTCACTACACCGAACTAGCAGAACTCGTGGAGAAAGCTCTTCTCCTCCAAACCTTAGAAGAAGCCGTTGGTCAACACAACATCACGATCTTCGCCCCTCGTAACGAAGCTTTAGAACGTAACCTTGACCCTGAGTTCAAGTCTTTCTTGTTACAACCAAAGAATCTCAAATCATTACAAACTCTCTTGATGTTCCACATTCTCCCCAAAAGAGTCACTTCTCCGCAACTCTCCGCCTCATCCGTCGTCAGCCACCGCAGTCTCTCCAACGATCACCTCCATCTCACCGCCGGAAAAGTCAACTCCGCCGTAATCACTAAACCCGATGACGTAACCCGACCCGATGGTATCATCCACGGGATCGAACGTCTTTTAATCCCTCGCTCCGTTCAAGAAGATTTCAACCGCCGTCGTAACCTCCGCTCAATCTCCGCCGTGTTACCGGAAGGAGCACCGGAAGTCGACCCGAGAACCCACCGTCTCAAGAAAAAGCCTGCACCAGTCCCCGCCGGAGCACCACCGGTTCTCCCGGTTTACGACGCAATGTCACCCGGTCCGTCACTCGCTCCGGCTCCGGCACCAGGACCGGGCGGGCCTCGCCACCATTTCAACGGAGAGGCTCAAGTCAAAGATTTCATCCACACTCTGCTCCATTACGGTGGATACAACGAGATGGCGGACATTCTCGTCAACCTCACTTCTCTAGCCACCGAGATGGGTCGGCTCGTGTCGGAAGGCTACGTTTTAACGGTCCTAGCTCCGAACGACGAAGCTATGGCTAAGTTGACCACAGACCAATTGAGCGAACCGGGAGCTCCAGAGCAAATAATGTATTACCATATCATACCGGAGTACCAAACCGAGGAGAGTATGTACAATTCTGTACGCCGGTTTGGGAAAATTCGGTATGATTCGCTCCGGTTTCCTCACAAGGTTGAGGCTCAGGAGGCAGACGGTTCGGTTAAATTCGGTCATGGTGACGGTTCGGCTTATTTGTTCGATCCTGATATCTATACCGATGGACGTATTTCGGTTCAGGGGATTGACGGTGTTTTATTCCCGGAGGAAGAAACTCCGGTTGAGAAGAAATCCGCCGGTCCGGTTGTTAAGAAAACCGCTAAACCGAGAAGAGGTAATCAATTTTTAATAAATTTCAAGCTTCTTAATTTTGGTCGTTAGCTATTTGATTTTGACGTTTTAACCCCAACTTATTTAATTTTAAACTACACATAGTACATAACACCATTGAAAAGTTTTTGTTTTGTTTGTTTGAAACATTATTACAAAGTTATAAAGCTAGAATAACATTCATTGCTTTAGGAATTTTGTGTGTGATTTTGCTCTAGCTGATGGAAAATATAATTGAACCATGATTATAAACAGATAAATTATAATTAGTCACATATAGTTAAGTCTTTGCAATGACAGAGTACTAAGTAGAAAGTGAGATTAGACGTGTGAGAATGGAGACAAAGTCTCGTTAACAAACTTTGGTATGATAATATAACATATGTTCCAATAGTATTAAATAATGGTGTGGGAATAATTTGGATTATAAACTATTTAATCACCCACCGACGAAGAATCCCATGTTAATAGTAAAAAGAAAACCACAAAGTGCTTATTTTCTTTTTGAAAAGCGGAGTTGTGTGTCATTTTGGTTGATAGAGACAACTTGCTCTTTGATATATAAAAAAAAAAGACAACTTGCTCTGATTCATGACTTCCTTTTCCGTCTTAATATATTTATTTGAACATTAAGTTATAATAAATCATTATAAAAGTTATTTTCTTGTTATATTGTTAATTCAATACATGTCACCAGGAAAAACAAACTGGTTGGGATAATGATAATTTCCTCAAACAAAAAACAATAATTTCCAACTGATTTTGTATCATGTGCAGGGAAATTGATGGAGGTAGCATGCAGAATGTTTGGTTCACAATTTCACACATGTCAGTGAGATGGCCAAATGAAATCCGGACATGATAAATTTTTACAGTTCTGTAAACATGTGAAAAAATTTGTGAACAGAATCAAGTAATAATGTAAATGATCAATTTTTGGGTGGTTGCAATATATATGTTCAATGATAATTTTAATTTTAAACTGAAAATTGCATTGGAATTCTAAAATTACACTCTTTTGTAACAAGAAAAAATGATAAAGTGACACTTAATAAGAAACAAATGAAGTATATAATTTCATCTAGAAATATTTATTATTAAAAATAATTTTTAAATTTTTAAACAATATCGTTTTAGGGATTAAATTTCTTTTTGGGACCATAAAATTACTAAGCTGGTCATGTCTGATGGTACTGCACTTAGCTGATCAAGCTCCAGTGGTTCCTTCCCTTTGGTCATTCATTCTCTTTTGACTTCGTCTGGTTCCCAACCGATAACTGAATTTTAAACTACCAAATTAAATCGAAGTCATAACCGATTTGAACCGGAAATTGAAAAAGTTGACTTTTTTTTTGAACAACTTAACTTATCCACTCTTTCCTCGTCTTCCCTCACTCACTCCCCTAAAGAAAATGTCGTCGTTATCCTATTGTTCCTCCACCGTGTCCGTATCCCCCGCAGCCGCCGCAAACTTTAACCCGTTATTCTCCTCCTTCTCCAATTTCAGACTCTTCAATCGCTTTGCACCAAAATCCTTCAAACTCGTCGCCAGTTTCCCTAATCCGCTGTCCCTCCATTCCAATATCCGTCGCCACCGTTTCTCCTGCGCCGCCGATACCGAAGACGAAATCCCGGCGTCATCATCAGAAGATGAAGACGAAGTAGAAGAAGAAGAAGAAGATGGGAAACAGACGACGCAAGGGAGTGGTGAGGAAGGGAGGCTGTACGTTGGGAACTTACCATACACAATCACTTCTTCTGAGCTCTCTCAACTCTTCGGACAAGCTGGAACTGTCGTAGATGTTCAGGTTCATCTTCTTACCATCTCCTTCATCTCTTAAGTTCTGTCTGATTGTTCCAAAAACCGTCCTTTGTTGCAGATTGTGTATGACAAAGTCACTGACAGAAGCAGAGGGTTTGGATTCGTAACCATGGGAACCATTGAAGAAGCTAAAGAAGCTATTCAGATGTTCAACACCTCTGTAAGTTCTCATCATCTTGTGTGTTATCTGTTTGATCAGATATGATTCTGATTGATTCTGTAGCAAATTGGTGGTAGAACGGTGAAAGTGAACTTCCCGGAGGTGCCAAGAGGCGGAGAGAGAGAAGTATTGAGAGCCAAGATCCGTGGTAGCAACCGGAGTTATGTTGACAGTCCTCACAAGCTCTATGCTGGAAACCTCGGTTGGAATTTAACCTCGCAAGGTCTTAAAGATGCATTTGCAGATCAACCTGGTGCGCTTGGTGCTAAAGTCGTGTATGAAAGAGACAGCGGGAGGTCTCGGGGGTTTGGTTTCGTCTCTTTTGAATCAGCACAAGATCTTCAGTCTGCCATGAGTGCCATGAATGGCGTGGTAAGGCTTTGCTCTCATCTGTTTGGTTCGTTTGTTGATTTTGGGGTTTGAGACTCACTAGTTTGGGTTTTGGTTCTTAGGAAGTTGAAGGGAGAGAACTGAGGCTAAATTTGGCGTCAGAGAGAGACACCGTGCCTCGTCCTTCTGTAACAGAAGAAGGCAGTCTTGAGAGCAGTGAGGTGCTTTCAACCATCAGTACATGAAGCAGCAAAAACACAACATCTTGTTGTATTCAACTGACTACTGAGGCTAAAGAAGATGATAATATATGAGATAAAAGAACGTGTGATTGACTGTCATCTTATGCAAAAATGTTTCTTCCATTAAATGGTGTAATGTATAATCTTTCAATCTCAGAGAAATGCAAAATATTTTTGTAGTGACTTCTGCTAGTTGGTGTTGTGGTGACCGGAAAGCAGAGCATCTGCAGCAGAATCCAAGTCCTGAGGGAAGAACACTCTGCAGAAATATAAACAAATCCATCAGGACATAAGCTTCACAACAACAATGACTCACTCTGATAATATTGAGAGAACATGCCTGCAAGTGTTGTGGTACAAGGTTGAACTAAGTTGATTGATGTCGCCAAGTCCTTTATAGCCAGCCACCACCTCAAGAACTTGCCTGGAGAAGAAATAAAAAGAGTTTTAAGAATATAAATATATATTTTAATGGATTTGACAAGATGAAACTACACTGACCGAACCAAACAAGGTTCGTTACGGCCTTTGACAATGCACTCTTGATCATACTTCTCCTTCTTCTTAGAAGGCCAGGTCGACTTTACAAACTTCATCCCGGCGTGTGTGTTCTTGATCTCACAGTATGGAGAGTCGGTTTCGATCATCATCCTCTCTACAGGTATCCCTTTCATTACATCAAGATTCTCAGCTGTTTTCAACGAGCAGCCATTCACACCTAATAAATAGAATCACATGAGCGGTACATATACGCCAAGGAGAGCAGTCTTTATAAGTAATACACAATCTAGTGGAAGTGTTTTACCAATGTACATTTTCTCGAAAGAAAGAAGCTTATCACGGTCCAATGCACTACCCGTAAATGAATGAGCAACCCCTCCAGTGAACCTGAGAGTGGATTATAAAGTATGAATTAAGACAGACACAGACATGAGAAACATTAGCTGACAAGTTTTGTTTCACCTGTTCTTGTTTCTTTCAACAATTTCACAGAAATCCGCAGCTGCTGCTCGCATATGTAAGAACATAGGCAGCTTTGTAGCATATGCTAGTTCGAATTGCTTCTCAAAATACCTTTCCGCACAGAAGACAACAAATAAGATATTATAAGTAGTGTAAGGAAAGAAACAATCAAACATATGAAAAGATTCAATTTTGTTATGATCTAACTTACTTCTTCTGAATATCAGCAGGGCAGAACTGAAGCCTATCATAATCCAATCCACATTCACCAATTGCTACCACCTAAGTTAATCAAAAAGTGAGAATGATTTTGACTGGGACCAATGCAAAAGTATCTGTAAGTATGAGAAGACATAGCACCTTTCCTTTTTGCATTCCTTCATTGGCTAATGAAAACAGATCCTGATAATGCTTCTCCGGATCACCACTCTCTTCAAACTCCTGATGTGAAACATGCCGTTAAAGAATGATTCAAGCACAAGATTACAATCTGGCTACATACTAAACTGAGAAACTCAAAAAGAAAGAGACACTAACACTGCATCTAGTTGGATGAACCCCAACGGTACAAAACAGCCTTGCTGCAAGTGTAAATCCACAGTAAGGACATCTAAAGACGGAAACTTTAAGGGAAATAAGATCAGTAAGTCAAATAAAATAAACCATCGGTTTCTGCAATTGCAAGAGCTTCTCTTGATTCTTCCAATGACCCACCAGTTACCTGTTCAAGAACATTGGAATCTTGAGTAATTCAAATTGATTATAAAAGAATCGATAAGAGTGACTCTCAACTATGATTCTGTCGACTCCGGCAGACCAAGCTCGGTTCAAGACGGTCGCAATGTCCGGGAGATGACAGTTCTTTCCATGGTAAACTCCCTTGAACATCCCATCTGCTTTAAATTCGACCAATTCTCAATGTGATCAGAACATAACTTGATCAGAGGAAAGTCCCAAAGTGTTTTGCGCAACTGACCTGTGAAGTTAACTGCTATGTCTGATGTTACGCAGACACATCAGAAGAAAAGCCACAATACACAAACGATAAAGGTATCAGTCACAAAGGATCGTTGTATACTAGAAGAAGAGAAATAATCAGACGAAATAGATTCCCGAATTTGACTTGCCTATCATCTTCAACGACGCCATTGTTGAGACCAGAAACAGAGAGAATGGCACAAGTGCAACACAACAAACCTTGTTTCTTCATGGGTTTTGTATTAATAATGGGCTTTTCATACGGCCCATTAATAAGTCAATTTTTAATATCTTTTAGCTTTATATTATATTTTAGGAAATACACTATGATACCCTAAAAAAAAGTTTCTAGATTCTAAAAAACAAAATGAACAAAATATTTTATTAAAAAAGTAAATATACACTTATACCCTTAGGGTTAACTAATTCAAACCTTAAGATTTAGAGTTAATGGGTGGAGATTTGGGTTTGAGATTTAAAATTTTATAAAATAGAAAATAAATATTAAAATTTTGAAAATAAAAATTTTAAAAATAGTTTCAAAAAGTATTTTTGAATTACGAAAAGAAAATTTAAAAAAATATATTAAAAAAAGTTCAAAAACAAATTAAAAAAAAAAATTATAAAAAAGTTCGAATTTGAAAACATATAATCTAAAACTATAAAGAAAAAAATAATTTTTTTTATATATCTAAGGTATTAGTGTCCTTTTACCTATTAAATTAAACATTTTGATCATTTTCCTTCTTATGGTATATTTTTGTGACTAAGAATTGTCCCTTATATTTTTATTGACTTTTTCTTCCAAATTTCACATTTTATTGACTTTTTCTTGATAATGTTTTTTCAACTTCTTCTTATTTGATTTAACACGGATGTGCCGACGTGGCACCTAAAATAGGACTTATTTTACGGATTCTAGCGCCAAGAAGTGATTTTCTTTTGCAAACACACATATCAAAATGCGATTAATGCAAAATTTAATTATTGCGTTACTTAAGGAAAATAATATACTGATCTTATGAGATATGTATATACAGAAGGATCCAATCAAAAACATGCTAAATAAAATCAAACTCAAAAGCAGAGGCCAGTGCATATACCGAAAGAATAAAAAAGAGAACACGATTTAACGAAGTAGCCGCCGGTTCAGAGCTGGAGGTGGCGGTGGCTGAGCTTGCACCGGAGCAGCTTGGCGGGTCGAACCTCCACCACCACCACCATTATCTTCCCAAGGCTTAACAGTAAACAACACAACTAAAACCACAATAATGATCAATAGCAAAATGGCATAACAAGTCCACTTGCGCGTGTTCTTCTGGTAGAACCGCGCCTTAACAAGCTTGTCCGCACCAGATCGAACAAGCGAGTTTGCTCGTTTGACGTGGCTTTCAATGTCCTCGAGCTGTTCACCCTGGTGCTCAACCAACACGGCCATATCAAGAAACACCTGATGCAGCTCGTTCAAGCTCTTCTCAATGTCTTTCACTGCGTCGTGTCTCTCTTGTATCTCGTTTATTGTGTCCAAAATCCTACCTCGACCTTGTTCTTGTATCGCTTTCTGCAAAAACGTTTCACTTTCTCCTGCAGTATTTGTAATTTCAATTTATATCTCATCAGTATCATGTTTATAAAGTATTTAAATTTAAAATAATTAACTAATAAATTCGTTTAAACCAATAAAATGAGTAAATGTTTACTTTTGTTTTTATTTGACTTGTAAATATAATATTTATTCTTTTACTAATTTAGTTTAGGATTAAAAATAAATTAGTACTACACTAGAATCATAAAACAATAACAAAATTTTAAACGTTGTAATAATTAACAACCTTGCGCTATTTTTCTGGCTGTTTGAAATTTAAAATAACTAGAAAATAATAACTACCTGTAGAGATTAGACGATCGACGGTATCTTCGTCGGGATTTTCGCCGGTGACGGTGAAGTACAAACGGTTAATAGTGTCTCGGTACTCCGTCGAAATAGTCTCTCTCACTCGCATAAAATTGTTCATAGCATCCTTTAGCTTCTTCCTTAGCCCATTAACCACCGACGTCCTTTGCCGGTCAGACGATGAACCGGGTCCGCTTTCCGGTAAACTCCGGTTCACTTCATTCGCACGATCCAGCTCCTTGAGGTTTACTTTCACGCGCTTGGCCGTCTTGAGCGCCGTCGAGACGTCGGAGTCCATCTTGTCCTTCAGTTCCTTGACGGCTTTGGCGTTATGGAGCGTCTTGCTCTTCTCGTGGCTCAGCTGGAGGCTGTGACAGAGACGGTCAAGCTCTTTCAGATCGCTGTTCACTTCCTCCACGTCGAGGAAGAACTTGTCAAGGTTGTTTCCACCGCGGCAGCTTCCGCCGGAGGAGTACTTCGCCTTTGACATCTCGATGTTGTGTGAGTGTGGGGGCGATGAATCGTCTGAGACGGAGCGGTTGAAGGAGCGGGAGAGAAGATCGTTCATGGCTGATGGGCGTGAAGGGGTGAAACTCTCTTCGCGAAAGATATTAGTTGTGAAAATTCAAAGGAATTTAGAATAAAAATTATTGATCAAAATTGGGTTTGTTATATGTGAATTTATAATTGAACTAGTTGAGATGAAAAGTCGCCATTGAAACGCGGTTATGAAAATGGAAGTGTATATTAAAAGATTTTGCCTTTGAAACGCGTATCTCAACTACTAAACCGTTTATGTTGGTTTAACCAGACCAGGTAGAGTACCAGATATTATATGTTGAATCAGTCAAATTTTATGAAATTTGTACAATCTCTTATCTTGGTGGGTTTGATTGTTTGAACTGGTCGGTTTGAATTGCAATAGCTCAATGAACAACTTAGACAAGAATTTCCAGGAAGGTGAATAAGGCTATGAATGTGATGTATTGAAATTAGGTAATCTAGAAGCATTTATAATTCGAATTAAGTATTAGCAGCCGTGGACAAATACGACGAGAGTCCCAATTCTTCATTGTCCCATTTCAAATATTTTATTGATAGTAGTTTCTAACATATGATTCATGTTGTGTTAGTATATAATAGTTATTTTGTTCACCCATTTGGTGGTTTTTATCATTTTTTTCTTTTATTTAGGAATGAACAAAGTTAAACCAAAAGATCACTTACTAATATTTTTAAATCTAATATATCTGTTCTATTAAAATAGAAGTCATGACTTCTTTCATATGCGATATTTTTAATTTGCACCATCCTTTAGAAATATAATTAAATATATTTAATTAAAACTAATAAAATATAGAATCTTTGAAGATGAATTTTCATGTTTACCACTTTTTTCGTATCATTATTTATGTTTACTACCACTAAAGAGATATTTTCACTTTTACCCTTGTTATATATATATAATAAATAATTATTTAAACAAAAAAAATAAAAACAATTTTTTTTATGTTTTCGAATTATACTTTTTTAAATTCGAACTTTTTTATAAATTTATTTCAAAATTTCGTTTTGAAAATCAAAAATTCTTCTTGAAACTATTTTAATTTTGTAATACTTTTTAAGTATTTATTTATATATTTATTAGAATCCTAAATTTCATATTTCAAAAACCGTGCCCCACTCTTCAATTCTAAATCTTAAGTCTAGATTAATTAACCTTATGATTATAAATGTCATTTACCATTCATTAAAAATGATGGTAAAAGTAGCTAGTGTGATGAAAAAAAAAAGTGGTTAGTGTAAATATGAAAAGTGGTACTATGAATGTGGTATTTTTTGTAATTTCCCATCTTTGAACTATTTTAATTATAATATCTAGTAATATCTTTTCATTTTAAATATAAAAATATATATTTTTAAAAATCTAACAAATCTGTTTCAAAATTGTTAACAAGATCTTAATTTTCAAAATTTTATGTAAGTACTTTCGCTAATTTCGTAATTAGTTTTGAAATATTATTATAGTCTCATAATCATTCATATTAAAATAAAATTATTGTATCGAGCTAAATATGATAAAATTATATTAAAATAATACATTTATATATAATTTATTTTTATAAATATAAATATTTATGATCAAAAACATAATATGTTGGGCAAACGAGTTAACATTAACAAACTATAAAATTCACATATAAAAATACGGGAAATTGCCAAAATGATCACATTCATAGTACTATTTTTCATGTTTATTCTAACCAATTTTACTTTCCATTTTAATGAAGGTTTAAAGACATTTATAACCCTAATCTAGACTTAGAGTTTAGAGTTGAGGGGTGGGGTAGAGTATTGGAATGTGAAATTTAGGATTCTAATAAATATATAAATATATACTTAAAAAATATAAAATTCTTTTAAAACATAGTTTCAAAAATAATTTTGATTTTCAAAAAGAAATTTTGAAAAATAGAAAACAAAATTCGAAAACAAAATTCGAAAACAAAATTCGAAAACAAAATTCAAAATAATTTTTTATAAAAAAAAGTCGAATTTGAAAAAGTATAATTTGAAAACATTTTTAGTTTTTATTATTTCATTTTTTATTTATTTTTTATTATATATAGAACAATGGTATAAAAGTATTTTGCCACTTAATGAAGAAAATATTTTTGAAAATATATATTTATTAGTGGTAAACATGAAGGGGAAATGCCACTAATACAACTTTCTTAATACCACTTTTCACTTATACACTAACCAAATATACCACCAGATTTTTAATGGTCAAAATACCATTGTACCCTTAAATAATTAAACCTAAATTACTCTTCTTCTCCCCCCCACAACAGACACAGAGGTGTCTCTCACCGGAGATATCAGATAGGATTCACACTCGTCAGATCCCAATTGAGACCTGAGTTCTCAAAGAACTGTCTATCAGCTCTGCTGTAGAACCCAGCGTTGATCGCACTGCTTCCGCCGAGAACACGGCCTCTCGCGTTGGGCACTCCTTCCTCGGAGACGAAGGACTGAGCGGGAGAGTCGAAGCTGTTGACGTCTGTGAGTCGTCAAGAAACCGTCGTGTGTCATCACGTTAGGTCTGGTGTACGGAAAGCCGCCGCGCTCGAGGAGAAGGACGCGGAAGGATTGGGAGAGTGTGGCAGCGAGTGGACATCCCGCCGTTCCTCCACCGACGATTATGTAGTCGTAGTAATCCTCCGACGCTAAATCGGTCGCGTTCGTCACGAATCGCATGAACTAGGATCTGCAAACGTAAGATGCAAACTATCAATCATCGCTTTCTACAAGAATCTTTCAAGCATAAGTAAAGATTTTTCGGGAAAATTCTAGGGAAACTTACATCGATTAGCCTGTGGCCTTGCGTTAGACAGAGAAACTGATCCAAGAAGAAGAAGAAGCACCGTGTAGAGAAGATAAGAGTCCATCAGCTTACTCATTTCTCGCTCTTCAGTTCTTCTCAGAGGAGAAAGAAAATTAAAATTATCTCGGGAAAGAGAGAATTTTTGTCAGTTACAAGTTATGAATAATTCTGAAGATTTATTGATCATTTGTAATGGTTTCTAAGTTATTTATAATGGTTTATATATACTCTGGTCTGGATGATCTTGCAGCAGCCTGGAAGGCAATGGAAGGTGTAGAAGTAATTAATGGCCTTGGGTGCAAGATGTCTTGCTCTTCCTACAAGGTAAACAGCGAATCTATTCTTAAACCAAACTGGTATGAGGTTTCATGTTTTGATAATCTTGAACTAGAAGAACCAATATACACATATATATAAGGGCTGGTTGCTTCATCTAGCTCTTATGTATTCATAACATCTCTTGTAGATTTTGTATGTTTTGGACACTGAGGATTTCTTCCACAGGAAAAAGAAGCATAAGAAGAAGAGCGAGAACTTGGCACATGACAAATCATCATCGCAGCAATGCAACTTGTACAGAATAGAAAGATTCTACAACTTGTATACATAGATTTATAAATTCTTATAAATAGATATATAACCTTGTAGATTAATTTATAAACACTTTTAAATAAATGTATAAACTCTTATAAATAGCTTAAAAGTTCTTGTAAATAGTTTTATAAACCATTTTAAATAGTTTTATAAACCTTTATAAAATGTTTATATATTAGTTATAATGGTTTAGAAAATGTTTATATATTAGTTATAATGGTTTATAAATTATTTATAAGGAATTATATATAATTTATAAAGGTTTATAAATAATCTCGGTTATTGTTTTGGGTTTAGTATTGAAAAATTGCAGTTTTCACATAATTATTTTGGTTTTTGAGTTCTCAAAAACTATTTTCAGCTTACTCATTTCTCGCTCTTCAGTTCTTCTCAGAGGAGAAAGAAAATTAAAATTATCTCGGGAAAGAGAGAATTTTTGTCAGTTACAAGTTATGAATAATTCTGAAGATTTATAGATAATTTGTAATGGTTTCTAAGTTATTTATAATGGTTTATATATACTCTGGTCTGGATGATCTTGCAGCAGCCTGCAAGGCAATGGAAGGTGTAGAAGTAATTAATGGCCTTGGGTGCAAGATGTCTTGCTCTTACTACAAGGTAAACAGCGAATCTATTCTTAAACCAAACTGGTATGAGGTTTCATGTTTTGATAATCTTGAACTAGAAGAACCAATATACACATATATATAAGGGCTGGTTGCTTCATCTAGCTCTTATGTATTCATAACATCTCTTGTAGATTTTGTATGTTTTGGACACGGAGGATTTCTTCCACAGGAAAAAGAAGCATAAGAAGAAGAGCGAGAACTTGGCACATGACAAATCATCATCGCAGCAATGCAACTTGTACAGAATAGAAAGATTCCACAACTTGTATACATAGATTTATAAATTCTTATAAATAGATATATAACCTTGTAGATTAATTTATAAACACTTTTAAATAAATGTATAAACTCTTATAAATAGCTTAAAAGTTCATGTAAATAGTTTTATAAACCATTTTAAATAGTTTTATAAACCTTAATAAAATGTTTATATATTAGTTATAATGGTTTAGAAAATGTTTATATATTAGTTATAATGGTTTATAAATTATTTATAAGGAATTATATATAATTTATAAAGGTTTATAAATAATCTCGGTTATTGTTTTGGGTTTAGTATTGAAAAATTGCAGTTTTCACATAATTATTTTGGTTTTTGAGTTCTCAAAAACTATTTTCAGCTTACTCATTTCTCGCTCTTCAGTTCTTCTCAGAGGAGAAAGAAAATTAAAATTATCTCGGGAAAGAGAGAATTTTTGTCAGTTACAAGTTATGAATAATTCTGAAGATTTATAGATAATTTGTAATGGTTTCTAAGTTATTTATAATGGTTTATATATACTCTGGTCTGGATGATCTTGCAGCAGCCTGCAAGGCAATGGAAGGTGTAGAAGTAATTAATGGCCTTGGGTGCAAGATGTCTTGCTCTTCCTACAAGGTAAACAGCGAATCTATTCTTAAACCAAACTGGTATGAGGTTTCATGTTTTGATAATCTTGAACTAGAAGAACCAATATACACATATATATAGGGCTGGTTGCTTCATCTAGCTCTTATGTATTCATAACATCTCTTGTAGATTTTGTATGTTTTGGACACGGAGGATTTCTTCCACAGGAAAAAGAAGCATAAGAAGAAGAGCGAGAACTTGGCACATGACAAATCATCATCGCAGCAATGCAACTTGTACAGAATAGAAAGATTCCACAACTTGTATACATAGATTTATAAATTCTTATAAATAGATATATAACCTTGTAGATTAATTTATAAAGACTTTTAAATAAATGTATAAACTCTTATAAATAGCTTAAAAGTTCATGTAAATAGTTTTATAAACCATTTTAAATAGTTTTATAAACCTTAATAAAATGTTTATATATTAGTTATAATGGTTTAGAAAATGTTTATATATTAGTTATAATGGTGTATAAATTATTTATAAGGAATTATATATAATTTATAAAGGTTTATAAATAATCTAAGGATTTATAGATCATTTGTAATGGTTTCTAAGTTATTTATAATGATTTATATATCCTTTCTAAGAGGTATATATATCACTTATAAAAATTCATAAACCATTTAAAATCATTTATAAGGGTTTACGCATTACTATAAGGGTTTATGAATTGTTTATAAGATATTAAAAATCATTTGTAATGGTTTATAAATCATTTATAATGATTTATAGATCATTTATAAGATGTTTATATATCACTTTAAAGGTTTATAAATAATTTATATAGTCTTATAAACAGTGAATATAATATTATCAATAACTTATAAAACCTTATAAAATTATTTAAATTGAAAAGAAACCATAAAATTATATATAAAGGCTTATAAATCGTAATGCATCTCCATGTAAATAGCTTTCATCTAATGACTACGGCCGATTTGGATGCCTAACCTATTTATTATAGCATCCATCGATAAGCTCATAGAAGCATCCATAACCGGAAAATCTGCTACTAGCGTAGGCATTTGAGCAATGAAACCACCTCTGAGAGCCTCGCGGTTTTTGTGTTGTCAGGGTCTAGCCACAAACTGTGAGGTGATTCTCCGTTGCAGTCAATCTCTCCGGACAAGCCATTGAAAAGCGTGATTTCGTATCCCAACGGTGAAAGAATGGTGTGGCGGAAACAAACCAGTTTGGTGAAGTTCTTTGCGTATCTGATCCCTGAAAACAAACCCGTCCATGTTTCTTCCAGCTGCGTCTGCAATAAAATGTTTCACAACATGGACATGAAAACTCCTACTAGATTCATCTAACGAAAAGTAACTAAAAAGAAGAGGAGTGTACCGTGCAGTGTCCATGGACGAAAACAACGTGTGGACGATTAGGCAAACCAGTGACTCTAGAGGAAACATAAGCGCTGTACCAATCTGTCACGGTATGGAACATACTTGCATACTCGAATCGAGTGACAAGCAGAGTTGGCTCCTCCATCCACTGGAGCTAAGGCAAAAACCAAAACCATAACATCAATCAACAAGTACAATTTCAACGATTCATTACTGTATTTCTTTAATTGGATCTGATCTTCCATGACAGTCTTTTGTTCCACGAAAAAAAACTTTGTAATTATATAATTTTAAATAAATCTTATAAATGATTTATAGACCCTTATAAAAAGTTTATATATTTTCATATAAATGATTTTTAAGACTTTATAAATGAATTACCTTTCTAAATATTTATAAATGATTTTATAAAACCTTATAAATATTTGGTATATTCTTATAAGTGATTTTATAAAGGTTTATAAATAATTTATAGGAACATTTATAAATTATTTATAATCCTTATAAAGCCTTATAGACTGATTTTATAAATTCTTAATAATGAATTATACTTTAATAATTTATTTAGAAAGCCTTATAGACTGATTTTATAAACTATTATAAAGTCTTATTAATTGTTTTATAAACCATTATAATCTTTTATTTCTTATAAATAATTTACAAACATTTATAATAGAATTATAGACAATTATAATAGCTTTATGAATATTTACTTCTAAAGTTTTGTAAAGATTTATAAACTCTTGAAAAAGATTTATTAACTCTTATAAATTGTGGTATGAAGAATATTAAACTCTTATAATATTTTTATAGACCCTTATATACAGATTCATAAACTTTTATAAATATATTTATAAAACCTTATAAATGATTTGTAAGTTTTTATAAATGGTTTTATAAACCCTTATAAGAGGTTTCTAACATGCAAGATAATATAGATTAGCTAGAGCCCAAGTTGCAGCAAGACTACCTTCCTTTCCCTTGTATCAGAACTTTGCAATTGATCAACCTTCTCGGTGGGAAGATAAGGGCCAGTTTCATCCATCCTAGGACCAATAGAGCCTCTTCCATGTTCGTTCCTGTCATTTACAAAGAGACTCAGAAGATGAAGGAAGCTAAAGGTTTCATCCATCCTATCCTCACTGAAGCTCCACCGGTGGCTCGGCAAGAAACTTCACTGCCGGAAACTACAGCCAGTGAGGCTCAGCCGGAGGAGACGTCTTCTGTTCCAGAAACAAGTAGCACCTCTTAAGAGGTTATTAGCCTAGTTATTCAATATATGCTATGTAAAGATGCAATGAGGCTTAGAAGTGCTTGAGAGTTTTTGAACCAGCGTGCGCAGAGTCTTAATCAATCTTTAGAATCAAACTCAGTAGAAGGCATGCAATATAAGATAAACACAGTCATATATAAAAGGATTAGATATAATGCACAAACTTTAAAAAACCAAACATTGATAAGACAAAAACAGAGTCAGTCATGTCTTAAAGTCTTGAACTTTGAGTAGTATACTAGTCCTTTTGGATCCTTCTATGGTTACATTAGCAACATCAACGAGCTTAGACTTCAAGAACAGTCTAGCAATCTCCCTAACATCATCCCCACCGCATTCATCAACTGCCACCACGCAAAACCCGCCTCGCCTCACCGTCCTCTCCATCTCCTCCACGACCCTCCACGGAAACAGAGCATCATCAAGATACGCAGTAAACGCGAAATCAAACGCACCGTCAAAAAAAGAAAGGTTATGAGGATCAGCTCTTCTCACGAGAGGAAGTGAATCCACCAACTCCACGGCGGTAACGTCAGATAACCCGATCTGGGCCATCGCCATCGGAGCGTGTCCGGCGCCAGCGGAGAGGCAGAGAGCTTTGGTGTGGTTGCGAAGCAACCCGAGATTGCAGAATCGGAGGAAGTAAGAGGAGAAGGAGGAGAGACGCGACGTCCAAGCCTTGGTTAGGGACGGAGGAGAAGGAGGAGAGACGGTGGATCTCCGGTGAATCGGAGGCAGAGAAGAAGAAAAAAGATCGAGAGAAAGAGAGAGGAAGAGAAGAGGATCGCGAGAGAGAGAGGGAGAGATAAAGTTAGGGCTAGTATGGTCTTTTGGTCATTAATGAAAAGTGTATTTGTGAAAATGTCCTCATACTAGTGGTATACTTGAAATGTGGTACCAAAGAAAATGTAGAAGTAGTACTAAAAAAGTGATAAACATAAAAAATCTCCTAAAAATAAACATGTATTTCTTTTCTTTTTTGTCATAAAAAAACAGACTCATATTTTCAAAAATAGTTTTAACTACTTTAATCACGATATCTTTTCCTTTTAAAATTTATATATATATATATTATAACAAATATGTTGATAAATGTTTTGATGATATTTTAATTTTCAAAATTTTTATTTAAATATTTTCACAAATTTTGTAATTAGCAATGAACTATTATTATGTATTAATATATATTCAGTTGGTGTTTGTAAATGGAAAAATTCAATCATGTTTTATCTATTTTATAATCATAATCAATCATGTTAAAATAGAATTATTATATTGACCTAATTATGATAAAATTTTAATAAGTTTGTAAATTTATAAATTTTAATTTCATAAATAAAATATTAATGTTAAAAATATAATACAATGATGATAAAACGACTTAGCATTAGCAAATTACATATTACATGTATAAAAATTAAGATTTTTATATATACAATAATATATTATCTCAAATGAATAAATGTAAATCTTTTTGCTAAAAGAATTCATCTTTGAAAGGCGAGTCATAATTTTTCACAAATTAAATAGAAAATAATTTTAAATATGTTTTTTCATGCATATATTAATTTGCTTAATAACTAAATGTAAATACAATAAGATAAATATATAATAAGAAGCGACAAATACATACGACGGTTTTAAACAATTGATTAACTACAACATATAAACTATAAAATTATTAATTATTGTATCTGAAATAGTTAACATGATATGGTTAACATTAAAAATGTATACGACTAATGATCTAAAAATGTATACGACTAATGATCTAAAATAAATATCTTTGTATATAAAAATGAAAACAAACATCCGCACTATTGCGTGGATCAAGATTTAGTTTATAATTAATTCTAGATTTTTGATTGTCTGATATCCCTTATACATTAAAGGAGAATCATTTTAATAAATGCGTTTACACTAAACTGGACACATGTCACGTGTAGAAGCATTGTAATAAATGTGTTCACACTAAAATGGACACATGTTACATGTAAAGAGTTTTTCAGCCAAACTCTACATAAATATATTCACACTATTTACTTTACGTTTTTTAATATAAAACTCACCTGCATGGTTCTTTTTTACGTTATTTTTACTGTTTACGAATAGAGCTGGACAAATTATTCATAAATTTTGATTCAATTCGTTATCCGTTTTGATTCGAACCGAAAAATCCGGATATCCATTACTGTACGAAGCAAATCAAATATTAAAATGCAATATCCGTACAAAAAAGCAAATAACAAATATCAATATTTATAGAAACGAATATCCAATTTGATATGTTATATGCATATATATATACATATATTTACAGAATTATATATAAGTTATATAGTATAGTTTATATAAATTTTACAATATTTTTGTTTTTAAATTATTTCATTTTAAGAATTTTATTTTTCATGTATTATTTTGAAGAAAAATGTCATTTAATATTAATTAACAATATCTTTATATATTTATCAATCATCTTTATATACTTTTACATACACATACATGTGCACATTGACGTGATCACCTTATAACTAAGTATTTACCACAGTTGAAATATCTAATTTTTTTGGAAGTTAAAATATTATTTTTCTTAATGCTTGTTTCACTATCGATCAAATAGTAGTAAAATGATTTGTCTTAATAAATTACTTTTCTTTTTTAACTATTATCCGTTTAGAAACTATAATATGAAACCATTGGTTCGACATCACGACTATCTAAGATTCATAACATAAAAACAAACAAATAATAGTAATTTTTGATTATCACAGGAAAAAAAAACAAAAAAAAATTAAACATTTTAACCGAACAAACCAAATAAATATTGATTTAAAATGATAGTTATATTTGAGGTGATTAAAAACAAAAAAAAAAAACCTAAAATCGAACTGATATCCAGATTAATCAGATTAATGTCTTCTTATTAAAAAATAACGAAACTAATAATCACATTATATGCAAAGTGCGAGTTATTACCTAGTGTACTTATAAACGAAAAATACCTTAGAATAGACCAAATAATGTTTTAGGACAAAATTAAGTCCCATTCCCATTCATGTGTAACAAAGGCCCACCATTACCTTCAGTCAATTATGACATACACAAAACTACAGAAATAAAAAGAAAAGTAAATCTGTCGTCATCTTCATTGAATTTGATTAAATTGATTTCAAGTTCAGTCTTCTCCGTCTATTTTATCATTTCGCTTGATCATTTGTCTCCGATCATAAACTAACTCTCCATTGAGAACACATGTCTAGGATCATGCAGCTAAGGTCTCTGTCGCAACAGAGAAGACCCACTTCCCGCAACAGCTGCTGCACGTGGACGAGAATCTCGCGGAGATCGAAGAAAGTTGAGTTGCGGAACTTATTCCCCAAGACTCTCTCTTATCTCGTTTAAAACTTTCGAGATGATAAAATGCATGATGTTTTTATTTTCTATATAAACAACTTGTCGTTTTAAATAAAATTGCATGTTGTTTTTTCCCGAAATGAATGGCAAAACGTTGAGCTTAAGTTGGTCCAAAAAAAATCATATTGGGCCGGAGGCCAAGACCCAAGCCCAAGCCCAAGCCCAAGCCGAGCCGAACCGACCGGATGGCGGCGGCAACGCGCGTGTGGGGAGCTCTCTCTACCTCTGAGCCGTTTAACACATGGTATGTGTGTGTGCATATATATACTGCTCGACTCTACTCTTCCTCCCCGATGTGGGACTTTGTTCATTTCATTTCATTAACCACAAATAAGTGGGCTATTAGACACTCAAGCCCAAGCATTTGTTATTCACATTTTTTAATTAAAACCAATTGGTTTAATTTGTCCAACAATCCCTCACATGAATAGAAATGACTCTTCTAAACATATGCAGACTAAATGAAGACTTGATAGACTAAAAAAAAAAACTTATTCTGAACCTGACTAGACTAGATAGACTTATCGAGAGTGTTTGCGAAAAACTTGATGTGTTTGAGTTGGTGGCATTTTTAAGCCTTGAACCACTCATAGTTAATATCTATCGGGTTTACTTTACCAGAAGGTGAACATGATGTCTTGAACCAACCGGTGTTTTATGTAGACCGAGACAACATGCATAACGCAACTTCATTTTCTCGTAGAGCTTAGTTCTCTATTGTGTTCATTGTGGCCTTGAACTATTCCTGGTTTTCATGAGTGAACTTAGAGAATATAGCCTTGCATTTATTCTACTAGAAACAGCCCCATTTCACACTCATTAGGTGATTGACCTTGAAAAGTATTGAGTAATACTCCGCTTTGGAAGCTATGGAATTATTAAAAGCTTATGCTTATCCTTCTCACATTTGTTAGCACTTTATCATCTTAGGAGCTGGGAAGAAACTACTTTGTCTCAAGTACTTTGGTTAGATTCAGTTGAGATAAGTTGTCTGGTGGTTTTATGTCGTCTTCTGATGTGACGAGATTTACCATTGTAAAGATTACTCTGAGCCCGAGCTATAGCTGATTGACTATCACAATGTATGCGTATAGCTGGGACAGGTTTCTCTCACATAGGAATATCTTCCAAAAAAATTCTAAGCCATTCAGCTTCTTCTGCTTCTTTGTCTAAGGCTATGAACTCAGATTTCATGGTGGATCTAGCTAGCACTGTTTGTTTGATAGATTTCCATGATATTGCTGCTACTCCTAGTGTAAAACCATATCCACATCTGGAGTTTGAGTTTTTAGAATCTGATATCCAGTTAGCATCACTGTATCGTTCTAAAACTAATGGTATGTTTACTGCATGCGCTAGATCTGTCTCGTACAATTAGTCAAGTACATAAGACTTTCGATCACACGTGTATACTCGTTCTGTGAAACCGCTTCACCTGAATTCTTTTTCAAGTGCATTTGAGGATCTAACGGAGTTTTTGCCGTACTTTTAGAATAATTTTTAAATCTCTCTAATATTGTTTGAGCATAATGAGATTGAGTTAAAGTAATTCCATTTGAATTTCTTGTGACTTTAATCCCGGGAATCACATCTGCTTATCCCAAGTCTTTCATCTCAAATGTTTGAGCATGTTCTTTATTTGATTGATAATGTCTTTATTGCTTCCAATAATGAGCATATCATCTACATATAGACATAGCAAAACATACGCATTTTTGGTTGTTTTATAGTATATGCATTTGTCACATTCATTTATTTTGAAACCATTTGACATCATTGTATTATCAAATTTTTCGTGCCATCGTTTAGGAGCTTGTTTAAGCCCATAAAGTGACTTCACAAGTCGGCATACTTTGTCTTCCTGTCCGGGAATGACAAAACTTTCAGGTTGTTTCATGTAAATTTTCTCTTCTAAATCACCATTTAGAAAAGCGGTTTTTACATTCATTTGATTGATTTCTAGGTCTTTTAAGGTTGCTATTGCTATTTTCCGTCTTATTGATGTTATCCTTGTTACTGGAGAATATGTATCAAAATAGTCAAAGCCTTCTTTTTATTGGAATCCTTGAACTACAAGCCTAGATTTGTATTTCCACCAGGTTTTCGTGTCATTATCCATTTATTTCCTAATGCTTTGCAGCCAAGTGGTAAATCTGTTATGTACTATGTATAATTTTGTATGATAGAATCAAATTTACTCCTAACAGTTTCGTTCCAAAATGGAGCTTCTGCCAAAGTTTTTGGAACATTTTCGACTAAAAATGCCATTAGAAATCTTCACCAAAAGATTTTTTCCTTTTGAGCTCTTTTGCTTCTTCGAGATTCATCTTCTTCTTCATTTTCTGAAATATAATTTATAGAAATCTCGATGTTTGTCTCACTTTTTGAGTTCTAGTCATTGTCTCTGTTTGTCTCAGTTTTTGAGTTCTTGTCATTGTCTCTTTCTTCTCGAGTTCGTGTTGAACCTTGTTTTTCCTTATATGGAAAGATATTTTCGAAAAAGATGCATTTCTTGATCCCATTACTATTTTTTTTAATGAATGTCTGATATTTCAGATTTATGTACCAGAAATCGATATGCATTACTATTATGCGCACATCCGATGAAAATGCAATCCACAGTTTTAGGTCCAATAGTGACTCTTTTTGGTGGCGGTACCGCAATTTTTGCCAAGCACCCCCATACTTTAAGGTATTTATACGAGGGTAAATTACCTTTCCGTAATTCATATGGAGTTTTGCCAGTTAATTTGTGTGGAGTTTTGTTGAAGATATAATTAGTGGTAAGCAACGCTTCCCCCCACATGTTATGGGATAACCCAGATTCCTGCAACATTGCGTTCATCATCTCTTTTAGAGTTAGATTTTTGCGTTCAACAACTCCATTAGATTCTGGTGAGTAAGGAGCTGTAGTTTGATGAATTATTTTATGTTCTTTACAGAATGCATTGAATGGACCATCATACTCGCCTCCTTTGTCTCGTCTAACTATTTTAATAGTTGTTTTAAGCAGATTTCCGACCTCGAGTTTAAATTCTTTGAATTTTTCTAAGGTTTGATCCTTGCTATGTAACAAATATACATAACAATATTTTGTGCAGTCATCTATGAAGGTCACCAAGTAGTTTTTTTCACCTCTAGTTTGTATGTATTTTAAATCACATAAATCGGTGTGAATTAAATCTAGAGATTTGTTAGTTCTTTTAACACGAGGTGATAGCATTTTTGTGAGCTTAGCATGTACGCATACTTCACATTTTGTTTACTTGTTTTGCATTTAGGGATTATATTTATATTCATTAATCTTTGTATAGATTTGTAGTTTACATGACCTAATCTTTCATGCCATATATTACAAAACTCTACCAAATAAGCAATTGGCTTCTTATTCATTGAAACAATTGGAGCTACAACTTTCGGAGGGACTGTCATTACATTCATCTTGAGAAGTCCTTCCTTAACATACCCCTTTCCCAAATACATCCCATTCTTCTTAATCACGAGCTTGTTCGCCCAAGACTTGTGGCGAATCCATTTTTGCTGAACAAGGTTCTCGAGACCAAGTTCTTCCTCATGTCAGGCACATGCTTCACATTCGTCAGAGTGACTTCGCGTCCAGATGTCATCTTCAAAACCACATTGCTGCGGCCTTCAATCTTGGACACTGCAGTGTTTCCCATGAACAGCTTCTCCTGAGTCTTGTTTTTTTGATAAGTGTTGAACATCGCCCTATCAGTGCAAATGTGGGTAGTTGCTCTTGTGTCATATCACCATTCCTTCGGGTTGCTACCTTCAACCATGTTGACCTCAGTCACCATTGCAACGAGATCCTCCTCAGTGAGATTCGTTTGATGCTTCTCATCTTTGATCTTGTTGCGACACTCAATAGTCTTATGTCCCATTTTGTGGCAGTAGTGACACTTCCCCTTGAACTTCTCCACATTCGCATTGATTTCAATTCCTTTGTTCTTGAAGTTTTTTCCAGAAGTCTTTAGGCCTGCAACAGTTTTGGAAGGCTTGGTAGGAGAATGGGCGTGTGCCTTTTTTTTGCCTTTGTGCTCAGCCATGTTGACACTATGCTCCTTAGCAGTGACCTTGTCAGCAGTTCGGTTTCTGGATTCCATCTGAAGCCTTATGATGAGCTCTTCAAGGCCCATCTTCTTCTTCTTGTGCTTTAAGTAGTTCTTAAAATCTGCATAGCTTGGAGGGAGACAGTTGTGAATGTCTTGCAGATGGACATTTCTTCAGCAGCGATTTCATGGCAAATGAGCTGAAACGCTTCCACCTGATCCATGATGGGTTTTGAATCCACCATTTTGAAGTCGTGAGATTTGGAAACCATATACTTCTGGCAGCCAACGTCTTCACCTCTGTACTTCTTGTCCAGGGATCTCCACAGCTCTTTCGCAATGGAAATCTCACTGTAGACTTGGTAAAATGGATCAATGAGGCGAACCCAAGATGTAGCTTTTGCATACAAAGTCATAATGCACCCATATGTCAACACTTGCAAGAGTGTGCACATCATCAATCCCGTAAGGGACAAGGGGCTTATCCTCCTCGATGAATTTGTCCAGCTTCAACGTTGTTAGGAAGAACAACATCTTCTTCTGCCATGTTTTGAAGCCTTTGCCATCAAACTTGTCTGGCATCAATCCTTGGGTGAACATGCTAGGGACAGACAAAGGAGTTTGAACTGCCACCGGACCACTTGTGTTTCCTGAGACTTAACCAGTCTGATAAAGACCAGCACCGAATAGGCTACGGTGCATGGTTTCATCAACACCATTACCCACTGGAAGGGTAGTTGTTGTTATCGCTGCAGGGATTGACGCTGTGTTGGTTCCAGCGGTTGTCACACAAGTGGCATCAATTGCTGCAACGTTGAGTGGAGTCTGAATGACATTCGTAGTGTCAATGGGGGTGTTGTTATCGTTTGTCATTGTTTTTCTGTAGAGAAAACATGAAAACGGATTAGTACTCCATTCAACAAATAATATATTATTTTAAAGAAAATAATAGTCTAAAATCGATGTTCATTTTTGGTGTTTGAACCAAATCATATCGATATAAGTCTTGATAAAACGGTTTGCAAACTCGCTTAAAAGTGTTCGCAGAAACCGTTTGTATAGACTTAGAATGTTCCAGAAACTCGCTTAAGAAAATGGTTATTGAAACGATTCATGTATAGAACGTTTTGATTAATAATGTATCTTAAACGTTTCACGGAAGATGCTATAAGCAAATTGCAAGCCCGTTTACAGAAGAACTAAAAAACGTTTCGCGGATATATATAGCAAATCGCAAACATCGTTATGAGATAAGTAAGAAACGTACATCAACAAACATTTTCGCGGTAGTGCTACAGAGCAAAACGCAAACCGTTATGAGATATGTAAGAAATGTTTCGTGGAAGTGCTACAGAGCAAATCGCAAACATCGTTTCAAAATCCGTTAACAAATCCTTGTTAAACCATTTCATAAGACCGTTTTTCAATCCAATCTAACGCTTTAGATAGAAAGCGAATTTAGAGTTAAGATTGTAGAAAGCCGATAACCGAGCTGAAATAAACGATATAATAAAATCGATATGTTAAGGAAATAAACGATTGTAAAGAGCGAATACAAGAACGATAAGAAATCGTTTTCGCAAATGAACATGGAGTCGAGATATAATATATTTTCTTAACTTTAAATATTCGCTCCGTTAGTGAGACGAAAGTGTACGAATACCGAGTCCCAGGATACAACTATGGCAGACGAATCACGTTTCACTCGTGATCACCCTATCAAACTATAAACTCTACGAAACACTCTCGTATTTAAGACTTACGCTAAGATAATTTTTGCTGTTGGTTTCGATGTGAAAAAGTTAAGAAATGAATGAAGAGGAGAGACGATATTTAAAGAGACGGAGAAGACCCACTTCCCGCAACTGCTGCTGCACGTGGACGATAATCTCGTGGAGATCGAGGGAAGTTAAGTTGCGAAACTTATTTCCCAAGACTCTCTTTTATCTCGTTTAAAACTTTCGAAAGGATAAAATGCACGAGGTTTTTATTTTCTAGACAAACTACTTGTCGTTTTAAATAAAATTGCATGCTGTTTTTTCTCGAAATGAATGACAAAACGTTGAGATTAAGTTGGTCCATAAACAATCATATTGGACCGGAGGCCAAGACCCTCGAGCCGAGCCGGTAGCGGCAGAACGCGCGAGGTGAGCTCTCGTTACCTCTGAGCCATTTAACACATTGTACTTCTGTCTCGTTACCTCGTGTGTGTGCATATATATACTGCTCGACTCTTCTCTTCCTCCCGGATGTGGGACTTTGTTCATTTCATTAACCACAAATAAGTGGTCTATTAAAAATTCTTAAAATTAAATTATTATAATAATTTGTGGGGCTCAAACAATTTAATAATCTGTGTCAACTTTGTCTCTTGCAATATCTAGCTAAAGATCGTTTTACTGACAGACATGTTACTGTGCGCAGGCCCCATCGCCAGATGGGAGCCCGCGATTGGCTACTTTTTTTTTAAAGCTGAAAGAAAAATAATAAAATAATTAAAAAAACTTACTTGGTTTATCGAGCCATCAGTATCTGCTCTTAGAGCATCTGCATTAGTGAACCCCATGGAAGGGATTCACAAAGTATTTTTTTATTATTTTTTTTTCTGTTTGATTTTTTTTTTTTTTTTTAAAAAAATTAATTAATCGGATCAATCGCGGGCCACTACGTGTCGTGGAGCCCGCGCTGCAGTGATGATCCGGGTTCAGTGCAGTGAACTCCCAAGAGACAGGTTCATTGCTTTTGTTTATTTTAATATATTTTTTTTCGAAAACTGTATGAACTCAGATGCAGATGCTCTTAGACACTCAAACCCAATCATTTGCTATTTACATTTTTTAATTAAATCCAATTGGTTTAATTGGTCCAATATTTGTTATGTCTTGTATTGTGTCAGACAACTCTTTTGCGCTTCTTATCGTGGAATGATTGCATTGGAAGAGCTGATGAACTCAGAGGTGTAAATTGAGTTACTGAAACGTTGGCATTGCATAGTTTCAGGCTTTTGATGAATGTGGGGTTTAATTTCAACCAAAACCGAAATAGTTTGTTATATTACATGATTTATGTTTTCTACTCATTGGAAATACTGCTTTCTTGATATTTTCTTTTCAGTTCCAAACTGATAATAATAATGACCAAGAATAGAGTTCATAGAGAGCCTTAAGGTAAAGTTATATATACATAAAAAAGAATCATGTTGATTCATCTTGAGGAAAATATATAACCTGAAGATTGTTTTAGATGGCAATTCTTTGATATAGCAGATTAACTATAGAATATCGATATTTTCAGAGGGAGACCATAACTTGAAAAGCCATGGGAATTTTTTTTTAACCCCCAAAAACAAATAGTGTTTTTAACCCATGACTTTTCAAGTTATGGTCTCCTCTGTAAATATACATTGAATGACTAACAGAAAAGAACAAAAATTTATTTGTCCTAACACCGTACTTAACATAGATGTGCATGTTCTCTAAAAAAAGCTATGATTTGCATTTTGTAATGTTCTTCACCGATTTCGAGCCCAAACAATGATAGAAAACAGTGAAGGAGCTTTGATTTTTAATCTTTGTAAAACACTGAATTTAACAAAAAAATATGATGATAAAGGAAAGGAGACTTGGGACCACGACTAAGCTATTATAACAAAAGCACAAAGAAGTTACGTAGAAAATGTCTCTCACCGCAACTTAACTAGAACTGAACTTGATTGTTCTGAGGTATAAATATATTGAAGTTTGTACTCTCTGAGACTCTTTATCACTTTGCAATTTTATCCTAAGCCACATTCCACTTGACAGACACATTATGAGTGTTCTTTGTCCATCTTACCCTTCTTTCAACTCAAACATTATTTTCTCTATGTAAACATCCTATTCTTCTCTCGGTATCTAAACTGAATCCAAGAACATAACCCTATTAACATCAACCGAAACAATCCATTGTCAATAGCATCAACCTAAATAAAACCTTCTTCTCTCCTCTTCGCTCTGTCTTCATCATTCTCACGCTTTTCTCGAAAACATTTTTTCCATTTTATTTGCATATCACCTAACGATCGAAGAAAAATGAGACAATATCCCATAAGAGCTTCTGACAAGAAGAAAGCTTTCTGTAATGGAGATTTAGGGAAGAAGAAAGAGATCGAAAAAAATTGAAAGAACAACAGTCGAGGGTTGGCGAAATCAGTTTCGTGAGGCGACAAATTTGAACCCTCTGTTCTTGACGAGATTTTTCCCAGTTCTGCAGGCATAACGAAACGGAGATCCCGTAGATTGGAAAAATCCCGACATACAAGGTCAGTTTGTGGAGAATATTTTCTAATTTTCCCAGATCCTCACACATCTCATGTGTACTACAATGGTGGACTCTATTCTCCACAAAACCATATCTCCCCATTGAAAAAGCATCTTAATTTCTCTGACCCTCGAGGGTACAAATCTAGAATGAAATTGAAATAGGATATGTCGATATCTTCAATGGAGAATCTGGTTTCGTGGTGATTCTGGCGACTCGAGATGAGTCTTGTTCGAGTCGACTCAGTATTAGAGTTTTTTAGTCTTTTGTGTTGTGATACGACGAGATTTATTCGGGAGTGAACCCGTAGAGATAGCGAGGATGAATTGAGGAGAAACAGGATGGATTTTGGGTTTGAAATTGCGTCTGGTTGTGGTGAGTGAGGAACGAGTCAGGTCGTTGGAGAGGATGTGTTGTGTTTATTGGAGAGGAGAAGCTTAACTCAACAATTGATTCCACCAACTCGAGTCGTTCTTCCTGGGTTAATTCAAAAGTCCTGGTGCTCAAGCGCTCTCTCTCTCTCTCTCTCTCTCTCTCTCTCTGTTGGAGGAAGATGACAAATTTGATTAAACTTTGTTTGTGGATGTGGACACAAAACTTTTTCCACAACTTTTGTTTTCTATCCATATATTATTGGTTTCCGTTACAGTTTTTGGCAGTAACATGAAATTGTATCAAAAACATATTTGTTGGCTTTGATTTAGTCCACAACTTATATCAAAATAGAGAAGTTATGTATGGATAAATTTTTTTTTTTTCTTTTGGTGAGAGTTTTGATAGCAGTTTGTGTCCACGTTTTGTAGTATAACTTTAGTAACATGAGTCCATGTCCACGTATTCTCCTACAGTTTTGTGGAATCAAAACAGAGAGTTTGTCCACGTTATCTAGTATAAATACATTAACATCGTGTGTCCACACATTAGTCATCATTCATCCACACATCAATCTTCCACGTATATTCCGTCCACAAATCATCCATCCACGCATCACCCGTCCACACATCACCTTAGTGTCCACAATTGTCATTTTCATTAAAGGTAAAATTGTCCAAAGTGTGTCACATGTAAGATATGTCTCTAGGTGTAAGAGAATATCAAAAAGTATCCTTAGTGTAATCAACTTAATTTATTGCTTTAGAACGGTCATTGTTCAGCGTGCAAGCCCTTTTATGGGCCAGATTTAGTTAATAACTTCCTAAGCAGAAACTTATCAATTCTCCTTTTTCAATCTATGGCAAGAAAAACTTCAATATCTCAGTCACATGTGTATATAGACAGATTTATCATATACATATTTAGGCTGATTTGATCTAAATTCATTGCATATCAAAAGTTGCTAGAGTTTGCAATATATGCTTGAGTCAAAACCATTCAGGTTAGTGGGATTATCAAATGTATTGCCCTTGATTGGCCTCTTCTACTATATTTTGTCCTAAACAGTGCTCACAATGATTAAAGAAACATATGAAATGGACACTTCATTTATTTATTCAATGATTTAAAAAAGGAAAAACAGAAGAAGTATCATGTTGATAAAGAGAGGAGACCAAGAGAAGCGACTACTCAGCGAAAGGCAATGATCAAGCAAATACATAGGAAAGAAGCTGGAAACTTGGCTCAAGAAAAATAAAAAGCTCGAAACTATGTGAGAAATTTCCTTCAATTTTTTCCGTTAAATAGTCAATTTTAACTACACAACACGCGAGTAACTCTACTCCAGTCATGGAAGAGTGCAGATTCGAGACGAGTGAGTTACAGGCTTCGTTCATGACAGCGACTCCATTATGGTATGATTCATGGAGTTTATGCGAAGTTGCAGATCGCACAAGGAGTATTCAGATACATCGCATCGCTGGAATCATGTACGTTGCTCTACCGGCGGTGGAGATAACTCAACCGGACAATCTAGTGGTTCTGGAAGTTGCGGGAGATGGATATTTCTCGGCCTTCTCCACATCACTACCATCCAATGAGCCGCCTCCTATGGTCAACGGTGCAATACGTGACCTTTTTGTTTCCTCGGCTCTCCATATTCAGTCGCAGGTCTGTTTTCTCTTTTTTACCTCTCTTCTGCTATTATTTGTATGAAATTATCATTGAATAGTCAGGAGTATTAGTATTTTACGTATCTATTATTGTCCAAACAAATTGAAGTTCGATTTAATGCGACAAAAATGCAAATTCAATTAATGCTGCTATGACAAATTTTAAAAGGGGTAAGTTAAGTTCCATCGAATTCTAATTTTGGTGTCAAATTGGTATAAAAATGACCAAAATATTCATCTTTGTTATCTCAGTCTTTCTACCAAATAGAAAAAAGTGTATTTTCAGAATATTACCCACCAACCCCTAGAACGCTATAGGCATTATACAATATGTAAATATATTAAATAATATTATGTTAGAAGAAAACCCTCAAAGATTCGTACATATAATAATTTCCACCATATAGTATGATATTGTCGTGACCTTGGATCTAACAAGCAAGTAAATTGAATTTTGGGTTTGGACGTCACGTCCGCCCAATTGCACACACATAATTATTGGCTATGAATGCGACAGTAAAAACTTTTCCATGAAATGTGTATTTCACAGCTTCGTTTTCTCTTTTATATCACAAACTCGTTTTTTTTGTCTCTGTATTTTCTTTTGATATATAGGATTTGAAGATCTTGAATGAAAACAATTATGATTTTACAATTGATGAGTACCCAACACAAGAACTGGCCATAAACGAACTTTGTTGATATTTATTTGTTTGGCTAATTACTTTCTGGATACATGATATATAAGTTACAGTCTAGAAGAAAAGTTAGAAAGATGGTAAGCCTGTGGTGCATGTGTTGTATCATACAACTTGTATGCCCATGCTTTATTGGCCTAGATATTTCGATATTTTGACTTGGATTCGGATTGGATAATTTTGGTACTAGGCATTTTTGTATTGTTCAAATATTATTGGATTTTAGTTCTGATCTGCTTGGTACTCTCCAAGTTCAGATTCAAAAAAAGAATTTTAAACCAAGAAAATCGATTTCAATTATATCTATTATGTGTATTTATCTAAAATATTGAAAATCCAAAAAATAAACTAAATACATCTTTGTAAGTACTTACATCTCTGTTTTTATTTATAGCAAAAAAAGGAGAGGATTCTTGTTCTCGAAATTCATTCTGAACTTTTCAATCTCTTTTGGTCCCTTGGCTAAGATCAAAAGTTTGTACAATCTTTTTTTTTGTTATTATATAAAGTTAACATTTCAACACAAAAAAACAACAAAGTGAAACCAATATAAAACATAGGTTCCATTCCATTCATAAAACCAAAGTAAGACACACTCCAAATAAATATCCAAACACTCCAAATAAGCAAGAAAACCAAATATTCCGAAATTCAAACTAGCAATAAATTAAACGTAGAGTTAAATTTTGAAATAAAACAACTAAGAAAATGCATCAAAAGAAGACAGGATAAGCAGCGGCTACTACGGAGCGGATATCTGAAAAATTTGTAGTATTCATGATCCGTTCCGTCCCAGAAGAATATCTTCATTTGTGACTAGCTTCGATCCGAAATATTTCGGATATTTAGACTTTTGGAGTTTTTTTAATATTCGCGGATTATTCGATCCGCCAATTATATTGATTTTTTTAAAAAAAATGATAATATATAACATTAAAACTAAATAAAAGCTTTTAAATATCAATTTATAACAAAAATATTAAGATCATACTCCCTCTGTTTCTATATATAAGTAATTTTGGCTAAAAGCACAAATATTTAGAAAAACACATTACAGACTTAGCATTTAACAAAAGAGAAAAAGAACCAATAACAAATTACACTTCTAATTTTGCTTTTAATTTTTTATTTAAATATTATTTTATATCATGTTACTTTTTGCATTAAAATTTGAATACAACTTACATTGTGAAACACACAAAAATCTTGAAAACTACTTATATATAAAAATAGAGGGAGTACTAACAAACAATAAGAAAACTCATATGTTAACATTTGACTTAATATAAAAAATAATTTAAATATGGAATAACCAAAACATAAATTTGAAAAAATAACTTAAAATAAAAAAACCAAATATATCGTAAAATATGTATAATAGTTTGTATATACAATTACATTACATATCTATAAATATACGGATCAGATATCCGGCTTTTCAAAAAATAATATTTGTGATTTACTTCCTTTTTTTACGGATATCACATTTTGCTATTTGTGATATCGGACTTTTCGGATCGAACGAAACGAACAACGAATCGGATCAAATTTTATGGATAATTTACCCAGCCTTACCGGCTACTCCATGTCTGTGACTCCCCTATAGAAGCAAAGTAATTAATATCGTTGACACTAAACTAAAACCTTGTAAACCTAGTAATATGTGAAAGATATTAAGAGAAACTACAAGCACGACTTCAAACCTAGCCAATGCATACTAAAGTGAGAGAGATCAAGTAACCTTTTAGCTGAAAATTATGAAATCAGGTCTCTTTCATTAATTTGTTTTATCAACAGTGTTTTTTCTGGTTCGGGCTGTATTGAGCACCACTAGTCAAACCATTTAGTCTCTAAACCGGTTTACATTAGTAGAGAAAACTGTTCATTGAATCAGAAGGTTATCTATGTCTACCACTGATCAAATTTATAAATGTAACAGATCACACAAGGATTGAAAATGGAAGAAAGAAAACAGGTGGTAATAACCGGACATTCAACTGGTGGCTCAGTGGCCGCACTCACCGCACTTTGGCTTCTCTCACAACCTTCGAAGCCGTCATTCCGCCTCCTCTGCATCACCTTCGGCTCTCCTTTGCTCGGAAACCAGTCTCTCTCTTCCTCCATCTCCCGTTCACGTTTAGCCCACAACTTCTGCAACGTGGTCTCCATCCACGACCTCGCTCCCCGAAGAAATGATGATTTATGGCCCTTTGGGACCTTTCTCTTCTGTTCCGACAATGGAGGTGTCTGCTTAGACAATGCTGATTCAGTTCGTAGGATGTTTTTTATACTCAACTCGACAGGAACACCAAACATTGAGGAACGTCCAAGGTACGAACATTACGTGTCTACACTCTCTCACCAGTTTCTCGTATCTAGAAGCTTTTCTGGTGGTAGTCTCTCAGACAATAGCTACCAAGCTGGTGTGGCATTAGCCGTAGAATCTCTAGGATTCTCTCGTGATAACCCAAGTGGTGTATCAGCGAAAGAATGCATAGAAGCAGCTACAGAAATTACTCGTGCACCGATTGTGAGATCGAGTGAGTTAGCTATTGAGCTTGGTAATGTCTTGCCATCGAGACTAGAAATTCAATGGTTCAAAGACAGCTGCGACGGATCACCAAAGCAGCTCGGTTACTATGATAACTTCAAGGTAATGTCTAAAAGAGAGATGAAGGTGAACATGAGTCGGGCAAAGCTCGCTAAGTTTTGGGATGGTGTGATAAGAATGGTGGAGAAGAAAGAGTTACCTTTTGATTTTCATCTCGGAAAGAAATGGGTATATGCATCCCAGTTTTACCAACTCTTAGCCGAACCACTGGACATTGCATACTTCTACAAATACGACTATTCAAGGACTAAAGGTCACTACATGGAGAATGGGAATAGACACAAGAGGTACGTAGAGATTGATAAGTGGTGGAAAGAGAAAGGAGAGCCTCATAAAGAGAAGGGTGCGAGAACTCGAAATGCTAGCACTACGCAGGATACTTGCTTTTGGGCTAAGCTGGAGGAAGCAAAAGAGTGTTTGGATGATATGAAAAGTGAGAGTATCGATGAACAAAGACGATATTTGTTATGGAAAAGAATTGTTGGGTTTGAGAGCTATGCTAATACATTGGTGAAAATGAAGGAAGTTTCAGTTGATGTTTTGGCAAGGAATTCGAGTTACAGTGTGTGGGTGGAGAGGCTAAGTGAGTTCAAGATCAAAAACGGTAATATGGTTGCTGATGACGCAATGGAGTTTTAGTAGAATTAATAGCAAATCTGATTAACGATATATATGCTCGAGAACAATGTTTATCTACGGCATGTTTATGTAAGACTTTCTGATGTATGCTGCTATTCCTAAAATATCTTTATCAAAGCACTTTTTATTAAATAATAATGGTAAATTGTAATTTTAAAAAAATGTGTTTACTGAATTTTTCTTAAAAGTTATGAAAAATAATTAAGGGCGTTCTCTCAAATAGCAATTTTTAAGTTTTTGTCACAATAATAAAATTTAAGAAAGAAAATGACTAAAATAGTTTCTTTTTATTTTTTATTTTTAATATTTTTTTTAATTTAAAAGCATATCCCCAAAACTCCGTCCCTTAACTCTAAACCCCAAGTTTAAATTAATTAACTTTAGGGTAAAAATACATATTTCTTTATTGATGACTATTTTGTGAAAATAAATTAAAAAGTGATATCCTAGGGAATTTCTCAATAATTAATCTCAAAAATATATCAAAATTTTAAATATTTTTTTAATATGTGGTGAAATTTCTAAAATATGTAACATTTTGAAACGGTGGAATATATACTATTTGACTTTAAAACCGAAATGGTATAATAATCTTAATGCATTTAAGCTCATTTTCAGGAGGACTTTATAAAAAAAGTACATAGAAAAAGATAAGACGCACATAAGATTCTTGGAGGTTGCCATAAACACACATCTAAGAAAAACTTTTTCCCATTCAGATTTTCTTTTCCAAACCCTTTTCAGTGGGTTAATAATAAAATAAATTAAAGTCAAATTGACATACAAATAGAGAGGGTATTTGTTCTACAAAACTTTGTATTTTCTTGTTTCACCACCTCTCCTTGATTTCTATCACAACATTTTTAAAATGAATTCAAGTCAAATTGATATACAAATAGACCCGTCGAATATTTAGACCGGATCCACTCGGGTTCGGTATTCTGATTTTCAGGTCTGTTCGGTATCATTTTTCAGATGCAAATATCATGCCCAAACCCTGTACTAGGCTATCAAAAATTAAACCACATAATTTTATAATTAAATTTTTTTTCACTGAAATATTGAAAATAATATATTTATATAAAATATGCATCACATTTTACTAGCTCAGAGATCATTCATGTACCCCGGACGGAAAATCAAAAGGCGGATAGTCTAGCACGATGTGCCAGAAAACAATCGTCTTTCATCGTTCATATGGATGCAGAACTTCCGGATTGATTCGCAGAGTCTATATGAGTCTGTTTGTTGTTGACAAAAAAAAAATGCATCACATCAATACTATTAAAATAAAATCACAAAGTTGGACCCAATTTGCTTTTGGGTAGAATACTTAAAAATAACTATACAATATCGTGATTATATCATATACTTATCATATACTTAAGCCTAACACATTTACTATTAATAACAAAACCCTAACATCTAGCCCATTATATGGTAAGACTATATATCGTGATTATTAAGCTTAAGATTTGTGAAACAATTTTTATGGAATTGAAATTGACTTTTAAATTTTAAAAATTAACAACTTAATTTAAATCAAATTGGATTACACATCGGTCACTCATCGGTTCAACCGGTTTGCTTTGGGATTTAGCAGTTTTTGCTTATTTTAACCGGTTTTAAAATAATCGAGATTTCTTAAAACCCCAATCATATTACATATTGGATCACCGGTTTACTGATTCGATCGCATATCCGGGTCAGGTTTAAAACGCCTATTTAAACACAAAAAAAATAGTACACAAAATTATTGTAAATTAATAACATTTTTAATGTTGTTAATGGAATTTTTCATCATAAAATATTTTGCGTTGTGAAAAAGCGGATCAAAATCTAATATGTCTTATTAGAGAAGCATTATAACATTTGAGTTACATCATGTGTTCTTATCTCCTCAACATTATTTGAGAAGTTATTTTTCATGTGTCATCACCACATTGATTTTAAAATAAAAAAAGAAGACATAGCTTGACATTAATTGTGACATCATGATCATTTAAGTTTAATGTTGATTTATATTTTTAGTAAGTTTTTTTAAAATATGATAATAATTCATAGATCATCATTAATGTAGCAATAACTAATAGAATATTTTACAATTCTCAAAATATAATTTAATTTTATTTATTATAATTAATTATATAACTTTTACTACTAAAACAAATTTTCAGAATTTTAGTAAGTTTTTTTAGAATATGATAATAATTCATAGATCATCATTAATGTAGCAATAACTAATAGAATATTTTACAATTCTCAAAATATTATTTAATTTTATTTATTATAATTATATAAATTTTACTACTAAAACAATTCTTCAGCATTTTATGCAGTTTTTTAAAAAGAATTATAGTTTTCTAGTCACAATATCATTAGTTTCTTTTTAATATCTACACATTTTTTGAAGTTTTGTTTAGTTTTATTTGTTCATAATTATATACCCAACAAATGTTTATCTTAATTTTATAGAATTTTATTTACTATACTTTAACCATAAGAAAAAGATAAAAGATACTTCCAAGATTATTTATTTTTATCTTATTTTACATATAATGAAATTAAAATTTTAAAGTAAATATTATATAAGTAAATAATAAAATCCAAAATTAAGAAAATTTTATTTTAAAATATATTTAACTTTAAAAATTTTATTTTTGCACATGGTGCACGAAAACATCTAGTTAGAATGATTATTATAGTCATTAGAAAAATATGTTGGTCCATCAATACATATATTATATTTCTCAATAAACTAACCATAAATTAACTATTAATGTTTAAAATATATTTTTCGTTAATTTAATTACTTAAATAAAATCTATGAAATTACATAATATGGTATATATATATATATATATATGACAGTTAATGGTTCTGAATAATACTCACTCCGTTCTTAAATATAAGATGTTCTAGGAAAAACACGATTATTAAGAAAATTATTTTTTATCTAAAAAATATTATTAAAACTATAAATTAAAACTATTCAACCAATTACAAAATAAAACTATTAAATTTGATTGGTTACACAGATTTTGATAAAGTTAAAGTTACCTACAAATATGAAAACATCTTACATATTAAAAGACAATTTTTTTATCTAAACATTTTACCTTTCAGAACGGATGGAGTAAGATTTAATAACAATTTTTATATCTTCTTTCATTTTTGTTTAATTTTATATTAATAAAATTAATTTAATAATTAATTTAACCATATCATTAAAATTTGTAGTTTTCTGTATATATAAAATTTTGAATTTTTTAAAAAGTACTATAAATTACTAAAACTGTTAAGAGACTCACATTGAAAATTTTGTGATCAGTGTTTAATTTTTTTTTATAACAAGACACAAATCAGCTGACAGAAAAATAAACAAGATACAAATCATAAAACTATGTGAATAAGAAGTCTCATTTAATAGATATTCATATTAAAATATTTATCTATTTTAATATCGTTAAAATTAAATTATACCAAATAAGAAATATATAGATTTTTCATATTATTTTACAAATAAGTATTTTGAATTTTTACAAATAAGTATTTTATCATTTGTTCAATATTACAAATAAGTATTCTTTTTTGAACTTTTACAAATAAGGATTTATCAGTTTGTTTAATCATTATCATCATAAGTGTTTCTTTTTTGAACTTTTACAAATAAGGATTTATCAGTTTGTTTAATCATTATCATCATAAGTGTTTGATTTTATTACAATTGTATCATAATCATTTTTTTGAAACACTACAATTGTATCATAATCTTACCAATATTTAAGTTTTATTTTAATTATTTTATTTTAAGATATATTTATTCTAAGATAAGAAAAATATTTGATTTTAGTGTATAGACATATTGTTATTTTTTTTAAGTTTGACATTTATATTAATTTTATTATATTATTTGGTGTATATAAGATATATTGCATAGAACTTAAATGTGCTTTAGATATAATATTACTAAATTTCATCAAAAATATAAAGATAATTCTATTGTGATTATAAAAAAAATATAATAATAGGTTTTTACTTATATAAAATATGTATACATATAAATTATTAATTTATAATTTTCATAGGACCATGTAATTACGTAGATTTGTTTTCTTAAAAATATTATCTTATTATTTTATCGATTTGTGTCAAATTTTAATCCGGTCCAAGTTGGGACCGCCCAAAATTTATTAATTTATAGAGATTATTAATTTATCGAGTATTAATTTATAGAGGTTCTACTATATTCCTAAAGGGAATTGAATTATGGTAAAAATGTCATACAGTAGAACCTCTATAAATTAATAATGTTGGGACTCTGAAATTTTATTAATTTCTAGAGATATTAGTTTAAAAAAATTCTTTAATTATATTATTTATTTTAAAATATAATTATGCTAAGATAAGAAAAATATTTGATTTTATTACATAGACATTAATTGTTTTTTTTTTAAATTTGACATTTATATTAATTTTATTATATTATTGGTGTATATAATATATTTTTGCGTACATTTTAAATGTGGTTTTAAATATAATATTACTCAATATCATCAAAAACATATTAAGGGTAAAGAAAATATAAAAATAATTTCATTTTGAATAAAAACAATATAATAATAGGTTCTTACTTATATAAAATATGTATATATATGTAAATTATTAATTTATAATTTATGGGACCATATATTTACATAAAAGTTTCTATAAAAATTATCTTATTATTTTATCGATTTATGTCAAATTTTAAAGTAGTTCAAATTGGGACCGGTGAAATTTATTAATTTATAGAAATTATTAATTTATCGAGTATTAATTTACAGATGTTTTACTATACTTCGATTCCAAAACAATTCAAAGAGTTAAAATATTTACAAATAATAATGTACCGCATTACAGTTAACCGTAACAAAAATCCTGACATATTCCAATATTTTTATTTGTTTTTGTTATGTTTGGACAATACTTCAGTTGTTTTGCATATTGCCATTCAAACCTATAGCTAAGTGACGCTTTAAAACAATAACGAACTGAGTCAAACATTAAACCACATACATGAAATCCAATTATCCAAGTCTCATTGTCGACTTAACGTCCATATGCATGATTTCCACATTACATGGAATTCACAAAATTAATTTTTTTTTTAATCATTACGTTTCCATTTATATGCATCTGTTGCTATGTATAATTATATACACAGGTACGTCTATGTCACGCTTGTTTATTTTATTATAGTGCACTGATCACTATTTCTAAGTTTAACTTTTAGGTTTTTTGGCAAGAAAACTTCAATGTGTTTTTTTTTTTTTTGCAAATTTATCCCTAATTTCGAAAATCTAAAAATTTATTCACTAGATATGAGTTAACCTGTAAACTTATGTATATACTTTAAAATTATACACAATCAAATACACATATATATGGCCGATGTTTATATTGCGAGTTGACACATATTTAGTAGATTTATTTGTGGTTTTCGAGATTGTAGATAAATTTGCAAAATAAAAACAATAATTACATTTGAGTTTTTTCTTTGCAGAATACCTTTTAACTTTTGATCAATTGTTGGATATCCTCTCCATACAGGTGGTCGACGGAGAGGACCAGCTTCGTGTTTTTTTTTTTTTGGTTGAAATGTTAAATTCATACCATTTTCTGAATTACATAGTTGTGGTAGACCACAACTTATTACTAGAAGGAACGCAAGTTCAAAAGGAAAAGAGAGACAACTTCGTGTTTTTTTTTCCACTCGTTTTAGATTGCGACATGGATGCTCCTAAGATCTGACTTTTGATTTATGGCATTTATTATATACAACTGAATACAAGTATTTTTAAAATTTTATACAGGTTTATAATATATGAAAGTCACATATAAAGTAAGAATGGCGGTCAACACTTAGCTGCTCCTGTTTATTTTTCTTGAATTTTCTTTATAACCGGATAATTAATTATGAACCGTTGTAACGTTTTGATGCTTGAATCGTTAAGAACATTTAAAAAGAGGCATCAAATAAGATGTCGCCATGATACGATTTGATCTTTAATTTGGACTCGCGTGAACAATCCTTAACAAGACTATGTAAATGAACCACGATCGTTACTTGTCACATGTGTTATACGAACACTTCTATAAAATCTTATAATATGCAGTTCTTTTTATGCGTACGTCAACTTCTGTGACTATCTTATTTACATGTTTTGCATATGCTCTCAAATTTACTTGTATTAAACAGATAACTACATTTATATTCTGAATACACTCTGTACCATGGGTGGATGAAACTACAAAGACAAAAAAAATGTTAGGAATTCTAAACTTTGAATATCCTAATGAAGTACTCAATACATTCCATAAAGATATATTTTTTTTAGATTTTCATACATATTAAAAAAACACATTAAACTATCATAATAAATATATCGTTTTCTGTAATTTTTAATTTTCAATAACTTTTAACCAATAATAATTTAATAAATTCAATTAATTTTCTCGAAGTTTACAATTTTTTCATAGAAATCACAAAAGGATCAGACTTTACGAATAAGCTAAGTGGTAGCTTGTGGTAATTTTTCAGGACAAGACGTAAACTCGCACTTTAGTATCGGCTAGATTGTCGATGAGATATATTAGTTTGATCTTACGTTGCAAGTTGAACCTCGCATACTCCATGTTTGGTCCAAATTAAATGAGTGATTTACATCCAGAGGCAGTTTCTGTCTTTTTATTACAAGATAAGTCACTTTGTTATACTGAGGTAGTTTTTGGTGTAAAAGACTTAACTTGCCCTTAAAAAACTTAACTAAGCGCTTCTTTTTCGGTTACAGATATTTATGTGTGGTTGGATTTTGAATTTTGTTTTAAAAGGATTGTGTGGTGGACCCGAGGCAGAAAGTAAATTGAATTAGATAATTATCTGAGCAAAAGACCACGTGCCTCATAATTTCTTTTTCTTTGGTATTTTCAAGTCCTTACTTTTTTTTTGTGGCCACATAATTCTAGTTGCGATCCAGACTTTTAAATTGTGAATTCTAACCCCTCAACGTGTTGTTTGGTATGTAACTTGCTGCTCACCGCCGACTCGTCGTTGAAGCATCGCCTCCGCATCACTCCACCATGCTCAGCTCTACCTTAACGGCTAGCTCCTACCGTAACGGCAAATCACTTACGCATCACTCTTGCCTCATTCATCGTCGAAGAATCACCGCAAAACGCTACAGCCCCTAGATCCACCTTAATTTCCGTCTGGAGTCCTTGTGGCTCATCCTCTCCGTCGTAGAGTTTGAGCTCGAGAGCAACAATGGCCAAGATTCTGATATTTTCATGTTTGGTCCTTCGTGTTTTAATCTTTATTTTTTAGACTTTCGAAGTTGCCAAACGACTTTTAATTTTATTTCCAAATTTCTAGTGTTCATTTTTATCTCGTAGCAGAGTGAAAACTAGAGAGCAACAATTGTTAAGTTTTTGTTTTTTGCTCGTTTCGCCCTTAAAGTATGTAGACATATGTACACGACACTATGTACACAAAATTTACTATCACGTGTACTTCAATTCATATGTACATTATTGAAGTATGAATTATTTTTGCGTACATTATTGTAATGATGTTTGTATGTAGATATATGTATACAATACTATGTACACAAAATTTGCTATCTACGTGTACTTCAATTCAAATGTACATTATTGAAGTATGAATCATTTTTGTGTACATTATTGTAATGATGTTTGTATGTAGATATATGTACACAACACTTTGTACACAAAATTTACTATCCACGTTACTTCAATTCATATGTACATTATTGAAGTATGAATTATTTTTGTGTACATTATTGTAATGGTGTTTGTATATAGATATGTACACCAAATTTACTATCCACGTGTACTTCAATTCATATGTACACAATTCAACTTGTGCAATAATTCACATGTACACACTGTAAAAATAAACTTGTAAAACCATATATTGTATTTTTGGCCAAAACCATAAATCTAATTTTGCATCTTAACCATTAAAATCAAAATTTGTGTGTAAAAAAAATTATCTTAAGCAAAACTAAAAAATGCTATATTTGTTCCTGAACGAAGAATTTTCTAGAATATTCATTCATATTAAGAATTCCATGAATATTTAGAAATTTTATCTTTATAGAACAAGAAAAATCTAAAAATTATATTTTCTTTTTAAAAAGTAATTTTTCCATCAAAGATTGTGTTTCTATTCTTTGACTTATAGAATTTTTTTCTCTTTCTAGGTTTTGGTTAAAGAATATATAGAGTATAAGCCAAGTCAAATATTGTCACGTGTACACATATATTTCACTGTCCCCATGTACAAAGTTTTATGAAAAATCACATGTACACTGGTACATTTTGTACATTGCTCAATTTATGATATTTGGTAATTCAAATATTTTTTAGTATAGTTGCTAGAAAAATTATTTGAGTAATTTGTTTTAGTTCATTATTGGATGCATCTGTTGAATTTGTATGTTCAGTATGCATATCACATGAAAATTAAAATTTGGAAGTTCATGTGTACACATATATTATATTGTGCACGTGTACATATGTATCACAAAAAAAAACACAAGTACACAAACTCATTTATACATTTCACAAGTTATGATACCTGATGATTTTAGTGAGTATATTTTTGGAGTCTATTTAGATAATTTTAGGTTTAATATAGGTGTGTATATATCATTTGTTTGTTCATTAGAGGATTAAAAATGTAAATTTGGAAATTTTGGGGTCAAAAATGAAAGGATGCAAAATATGAGGGACTAGAAATGAAAAACCCAAAGTTCTCCATCAAAATAGGGGCTAGAATGCATATTTTGAAGTATAGGGGTCAATTAGATAGGATATATTTGAAATCAAAGAGTTTGGGACAAAATCAAATTAAACCTAAATACCCAAGGACTAAATGTGCAAATATGTGAGATTTGACCATTGTTGCTTGAGCTTTCTCTCTGTGATTGGAGCTCGACAGACGAGTGTAGCGGCTCAGGCAAAGAAGCTACTGTGCTTAAGGTTACTCGCGTTCGAGATCGTGACACAATCACTTCACGCCAGAGAGATTTACCATTGTTTTTTTAAGGGATTTACCATTGTTGCTTAAGCTTTCTCTCTCCTATGATAGTTTAGACGATGGCTGATATTTATAGAAGAGCTTGATTGAAGCGGAAGAGATGCAGAGGTGAAGATGATGAAGAAGATGGCGACAGAGCTTCGACGGTAGATTCAGAACGGTTAGCACCAGAAACTAAAAGTGAGTGAAAATCTCCAGATCTATCTTTGAAATAGCACTTTGCATTTCTTTAGTGGAAATTAAAACCAAATGGTTCACGACAAAAGAAAACAAGAATAAAACTATGAGAGAGAGAGAGAGATAAAAAAGTGATTGTGACCATAGTTTCCTAATAGTTTTCTTTTGGCTAATAAAATAAAATAATAATATTTAGTTAGGACTTTTAGTTAGTGTATAGATATAAATTAGGTTTGGTTAGAAAAAACTGCTCTAGTAGTAAGAACTGTCTAATAGTGTGATAAAAAACTTAAAACTGTCTTTGAGTGTAATTGTTTCAAATTAAATCACCTATACTTTTTATTTATTTATATATATTGAACTAGTAGCACCAAAAATAAATTTATTTCTCACAATAAACGACACTGTACTCTTTTTTTTTTTTTTTTTTTTTGAGCAACAAACGACACTGTACTCATGTTCCCACCAAGACCATGTTCCCTGATTGCTAGAACCGAGGTATGTAGTTACAGAGATTCGTGTTATATAAAATTGCGTTTACGTGCTTAGGATTCATATATATATATATATATATATATATATATATATATATATATATATATATATATATATATATATATATATATCTTTATAAGTTTGAATGCTAAGTTTTTTAATTTGAATGCTAAGTTTTTTATCAAGATATATCTTTATAAGTTTTTGTATTTACATTTTCAGATCTCTTTTCCTTTCATCTACCGATATTAATATGTCAAAAGATCGTTAAATTGTACATATATATTATGTTGAGTTTTTGAAAATAATTTTGAAATGAATAAATATTTTTTTTTGAAATGAATGACCTGAAAATATATTGACTTCGGTATATCATGACAAGTGAAAACAAATTAAAGATACAAAATCAGATAACAAAGCTTATAAAATTGAATCGAAATTAGTCGTCAGATGAAAGCATGATACATGTCTTCGAAGTCGATATGTAATGAAACCATACAAAATAATCAACAGTGGGGTTAGAGACTTAAAGATGTTGGACATACGGACATAAACGTTCGCAATGTTACTTCCACGGACATAAATGCTCAGACACGTTACACATGATAGCATGAATGCATGATGCATCCATATCTCTAAGTTAACTATGATGTAATCTTCTAGGTTATCTACCCGATAAAAATTATAAATTGATAGAGACGGTCTAGGGAAATGAGCAATATAGAAGCATACAAATAAACAGTTTAACAGTAATGAACAAGCAAGTGGGAAACAATAGCCATGTAACTTGTGATTCCATTTATGTCTTTGCAGTATCTCATAATTTCATGAAAATTTCCAATTGTTATCTACATGATGATGATGAACCTTTGAAAGATATAACAAAAGCAGAAGAAAAAACTGAATTTGAGCAAAAATAAAACCAGTCTAATTTTCTTCTTTTCTTAATGAACTTATCCGAAGAATAACTCTCATAGAATTGAATGTATCGGATGAGAGTTAATAAATATGCTGTTCAAGCAGGATACGAAGCATATAAATTTCTTGGGACACAAGGTGATTCCCTCCAAACCCTAGCGTGAAGCTGAAGTAACTCCTTTGCCTTTCCTTTAGTCTTGTTTCCGCAACTCACTTGAAGCACCAGACACAGCTTCGCTACAACTCCCAGTTGCAACATCTCTTGTAACAAACATGGTGTCGCACAAAACCTCCCAACAGAAAGCAAAACCCTAACCGCCCTTTCGCTAGTTATCTGAGAGACCCTCAATATCTTCTTAGACACGACCGCAATAGCCGCACCATGATTCAAGAAGTCAGCTCTTCCTTCTGCACACTGACATAACATATCAAGAACCACCATCGTCATCTCTACATTCCTTCTCTCTGATGAGAAACTTTCATCCAGAAGAAGCTCGATTATCATGGAGACCGCTCCAGCTTCCACAGCTTTATGTCTATTCCTTCCCCATGGACATATAATCATCAAGATTTGCATTGCTGACTTCGTTGCCTTGTGAGAGATCTGGTCATGCAAGATCTGAACCACCTCATTAAAAAGGTCACGTTCCAACAATATGATTTGCATCGGATCCGCAACTTCAAGAATCTTCTTGAGAAGCAAAGTTGCATAGGTTCTTGACTCGTAGATCCCACGTTGCATAATCTTAGTCAACGTCTTCACAATATTTGTTACCTTCTTGTTGTTTAAAAGACTCTTGCGGGCTGTCTCCGATGCGTCAAGATGATAGAGTAAACTTAAAGCTTCATCCATTAAGCTTCTTGAAGAATCAAACCTATTCTCCAATATGTTTGAGATATCATTGAGACTCGATGAAGTACCTACTAAGTTGCTGATGATATTTGCCAAGAACTCTGGAACTTCTGCGGCTTCTAAGCATCTCGTGTTCGTATTATTCTCTGTTACTATTTGGCGAAGTCTTTTGAGGTATTTAACTTGGTTTTTATGTGAAGATGAAGAATCTTTGATGAGTCTTTCGATCTCGGATTTAGAGATTGGAGGTTTTGGGGTTGGTATTGTCTCGATGCCGTGTGATGCGTTGAGACTACACCAAGATTGGATCAGACGACGAAGAGTGTGGTTTGGTGTGAGATCGGTCTCGGTTATGACTTGTTTGGTGACCGGACATGAGTTTTTCTTACCAGTGAAGAGCCATTTCTCGATGCTATCTCTGTCGTAGGTTATTCCGGTTGAAACTATCACCGGATCCTTCATGATATCTAGAGAGATCGGACATAGAAAGAAAGAAGGAATCTCTATTTCTTGATCCATTTTGACTAGCCAGAAAATATGAAAAATAGTAAAGCTTGATGAAATAAAATCGAATCTCAAGAAATGAAACTTTTGCTTTAAAATGCAGTAGTTGAGATTTAAGAGATGAGAATTGGTTTAGGAAGAAGAGACAAGGAGGGTTGGGTTTAAATATGAAGGGTAGGAGAAATATTAAGAATTATTACAAAGTCAAAACACGGAAAATACAAATATTTGTAAACTCTTTTTAGATAGCTGTCTCTATTTATTATTTATTGTTATGACTTATCAGACAACAACGAGGAACGTATATAGATTTGACTTTTTAATAATTTTGGGGTGGTGCAACAAAAAACTAAATAATAAATGCTTTTATATAAAAGAAAAGGTGAAGAGTGATGACTTGTCAAAAGAGATGCGATTAAGGCAATGAAGTGTAAATAGTTACGAAGTCATTGGGGAGATTGGTCGTGAGTCGTGACGGTGTTGAGCACAAATAGTTTGTCTGCTTTGTGTTTCGTTTTAACTCACATGCCATTAGTTGCTGATTCCTCGCATCTCTTTTGGACATCCCCTATTTGACTTTATCTTTTCTTTTTATTGTACATATAAAACTTCGCAGCCATATTTCAAAACTATAATATTACTGTTGTAACCGAAAGTTAGAGATATTGGGTTTTTGTCAACAACAATTTGATTATTGTTTTCTTTTGGTGCCGACAAAATCAAAAGTGCCATTAACGATCCTTTGTTGGATTTGTACTTTGTTTCAGGCTGCAACTTTGATGATATATTTAGACCCATACTCCTTAACCAATTAAAACCAAATCAAACCGAAATAAATAAAGTAATTTGGATTTGATAGTACATAATAGAATAGACGGAATGAATGTTATTTTAAAAAAACCGCAGCATATGGATATGATTCGGTATATAAACCGATCCAACCAAATAAACCGAATAAACTGATTAATAAAATATACTAGTATATTTATATATATATTTTATAATAAAATTAATAATATATGCATAACTTTTTATCAATATTATATTCCTAACTATAAAATGATTTTATTAATTTTTTTATTTTGTTTAAGTTAAAAAGTTTTTTTTCTTATTTTCATCAAATTAAATAAAATTTTATTTTATTGGTAAATATTTGTGCTAAAATATATTTATATATTAATAGTATGATATTAATGTTTTTCTTATTTTTATTTTGAAAGGTAAATAAAACAGAAAATTTTATATTTAAAATCTTGAGTAAAGAATATATTTATGTTTTGATAAATCTGATTTCTAATCATATAAACTAGTTTATTATCAAAGATAAATATAGTTATATGGTTTTTTGGTATAAAACCATATAAAACAAAAATCAATGGTATATAAACCGAACCAAACCAAATTAGATATAGATTCAATATGGTAGCTAACTTTTATACACCGAAATACCAAAAAAAAACTAAAAAAAAACATACCAAAACAGGACCGAAATCCGGATTGAAAAGGCCTACTTACAAGGTATCGTTTACCAAAAAAGCTTACAAAACATCAATTTAATATGTTTATGTAGATACCAATATTAACAGTGGTCTTATTTAACATATAGTACCAATACAATATTAAACATATGGTCTATTTGTATTTCGACAAAGATAAATAAAACTAAATAAATTTTTTAGTTTTTTTTTAAATATTAAAAACTCATAAAATTTGTACTATATGAGGTTAATCCATTTTAATAATATTTACTTTATGTAATGTAACCGAGACAAACATATATTATTATAACTAATAGGTTTAGTGTAACATGAGCTTAGATAATATGAAAATTTTGTAACTCAATTTTATTAATTTTGAAAACTACAATACATTTGAATTTTTTTTTTTAAATTCATTCACAAATTGCGTAAATATACTGATGCGAGGGAGAAAAGAAAAAAAAAGCATAAATATTTTTTTTAGAAATATAAATTTGTGTATATATAATCTTTAGAAGTATTTAAAAAAATATATACACTATCACAATTTATTCATTTTATTCATAGTAAAAATAACATATCTAAATTAAATGTCAACAAAAGTACACCTTATAGAAAGAAACATTAATGACACAAATGTTTTAAGTTATGACTTATGATACAACATGTATAAAGATATCTTCTTTGAAATATTTAAACTTAAATTTATTGTTATATAAATAACATATATTGTCAAACATTAATATATACATTTATTGTAGCTCTTAAATTAGTGTGATAGATATATCTTATTTAAAATTTGAGTGATGCACAAATTATAAGTCTTCATGATTTTTTGTATGGATAATCAATACGCAGTCACAACAATAATCTATATTAGTTCAAAATGGAATAAAATATATTTAGTGCTGGATTGAAATTATATAACTAAAATGTTTTGTTTTGAGTTCATAGTTTTGGCACAAGACCTGGTAAATTAATTATGACTTTGTTCTATGTTTTCACTAGTTATTATGACTAAATTTCCTCTTAAGTAATTGGTTTGATAAACTTTGTTACATATTATAAAAACAAAATTCGTAACATAAACATTTTATAAATTTTGTTATTCTGCATAGGGTGCATGTTTTTATCTAGTATATTATTATGCAGTGCAAATACTACTTTTTGAAACTTAGTTAAACAGAAAAATTTATGAACGTCTACTCAAATTCAAGTTTCTCTAGCCACCACGGATTTAACATAATTATTTTTAGGGATGTACATGATCTTTTTTTCCCCACATGAAAGCGAAGGCATATAACATGTTTCTCACAAAAGATAGTACCAAGAGTGGCAAGTATTGTTACGGTGAGAAATCAACTTGCTAGATACCACTTTGGGTTTCCTAAGTCAATAATTAATAAACTTCAACCCCGAAAATACAAATCCTAAACTTTTCAATCTAAACATAAGCAAAGAAATTTCAGTTATCCATCTTTTCAACAGAATAAGAATAATTATAAAAAGACAAGTTGTTAATAACACCAAGAAGTATTGGAATGGAAGTTGTAACTAAGTTTTCTTACTTCTAAGGTGGCGATTGGTTTTCCCGCTACCACCCGCAAACGCAGCTTTTGCGGTCGGTAGCGGTTGTCGGCGGTTTGCAACAATCACTCAAATCGCCTTAAACCGCTTCAAACCGCTCCGAATCTCATAAATTCAAAAGCTGGCTCCAGCTAGCGTTTGCGGTTGCGGGCGGTTGCGGGAGGGTAAAATTTTTTTCTTTTTTTTTAAAACAATATATATACAAAGAAAAAATATTTAATAAAAAATTTAAAATTGAAATTATGAAAATATTAAAATATATCTATTTTATTTTAATTAATATTATAAAATTTTATAATAAAAACAATTTCAATAAATTTTCAAAAATTAAAATTATAACTTTCTAAATATAAATTTTATATTTATTATAATTTTATGATTTTTGATATTTTTATAATTATATTAAATGTAAATATTGTTAATTTATTATTTGACTGTTACCGCATTTGGTAGTTAACCAGTCATAAGTCACCCGCAAACGCACCAATTTTTAACCGCAGTACCAGTCGTACAAATCTCTTAAAACCGCTAGAAACCGCAACCGCCCGCATCCACAAACTCCCGCAACCGCAACCGCAACCGCTGCGTTTGAACCAGTCAGGCCCTAAGATTACCTCTTGTCACCTGGCTTTTGGGGGTGTCCATGAGCCTTTGGTTTGTCGCTGATTTAAGCCATATCTCTTCTTTTTAATATGGTCACTCTTTTATTAATGTGCTTATGTTTTTGTTTATTTCCAGATTTGAATTAGTCATAGAAATTAGTATTTTATAATTTGAAAATCTGAACAATAAAAAGATACGCTTAAAAATTCAACAGAAGGGAACTATTTACGTTGTATTGTTTGAGATATTATTAGGAAATATTGATGGATCTCAAAATCCACTTATAATTAAGGTAAGAGTTTATGTTAACGTGTTGCTTAAGTAACTGATGAATATATAGATCCTTTCAGCGACCTATGTTGTGTTGAAGAGATATCTAGATGAACCAATCAATATTTAAAATCCGCATTAACAACTAAACTAGAAACATAAGTATACAGAAAAGACAGTTTTTTCTATTATATTAGGATTTCTATTCTATTAGATCAGTATTAGTTAGTGATATTAGTGCAGTGAATCATTTCTTCTTTTCCGTCCACTGTTGATTTTGTGCGGAGAATGTATGTATTATTGATATTACAAGTTGATACAACTACATTGATCTGATGACTATCATAGAATAAGGAGTGTTGAGAACTCGCCGAATCGATTCCAGGTGAATCAATCCTTTTGCAAACACGGAATCAAATCGCACTCTCTAACCTCACAATCACTCAAGATCACGATGATCTAAAAGGAACAAGAAAGCAATAGAGAGACGCAAGATTGATAACCCAGGGTGTCTCTCCGATGTGGACAACTAATTCCTGGAGGTAGACTCAGTCTAGCAAATCCACTAGAACCGAAGGACACCTCTCTCAAATCGGAGATGGTGATGAACAAGGAGTCTCCACCGTATCTCTCTCTATCTGATTCTGTTACACTTCTCGAGTCTAACTTATCTCTCTCTATCTAATCCCCTTTTATATGAACCAAGGGGTTACAAGCTTAACCGGAGAGTAAGTGTTAAACCAGCTGAACAACCTCTAACCGGTCTAACCGACTCCTAACTAACCTAAGTAACAGATTAAGCTACCTAAGTTACAGCGCTCAATAAGTATGAGTTTAGATCACATACCAACATACTCCTCTTTGAGCTAAACTCCAGACTTGAAACACTCCTCCTTGAACAAACGTCGACTTTGTTCTCTTCCCGTGGATTCACCTTCTAGACTTATACCATCTGGCATGGCTCAAGCTCTTTAGGCCCGAGCGATCTTGAGTAAGCTTAACGCAGCATTAAACTTACTCACTGGAACCACTTTCGTCAGAATATCAGCTGGGTTCCTACTCGTATGTATCTTCACCACTTCAATTTCCTTCTTATCAATGATGTCTCGAATGAAGTTGTACATAGCAGCCATGTGCTTTGTACGTTCGTGGAAGACCGCATTCTTTGACAAACAGATAGCACTCTGAGAGTCACACCAAACTTGTACCGTTCCATGACTAATCCCAATATCCTCTAGTAGTCCTCGAAGCCAGATAGATTCCTTGACTGCCTCTGTGAGTGAGATATACTCTGCTTCTGTTGTAGATAACGCTACCACGGGTTGTAGGCTTGACCTCCAGCTCACAACTTTTCCTCCAATGGTGAATACGTAACCAGATAATGATCTGCTCCCATCCCTATCTCCTGTGTAGTCCGAGTCGCAATAGCCCTGAGTCTTAAATTCTTTCTCCTGTGAGTAGACTAACTGAACCTCTGCTGAGCCCTTCATATACCGTAACAGCCACTTCACTGCTTCCCAATGAATCTCACCAGGCCGGCTCATAAATCTACTTACCAACCCAATGGCATAGGCTAAGTCAGGTCTCAACCCCACCATTGCATACATGATACTTCCTACTGCGGAGGCATAAGGGACAATATCTGTATCAATGGCTTCTTCAGGCTCCTTCGCAGCTGATAGCTTGAAGTGAGCACCTATGGGAGTAGCTGTGGGGTTAGCTCCCTCCATTCTAAAATTTGTAACGACCTTCTTGATGTAGTCTGTCTGTGATAACCTCAGCAGACCCTTTTCCCTATCTCTGAAGATGTCCATGCCTAAGATCCGTCTTGCTGGTCCAAATCTTTCATTTCAAAACTTGACTCCAGTTGTTCCTTAAGCATTTTAGCGTCTTTGAGGTCTTTAGCCGCCAAAAGCATATCGTCTACATATAGTAGGAGGTATACAAGATCTGCTCTTGAGGTCTTCTTAGTGTAGACACAAGCATCTCTCTCACTTCTGGTGTAGCCTTGGAGTGTCATGAACTCGTCAAACGCTTGTTCCATTGCCGCGGTGATTGCTTGAGACCGTACAATGATTTCTTCAGGAGGCACACGTGATCCGGCTTAGACTTGTCCTCGTAAGCCTCTGGTTGCTCCATGTACAAGTCTTCTTCTAGGTTTCCATGTAGGAAAGCCGTTTTGACGTCCATTTGCTCTAATTTTAGATCCATGTTTACAACCAGTGACAACAATGTTCGAATAGAAACATGTTTCACAACCGGTGCAAACACCTCGTGATAATCTATGCCTTCCTTTTGCGAGAAGCCACGAGCCACTAGCCTCGACTTATGCCTCTCTGGAGCTTGTCCTGGAACTCCTGGCTTTATTTTGTACAGCCATTTGCAGCTAATGACCTTCCTGTCTTTTGGCCTCTTGACTAATATCCAGGTGCCGTTCTTCTTCAGAGAATCCATTTCCTCATCTGATGCTTTACTCCATTTTAACCAATCTTTACTTGCTCGAGCTTCAGCATAATCCTCTGGCTCTTCCACGTTCATGATCTCAAACATTGAAAGGGCAAACACAACTTCTGAACAGTCATAGTCATCAAACCTCGCTGGAGGTATGATCGTTCTGCGAGGCCTGTCCTTAACCAATTGATAATTGGCAAGCCTCGATCTAGTTTCTTCTTGTCCTGATGTCTCAGGATCAGAGTCACTTGAGCTGCTCTCATCAAGCACGTCTTGAACAGCTCCTCCTTGAACTGCACTGATCGATCTCTTCTCAACCTTTTCTATTACAGGGATCACCACAGGCTCCTTATCAGCTTCCTCTCGGGGTGGCTTATCTGAATGACTCACCACGTCAGCTACCTTCTTAATGTCTTTAAACATTACATCCTCACAGAACTTCACGTTTCTACTGATTGTAGATCTCTCTCCATCCAGTAGCCAAATCTTGTAGCCTTTGGTACCAGGAGGGTAACCAATTAGAACTCCCGTCTCTGCTCTGGGCTTCAACTTCCCTTGGTCCTTATGCACATATGCCACAAATCCAAACTTCTTCATGTGTTTATACCCAGGCTTCTTGCCTAACCAGATTTCTTCAGGGACTTTGAAACCAACCGCTGATGATGGGGATCTGTTTATCGTGTAGACTGAGAAAGCAGCAGCTTCAGACCAGAACTCTTCTCCTAAACCGGACTCACTCAGAAAACACCGCACCTTCTCCATGATTGTGCGATTCATCCTCTCTGCTACGCCGTTTTGTTGGGGAGTGTATGCACATGTCATGTGTCTGGTGATACCGTTCTTCCTGCAAAACTCATCAAACGCAAGATTGCAAAACTCTAGACCGTTATCAGTTCTAAGATATTTGACCTTCGTATCAACCTGATTCTCTACTGTCAATTGTTATGTTTATTTATTACATAGCAAAGATGAAACCTTAGAAAAATTTAAAGAATTTAAACTCGAGGTCGAAAATCAACTTAAAACAACTATTAAAGTAGTTAGAAGCGACAGAGGAGGCGAGTATGATGGTCCGTTCAATGAATTCTGTAAAGAACATGGAATAATCCATCAAACTACAGCTCCTTACTCACCAGAATCTAATAGAGTTGCTGAACGCAAAAATCGAACTCTAAATGAGATGATGAACACTATGTTACAGGAATCTGGGTTACCCTAGAACATGTGGGGGGAAGCGTTGCTTACCACTAATTATATCCTCAACAAAATTCCACACATAGTAACGGGCAAAACTCCATATGAATTATGGAAAGGTAATTTACCATCGTATAAATACCTCAAAGTCTGGGGATGCCTGGTAAAAGTTGCGGTACCACCACCAAAAAAGGTCACTATCGGACCTAAAACAGTGGATTGCATCTTCATCGGATATGAACATAACAGTAATGCTTATCGATTTCTGGTACATAAATCTGAAATATTAGACATTCATGAAAATACAGTCATGAAATAAAAAATGCATCTTTCTTCAAAAATATTTTTCCATATAAGGAAAAACAAGGTTCAAAACGAACTCGAGAAGAAATAGACAATGACAAAAGCTCAGAAACTGTGACAAACATCGAGATTTCTATAAATGATATTTCAGAAAATGGAGAAAAAGATGAACCTCGAAGGAGCAAAAGAGCTCGAAAAGAAAAATTTTTTGGAGAAGATTTCCTAATGGCATTTTTAGTAGAAAATGCTCCAAAAACTTTGGCAGAAGCCATGGCTTCACCCGAAGCTCCATTTTGGAATGCTGTCAAGAGTTAATTTGATTCGATCATGCAAAATTATACTTATTACATAACGGATTTACCACCTGGCTGCAAAGCATTGGAGAATAAATGGATAATGACACGAAACCTGGTGGAAAATACAAGTCTAGACTTGTAGTTCAAGGATTCCGACAAAAGGAAGGCCTTGACTATTTTGATACATATTCTCCAGCAATGAGAATAACATCAATAAGACTGATGATAGCTATCGCAGCCTTAAGAGACTTAGAAATCCATCAAATGGATGTAAAAACTGTTTTTCTAAATGGTGATTTAGGAGAGAAAATTTACATGAAACAACCTGAATGTTTTGTCATTCCCGGACAGGAAGACAAAGTATGTCGACTTGTAAAGTCACTTTATGGACTTAAACAAGCTCCTAAACAATGGCACGAAAAATTTGACAATACAATGATGTCAAATGGTTTCAAAATAAATGAATGTGACAAATGCATATACTACAAAACTACCAAAACTGCGTATGTTTTGCTATGTCTATATGTAGATGATATGCTCATTATTGGAAGTAATAAAGACATTATCAATCAAACAAAGAACATGCTCAAAGGGACATTTGAGATGAAAGACTTGGGATTAGTAGATGTAATTCTCGGGGTTAAAGTCACAAGAAACTCAAACGGAATTATCTTAACTCAATCTCATTATGCTCAAACAATATTAGAGAGATTTAAAAATTACTCTAATAGTACGGCAAAAACTCCGTTAGATCCCCAAATGCACTTGACAAAGAATTCATGTGAAGCGTTTTCACAAAACGAGTATGCACGTGTGATCGGAAGTCTCGTGTACTTGACCAATTGTACTAGACCAGATCTGGCGCATGCAATAAACGTACTTAGTCGATATACAAGTAATCCAGGTCATACACACTGGAAAGCTATAACGAGGGTACTTAATTACTTGCACTACACCAAAGATTTTGGGCTTCACTATGGTAAAGAACCAGCAGTTTTAGAGGGATATAGTGATGCTAACTGGATATCAGATTCTAAAAACTCAAAATCCACAAGTGGATATGTCTTTACACTAGGAGGAGCAGCAATATCATGGAAATCTACCAAACAAACAGTGTTAGCCAGATCAACCATGGAATCTGAGTTCATAGCCTTAGACAAAGCAGCAGAAGAAGCTGAATGGCTTAGAAATTTTTTAGAAGATATTCCTATGTGGGAGAAACCTGTGCCAGCTATATGCATACATTGTGATAGTCAATCAGCTATAGCTCGGGCAAAGAATAATATCTACAATGGTAAATCTCATCACATCAGAAGACGACATAAAACCATTAGACAACTTATCTCAACTGGTGTAATCACAATATATTACATCAAATCGGCTGACAACCTAGCGGATACATTTACTAAGGGCTTGTCACGAGATATTGATGCTAAATCATCAAAAGGAGTTGGTTTAAAGCCTATAACGAATGAGGATGCTTGATTGCAACCCTACCTATCATGACTGGAGATCCCAAGACGTAGGTTCAAAGGGAAAACAAAATCAAACAAAATCTAACCAAAGCACTTAAGACAAGTAGTCTCTTCCCAGCTCTTAAGATGATAAAAGTGCTAACAAATGTGAGAAGGATAAGCATAAGCTTTTAATGATTCCATAGCTTCTTAAGCGGAGTATTACTCAATACTTTTCATGGTCAATCACCTAATGAGTGTGAAATGGGGCCGTTTCTAGGAGAATGAATGCAAGACTATATTCTCTAAGTTCACTCATGAAAACCAGGAATAAATCAAGGCCACAATGAACATAGAGAACTAAGTTCTACGAGAAAATGAAGCTGCGTTATGCATGTTGTCTCGGTCTACATAAAACACCGGTTGGTTCAAGACATCATGTTCACCTTCCGGTAAAGTAAACCCGACAGATATTAACTATGAGTGGTTCAAGGCTTAAAAATGCCACCAACTCAAACACAATGAATTTTCTTGCAAACACTCTCGATAAGTCTGTCTAGTCTAGTCAGGATTAGAATATGTATAGTTTTTTTTAGAGTCTATCGAGTCTGCATTTAGTCTGCATATGTTTAGAAGAATCATTTATATTCATATGGGGGATTGTTAGATCAATAAAAGGCATTGGCCTTTATTAAATAATGTGAATACAATGACATTAGGCTTCTTATGTTTTAAGCCCAAAGATATGTCAATTAAATGAATAATGGTTATGGGATTTGTCCCACATCGGCCAGGAGAAGGTTCATAGAGATGTTGATATATTGTCAAGCACTTGGTGTTGGTTAAACAGCTCAGAGGAAGAGAGAGCTCCCCACGCGCGCGCTGCCGCCGTCCGGCCGGCTCGGGCTTGGTGGAGGGCCTCCGGCCCGATAAGAATATTCTTTTTGGACCAAGTTAAGCTCAACAACAGCATCACAATTGTCTATAAACGACATGTAGTTCGTTTAAAAACGACACGAAGTTTATCTGTTCGAAATGGATTAGAACGAGTCAACAAGAGAGAAACTTGCGGAGAAAGCTGCTCAACGTTCCACTCCGAGATCTTTGCGAGATTTTCGGTAAAAACGTTCGCAACAGTTTCGAAAAACCTCTCCTTGTCTCCTCTTTCAATATCGTCAAAATCCCTCTGCGTAAGTCTATATTGCGAGAGTGTTTCGTAGAATTTATAGTTCGATAGGGCGATCACAAGTGAGGCGTGATTCGCCTGCCATGGTTTTTTCCTGGGACTCTATATTCGTACAGTTCCGTCTCACTAACGGAGCGAATATTTTGAGTCAAGGAAAGAGATCATATCTCGACTCCATGTCTCTTTGCGAATACGATTTCTTATCACTCTTGTATTCGCCTTATACTTTCGTATATTTCCTTAACATCCCTTTTATGTTATCGTTTATGTCAGTCCGGTTTTCCGGCTTCTGCAAGTTGTTGTTACGTACTTGATGATCCGTTTGGGTCTTGGTAATTTCATCCAGACTTAGCAGAGCTTGCTGCCCCGTGGCATCATGCTGACATACACATTGAACTAAAATAGACAGAACATGCTGTAAATTATCAAGTACATGGGATAATAATCCATTCAGATCGACTGCTAAGTGTTATTGGAAGCTCGTCGACTGAGACGTAGAGAGTGGATTTTTGTCTAGACCGAGCTGTTGTGCTCCGACATGTAGGGTGATCATGGTGCCATCCGGATTGAATTATTGCGCTCTGTCTTAGGGAATGTTATTGATTGCGTTTGTTGACTGTTCCTGCAATGCCATATGTGTTTTCTCTAATCATTGCAATGTGCGTTTCACATCAAAATCTTTAGAGGGTTGTTTTGTTGAATTCTCTCTCCTTCCAGCACCAATTATTGGATCTTAAAATCTACTCAGAAATTAGGGTAAAAGTTTATGTTAATGTGTCGAATAAGTAACTGGTGAATCTTTATATATAAAGTACACTTTGATTCCCTCCCAGAGGGTCCACGTTGGATGACACCTCATCAATTCATGCACTCTGGAAGCGACACGTGTCTCTGTTCTTCAAAGTGCACCGTTTCATTTAGGTCAGCGTCTTTTAGTTTCTTTCATCGTCTTCATCGAAACGACGCAGCCACCGTGACGATCAAACTTCAGAACAAACCTCTTACCAGAACGGTCTAAGCTTTCATTTAATTTGCGGTATTTACGTTCTCATTGACTCCATTAAACCACGAATCCTCTAACTCGCATTCAAGAAGACCATCAAAGGTAACGAATCTGAACCTATAAATAAGAACGTATGATTCAGTGAAATTCATCAATTTCTCATTCTCAATCTTTACAATCCCTATCAATGGCAAGCTCCACTTTCCTGCTCGCCGACTTAAAATCCGGTGGTTGTGCTACAATTGTTGAAGCCCGGCTTTGGAAAGGCGCAAATGTGGTGAAAAGCGTTGAGCTCACAGGTTAGACATGTTGACCTTCGACGAGCAGGTGATTCCGCGACCATTGACTGCCTATTAGTACTTTCCGGGTGGGCTTTGCTGTTACGGCGTCACTGATTTGTTGTAAGAAGCACAAGTCCTGTCGCTTATGTGGGCCTAAACTAAATCTCAGAGGTTCCTGACTTTCTCTCTACGACACAAACATCAGCACATTATCTCGATGGTGCTCAAGGTGAGTTTTGAATTTCATGTGCTTCTGATTTTGAGTATTTTAGATTAATTCGTGGATTTTGATTCGGTGCGTAGACGACAATGATATGGATCGACATCTCCGGTGCCAAAAGCCATGTACACTCTATTCCATTAGAGCTTTTGAATTGTCTTTTTGTCTGTGATTTAGTGATCTTTTGACAGCAGCGATCCAGTTTTCGCTGGTAGTTCAGAAACAGAGGAATAACAAGGGAAAAGTTTAACTCTTGAGATTCAAGTTCCATGAGCACTAATGTTTGGTTTTTGACTCTTGATCAATGCACAGAGGAAGTCATTGCGAACATAGCTCAAGGCGATGTTGAAGTTATCAACCGGGCGGTGAAAGCTGCAAGGAAGGCTATTGATGAAGGACCTTAGCCTGAGATGACCGCTTATATATAATATTGTATATTGTTTTTGAGTCTTGAAAGTTATGAAATTTAATGTGATATGGACTTATCTTGGTTTGATTTTCAGGAAAGGTGAAGGATAATGCTGAGATTCACATATTTGGTTGAGAAACACATCAAAGAGCTCTCATCTCTAGAGACATTGGACAATGGGAAGACTTATGAACAAGCCAAAACAGCATAAATTGCAATGCTTCCCAGATTCTTTCAAGAGTTTTGTTTTGATCGATACTCCTGCAGTTTCTAAGTTTGGAGAGCTTAAAAGGCACCTAAAATCCAAAAATAGAGGTAAAAGAAATCTGGTACTTTTTGCAATTTTTGTTCATGATGGAACTCCATCCATGGCGTTCACCCACATGGCTGAGCCCTCTACTCACAAAAAAAAAAAAAGAACACTGTGCCATACGCTCTTGGTTCTTTATGTTCATCATACTTAAGTCTTGAGTTAATATAATTATTTACAGGGACATCAAACGGTGGATCAAGAGCTTCAGAAGATACAATAGGATATATAGAGTATGAGTACAAGAAACATGCGCTATAAGAAGCACATCAGCAGGGTCGTGATGGAGCTTGATATGACATGCAGTGTCATTGAAGAGCTAAAACTAGAAGTAGCATTGGCAGAGAAAGAACAAGCGAAACAAGACGCTAATGTTGCGAAGCTGAGAGTGAAGAAAATGGAGGGAGACAGTAAAAACGCAACTGGCGTATTAAACAACAAATGCTACACTTTGGAGTGTATAATTGGACGAGGGAGATCAAATGGTGGTCGACTAAGTTTGAAGCAGTTTCATTCCGATGGACTAAGGAGGCAAACAAAGTAGAAGATTGATTAGCGACTACTAGGCCTTTAGACAATTCTTTTAAATTTCATTACTGTGTACCCCAATATATCTCTAATCTTCTTCATGAAGATCATTTAGTCTTCGGTTGCATAGTAATAAAAATAGATGTTGTAAAAAATAGTTTTAATTTATGATATTAATACAAGATTGTAGAATGTTTTTACTGAAAATAAAAAATATGAAATAATGTTTTGGATCATCATGTTGGACTGAAGATATATTCAAAATTCACTTAAACCCTTAAACAGATACATTAGTACTTAATATTGTAAACGAAAAAATAAAAACATAAGATTAAGCTAGAAAGTATATAAATTTTATTTTTAATAACATTGTAATAACCTGATTGGTATTTTGAAAAGATAGTAATTGTAAAAACAAAACAATATTTAATAATAAAAATTAAATAAGTTGGGCATATCTATTAAAAATATATTAATTATCTTTTTACACTGAGCCTTAATCTAGAATTATATTTTAACTATAGTTAGATTGCAATATACTCCTTCTGTTCCTTAAAGATTCATTTTTAGAAAAAAAAATTTGTTTTAAAAAGATATTTTTTTACATTTTCAATACATTAATTAATGAAAAATTGTAGCTTTTAAAAAAAATACAATTATGTTTAATAAAATCTCATTGGTTAAAAGTTATTGGGAATAGTTAATTAAGAAAAACAATGTATTTGAAAATAAAATTTTAAATGTTTTCTTAATAAGTGTGAAAAAACTATAACATGATTTTTTTAGGAACGGAGGGAGTATTGTTTTCTGTTTATAGTTTAACAAATTATATAGTAAATAGTAATATTTTTCATTTAGGTGTTACAAAAGAAAAATTCATAGAAGTTTTAGTGTATTTAAATTATACAATATTTAAAAAGTTTTTTATTTTCTTTCTTATGAAATTTTTTGAATAATAAATATAATTTAGTTTTATTTAAAACAATGAGTATCTATATTAGCTTTACCTATTATAATTGTAATAAAATATAATATAGTCGTAAGAAATATATTATAAACATTAAATAACATATAAGTAAAGTAACAAGCAAAACATGATATAAAAATATATATAACAAATTGAAATATACAATCCGCGCGTAGCGCGGACCGACCCTAGTAGTATTTATACTGATGATTTTTTGTGGAAAATGTATGTATTATTGATATTACGAGCTGATACAATTGTAATGACCCTATAGATACCAGAGACTAAAAAAGTACAAATGTATATAGACTATAGGTTCAATATGAAAAATTGGGATCTCCTTTTATAGGTGCTCGGGGTGAATTATAACAGTGATATTATCTTCGACGAGTCTTAGGTGTTCTTAAGTTTGCATTTGTTGTCTCGATCTTTTTTATTTTTCGGTTTGACCATGTCACCTCGGCACACACTTCATTGTAGCTTGGGATGAACCTACCTTCTTTGTAAGCCTGTTGTCTTCTTCCAAAATCTTTGTGATATTTGATCGGGTTTTTGGATCAAATCTCGAGTGTAGTCAAACTTGCCTCGAATAAATATGACTGAGTTAGGCAACTAATGAGCACGACCCAGAATTATGAGCAAGTTGTAACTATGCGACTAATCAAGGAGTCAACTACAGAGCGATAATTTATTTAAGTAGATGATCGACTTCAATATTTTATTCTTTTGTAACTGAGATTGACTTCAATCTTGAGGATTATTTGAGTTATGTATAGCTCATTTCCATTCTTTGAGTGGGTGATCACATATTACAGCCAATTAGATAATTTAATATATAGTTTATATACGTATACTTATGTTGACAAAACAAAACGCAACAATAATATTTGATTTAATTAATTAGTGTGCTTCTTGATGCAAGTCTAGAGAAGGATGTTTATTCTTATTAATTTTTAATAGATGTTCCGTTCAATCAGTTACCCCGCCGAAATGTTTTACAAAAATTTCCAGTGTGACCTAATCGATAAGTACATATATATTTCCAATATATATTTCCAATGTGAGCATCTCTAATAAGAGGATTCAGTTTTGGAGTTCTAAAAATACATATATATATATATATATATATATATATATATATATTAGATATTTTGGATTATGTTTCACGTAAAATTTAGAACTCCGCAATTACGTACATATATATAATCAGATATTTTAGATATTTTGGATTACGTTTCCTGTAAAGTTTAGAACTCCGTAATTACATACACATGTATAATATATATATATATATGTACTTTTAGAACTCCAAAACTAAAACCTCTCAATAAGGTTGCTCTTAGAAACTTAGAATCTGAGATAAAAGTATTCATAAGATTTAAAAAAAATAAAACACTATGTTTTTAATCATATAATAATGTTATACACCTCTTCGAAATAATTTACTAATCACATAATTTTGTAGAACTCAGATTTATATTAAGATTGTAAATTTTGTCAGTTGAGTGACCAGAATCAAAATATTTGTTCTTAAAAATTCAGTTACCATCTTCTTCATATCAAAATAATAATATTTTCTTGTGAATACTTTTTATTTTCACCAAATTTATTTTTTGAATTATACAGCGGTATTTTGGCTTCACATAAGTGGTCCAGACTAATCCCGTGTTGCCACATATCAGTCCTCTATTCCTGGCGACGCCGAAATGTTAATTCTCCAGTGGTCAGAATTTAATTCTGGTGGCTTTACCGTATTGGACTTTTGCCTTCAAGTTAATTACCACCAGGCTACAAGTCCTTGTTGTATTTTCACCAATTTAATCTTTGCTCAATGTTTTCTTTTTATGATTACCATCTTTTTCGATCATTATTCTCCTTCGCATTTCTCTAATTTGCCACCATTTTTTAACTAAAGGGAGAACATAAACTTGATTTACCACCATTTGCAACCAGTGGCGGACCTACCAAGGTTTAAATGGGCTCAATTGACACCCCTAAAATACTCAAATTAATAAATTTACATAGGATTTATAAAAGAATCCGTAGAAGAAATGGTTATTCTATATCTTTTGACACCTCATAAACCAGTGTTCGAGTCTCCATTGACAACTATATTTTTCATTTTTTTAGAAAGTTATATATATGTGACACCGGTAAAATAAATATTTGGGTCTGCCACTGTGATATATGGTGTTTTATACATCTTGTATATATGCTTTCCAATTGGTTTTCAAGTCTTTATCGAGTCTTTCTAGTCCTTTTCGAGTCATTACAGGTCTCGAGTTGCATTGGATGGCAGATGGACCAGCTGGAGGAAAAGAGTACAATTTGGAGTTTTTCACGCAGAACAGTCTGACGACTGCTCCGACCAAGCAGAACAACCAAGCGGAGCAACCCGAGTGACTGTTCCCGCGGCAGAGATTTTTAAGGAAACTACAATCATTACGGGATTTGCCCTAATTATCCTTATTTTCTCTCCCAGCCGCCTGTGGCTTTTGATATATCATATTTTCTGCTTCTCTTTATCATTCTATGCTGTTTTAGACACAAGAAACCAGACCTTAGAGTTGGAGACTTGAGATTTTGCTACTTTGTAAAGGGAGAATGCCATCTCTCTCGATTTAGAGAAGAACCCTCTGAACCCTATTACTTTATTTCAGTCATATTTCATGTTGCTTTATATCTCTGTCTCTGTGTTTTCTTGCTCCATGGCTGAGTAGCCAGCTTGCTTAGTCTAGGGTGTTAGGGTGTTAGATCCGTGAGCTTGACATAAATAAGTTATAAATCGATTGTCTTCATTCATTGTTGTTCTTAAGGCTTGCATCAAGTTAACCACTTAGTGTCTGATTCTAGGTTTAATTTATTCATCAAAAGTGTTATAGGTTGCTAGACATAACTTGAATGAGCATTGCATCCCTAACCAGCGAAAGTAGATGTTAGGGTGTTTTGTGAACATATCGGACTTGACCTCTATTGCTTGCTGTCGCATCTTGATCCAAACGAGAGTTTAGGTATCAAGATCGATCAGCATAGGGAGCAGTACCACGACAGTGGGCTGTTCTACTTGAATGATCCGAGTTCTAGACTTGCTCTTAATTAAACTTGAATAATTGTGTGGCTCACACTTGCTTAACACCCGATCAAACCACCCTAGGCTAGCATTTTTAATTATCTGAATTTTTTAATTGATCTTGTTACTTGTTTCTCACGAAACCCTCAAATCTTAAAACCCCCATATTGTTTTAGCTTGATATTGATCCCATAAAAATAAAGTGTAAACGTTGGTCTCTGTGAATTCGATCCTAAAGTGCTACATCGACATACCATTCGATTGTGGTAGTGTGCACATTAGGTTAATTGGTGTGTGTATACACGTAATATCAATTTGGCGCCGTTGCCGGGGACCATCTTTTTACCTTTATTTTTCGGCTATTTATTTATTCTAAGACCTCTAACTTGCTCTATCCTTTTTGTTGTAACTAATGTTCCAGGTGCATGATCAGTAGACTTACTCGGAGAAACGCACAAGGAGAATCGGTTACACTTACCAACCAGGAGCTAGCAAGGTTAGAAAGAACAATTCGTCAACAGCCAAGGCAAACCGACACCACTATGGGTGATCACGCCAATCAAGAGCAACTCACTGCTCAGTTGCAACAGATGCAACAACAGATGCTTCAAATGCAGCAGACCATCCAAGCTCAGCAGGATGCTGTTGAACAGACTGCTCTCGCGCGGCAGGAACAACATGCAAAAACTGTTCCAATCGGGCAGAAAAACCTTCCTTGCAACATCCTTACTACGCGCTCGAAAAAGTCTAGTACAGAGAAAGGTGTTCTCTGGTCTCTCTACAGAAATTCCAATGGAGCATATTGAGAGCTTCGAAAAAGTCTGCAGTTTCACTCGCGCGAATGGTGTTCCACCAGATTACATCAGGTGCATGTTATTCCCATTCTCTCTTGATGGAAAAGCTGCACGGTGGTTGAACTCTCTCCCTACCGGCTCTCTCACTTCATGGGAACAGGTCCGATCAGCGTTCCTCAGCCATTTCTACTCTAAGGCGAAAACAGCTGCATTGAGGAACAAGATCACCTCCTTCAGACAGCTCACTGATGAGCCTTTCTGCGACGCATGGGAGCGCTTCAATGACTATCGTAGAGAATGTCCTCACCATGGATTTTATGATGATTATCTCCTGGATATTTTCTATGATGGAGTGGACTGGAAATACCAAGGTGCTCTAAACTCTGCAAGCAATGGAGACTTCATGACTCAAACCACTGCTGGAGCGTTTAAGCTAATCGAGAACATGGCTTCTAGCTCAGCTAATAAGAAAGAGGAGAGTGATTGCTCCAAGAAAGAGAACAGTTCTGATACCCAGAAAATAGGTGAGCTGACTGTCAAGGTTGATCAGCTACTGAAAAACAACCAAGGGCACGTCTTCAACATGGAGCAAGCTACGGCCGGGCAGATTCAGAACCAGAACCAGCGACAACCGCAGAACAATCGGCAAGCTGTTCCAGCTACTGAGAACAGTCAACCGGATGAGCTGAAGGGTATGGGTATGATGATGCAGCAGCTGTTGCAGGGTCAGCAGGTTCAGGCCAAGGTGTTGAATCAGGTAACCACGGAAATGGACACCAGGATGGGCAACATGTTCACTGAGCTGAACAACAAGTATGACAATCTTGCGATCCATATAAGAAAGATCGATGTTCAGTTTGCTCAAACAGTTGAGAGTATCAAGAGGCAACAAGAGACGCTACCTGGAAGAACTGATAGAAATCCTAGGACTGAGCACTGTAATGCAATAGAGCAGCCGTTTGCTGAGACTGTTCTAGGCGCAGAAGAGAACACAGAGCAGTCTGCTAGCTCTGGAGTGACTGGTCCTAGCGTACCTGCTGAAACTCCACCAGTGCGAGTTATGTTCCTAAGGTTCCCTATCCAATTCCACCTAGACATCTGATGAATCCCATTAGTGAAGAGCAGCTGATAGGTTTTAATAAGATGGTGAGAAGGCTTCCTAAAGAACTTGCATTCGAAGATGCTCTGCAGATTCGTCCATTGCTCAAGTTCTTTAAAAACTGTAGAGAGATTCAAGAGGAGATCAAGGTCCTCTATACCAAAGCACTGTCTACACCAACACTAAAGGTATTGCCTAAGGTTGATGATCCTGGAAAATTTATTTTCCCATGTTCCATCACAGGAACAACCTTCAAGGACGCTCTTTGTGACTCTGGTTCTTGTATGAATCTCGTCTCAAAGGCTATTGTAGACGATTTGGGTATTGCTGATGTTGAGCGTTCTCAGCTGACCCTGACCTTTGCAAACTCTACCAGAGCAGTCCCATATGGAACCATCCGCAGCCTTCATGTCCAAGTAGGGGAATGCATTGTTCCTGCTGAGTTTCAAGTTGTTGAGATGAACAAGGATCATGAGATGCCTTTGATATTTGGAAGAACATTTATGGCTACTGTTGGAGCAACCATCGATATGTCCAACAAGAGAGTCTGCTTCTCCAACATCAACAAGAAAGTTTTCTACAAGGCTGTACCCACCAGATCTTCCTCATCACACGCCTCTCGCATCTCAGTGTTTGATGTAGAAAAGCTGAAGGTTGTTCCAGAGAAGGAGCATGGTGATAAGGGTGAGAGCAGGCTGTTATCTGATGAAGATCCATGCACTGATCCTACTAAATTCAGAGGGAATTCAAGGGTAAAACAGAAAGTCCAAAAGAAAAGGGACAAGGGAAATCCTACAATGACTTTGATACCTCTCAAGTGTGATGAGAACTCCATTGAGTATGAGGTAAAGTGCAAGGGTACCTCTAAACCGTTCTCTAAAGTCAGAGTCATTCTCACACATGAGCTGAAGGAGAAAGGAGAAGCTGCTGTGAAAGGGTTATTGAGCAGGGTTTTGAAGCTGAACATGTCTGATTGTGGAGCTTCTTTTGGAACAGGCCCTCCTGCTCAACCCGACTGATCTTAGTCACCAAGTCAAGCTAGAGACTTAAACCAAGCGCTTGGTGGGAGGCAACCCACTGGTAAAAGTAAATATAACTTGGTTTTGTTTTTGTTTACTTATTTTTCGTTTTAGTTTATTGAGTTTCAGGTCAAAAAGCAGAAAATTCGAGATACTTCATAAATTCTGGGTTGCAGAAACGGAACAACCTACCCCCTGAAAAGAGCGGTTGTTCCAGGCGATCATCTGACGATAGAACACCCAGAATTTTCATGGAGCGCCTACTCCACTCACGTAAGTATTTCGACCCAAAAAAAAAAATTTATTCTTGTTTTCTCCTTCTCTCTGATTTATTTTCACACCAGGGACGTTGTGAAGTAAGTCTGGGGGAGGGTTTTCGTCGTTTACTAACTCGTTTCTTTCTTTTGTTTTTCTTTTGGGTCAATTTGAGTCAGTTTTTATTGAGTCAGTCAAAACTTTGTGGGAATTAGGACATTATTCTGTGTTGATCACTGACCACCTCGTGCTTTAATTATCTTATTCAGTGACCTTAGCCGTAGCGAAAGATACACATGTGGACCTGGAACACCCTGACATATCTCACTTGATTCTTCTGAAGTTCTCAGCCGATCAGGTTACACTGGGTAGACTTAACTCCACCTTACTTGAACCTAATCTTAACTGAAATTCTTCTTGTTATGGGCATTAGATCAGGGAAACGAGAACACACTTAGGACTTCTTATCCTTTTTATCCATCTTGCTGATCCTGAGTGGCTAGCTCATCTTTAGCTAGTTCCCACCCTACACCTTAGCATTTATTCCACCTTCATGCATTTGTTTTTCAGTGTCATATGTGCAGATATGTGCAAAACGGTCGGAGAAGAAAGGATCAACGCAGCCTCCTACTTGTTACTGCTGCAGAAATTCTGTCAGAAAGGAGAACAAGCGGATTAAGGGAGAAACCGCTCCATAACCAATGAACTGCGCAAGAGCAGGGGTGGAGAACCAGAATGGTTGCGAAATCAGAACCACCAGTGGCACTCAGAACCATCATGTATGACCTCCTTCTTCGTCACATCACCATATCAGTCTTGTAAAAAAAAAAAAAAGGAAAAAGAACCAAAATAAGGTGATGGAGAAGGGGATGAAATCAAAGAAACATGAGCCACTGGGAAGATCGAGCAAAGGAGTGGGTACCAAAAGGGAAGTGGAACACAAAACAATCAGTTGCCTGAACCAGATAAAGCAAAAACGAGTAGAGGCTGTGGACATCAATGGATATATCCTCTCTTGCCATTTTGTGTGATATCCTGCATCCTCTTCAATGAAATGGTAGCCCCTAAACACTCTTAACTCCACCATTAAATAACCTGTTCCACACCTAGGCCGTCTACCCTGAACGATGCTTGTGATGAGAAGCTCACGCTACTCTTAAATGAATGTAAGGAGTTCTGTCTCGATAGTGTTGCTTTTTCAGGTTTGAGATGAAGAGTATGGAGCCGATTTTTGAACAGCAGTCAGTGGGGTTCCGGTAAGGGTGTGTTGTCCTAGTTTTACTGCTTGTATGGTTCAGAGATTCGTGGTTAAAGTATGGTTGTTGAGAATATGAGAGTTCCCACACTTTCAAACCTTTCTCCCTGTTCTTGATACTTGACATTGTTTGAGGACAAACAAGGATCTAAGTCTGGGGGAATTGATATATGGTGTTTTATACATCTTGTATATATGCTTTTCAATTGGTTTTCAAGTCTTTATCGAGTCTTCCTAGTCCTTTTCGAGTCATTACAGGTCTGGAGTTGCATTGGATGGCAGATGGACCATCTGGAGGAAAATAGTACAATTTGGAGTTTTTCACGCAGAACAGTCTGACGACTGCTCCGACCAAGCGGAACAACCAAGCGGAGCAACCCGAGTGACTGTTCCCGCGGCAGAGATTTTTAAGGAAACTACAATCATTATGGGATTTGCCCTAATTATCCTTATTTTCTCTCCCAGCCGCATGTGGCTTTGATATATCATATTTTCTGCTTCTCTTTATCATTCTACGCTGTTTTAGACACAAGAAACCAGACCTTAGAGTTGGAGACTTGAGATTTTGCTACTTTGTAAAGGGAGAAGGCCATCTCTCTCGATTTAGAGAAGAACCCTCTGAACCCTATTACTTTATTTCAGTCATATTTCATGTTGCTTTATATCTCTGTCTCTGTGTTTTCTTGCTCCATGGCTGAGTAGTAAGCTTGCTTAGTCTAGGGTGTTAGGGTGTTAGATCCGTGAGCTTGACATAAATAAGTTATAAATCGATTGTCTTCATTCATTGTTGTTCTTAAGGCTTGCATCAAGTTAACCACTTAGTGCCTGATTCTAGGTTTAATCTATTCATCAAAAGTGTTATAGGTTGCTAGACATAACTTGAATGAGTATTGCATCCCTAACCAGCGAAAGTAGATGTTAGGGTGTTTTGTGAACATATCGGACTTGACCTCTATTGCTTGCTGTCGCATCTTGATCCAAACGAGAGTTTAGGTATCAAGATCGATCAGCATAGGGAGCAGTACCACGACAGTGGGCTGTTCTACTTGAGTGATCCGAGTTCTAGACTTGCTCATAATTAAATTTGAATAATTGTTTGGCTCACACTTACTTAACACCCGATCAAACCACCCTAGGCTAGCATTTTTAATTATCTGAATTCTTTAATTAATTTTGTTACTTGTTTCTCACGAAACTCTCAAATCTTAAAACCCCCATATTGTTTTAGTTTGATATTGATCCCATAAAAATAAAGTGTAACCATTGGTCTCTGTGGATTCGATCCTAAAGTGCTATATCGACATATCATTGGGCCGTCCTTTGCAATTTATTGACCTAAAAGGAGCCGCTGCGATCATTGGTTTATACAACACCGACGGCCTTAGGCTATCATTCAATCGCCCAATAATGATCGCATTTACGTCATCTCCCCACTTCCTCCACTCCCTCACATTCAATAGCCCTCTCACTCCTCTATAGTAACGGAGGAGTCCTTCTATAAATAACATTGCAGTCTAGGATGAAACTCATCACTCGCACCGAATCAATAGCTTTCTCTTAAAAACCCAGATTCCATCGATGGAGCCTCTCACCTATTGCTCTTCGATTTGAAAGTTTGTCGTTCTACTAAGACTGTGGAGGTGTTACTGCTTAGGTTCTGGGAGGCGCCTAATGTGACGAAAGGAGGAGAGCTCCAGGGAATGGACATGATCATCCTCGATGAACAGGTAACTCCGGAGAACATATGATAAATTGCTCCTGCCAAGCTCTTGATTTTACGTTTCTCTTTTCCAACAGGTAAAGCTTGGTCAACGCCCCACCCATTGAACACTTTTAGACACCTACTAAGGAAGGTTCAATCTACTCGATAACTGGGATAATTGGGTTGGCGTTACATGAACAAACCATAACTCTCCAACTCCCCGATCTCCATACACTTCGATGAGCAACCCGCGTTCAAAAATATTCAGTTGCGGGCGCTGCCAAGCTGCTCCCAGGAACTTAGGCCCTGCCAATTCACATGAACCATGTATAAAGGCAGTGAAATTCAATATTTTGAGATGTCAAACACAAAACAATCAGGGTACAGTTGGAACCTAAAGTGAAACATGAGTATAAACTGACAGATACATTTGAAAAGTGGTCTGCATATGGAAAATTAGACTAGACAGTAAGTATATTACTCCACCGAAAGTGTAATGTTTATAGTCCTAGAACGTGCATTATGAGTGTAATATATCTGGACATCCATTAATATGAACATCTATACAACATCGACAATTTGACATCTAAGTTTGTTGGACATAGTAGTCAAGAATTTACAAATCGTCAATTATGCTTTCTTGGCAACACATGCCACCTCAAAACAATAATGATCTGTATACGAAAGCATCAGACCAAGTCTCACTATTCACATTGTGAACTAAATTTTGTGGTGAAGCAGCAGTTAATCGGAGAATAAGTACATCACTTGATGACCACAGCGTTTGAAAGAACATAACCATAATTGTCACAAATGCAATGACAACAACCAAAGATTGGCCTACCCTGTAACTACATTCACGAAACAGCATGTGCACTCTTGGAAATGATCAAACTCTATCAGGTTCCAATTGTATTTGACCATGACCCCTCGAACGTATTTGATTTTAAAAACAGCATTAACGGCAGGTAGCTAAAAGAGCTTTTATCTATCTCATAACCAAACTAACAGCAAACAATCATCCCAAACATATCAACCATTGTTATATTTCTCGCTTAACTTTGATTAGACATTCAACAGAGTCCACATGAAGAGATATAACATAGAATTATCAAAATTCAATAAGAAACCAACCTTGAGGAACCGATGTTGATGTTCTTGTGAAACCCTGACACAATCAGCACAACTACCATCAATCAGCCTCTCAGACCCAAAATATCCACCTCCTGCTCTTTCTCTTCCTTCTTCTCCTTATCTACACCGCCTGGCTTCGTCTCTTCGAGGTTGGTCTGAAAATCTCTGTCTTCATCGTTGTCTCTGTCGTCGGATTTGAAAAAGAGGTCATCTAGGGATTGAGAGAGGAAATGGGAATTAGGGGGACGGATTCGGAGGCGCCCGAGTAGGATTTGGAATTTGTGTATCTGTTGAAAGAGCTCATGGTTATTCGCGATTCCATCTTCTTTTTATTTTTCCCTTCTCTTCGTTGTCCTTAACGAAATCAGATTTTAGAAGAAAAAAATCCCAAAAAAGTATCAGTTTTAGATGTAAACGTGGGTTAGTCTAAATGGTAAATATCAACTTTTAGGCATCGTATTTCAAGTTTCGTAAATGGTGTTTTTGGTTTCTTAACTTTTGTAATCCAAAATAATCTTTAAAAATATATAAACTTAGTAATACAGTAACTATAATATTTTATTTCTATATAATCTATACTATTATTTGCGAAGTAAATTTTTGGAATCGAGCTTTCACGTTAAAAGTTAGAGCGGTTAATATCTATAATACCCTTAATGAATTTTCTAAATAATTAATTATATAATCAAAAACGAATTTTAATTAATAATATTAACTTTTTGGAAAATAAGATAATTCTTATATATTGTGTTGTTATCTTAAAACATATTTTTCAATTATAAAATTTAAAAATAAACTATAAAACAATTATAATAAATTCAGTGGTTAAAGTCAATGTTATCTTTAATAAATTTTAATTAATTATACTATTATTTGCGAAGTAAATTTTTGGAATCGAGCTCTCACGTTAAAAGTTAGAGCGGTTAATATCTATAATACCCTTAATGAATTTTATATATAATTAATTATATAACCAAAAACGAATTTTTATTAATAATATTAACTTTTTTAAAAATAAGATAAGTCTTATATATTGTGTTGTTATCTTAAAACATATTTTTCAATTATAAAATTTAAAAATAAACTATAAAACAATTATAATAAATTCAGTGGTTAAAGTCAATGTTATCTTTAATAAATTTTAATTAAACATATATATTTAATTAGATTTTTGTCATATATATATATATATGTTTGATTTAATTTTTTTGAAAACATAAATAATAAGTTATTATGATGGTTTTTGAATTAATAAAAAATAAACTAATAAATATTTGTTAAACGATTAAGCCCGCATATGCGGGCAAGACACCTAGTTATTAACTATTTCTAGATTAGTATCAAAAATTCTGATCTAATGTATTGGTATAAAAAGTTATTATAGAATTTGTAAATTAAATAGAATTGGTAAATTAAATAGAATTTGTAAAAAGTTTTCAAGTATATATTTACATAGAATTTTGTATTTTGTTATTTTATCATTTTATAGAATTGTATTGTATTCTGAGTTGATACAACTTAGAACTCAAAACGGAATACTAATTTATAGTTTTTATTATAAGTATAAATGGAGTATCATGCTAATAAGAAGAATATAGAAATAGAGTCTACCACTAATTCTCAGAGACCTAATAGATGAAAAGCACTACGAAGACGCGTTCACATGAAAATTGCATTGAAGTTTTCTTTTTCTTTTCAAAATCACTTTCTATAAACTAAGTTAAGTTTGTCCAGCTAATCTATTACTATTCGGTTATCAATGCCAAACAACAGTGATGGTCTAGAGGAGGAACATGAAAGGTGGACAGAAATGGAGAGTGAGTGGATATCTTTAACAGATGATCTACGAATGGATATTGATAACCACCGTAGACACGCAGCGGATCTGGAGATAGAACTCAGAAAAGAGAAAACGGCTTCGGAGGAGCTAAACGACGCTCTTGGTAGAGCCATGCTTGGACACCTAACATCATACAATGACTTCATTGAGCAGTACACTGAGCTCCAGGAGAAGTATGATGAGTTAGTTAAGAGGCATAACGTGACGTTGGCGGGAATAGTTGATGTGAAGAAAGCAGCGGCTAAAGCTGCAGTGAAAGGTCGTCATGGGAAGAGTTTTGCCAAATCCTTTTCAGCTGAGCTTACTGCTATTAGAGCTGAGAAGGAGAAAGAAAGAGAGTTCTTGAAGAAGGAGAACAAAGGACTTAAGATTCAGCTGAGAGATACCGCTGAAGCTGTTCAAGCTGCTGGAGAGTTACTGATCAGACTCAGAGAAGCTGAGCAATATGTACAATCCTCTGAGGTAACTCTTACTTTCATCAATCTTTTGCTTGTGGGTTGGCTCTCACTATTGAATTTTAATGTTTGGTTTGTTTTGGATTCAAAAAACATATAATTGCAGGAACGTTTCAGCTTACTTGAAGAAGAGAATGCAAAGTTAAAGATGCAGATGGAGAAGTTAAAGGGCAAGCACCAGACAGAAATGAGTACAATGAAGCAATATCTTGCGGAAAGCAAATTGCCAGGGTCTGCATTACAGCCATGGTTCACGGGGAATGAGGAACATTTATCAGAAGACAGAACCGGTTTGGTCAAGGAGAATGAAGAACAAACATATAAAAGGAATAAGGCTATATCATATAAATCAACGGTTTAAATAACAATATATAAAATAAAAGGTAAACAAACATATAAAAGGAAAATAATATAAAATTTCAAATACCGTTCATAGTACTTAACATTTTAAAAATGTAATCTAAATAAAATATCGATTTTATCTTATGCTTAAATTTCAACTAAATTAACTTTGTTACGATTATCAGCTTTTTATTCTACTTTTATTAAATCGATTAGTCACAATCACTTATGCTCACTTTGAACTAGACAACTTCAAAATAAAGTAATATCCTATATAGTCGCTACCCACAATCAAATGGGTCGAAAAAATATCATTCTTTTTGAACATATTTTATTTTTATGTTTTTGAATATATTCTATTTACTAAGACCATAAAATAAATTGTAAATTAATGTAAGAATAAAACATACGAACCCGGCGCTACGCGCCGGAATACCACTAGTTTTAATTATTTAACTAGATTTTGACCCGCGCTTTAAAAGCGCGGGATTTGTTCCTTTTAATTTTTTTTATAAATATTTGTTAGTTATAAGATTAAATAATTTTTATATAACATAATCTAATCTTATTTACAAATTGTGTTGTTTGTACATTCATATGTGTTAGGCCTAAATACATAATATAAGAAGTTGCATATTTATACTCATAGAAATTAGTTTTTAAGAGTTTAATAATATAAATTTTATTATGTAGTAACTTTTACATAATTTATTTGTTATTAAAAAAATTATTATATTTTTTTTTAAAATCCCTAAATCTAATACGCAATCCTTAATCATATAAAAACAGGTATCAATTTGAGATTATGGAATAGCTGACGTGAGTAATCGACCAACATATTAACAGCCATTGGGTAATTTTTTTTTTGTGTGTTATGGTTTGTCAATAAAGCGTTTGGTGAGACCAGTAAAAATAGGGTATTCAGTTTTAGGAAAACACATGCATCATATTTAATCGTAACTTTCTAGATATTGTATTTCAAAATATAGTTAGTATTGTTATTTTCCATATATAGTGGATACTAAAGTATCTTTAAAATATTTGATTAATCATAAAATAAATCTGATTGGTTGTATTTATTGTTGCAGAAATTTATTAAAAATAATAAAAAATGACAGTGGCATTGAAATGTAAATAATTTGAAAAACTAAGGACAAAATCCTAGTAGGGATTTTGCTTTAATAGTATAGATTGATTCCCTCAAACCGGTCAAAAATGACCAATACATAAAGAAACAAGCGGCCGTTTTAAAAGTAGTTACTAAAAACGACTTTGTTCTTTGTGTCAGAAAATAAAACGTTTTGATTTGTAAAGATCGATGACTTGTCCTTCTTTCAGAAAATGGAAGATAACTAGATTTTTGGTCAACCAAGTGTAACCATGAAATGGGCCAATGGTAGTAAAACAAAACAGTGCAGACAATATATCACAACATTAAGTCAATTAAGTATTATCATATACAATAAAAATGTATTATAATTTTCATACTAGATATTGAAACTAATAATGTGGTTATTGGTATGTCAAGTTAAAAAATGGAGATATGGACTTGCTCTTTTGATGTTATTCTTTATATTTTTGGTACGTTGGATGGTAGACATTGAAGTAGTCTGATACTGATACAAGTTGATAGAAAATTCAAGTCTTACGCCTATAAGATGGATTTTGCCACGGTGGAATATGTAAGTTTATACGTATAGAAAAGGTAAATATATATGATTGGCTAGAGATGAGTTATTTGATATGGCACCAGAATGAAAATGAAGTATACAGCTAAAAACCCCGTAAAAATTGGTCAGGCTACCACATGGGATTGGAATATAGAAATGTTTGACCTCATATTTATTGGTTGTTCTAATTGTTAGATCCACATGCATTCAATCAAAATTATTTTTTGACTATGTCATGGCCGTAACGTTGCATTTTGTTGTTTTTCATAATGTTGCGACTTATGATACCAAAACGTCTTTAAATTATAAATGATCGTTAATATTGATAAACATATATGAATTTAAAAATATATAACCTCTTCTAGTGATATAGAATTTGGGTCTTATAGGCCCATTAAATTCGAAACTTGTTTTTACAAGGCATATTAAGTCCTAACAAAAGTATAAAATCAAACTAAATTGGGAGTTTAGCTATTTACTAAAGAGGTTCCCTACGTTATGAAGTAATATGTTAATAATATGCAGAGCATCGTCGGGAAAAGGGAAGTAGATGATTAAGATCATACAAGACTACTAGTGAAAGGCAAGATATAGGACTCATGGGAAAATCAGCCTATTCCTACATCAACAGATTCCAACGGTTCAGTGCATGAACATATGAGTTGTGCGAATACAAACACAAACACTCAATTATTTCATACATGAATTGATAAAATCCGGCTTTTACATACATTGACGAATTTTGCGTTAGTCAATGAAAGCAGAATCTGAACTAGCAGTTAACGTTCGGTTAAATGTCCTTCAAAAATCCGTTTAAAATAATAAACAATTAGTTTAAATTAGTTTAAACATTTGAAGGGGGGGAATTGAACTTGGGTTGTAGCATTGATTCATCCAGATCTCAGCCACTGTGCCAAACCCAACTAATTGTTTTAACTCAGTATGATGTTCTATTTATACCAAAGAATATTTCTGTGTTTTAGAATAAAACTAATGAATATTTCGTTTTCATTATATATTTATTAATAAATTACAAGATATGTGTCCAACATAATAAAAAATATACAATATACAATATTCATATTTTACATTAGAGTATTTCTATAAAATCCTTAGCATTTTTATACACGAAGACATCTCCCCAACAATATGTATATATATTAGAAATTATATAAAAATTGTGAAAAATATATATGCATTTTTAGATAAAAGTTATGCTGATAATATAATAATTTAGTTCATCATTATCAATGATATTCATATATATGGGCATACAGGTCGGATCAAATCACGTTAAATCTGATTTATTTCCACATTTCTAAGTTTCATTCAATTGAAATAAGAAAATTTGTGAAAAGATATTTATACCTTATGTTTTTTCTAAAACATAAAAATATTTATACAATAGGTTATTTTAAAAACACATACACATTTACACATTAGTTATGCATTATATATTAGAAATCATATGCAATTTGTGAAGAAAAAATATTTATACATGAGGTTTTTTTTAAACACATAAATATTCAATAGTACAAAATAAATGAAATATCATAAAAAAATGAAAACAATAAGTCGATGTTGGCACATTGGCTGATATCTGGATGAGTTAATGTATGTAAAAGCCATATTTTTTCAATTCGTGTATGAAATTTGAATTAACTGAGTGTTTGTGTATGAATTCGCACAGCTTGTATATTCATGTATTGATCCGGACCGTTGGCCTCTGTTGATGTAGGAATAGGCCGATTTCCCGGACTCTTGGTATTGGTTAACAAGGAAATTCGAAATAAATTCTAGAACCAAATCATAAAGGAAAGTGAAGCAATAAACTTTAGTTTTTTAAAGCATCTCCAATCCATCCTCAAATTTTGAGGTTTCATATTCACAACCTCAAAACTATCTTTTATTTTATTTTTGGTCCTTATTGTTATTTTTTTATAAATATTAGTAACTTTTGTTAATGTCAAGGACTATAATGCAAACTAGATCTTGATCCGTGCATCTGCAAGGATCTTTACTTTAATTTGTAAGAACATTTTAAATTCATAACTAATTGGTAATTTTTGTATTTTAAAAATTATAGTCCTGTTATATATTATTGTTTGACTATTATTGTATTTGTAATACGAATAAAGGAATACTAATATATTCATATATTAATTTTTTTGTTTCATTTTTTATTTGATATTTTAACCTAAATATTGTATATCTAATTCTATTTCAGTGGTCCATAAAAAAAATTAGAAAGAAGGTTTACTCAATCTATTAGTTCCTTTGTATTGTATTTCTTATATATATTGAAAACACTTTTATAATGGTTAATGGGAAATATATTAGTAAAAATCAAATTTTGAATACATGTATATTTTTGAATCAATTTTGGTTTTCAATTTTGTTTAATGATTTATTTAGACAAAATATGTTTTTAGTTAATTAGATTGGACGAGTTGCACAAAAAAAATTAGATTGAGTCATTTTTCGTATATTTTAAATCTGGTCCAAACAGATAATTTATAAAAATATAATGAACTTCAATTTTTTTTAATAGCATAAGCTCATTATTATTATTATTTTAATATACTGCTATTCATATTTTCAAACAACATTATATTTCTTTTTAATTATGTTATTTTTGTTTCCAAAAATTCCCAAAGATACTTCTATTTTAATAAGATAAAATTTAAATTTTGTATTATGATTATTTTAGAGAAAGATGTTTTTAGGTGATTAGATTGGACCATCCATTTTCGTATATTTTAAAGCTGGCTCATACATATAGTTTTCATTATATAATGAATTTCCAAATTTTTTTATAATATAAGCCCATTACTTTTTTCTTTAATATATTGTTATTCATATTTCCAAACAACACTATATTTTTTTTAACTGCTATCTATATTGCCAAACAAAAGCTAAAAGTATTTCTACTTTAATAAGATAGATAGAAGATATAATATTGAAAAAATATGTTGTTATTTATTTTTTCATGCCACTATTAAATATCATATATGTATCATCATATAATTAATCGTGTTTTTAACTACCATCATATAAGTAATCATATAATTAATAGTATTTTATATGTACCATTATATATATATTATATTTTTAAAACTTAATATGAAATATAAAAATCATAATTTATGTTGGTGTGTGAAATTGCTTTGTATTGTATTTTTTTAAAATATATTTAAAACATTTTTTCTAAAATATATTTAAAACATTTTTATAATGGTTATAAAAAACATTTTAGTAAAATCAGCTTTTGAATATATGTATATTTTTGAATCATTTTTTGATATAACTTAATTTTAAATTAATATTTTGGTTTGAATATGTATATAAATTTTTTTTATGATTATTTTAGACAAAGATATTTTTAGGTAATTAGATAGGACCAGCAATTTTCGTATATTTTAAAGTTGGCTCATATATATAGTTTTCATAATATAATGAATTTCTAATTTTTCTTAATAACATAAACTCATTACTTTTTTTTTCTTTAATATATTGATATCCATATTTCCAAACAACATTATATATTTTTTAGCTGGTATCTATGTTGCCAAACAAAAACTTAAAGTATTTCTATTTTAATAAGATAGATAAATAATTTTTTAACGATTTTTTTTGAAGATTCATGGTTGGAGTAACCAACAATTAAATCCTTATTTTGAAATTTTGCTCTCCTTAAAATGTGCTTTTGGGTTGGAGATGCTCTTGCCGAAAAGAAAAAAAATAGCCGTTGTCCTTGGAGCTTGTGGATATTTCGAATGTGAATCGCTCTATTTTCATCTTGACGACTCTTAATCAGTTAATTGTGTAGGTTGAATCAATAAAAATCCGTCGAGCTCAGAAGTAGAAAATTTTGGTTCGATATAGCCGAGATTAATGGAAAATATTGAATGGAGCTGACCATACAAGAGAATTAAGAACACGAGTGTTCTTTGCCATTGGGACTCCTAGTGAACTCGGACTGAACACGGACCACGTTTGTTGGACATGAAACATCATGTTGGAATCTTCTCCTTGTTTTGTAGTGTCAAAATGCAGTAGAGAACTCACACCTTGTTTCTCAACCTTAAGGTAAAATATAATATGCCCAGTTTCCAGTTTTGGGTCGAGTAAAGTTCAAGAAAAGAGAAAACTTAAAATTCCTCTAAATCAACCAATCGATCTTCGATGAATGCGTGGTGGAGTAAGAATATATCAAAGAGATTTCAGAATATATATCTCGAACAAAGAAACGTATTATTATTATTTTAGAAGATTGTTTGTAGTGCTAGTAGTTTTCCAGTATGTCAATTTTTTTGGGTGAATTTGCCAAATAACCAAGTTTGCAATAGAAATTAAGATAATAATATTGATTTTGACATTATTAACTTAGTAACATTTTGCCTATGATTGGGTCGGTTATACTCTCTCTTTTGATAGGTATCCGGTGAAAGAAAAACAGTGTGGAAGACATCATCAATTATAGTTATGGCTAAAAATGAAACAGAATTATTATAATTTCATCACGTAGTGGAAATCACACCAAACATTTATTTACCACATACTTATTTATTATAGCATGCAATTTATGATAGTGCAACTAAACTTTATTCTAAACCTAGACCTCTAAAACGTGCAATTTATGATAGTGCAATTAACCATGCACATATTAACCATGCACAGTAAAGCGTAAATAAAATTAGAACACTTTTGCAATAAATGATATATTTCATTACTTATTAAAAAGAAGTATTCTATTTCGTATAACAAAATAATATAAGAGATCAACTCTATCCCAACCGCTAAATAATAAATTTTATCCCAACCCCATCTACTTCAAGCCTCTAAATACTAAACCCTAAACACTAGATCCTAAATCTAAATACAAACCCTAAACCCAATACATAATGTGTTTAATATCACTGAAATAGTATATGACTCTAAGTCCCTAACTCATCACACAACTTCTAAATGCTAAACTTAGACCCAATTTTTGAATACTAAACCCTAAACTGCTATCACTAAACCCAAATGATCAACCCGCACCTTCTAAATACTAAACCTTAAATCCTGATCACTAAACCCTAAACCCAAGTATAGAGCTTAAACCCAAATAGAATAAAACAAAGTACATAGTATAGTACATATTGGTGAACAAAATAAAACACTTTTTATTAATCATCAAATGGAACAATACATGATAGGGTCACTAAACCCAAACTTCAACTTCACTTTCTACATACTAAATCGTAAATTCTAATCACTAAACTCTAAATCCAAGTATAAACCTTAAACCCAAATAAAATAGAACAAAATACATAGTATAGTACATGCTGGTGAACAAAATAATACATTATTTATTAATCATCAAATGGAAAGATACATGATAAAAAGGTATAGTTACATACTATTTTGTATTACATAACATGAATAGCACATTCATAATACATATTACAACTCTTAAATACTAAACCCAAAACAAACTTTAAAATACTAAACCCAAATATAAACCATAATTATCATCACTAAATCCAATTATCAAAATCTGAAAATAGTATATAATATTGTGTAGTATTAAACTAAATCCAAACCTAATTTTTGAATAGTATAGGCTCTAACCCAACACACAACTCATAAATGCTAATTCCATATCTAACTTTTGAATACTAAACCCTAAACTGCTATCACTAAACCCAAACCTCAACCCCTACCTTCCAAATACTAAACCCCAAATCTTAATCACTAAACCCTAAACCCATGTATAAATCCTAAACCCAAATAGAATGGAACAAAATATATAGTACAATACATATTGGTGAAAAAAATAACACCTTCTTTATTAATCATCAAATGAAACGATACATGATAAATAAGTATAGTAACAGACTATTTCACATTACATAACATGAATAAAACATTCATAATACATATTGTTTTACATTTCTATTCCATACGCATAAAATAGAATAGATCACAATGTTACAAAAACTGTTCATCTTCTCCGATAAATTCAAGGACATTCACAGCGAGAAAGATATGCGTAACTGGCAACATCCGTGGGAATAGTACATGTAACCGCCTCGTAAACCGAAAAGATTAAGGCGATTGAAGGAAAAGTTGACGAACCTCGCGGCGGTGCCGTTTACGTTGTCGGCGACTCCATAGATTTCAGATGCGCAAAGCTTCCCGTCAGTAGCCAAGCGAGCCGTTGCAGATGGCCATCTCCTAGGCAAAGCTACTCCAGAAATGGTTTTGGTGGTTACAGAACAGATCAAAAATGGAGAAGAAACAACTCAAGTTGTACAAGGTATGCGATTCTCCAAAGGCCACGAAGTATGTGTGTTAAGTAAGAATTATTAATTTAGTTTTTTTTGTTTATAGGTTTTACCGGTTGTGTAAGAGGACATAATAGTATTATTATATAAAAGATGCATGGTATATTGGTGTATTAGGGTATTTAGACATAGAATGAATTATAATTTGTTTGATGGTTATACAGCCTAATTTCTTTTTTTTCAAATTTTTTTTTCAAATTTTTTTCTCAAACTTAAAGAAGTTATATATTTTCTCAAAAGCATGCCATAAATAAATAATATGAAACTAGAACTCTAAAGTTCCACTTAAGTTCATACTTTATTTTCAACTAGAAAAAAAAGTTCATCATACTTTATTTTTCTATTTTGTTTTTTTTTTCCTTACACATTTATTTTTCTATTGTGTTCTGAAACTTAATATTATCAGTTAATTTTCATCATTTTAGATATCATCATGAAAACAAAAACTATTAGCAGAACCAAAAGAGGTTCGTGTTTTTTTTTTTTGTCTAAATGTTAAGATTTATAACCATTTTCTGAGTTTTACAATGTTGTGAGAAGACACAACTTATTACAAAAAGAGACAGGGGGAACAAAGGGGAGGAGAGCAAAAGGAGAGAGTGAAAAAGAGAGAACAAGAGAGCCTCATTAACTATAAGGGGAGATAAACCAAAAGTACAACTCCAAAAGGGAAGGAGAGGAAGCAGACACCGAACAAACAGATAACAATCTGTCCCGCATCGAGCGACCCACCACCTTGAAGAAAGCCTCCTGAATCATCGTCTTGTCTTTGAAGATGCGAGCATTCCTTTAATGACACAGGTTGTAGATAATCACTTGATTCAACAGCTTCAACACAGCTACGGCAAGAGCAGCGTTTGGACCTTGAAGTTGCCGGCAATAATCCACCACTGCTGCACCAGAGGTTGGCGGCGAGGCCAAGTACCTGCCACAACAATGATTCCAAACGGCAGCAGCAAACGAACACTGAAAGAAAAGATGGGAGTGAGATTCATCAGCAGCAGAACATAGAACACAACCTGGTCGAAGCGATAATCCCCAAGAAATCAATCTGTCCCGAGTTGGAAGTCTGTTAAGAAAGACAGTCCAGGTAATGAAAAAACACCGAGGTACTTCCTCTTTGAACAAAACCACTGAATGCCAAGGAACAAGGGGGTTAAGAATTCTGAGTCTCCCCCAAGTAACACTCGATGAGAAAGAAGGTCCAAACCCTCCCGAGCGAATTCTCCACAAGTATTTATCACCACCTCTCGCATAATAAGAAACATCCATTGTTGAAAGTATAACTTGCAATGTCTCCGTGTATTCTGATCGTGCAGGAGGCAAGTTCCAGTGGCCATTGGAGACCACTTGTGAGACAGTGGCATTAAGAGGAATCCTGAGAATCCTAGGCCCTGAGCTTCCGAAGAGACGGTAGAGAGGACCAAGTTCGGTCCAATAGTCGTACCAAAACAGAGCAGTGTGTCCATTGCCAATGTTGCAACGAAGATAGCTCTGAAGCTCCTGCCTCAGCCCGAGCATGCTTCTAACCGACTTGGAAAACCGCTGCGAATCATTCACAAGCCATATACTCCTGCCTCCAAACCTGTTACTTTGTAACCAAGGAACCCATAGTGATCCTGAAGCCGAGAAAAAGAGCCAAACCCTCTTCAGCCTGAAGACCATTTTGAACTCCTCAAGCTTCCTAATACTCAGACCCCCTTCAGCCTTAGGCTTACAGATATCTGACCAAGCAACTCTTGCTCCAGACGCTGATGAAGTGCTATTCTTCCATAGGAAACCCGAAAAGAGAGAATCCACCTTGGCATAGAACCATTTTGGAAGGACGAAAACAGAGCTCCATAAATTTACCATTCTGTAAATGACTGAAGAAATCATCTGGACTTTCCCAGCGAATGACAAAACTTTGACTGGCCAAGAGTGAAGCTTTGCTGTAATCCGGTCAACAAAGGGTTGCAGGGTAGCTGCGGAGATTCTTTTTGGGCTTAACGGCAGTCCTAGATATCTAGCTGGGAACTCACCACACCTGAAACCCGACAGGTCGCTCAAGACAGAGACTTGAATATCTGAGTAACCTCCATAAAAGATCTCTAATTTTGCTTCATTTGTATCAAGACCTGACCAGTCTTTGAACTTACGCATAACAGCCTTTATACCCGAGGTTGAGACTCGAGAGCCATCAGAGAAGACCAAAAGGTCATCAGCAAATAACAAATGGGTGAGTTTAGGAGAGGTACACAACGGGTGCAGCCTAAAATCACCATCGGCTTCAGCTTTATTCAGTAAAAGAGATAGCACTTCCATCAGTATTATGAACAAATAGAGAGAGATTGAGTCTCCTTGCCGGAGTCCCTTTTTACCCTCGAAGAATCCCGCTAGCTCACGATTGATGGCAATAGAGAATCTTGGCGAAGAGATGCACTCAGTAATCCAAGTGATGAACATGGGAGGAAATTGCTGAGCTTCCAACACCTTGATAACAAAGTCCCAACAAACTGTGTCAAAAGCTTTTCGAATGTCTATTTTCAGCATGGCACTCTTGAGACAGGTTGATTTGTTGTAATCCTTAATCAGCTCGGTTGCTAATAGAAATTTTTCGCCTAAGCTCCGACCTTTTAAAAATGCCGCTTAGTTTGGACTCACACACTGCGAGAGAATAGGCTTGAGATGGTTCGCAATGATTTTGGAGATAAGCTTATAGACGATGTTGCAGCAACTAATGGGTCTGTAGTTACCTAATGAACAAGCTTGAGTCTTCTTAGGGATTAACGCTATAGCCGCCGTGTTCATGTCTTTGAGGAGCCGACCATTCCTAAAAAACTCACTGACAGATTTTGTTAAATCCTCTCCCACAGTGTGCCATGATGCACATATAAACTCTACAGAGTACCCATCTGGCCCGAGACTCTTGTTTAACGGCATGGAAAATAGAATTGCCTTTATCTCAGCAGCAGTAACAGGACGGCTCAAGTAGCTTTGCTGTAGATCGGAACAGCGAAAGGGGAGCAGGTTCCTTAGTTCCTCGGTAGTGGTTGAAGAGAAAGGAAGATCCATAGAGCCAAGAATGCCTTGGAAATAATCAGCAGCATGCGCTTTAATATCCTCCACCGCATACAGCAAGTTGTCGTTGCTGTCTTTCAGGAAATGAATGTGGTTCTTCGAGGCATGATGAGCGACTACTCTATGATAAAATGGCGTGTAACGGTCTCCAACATCAGCACATCTCACCCTTGATCTCTGTCTATAATATTTCTCCTCCGCTTTAAGTAAACAGTTCAGCTTGTCACGTTCCAAGTGCTCAGCACGAGCAGTAGACACGTCCGGCGAGGTAAGCAAACGCTTTTGCAGGTCATCGACAATTTCCTTCTGAGCCTTGACCCGTTGGAAAATACCACTAAAGTGTCGTTTGTTGAGTCTGCGCAGCGGTTTCTTTAACATCTTTAGCGATCGAACCAACTTAAACTGAACAGTTCCCGGTATCAGCCCACAGTTCCAAGCTTCACCTACCGTTTCTGCATATTCTGGATGATCTATAACATGATGAAAGAATTTAAATGGTTTAACAACCTGGCGCGTATGAGCCGGCATCCGGAACAGACACAGAGCATGATCAGACTGGGAGGGGTCAAGAAAATCTGCAAAGGAGTCAGGAAAGGACGATGACCAATGCTGGTTGATGAAGGCGTGATCAATCTATGTGGATATAGGATTGTCATCCTGACAGTTCCTCCAAGTAAAGGAGAGTCCTTTAGCTTGAGCTTCGAACAATTGAGCATCTTGTAGACCAAGATTTGCTTCATCCATACCAGAATCGTCGGTGCGTGCAGATAGATGATTTGAATGATGAGAGGACCGCAGCATCTGGTTAAAATCTCCTAAGACACACCAGGGATGATCTGATACTGGAGTAGAAGCCTGTAACTCAGCCAAACTCACCCAGAGACTTGTACGCTCCTCGACCAAGTTGAACCCGTAGACGAAGGTGACAGTTAAAGTGATATTTTCCGACAAAATGGTGACTCCACAAGTGACTGATTGAGCTGTTGCAGTGTAGACATCCAAAGTAACCCTCGGGTCCCAAACAATAACAATACGACCATAATCGTTTTCTTCAAAATTCCCATAATAGTTCCATCCCCTCGGAACAGTTCTCAAAATTCTCTCTTTATTACTCTCCAAAATAGGAGTCTCCAAAAAAGCTCCAAAAAGTGGTCTATGGATATTAATCCAATCTTTGGTCATGGTGTGGCGTCTATCACTATTCAGTCCACGAATATTCCACGCAAAAAAAAAAACACATAACTACTGATTTTAGTGGTGTGTTGTGACCTTGGGGCCACTGTTCATGTTTTTAACCAGGAAAAAAGGTTTGTCTCGATCCTTCGGGGGATGATTTTTAACTCCTAGCTCTACAGCTCGATCACCGACCAACGTCTGAGTATCAGCGACCAACGTCTGTGCATCCATCTCAACCGAAGCCGCAGCAGAGTGATCTGAAGAAATAAGAACCAAATCGTCGGTGGAGGGGATCTGAGCTGATGGAGTCTCTAACTCTGAACTATCCTTTTGGTCGCTCCCCTCTGACGTTAGCTCTAAGGCCGCCAGACTCTCATACCGGTTATAGACAACAACGGGATCAGCTGTCTCAGCCTGTTTTTACGGACATATTTCACCTTCTTCTAAGACGATCACGTCACCGCCCTCACCACCCTGAAGAGAGCCCGGCGAAGGAAGTATTGGATCATCAAGAAAAGACCTGTCAGCTGTACCCTCCATTGCTCCACCATTATCTTCTCCAGTGTTAACAACCACCTCTCCATTTGTAGCATGTAATACTGGAACAACTGTTGAAGAGAAAAAAAGGAAAAAGAAAAACTAACTCTATTTGAATAACGGCTCTTTCTCTCTCTAAAAGTGCGATATTTTAGGAGATAAAGTTTCTCAGCCCTAACTCCGCCGTCGGTGGGCATCACGCTCTCCGGCGAGAACTTTCTGTCTCCCCCCTTCTGTTACCGTGCGGGACTTCTTCATGTTGTGATGCTCGCAAAAAAGAAGAAGCCTCGTCCGTTGCTCGCCCTGTCTTATAAGAACTTTCGTTTATCTCGTCCGCTCCGACTGCGTGGTGGTATGGCAAAGAAGAGGAACAAGTCGATCTCTCTCGCCGATCTAGGCGTAGCTGCAATTGGATCTTGGATCCCTTCGACTACTTCCTCTACGATTGCTGATTCCATGATTTCCAGATCCGCTCTTCTCTGCAGCTGTGGTTATGCGGGTTCTCTGTTACCGTCGAGGGAGGCCTCTCCTTCTACTTCTACTATGTTTCCTCCTCCTCCCCCTTTATCGGAGGTACCTAAGCTCCACTGATGGATCTGGGTCTGCGCAAGGCCCCAACTCTTCAGAACCGGTCGTCTCTCCCGAGAAGAATTATGCCGCTCTGCTTAAGAGCTCTGCTCAACTTCAGAAACTTGGAACGCCGTCGGATCATGTCTCTGGAGCGCCTTTTGTGCTCATTCCTGACGAGAACATCGAAGCTGCTAAATTGGAGTTTAAAGATTTCATCTATGCTCGTTTCCATGGAGATTACCCTTCCATGGGAAAGATTATTGGTGTTGTTAATGCTGTGTGGGCAAGAGTTGGCCCTCGTATCTTTGTCCATAACATTGGACAAGGAATGTATCTTCTCCGAGTCACGAATCCTAACACTCGCGAGGTTCTTCTGTCTAAGACTTGTTGGAATATAGATGGCCTGCCTATGTTTGTTGCGCCCTGGTCTCCTGACTACTCACCAGACGAACCTCCACTCACAAGCGCTATCGTGCCGGTGGAGTTACGCAACGTTCCGTATCTGTTGTTCAATCAGCAAAGCTTGAGTCGTATAGCAACGGCCACTAGGAAACCTGAGTCCCTAGCACCTGAAACTGAGCGCAAAGTGAATTTTGAAGTTGCAAAATTGTTTGTCAAAGTTGATCGTACTGCTCCGCTACCTCACATGATTATTACGGGCTTTTCAAATGGCAGGGAAGTACAGATCGAAGTCTCTTATCCCTGGTTGCCTATCTATCAAATGTGATTCGTGTAAGAGGTTTGGTCACAAAACCGATATATGCACATTTGGAGTTAAGGAAGGTTTTATCAAACAACCGAACCGAGCATGAAGAAGTACGTCGAGGAATCAGCCAGAAGTTGGTCGAAATTATGCCCAGCTCGCTCAAAAAATAAAAGAGGTTCGTGTTGAATAAAATAACAAATATTGGTAAATAAATCATCAATCTCGTAAAAAAATATCAGCTGTATTATTTTTTATAGTCTTAGTTTTTGCTCTGTTGAATTAGGCATTATGCTCGCTCATATAGAGATTTTAGTTACGAAGGAGTTAAACTTCCATCAAACCTCAACCTATGAACTGTCTATTTGAAAACTAATTAAAGTTAAAATATTACTAAACCGAGAATCGGACATCCAAGCTAATATAGTATCATATGCCTTTATTTACTTAAGATCATTACAACCAAATGCGATTATCTACATTGCACTTACTCACACAAGAGGCGACTACTATGTAAAGATACTTTGAAATTATTTATCTATTATATGCGCATGATTGATTTAGATTCGTTGGTAATGCGTGATTTTAAATAGAAATAATAGGGTTGGTGGTTTGTCTTTTTGCAATAAACCTAACAAAATGAAAATGTAACGAAGGAAAAGACACTTTGCATTATGATCAAATGTGACTTTAGAAAGATTCGAAGTTTCTAGTAGAGCTGTGGGGATATAAGTTGTAGCCTGTAAACTTGACCGCGTGGGTCCTAACTACTCTGTATAACGAAAGAAAAGGCGGAGACGTGTTTCGTTTTCGAGTCAATAGTCAACATCCGACGCAGACGCAACACAACAAAGCATTATTATGGATACAATCATGTAAATTTCTGCTCGGTCGATACATTATAATTAATCTAAGAAATCTATCAAATAATTAGTTATGTGACTTCTGTCCGCATAATTGAAGCTTTATAAAATTACTTGCCAATGTATCGAATGTTTGGAATTGTGCTTATTTTAGGATAAATTAATTATTTAATTATAATCCTTCTGTTTAATAAATATTGTCATTTAGATATTTTTTTGTTAAATTTTTTTTTTGCATTTTAGAATTTCAAAATAGCTTATAATTATTTTAAATCTAGTATTAATTGTAAAATATAATGATTTTATAATTAATTTATTAGTTTCAAATATCATTTAATTAAATATACAATTAATTAAAATATATATGCATTTCAATCATCTTTTAATTCTTGTGAAGAAGAAAATATAAATTTAACCTTGCATTCACTCTGTTTTGCGAATAACACATTATAATAGTGTTTTTTAACACTGAATAACACGTTATATCATCACAAAATCTCTAACTCTATCACATATAATAATCAACTATGAATAATATATGCAATATTGATGAACAGTTTCATGGATAAAAATTTCACGATGAAATTTTCTCCAAAACACTTAGATCGATGAACGGTTCTATATATATGATATTTTCCATGGATAGACAGACTCTCTATATAGTAGACGACCACAATGAATGCGGCTCTACCTTTGTTACGCTATGATGTTTCCACTCGGTAGACTGCTTATGTGGGGTATAGGAGTAGGTGGGCAACGTTTAATATTTTAATGTGTTTATTCCTCTTAAAGGTTAATGAATTTGAGATAACTAAAGAGAATCATAGACGTTTAAACTGAAATATTTACTATGCTCCTGTAATGATGCACTAGATTTCCATCCGCACAACCGTGCGGATATATATTTTCACATTTATATATATAGATTTTTTTTTTCATAGTTATTATATATTTTTAATGTTACTCACATATTTAAATGTTTGTATAATTATGCGAAATATAATAGTTTTATAGTTTTCATGCTGTAAATTAAAATCATCACATATATATGGTGCTTATTATATATTTGTCTTATTGAATTTGCGTTTGATTACTAAACTAAATTTTTTAGTGCATGAAACAATATATATGAAAACAATTTTATATTTAATTTATTATAATCATGATCCGTAATTCAATTCGCTTGATTTTTTTAGTAATTTTTTAATGTTTATTAATTTTATATTATAAATGACTGTATATTAAATTTTTTAAGATAAGTTAAATTTTTATACATGTATTATATAGTTTACTAATATTAACCTGTTCTACCAACATATTATATTTTTAGCATAAATATTTTATATTTATGAAAATAAAATATGTTAACTTATCAATTTAAAATAATTTTATCATATTTTGTTCAATATAACATTTTTATTTTAAAATGATAGATATTATTATAAAATTGATAAAGTAGGATATAATTTTATTCTTTTAGTAACATTTCATTACTAATTACAAAATTAGTTGAAAATATTTATATTAAATTTATGACAATTAAGATCTTATCATAATCTTTTCAAGAGATTTGTTAGAATTTTAATTTTAATTTTTTTAAAATTAAAAGATATAAAAGATATTATGATTAAAGTAGTTAAAAATATTATGTATATTAGCATTAGTGATATACATTTAATATAAAATTTAAATGATGGTCCAAATAAAAATATCACTCATCAAAAAATCATGATATTTATTTTATTAGAAAACAAATTTGAAAAAATTAAAATAAAAATAAATATTTATTTCTAACAAAATCTTTAAAAGTTATTAGTAAATGTATTTGTGAAATTAATTAATTTCATTTTATTTAAATTTTCGTTTATAAACCAAAACTATTCAATTTTAATTTTTAATTATATTTTATGATAATTTAAATTAAAACTAACTAATTTTTTAAAGTAAATTTAAAAAGATTCTAAGAAGATTTTAAAAAGATTTTGCTAGAACATTTTAAATATATTCATTTGTATTTCAAATAAAAAGATAAAGATATTAAAAGATAATAATGAACTTATGTAAAATATGATATTTTCTAGGAATGGTTCAAAGTAAAAAAATCACACATGAAAAGAAGTCATGACTTCTGTTTTAATATATAAGATGTACGTGTTTGTATATATTTATACTAGGAGGCTATTTTGCGCCTTGCGCAGTTATAATAATTATTTAAGTATTACTTTTATTTTAATATGATTACCACAGACTTGACTTTTTGTTCTTGCAATTTTTTCCACAACATCCAGTATGATACTCCACCCGAGAACATAAGCCGTCTATGCCGATTGCCGACCTCCAATTTTACGTCCAACATGATAAACCATACAATAAGATAGAGGGAACATTTATTTTGTTTGAAAACCGATTCTACCAAACCCAAACCCCAATAAGATAAAGGGAACATTTATTATGTTTGAAAACCGATTCTACCAAACCCCAACCATAAAATGACACTTGTATATCACGAAATTAACTTTATTTTTGAAATGAATTTTCTTGTACAAAATTATAATTGCAGTATAAGAATATATGCACATGTGCCATGTTCTTGTTTCGACTAAATAATAATATCAAAACAATGAACATCAAAATAGACGCATTGTATTTTAACCGAATCAATCATGAGGGAAACTTTCATCATCGCAACAAATTAAAATAAAATTGATCCACCAGATAAAACTCCACAAAATGTCAAAAATCATGTCCTAAAAAAATATATTATCTCCACACATTTATTTTGTATTTCTTCTTTTGTTAAAGAGCTTGCTATTCTTTTGGCCTTATAACCATTTCTTACCTTGCTTCACACTTAGTCAAATGACCACAACGGTACTATTGCTACAAAAGATAGTGAAATAATTTATTGAAAAAGATTTGGTAAGAACTTAAATGTAAAAATAAATATACAAAAGGTTCTTTCTCATAAATAAATCTACAGTCTAGAGACTAAACCCAACACGCATTATTAGTACATAGGATGATAGGAGGACATTTACACACAATTATAATATAAATATACATTGTTCAAAAAAATAATAATATAAATATACACAACGATCTTTCTCACACATATTCTTTTTCCTCCCATCATCACTAGTCACCACCAAACACGAAAAGGAAGTAACATTCATAAATAGAGAGAGAAAGAAGCATCCCAGTGGCAAAACCATAAATAAAAGATGTCAAAAGATTGCGGCAACCACGGTGGTGGCAAAGAAGCAGCCGTCCGGCGAATCTGCGCCGCCGTTATAGCCTTCATCATAATAGTTCTAATCACCATCTTTCTAGTATGGGTCATACTAAGGCCAACTAAGCCAAGATTCATCCTGCAAGAAGCCACCGTCTTCGCCTTCAACCTCTCGCAACCAAACCTCCTCACCACAAACTTTCAGATCACATTCGCATCTCGTAACCCTAACTCCAAGATCGGTATCTACTACGACCGTCTCCACGTCTACGCTACGTACCGTAACCAGCAGATAACTCTCAGGACAGCAATCCCTCCGACGTATCAAGGCCACAAAGAAGACAACGTCTGGTCTCCGTTTGTTTACGGGACCGCTGTTCCGATCGCACCGTACAACTCCGTCGCTTTGGGAGACGAGCAAGGTCATGGACTCGTTCAGTTGATGATACGCGCCGATGGGCGCGTGAGGTGGAAAGTAGGGACGTTGATCACCGGAAAATATCATATCCATGTTCGGTGTCCGGCTCTCATCAATCTTGGGAACAAAGCTGCTGGTGTTATTGTCGGTGACAACGCCGTTAAGTATACGTTGGTTACTAAATGCAGTGTGAACGTTTAGAACTTTGACGCCGTTAAGTTGCTTCTATCTTCTTTTATTATTATTATTATTATTATTATTATTATTATTATTATTATTATTATTATTATTATTATTATTATTATTATATATAATCAAATCTGTTTCTCTTTACAAAAACAAATATTACCAAACTTCTTCCACCAGCAGGATAATAAGCTTATTGTTGATTACTATAGAACAATTACAAACACGAACGTTGAAATTATTGGCAGATTGGGTCTAGTTCTTTGTGTTTACTTTGTATTTTCCTAATAATTTTACTGCTTCATATTCATCAATAATCTTGTGACCGCATCGAAGACAGTAACTCAGTAGGATTCGCTATTGAGATGAAAAATATCTTTAGCAACAATATCAAACATTTTAACAAAAAATATAGTATATATCTAAACTTTAGTTTCTTCAACTTCTGAAAGGTGATCTAAAGAGGATATATTATTGCCAGGGAGAGTAATGATTCGAATGAAATATAAATTATGAAATTAATATAAATTGCACGGTCCGAATATATGCTCTTAATAGTTTTACTAGCTTAGCACCCGCGCAATTGCGCATGATGAATGTTATATATAAAACTAATTTTTATCTATTATTTATTTGTATTCATTTACGTATTATGTATATAATTAAATTAGAGTAAAGACATAAATCAAAAACAATACATCTTGTTTATTTACGATATTTTTGGGTAAATAAATCAAAATAATCATTTTATTTATTTTATATGGTATATAACTAAATTTCAATGACATAGACATAGATATATAATATATTTTAATATAAATATTTATTATTGAGAATTCATACTTATATGATATCACACAAAATTTCTAATGTGCATTTTATTAGTGCAAATTTCAAAATTAAAATATTAAGGTTTCAATACAAATTTTGAAATTATCATCTTTAAATATTAATATATAATATGAATGTCTAGTAAATGAGACTTCATATTCATACGATTTATGATCATTTGTATTTTGTTATTATCAGAAAAAGTTAAACCATTGACCACGAAATTTTAGTGTGAGACATTTAACGTTTTTAGTAATTTATAGTCATTTTAAAATTCAAAATATAACATATAGGAAAAAAATATTTTTTATTATATAATTAGTGTTGTTGTTTAATATATTTTAATAATATAGAATTAAACATAAAAGAGCTAAGATACAAAAATTATTATCAAAGATTTATTATTCATAATTATTGATTGTCATATATACTTTAATCATATTAGGTAATTCCGCTTTTATTTAAGGAAAGAGCGAGAATAGTTAGTTTAATAAAACATATAATATAAGTTAAGGTGGACCAACCTATTTTTCTAAGAATTCTGAATTTCATTCTCATGGTGACACATGACTACAAAACAATGTCTTAATATTTCTCAATTAATATATAAGGGATATGATAAAGTATTAGAGCATCATTAACCAGTAGTATTTTAAAAAACAGTTTTTTAACTTTTTAATTAAAAATTATGAAACGTTTTCTTATTTTCTCCTAAAAACTCTGCCATAAGAAACTCTGGATAATGATGCTCTTATACTTTTTTTATGGGAACTTGTTTGGAGGCCTGAATGTCAAATAATCGAAATGGCTTCGTGAGGCATAAAAGTAACTAGTCAACCAATTAAATTGGTTTACGTTTACGCATTTGTCGTATGTGACACTTTGACGTGGGTATTTTAGGTGAAAAGTTGAAAACTATTGGATAGTTTAGTACATATCCTCCGGGCCGGCTCAATGAATCTAGAGCAATTTAGGTGTAAAACATAGAAAGATAGCGAAATTAGGAGAATAGGAAAGAGAGGAAACTTGACACGCTTAAGTCAGTAACAAAGATGAAACTAACCCTCTAATTTGGCCACTCAACTTCTGGAGTTTAGGTTTACTAGGATTGTGTCTGACAGGAGAGATTTAGTTTAATTTGGTACTGTTGTTTAAAGATTTGGTTACGATTTTGTAATTTTACATTGGTGTCTGATTAGCTATTGTTTTCTGCAGGCTTCACTTTCTCTACAAAATCTCTGACGCATACTGTGCATCCTAAAACAAATCCAAGAAAAGATTTGCCTCCTATACATACAAAAGATTGTATTACGGAAATACTCAATATTATATCTCTTATATCTTTCTAAAATCTGTGGGCTTATAGACGCAATTGCCCGGTTTCTTCGTTTACAGAAGACGCAGTCGAGAAACATGTAGACTGGAAAAGCTTATGAAACATAGTCGAGAAATGAGATTGAAGCTTTTCCGGGACAAGTATGGAAATGTATAAAAAACAAATATGTTTGTGAATATCGGTTGAATGGTTAACATTTTTTAAATGAAGTCTACTATAAAAGTTGGCCGGTTAATATTAATGGTTGGATGGTAAAGAAGTTTCGAAGCCGTAAACAAAAAATTTAGACTGAAAATGTATACAAAACAAATATGTTTGTGAACATCGGTTGTATGGTTAACATTTTTAAATGAAGTCTATTATAAAAGTTGGCCGATTAATATTAAAGGTTGGATGGTAAAGAAGTTCCGAAGCCGTAAACAAATACATTTAGACTGGAAAGGTATACAAAAAAATATGTTTGTGAATATCGGTTGAATAGTTAACATTTTTAAATGAAGTCTACTCTAAAAATTGGTCGGTTAATATTAATGGTTGGATGGTAAAGAAGTTTCGAAGCCGTAAACAAAAACATTTAGACTGGAAAAAAATATGATAGCCAGCTAATATAATTGAGTTATGTGTACTAAATATCATACATATTCTAATGTACAAGACTAATTGATATAATATTATTTACACGGCTAAATATATGTTCTCAAAGTTGTGTTCCCTGGATCCAACTCCAACACCTTCTCAGCCAAATTATCATCATCATCATTACCAAAAGTTTATTTCATCTTCTTCTTCCTGAGATATAAAAGACTCAAAGTCGTAGTCCCTGGATCGAAGTTGCATAGTAAGAAAGCCTGAGATCCACTAACTTCTCAGAGACAAAAGCAAAATTTAATTCAACTTTTATCAGAACTTGGTCTCACTTGATAGTTTTTGATGATGATCCAAAAATTGGTCAGTAAGCGAGATGTCTTCAAGAAGGCTCTCTTTTGTCGAGCTAGTCTTGGTACGAGGCTGTGGTTGTCATCAACAGATACTGTTCTATGATGTTTTGTTTCTATGTCTATCAGTAACATCCAAAAGAGAATTGCAACAGAAAAAAAAACTTCATCAATTTTCAAGAACAAATAATTTCTATGTGAGAAAGAAAAATATTCCTACAAAGGAAAGATGAAAGAGAAAGAAAACTATTGATTTTGAATTTTGAAAAAAGTTTGTACCAATTAGAAGAGTTAAGAGAGAGAATGATTTGACATGAGAAAGAGATTCAGTAGAGAATAAATCTTTGTGTATCTTACGGGAAGATTTGCTCTACTTCTTTTAGTTAATGTGAGAGGTTTATGAAATAGGGGTAGCAGGGTAAAAAGACATCATGAACATTTTTCATTTTTCATGTCTTTGGTATATGGCCAATATCGTGTAAGTGTGTTGGTAGAGCTCCTAATTTCTCATGAATCTATGGGTCTTGGGCAAAATAATTTTAATATTTTTTTTGCATATATTTATAAGTAAATTTAAAAATTTTAAGCCCTTATATCTATTTTTAAAAACAATCGGCCCCCTTTTAGCATTATTTATGGGAAAATATTTTGGGCCCCCGAGCCCACGCCCCCTTGCTCAATGGTGTAAGCCGGTCCTGCATACCCTCGATATCACTTCGTTAGGGCTCTGTTATCTTTATGTGTGTGTGTTTACGTATATTAAAAATGAAAAAGAAATAAAATCTATATCTTTTAGAGAAAAAAATATTTTAAAACATTTATTCTGGACCTAAAGAAGATGGAGTAATACCTAGTAAAGATAAGAACTACAGTCCAAAAAAATTAATAAAACTGGATCTGAAAAAAAAACTTATGTTAGCCCATACATAACAATAAACCAGACCTTTAAATTTAGTGGTCTTCTGTACATATTTCTTCTCTCTTTCCCTCTAGCTACGCAACTTTCAGTATCTACTTTCAAAGACATATTCTTCAAGAATTTAAGAGTTTTCCTTGGACCTATCCTTGTAACTGTTTCATTGAAAATAATTATACTTAGAAATCATTGTCAAGTTATGGTGGTTTCGGTTCATCAATCTATGTTCATAGTCCCAGATAGCACTCCACGTGGTTTGGCCAAAACAAGTTCTAGTGACTATAAATCACCGCTGATATCTCTACCTGTAATGATTTGATCCTCGAAATATATTATAAATCACCGTCGATGTTTCTACTTCAGAACTCCTTTCAAGAATTCACCAACAAAAGGTCGAAACTTCATCAATACATCACTTGTATGTATATTCTCGTTAAAAACACGAAATAGATCATCGCTCGATCCCGAATCAGCCTTTTTGATATGATGAAACTTATCAATCACGAAGAATTTTTACACACATATGCTGTCCATAAGGGTGTGTTCTACTAAGATAAACCAAGTAAAGATTCATTTGTCTCAACCATATCCTCAAGTTATACTACTTAGTGCTGCCTCGAACTCTGGCTCTGGCAGATCCAGACTTGTTCTTGACCGGTTACGGAGTTTTTAATATTCTATTAACTTGATAATGCATTACACTTGAGAACTTTACCTAAATTACACATGTATTGTATACTACATAATATTTAAAATTACAAATCAAAATGACAAATCATTATTTTCAGAAGTTAAAACTTCCAAAAATGTTTTGTTTCCAAAATAAAATAGAAATTCATACAAAATAAGGTAAAATAAAAATATTTTAAAATTAAAATAAATATATATACATATATATATATATATAATATTTTTGAAAATTAACATAACATTAATAAATATTTTTAATAAAATTATGATTTTTTAGAAAAATTTAAAATGTTAAGATTCCATATAAAAAAAATAATACTATGTAGCTCACTGAAAAATTATGTCCAAAAGTATTAATATTATGTAGCTCACTAATAAATTTTTTGATCATTTAACATTGAAGAGATAAAAGTTATGTCCAAAAGTATTAATATTATGTAGCTCACTGAAAAAGAATTAACTTTATACATATAATATTGTTTTGGAAATTTAATATTAAAGATAAATATGACAAATCATTATTTTCAAAATTTCAAAACTTCCAAAATTGTTTTTCCTAAAATAAAATATAAATTAATGCAAAATAAGATAAAATAGCAAAAACAATGATCAGAAATAAATCAACTTAATAATATAAATTACTAAATACTTTCTAAACAAATAATAAAATTTTTTTAAAAGATATATATAATTTTAAATTCCATGTAAAATAAATTAAACTAATTTTAAATCACTTAAAATTAATAAACTTGATATATATTATTTTATAAAATTAAGATAAAATATCAAACTATTATAAAAATAATACAAAATTGATTATTTTGAACTATAATAATTTAATTCACATAAGATTTAAAAATTTGAAGCTACCTAATAGTGAAAATCTTCATATAATAGTTTCTTTTTGTCATCAACATGCACGAACTCAACTAAAATTCTGCAAACCAAACTAATAACTCTGCATCCATATAAACGACGAGAGACGATTGATTCTTGGCACTTCACGCAAGACTGCCGCCATTGTATTATTATTATTGTTAGTATTATTCTTATTATTTTTATTATTGAATTTTGTGAATAAATTATTTGATTATTTCAGAAAATAACCTAAGATAAATTAAGTTAAAGTGAAAACAGAATATTCCTTAAAAAGGAATTACGTTGATATATATATACACTAATATTTCGAAAAGAACTAATATTTTATGAAGAATACAAACTTTAAAAGAATCAGAACTATAAGAAATTAAAACATATCTAATTTAAAGGTTTAAGGTACATAATACTAAAAATGTACACATACATTAAAATTTGAGCCTATAAGCCATTGAGAATGTCTACATAAAATTTAAACCCGCCAATCAAAACATGTCAAACTATTATAAATATTTAATATTTTTAAAATGTCAATATTTCCAAAATAAAATTGTATAAAAGAAAATAGATCATGTGGAGAGTTTGCTTTGTTAGTTAAAATTATAAAGCAATGTTCAAAATCCATGTTCGTATCTAAATTTTTTAAGCAAGAAAATAACCTAAGAAACAAGAAAACACACATAGATAAAGTTTATAGTAGATTTGTGATAAATTAATTCCACACCATCGACACAAGAAAAATAATTTGACTACATGAAAGCAGTACCGGCCCTGGCATAAAGTTGGGGAAGCTGGTGCTTTGGGCGTCAAGTTAGATTAATATTTTAGGGACGCTACAATGTTAAAGTTTGTTTATAGTTTAGTGGTTACGTATCATTGTATGTGGTCACAGGTGCTGGGTTTGATCAACTAGGGGCACCAAATATATTTTTGCTTTAGGCATTAAAATGTATTGGGCCGGGCCTGCATGAAAGCTTTAGAAAGTATCTCGCGTACTATCTTTATATTAATAACTATTATTTTTTACAAAAATTGTAATTATTTTGGTTGTTTCAAAAATAACCTAAAATAAATTAAGTTAAATTAAGAAAATTTAATTTATTTTTTACATCAAAAAACTATTTTATTACTCAGACTTGAGGTGCTGGATTAAGATGATATATTATTAAGAAAAGAAAATTCATTAAAAAAATAGTTTCTTGAAGAAACTTTGACATTTAAAAAAGATTAATAAAAGAATCATTGGTAAAAATAATCCACTTCTGTAATAAAAATATTGTTAAAAATATGGCTAGCTATGAATTTCAAACTGCCTTTTTTCAATTAAAAATAAAATAAAAATTATTTATTTATCTAAAATTGAAATTTTAATCAACACTTTTATTTTATGTTTTGACAAAAAATTTATTAATTCAGTTTCAGTCGAAAACTTCCTAGAATATAATCAAATATGTTATTATGAAGAAAACCTAACACGACGTAGTATACAAAATTTTCTTATAGATAAAAGTCATTAACAATTTCATTCAAAAAGTCATTAACAATAAATCAAACTACATGATGTAGTAAAAAATACTACATGATGATTTCTTGAAAATCTATAATCCGCTTCACCTATAAAAGTTATAGGTTCTATATAGGGTATACATAAAATTAAAATGATCTCATAAAAGTGCTTTTGAATAAATCTATTTTAAAAACAATGTTTATATGATAGAAGATAAAATAAAGAGTTTAAAAGACATGTCTAATAAGTTAGTTAAATTTAAAATAAAATATATATGAAACACCAATAATAAATTATATCCTGAACGATAACTTACAAATAAATAAGAAAAATGGTCAGTATGCATTCACCCACATGATAATGTATATTGCAATAAAGTTGCATTTTGTCTCTTTTCAGCGCATCACCTTTCCCTTGTTCTAAATTGCGCCATGTGGCAGTTTCTAAAATTCTATTTTCGTTGTGTTTTGTTATATCTGAGTAGATGGGCTCTTTTTATTTCTTTAGTAACATGCTTTAATTTGGACCATAAAATAAATCATGGACATGCCCATAATTATGTACATCTACGGGATCTCGATAAACGGAGCCGCAGTGGTGACATGAATGTTCATTTAACCGCCTCTGAAGCCCCGGTGGCCTAACTGCTATCATTCGCATTCAATCAGGCTTATTAGACTTCTCATTAAAGTCGATGAAGAACTTCTCCCACCAGAAGCGGAGGCAGCTAAGGGGTAGGGGGGGAGGGGGGGGGGGGGGGGGGGGGTCAGCTGACCCAACTACTTTTAAATAAATAATTACAAAACATTAAAGGCAAAATTTAATTATACAACTAATATATTTTCATTTTTTATTTTTAAAACTTTTGATTTATATTAGTTTTAATCTTATTTTATTTCTATTGTTTTTTTTTGTGTAATACATTTATAGTTTTTTGGTCATTTAAACATTATGTTTTGATTTTTTTCTTTTTGATCCCAATACAAAAAGTTTCTGGCTCCGCCACCGTCTCCCACTACATCTCATTTAAACTACCTCCTTATTCTACGAATCTAGACTCATAGATAAGGGTGTTGGATTTGTGAAATTCATTACTTTCTTCCTTTCAATCATTAAAATCTTAGCAAATCATCAACCAAGAATGACAACCTCCTCCTTTTTGCTGGAATGGAATCTTCACTGATGTTTCAAGGTCGGGTTCCTTGCTCTGTCTTTATTAACTGTAATAACTGTATTACTGTAATAACTCTTTCTATAACCTTGAGATCTGGAGAGTTAGAGAACAGATTCGTCTCCGAGTTTGTGGTCGGTAATTCGCCGTCAAACTATCATGTAAAATTAAACCGGATAACACTCCCACAATATCATTGACAACATAACATTAAAAATGAATGAAAATTAACCCCTCTCAATCATCAAGGATCTGTCTCAAGAAATGAAAAGAAATATCATATCCGTCATGCGATCATCACCGAATCTTGCACAAGCTGCTCAAGACAACTAATATAGAAGCATATAAACATCAAACCATGGAAAGGCAATCCGCTAGCATCCCTTACAATCGTGTTCTATCGTGTTTATCCGCCGGCAACGTGGAAATTCACTATGTTAAAACCATTCAAAAATATTTTCATCTAGAAAATCACGACATCAGATAAATCAATCATCTACAAACATCAACAAAAGAATTATATGTAGATGTCATTTAGCTTTATGGCTTAATCATGTTGTATAAAGGTGAGATAGATGTTAAAGAAACATAAATCGACAAAATAGAATAGCAGCAAAACATAAATCTCGGAGATCCATGTTGGAAACAAATCGAAGAATTTGTTTTTTTTTTGAGAAAGAAAGAACCCATTAGAAAATTCAGCAGTTACGTTTTTATTCTACATGCGACAAAAGCAACAATAGCATACCACCCAGACGCCAGACAACATCAACAAAAGACGCAACCAATGCTACAATTTTAAACATATAAAAAATTGTGAACGAAACACATCATATAACTCTTTCTACAACCTCTTAATTTTAATGTCAGCAACCACGTTTTTCATTTTTAAATAATAAAATATATTCTCGATCAACTTTTAATAATATCTAAAAAACACAGCATCAAGTTAAATATGTTTCATACTATTCACAATATCACCAAATGTAAACACAGTAATAATCCAATAGAAAGTTCAAAACCACATTGCCAAACATTTATATCAATTATAAAAAAAAAACTCTGGCAGGGGAGAATGCAAAAGTCAACATGGCACTGTAATTTCGAATAATTTCACTTATGCTTTTTTTTCAACTGAGAATAATTGCACTTTGTGCCTCATTATGAACCAACCTGATTTGCAGGGGAAGCACGAGAATCAGGATATGCAGATCAAGGGAAAGTCGTTAAACTATAATCTAATCTCTCCTTAATACATTTACATAAGTTAGTTATTTATGTTATTATACAAAAAGTTGTAACTGTTCATGTTGTGTCCTTTAGTATAAAGAGTTATACTTGTCATGATTCGTACTCTATATAAAGATCAATCATTTGTTGTAAACAATATCACCGAATCTCAATAATACAAAAGTATAATAATACAAAAGTATTTTCAGAAAAGTTTATAAGCCTGAAACGTCTATCTTATTCTTTCTCTTGAACTCGTGTGTAACACACTGTGATCGTTGCGTAACACAAGCGGTTGGTAAAAGATTAACATGGAATCAGAGCTTTAAGGTTGAGAGGACGAAGAACAAAGTACTAGTAAGAAAAACACTTGGCGTGGAGAAAAGGAGGCTAGAAGATTTTTGCATACGATTTTGGAACCACACGAAACGATGAAGAATCAAGTAATCCCCATATTTGATGGAGAGAAGTACGAATTATGGAGCATTAAGATGACAACCATTCTCAAGACCAGAAAGTTATGGTTTGTGGTTGAAGAAGCCGTAGGAGCCCCACCAGCACAAGTGGATGAAACCCCTGAAACAGCAAGGGCAAGATCGCTTAGAGAAGAAGCGATGATGAACGATACATTGGCTTTGCAAATTTTGCAAACTGTTGTATCGGTTCATATCTTCTCACGGATTGCAGCAGCATCAACATCCAAAGAGGCGTGGGATGCATTGAAGGAAGAGTATGAAGGCTCTCTTCAAGTTCGTTTGATTAAACTTCAAACATTGCAAAGGGAGTACGAGAATCTGAAGATGTATGAGAATGAAGACATTAAGGTCTTACGGATAAGATAGTTGAATTAGCAAATCAATTAAGTTATCATGGTGAACAGAAGACAAATGTTCAATTCATAAAGAAGATACTCATCTCTCTCCCAGCCAAGTTCGATAGCATAGTCAGTGTATTGGAGAAAACAAGCGATTTGACTTCAACAAAGATGGCAGAGTTGAACGGGATCTTGAAGGCTCATGAAGCAAGGCTGGCTGCAAGAGAAGAAAGCACCAGTGAAGGAGCATTCGATGCTCGTGTTAAACACATAAATTATGGTGTTACACAAGATAACTCAAAGCGCCGAGGAGGCAAGAAGTGGTGCGGTTTCTGCAAGTAGAACAACCACAATGAGAGCGAGTGTCTGAGGAAACATAAGAAGGATGATCCAAAGACGGATCACAGAAGTAACAAGGAGCATTACAATCGTGGCAAGTTAGGCCAATTTGCAAATAAGTGCTACTCAAAGAAGAAAGAGAAGGCACATCTAAGTCTCGAAGAATACTTGAATGAAGATCACATGTTGTTCAGTGCAAGCGAAGCAGCAACAACAGTGATGGAAGATGTTTGGTTAGTAGACAGTGGAGCAACTAATCATATGACAAAGGAGGATAGTTACTTCTTAAAGCTTGATAGGAGTATCAAGGTTCCAATAAAGATTGGAAATGGATGCACAGTCATGACAGCCGGTAAAGGAGATATTACCGTCATGACTAAAGGTGGCAAGAGGACCATCAGAAATGTGTTATTCGTTCCAGGTTTGGCAAAGAATTTGTTGAGTGTTCCACAAATTGTTTCAAGCGGATACCGGGTGAGATTCCAAGAGAAGAGATGCATCATAGAGGATGCAAAAGGAAGGAGGATAATGGATATCCCAATGACTCACAAAAACTATCGAATCAGGATGAGTTCGGCTCAGGTAGAAGAAGCCATGAGCGCTAGTGAGGAAGGAAACATGGAGACATGGCACAAGATATTTGGTCATGTAGGCGACAAAAGGTTGCAACAAATGTAACATAAAGACTTGGTAAAGGGATTACCAAAGTTTAAAGTCAAGAAGAAAGCATGTGAGGCGTGTACACTTGGAAAACAATCACACAAAAGCTTCCCAAAGGAATCTCAAACTAAGACAAGAGAAAAGCTTGAGATTGTACATACGGATGTATGTGGGCCGATGCAGCATCAGTTTATTGATGGAAGCCGATACTTTTTGCTATTCTTGGATGATCATACTCACATGTGTTGGGTATACTTCATGAAGCAAAAGTCAGAGACATTCTCATTGTTCAAGAAGTTCAAAGCAATGGTGGAGAAGCAATCGGATTGTACCATCAAGAAGCTGAGATCAGATGGAGGTGGTGAGTTCACTTCACGTGAATTCAACCTGTTCTGTGAAGAAGAAGGAATCAATAAGCAAGTCACCTTGCCCTATTCACCACAACAAAATGGTGCATCGGAGCGCATGAATAGGACCTTGGTGGAGATGGCTAGATCGATGTTGGCAGAGCAAGACTTACCGCTCAAGTTATGGGCATAAGTGGTATACATTGCCTCATATCTTCAAAACTGTCTGCCATCAAAGGCAATAGAAGAAGATATCACTCCTATAAAAAAGTGGTGTGGACACAAGCCATATGTGTCACACATGAAAATGTTTGGTAGCATAATTTATATACATGTCCCAGATCAAAAGAAGAGGAAGCTAGATATCAAGGCAAAGCGTGGAGTCTTTGTTGGATATAGCAACCAATCCAAAGGCTATAAAGTTCTCATCTTGGAGAATGAGAAGATTGAAGTATCAAAAGATGTCAAGATTGAAGAAAGCAAGAAGTGGGATTGGAAAAGGCAAGAAGAAGTGAGGAAGACATTGGAGTTGTCTCACTACAAGAAAATAGTCATATTGCAACATAAAAACTGCAACATCCATTTTCGTTAATAATTTGCTATAATTATTGCAATATTTTTGCGATAATAAATATTTGTTGCAGTTTCATTACAAATTTATTGCAAAATCACAACTATAATAGATGTTGCATGGTTTCATTACTAAATTGCAACATTTTGCAACAAAAACAAATATATTGCGAATTTTGCAACAAACATTCAACAGTTTTGAATCATCGTTAATTTTCAAAAGAATAATAATAATAATAATATGTGGCAAAAATGTGACATTAATTATATGTTTTTTATATAAAGTTCAATAGTTTCTCTATATTAAGTACAAGAAATACATAGTATATATTAAGTACATGGACATACCCCAGAATCTATTTCTCCACTTTTTATCGTGAAACAGAGCATATTACAGTTGGTTTCATATCACAGAGTGTTATCTTGATCATTTCAGATACACTATATTTTCTTTCTAGTACTGCCAAAATATAGTTTCTTGTTGTTACTCGAGAGTGACTGCGTTTTCTGGTTTTCTTTTAGTTTTCTACCTCTTTTCAAGCATATATTTTCTCTGTTTTAATTGACTTCTATAAAAAAATGATAAAAAATTCTGGATTCTCAAGTATATAGCTAAATTAGCTATCTACCTTGTGCATCTAATCTTTCACAACTAATATATCGCCATAGTGAAGACTCTCACTCGCCTGAGAAACAAACCGAAGTTACATCCAGCCCTGAGGAACAAACCGAAGGTACATCCAGCCCTGAGGAACAATCCAGAGGTATTTTCAGTCCTGTTTTCATTCAAAATGATGATCATGATACTAGTAGTGGAGATGAAGAAGCTTATAAGGCACCAAGGAAGTTCAGGTCCATGGTTGATATCATGGAAAGGGCACTGAGAGTAGAGCTTGATGAAGCGGCTCAAGCGATAGAAGCTTGTCTTCATGCACATAAAGAACCGTACACTTATGATGAAGTGTGTGGTACCAAGAAATGGAGAGAAGCAATGAATGAGGAAATATTCATGATCGAGAAAAACAAGACATGAGAACTAGTGGACAAGCCAAAGAAGAAGAATGTGATAAGTGTGAAATGGATCTACAAGATCAAGAACGATGCAAACGGCAATCACATCAAGCACAAGGCGCGGCTAGTTGCAAGAGGGTTCTCTCAAGAGTAGTCAACCTTGAGATTTTTGACCCTGTCTCAAGACATGATACAATACGAGCCAAACTTGCCTATGCGGCTCAGATGAAGTGGCGATTGTATCAGATGGATGTGAAGTCAGCCTTTCTCAATGGTGACCTCAAGGAAGAAGTGTATGTCACACAACCGCCTGGGTATGTGACACACGGGAAAGAACACAAGGTGTTAAGGCTACACAAAGCTTTATATGGTTTAAAGCAAGCTCCAAGAGCATGGTATAGAAGAATAGATTCATATTTTCTTCAAAACGGTTTTGAGAGGAGTATGAATGATGCGGCTTTATACATCATGAAGCAAGGAGGAGATGTGTTGATCGTGAGTCTATATGTGGATGATATAATCATCACAGGAAGCAACACTCAGAGCATCAAAACATTCAAGGAGAACATGAAGAAAAAATTCGAGATGGTGGATCTTGGATTGTTGAACTACTTTCTTGGAATGGATGTAATTCAAGACGATGGAAGCATATTTTTTCACAAGAAAAGTATGCAAACAAACTTGTAGACAAGTTTGGGATGCGAGACAGTAAGAGTGTAAGCAATCCACTTACACCACAAGGAAAAGGAGTTGAGGATGGCAAGGAGTATGGATGATGCAAAACGTCAGATATGTACCATCCCTCCGGAGAAACCTCATCTCTACAGGAACCTTTGACAAGTTGGGATTTAAACATAAAGGAGATGGCAGCAAGATCATCTTCACGAAGAACTCCAAGATCGCGTTGCAGGGCAGTCTGATAAACGGACTCTACATTTTGGATGGTGAAACAGTCAGTCCAGAGGCCTGCAATGCAGAGGGACTCAAACTAAAGGTGCCAATCTGGCACAGCCGCTTGGGACACATGAGCTACAAGAACCTTAAACATCTTTTAGGCAATGGGATACTAACCAAGAAAGATGTTGTGGCAGAGTTCTTCTGTGAGCACTGCGTAATGGGAAAGGCCAAAAGAGGAAGTTTTGGTACTGGTAAGCATGACACTAAAAATGTTTTAGAATATGTTCATGCAGATCTCTGGGATTCTCATAATGTTCATCCATCATTGTCTAGTAATAGATATTTTCTGTCTATAGTAGATGATCATTCTAGGAAGGTCTGGATATGGTTTCTTAGGACTAAGGATGAAACGTTTGCTAGCTTTAGTGAATGGAAAATGCTTGTAGAGAATCAGGTTGATAGAAAAGTTAAATGCCTTAGGACTGATAACAGCCTAGAGTTTTGCAACCATGTGTTTAATGAGTTTTGCAGGAAGAATGTCATAACTAGGCACAAGACTTGTGCCTATACGCCTCAACAAAACGGCGTAGCTAAGAAGATGAACCGTACAATAATGGAGAAGGCACAATGCCTACTAAATGAGTCAGGCCTTAGTGAAGACTTTTGGTCAGAGGCAACAGCATTCTCAGTGTACACTATCAACAGATCTCCAGCATCTGCGATAGGGTTGAAGGTCCCAGAAGAGATTTGGCTCGGAAAGAAACCAGGGTACAAACACATGAGGAAGCTAAAGCCAAGATCAGTCAAGGGAGTCTTTATAGGCTATCTTCCTGGCACAAAGGGATACAAGATTTGGCTGCTTGATGGAGAAAAATGTGTAGTTAGCAGAAACGTGAAGTTTTGTGAAGACATGATGTTCAACGACATACCTAAGGGAATTGAGGAAGAGTCAAAGGAAACTGCTAAAGAGAAAGCAGAAAGACCGTTTGTAAAGATGCCTGTTAACGAAGGTTTAGGTAGCTCAGAGAAAGGATGAGCTACTACAAGTTCAGCCGATGAAGGCGAGCCAGAGGATCTCGAGGAAGCTGATGTAGAAAATGCAAGGACTAGTCTGACCAACGATCAATTGGCCAGAGACATACGAAGAAGAACAGTAGTCCCACCAGTCAAGTTTAATGATTACGATTGCTCATAGTCCTTGCATTATATTGTCTATGTTCGAACTCATGAACATAGAAGAGCCGACATATTATGCTGAAGCAAAGGCGAGTGAAGACTGGGAGAAGTGGGATTTGGCATCTGATGATGAGATGGACTCACTGATCAAGAATGGTACATGGGTGCTGGTAAAGAGACCCAAAGACAGGAAAGTGATCAGTTGTAAATGGCTTTACAAGCTCAAGCCAGGAATGACTGAAGAAGATCCTAAGAGGCATAAAGCACGTTTGGTGGCTCGGGGCTTCACTCAAAAAGAAGGCATTGACTACCACGAAGTGTTTGCTCCAGTAGTCAAGCATGTGTCCATTCGTACACTGCTGTCACTAGTAGTTAACTTAGATCTGGAGCTAGAGCAAATGGACGTGAAGCCTGCGTTTTTGCATGGGAACTTGGAAGAGAACCTCTACATGGAGCAGCCAGAAGGCTATGAAGAAAAATCGAAGCCTGACCATGTGTGTTTGCTAAAGAAGTCCTTATCCGGACTCAAACAGTCCCCTCGCCAATGGAACAAACGATTTGATGAGTTCATGACTCTCAACGGGTACAAAAGAAGTCAGCGTGATGCTTGCGTATACACTGCAGAAGGTTCTGATGGAAGTCTGGTGTATCTTCTACTTTATGTAGATGATATGCTCCTAGCAGCTATGGATATGAGAGATATCAAGAAGCTTAAGGAGCAGTTGGATTCAAGTTTTGAAATGAAAGATCTAGGACCACCTCGACGGATATTGAGAATGGATATCTACAGAGACAGGAGTAAAGGCGTGTTAAGATTGTCTCAATCAGTGTATATCAAGAAGTTGGTTTCGAACTTCAGAATGGAGGAAGCTAAGAGTTCTCTAATCCCCATGGGAGCACATTTTAAGCTATCAGCTGTAAAATAGAAGGAGGAGGATATTGATACTGATATTATACCATATCTATCAGCGGTAGGAAGCCTCATGTATGCTTTGGTAGGATCAAGACCTGACCTTGCATATGCAGTAGGGCTTATGAGCCGGTTTATGAGCAGACCAGGGGAGATTCATTGGGAAGCTGTAAAGTGGCTTCTCCGGTATATGAAGGGGTCTGCTGAGTTTCAGTTGGTCTATACTCAAGAGAAGGAGTTCAAAATTCAAGGCTAATGTGACTCAGATTATGCAGGGGACAGAGATAGAAGGAAGTCATTGACGGGTTATGTGTTCACCATAGGAGGGAATGTGGTCAGTTGGAGATCATGCCTACAACCAGTAGTGGCATTGTCTAAAACGGAAGCGGAGTATCTCGCTGACTGAAGCAGTGAAGGACGCGATCTGGCTAAAAGGTTTCCTTGAGGATTTTGAGGTTGTTCATGGACCAGTTCAGGTGTGGTGTGATTCGCAGAATGCCATCTGCTTATCCAAGAACGTTGTGTTCCACGAGCATACCAAACACATGGGAGTGAGACATGATTTCATTCGAGAAGTCATCGATGAAGGAGAAGTTGAAGTGTTGAAGATTCATACAAGTAGGAACCCGTCTGATATTTTGACGAAGGTGGTTCCAGTGAGTAAGTTTAACGCAGCGTTAAGCTTGCTCAAAGTAACTCAAGCTTGAGGAAGCTTGGACCGTGCCAGATGGTGTAAGTCTAGAAGGTGAATCCACTGAAGGGAACAGAGGTAAAAGTCTTGATCGTTGCATAAAATGGTTGAAGTGTCAGGTGAAGCTTAGCTCAAGGAGGAGTATGTTGATATGTGATCTAAGCTTTAGTCTTCTTGGGTTAGTTATAAGTTTGTTACTGGGTAGATTAAGTTGTTGGTTAAATACAGTTATGTGTTGAGCCGGTTTAATACTTAGTCTTCGGTTAGGCTTTGTAAGTCTTCGATATATATAAGAGGATATGAGCTGAGAGAGTAACAGAATTAGATAGAGAGCTGAGAGAGAAGAAGACGTGATTGATCAGAGTTGTAGAAGACGATTGCTTATGTTCGAGTGGATTTGCTAGACTGAGTCTGGCTCCAGGGATTAGTTCTCCATATCGGAGAGATACCTTGGGTGAACAAATCTGTATGTGTCTATCTTCTTTGTGTTTTCTTTACGTGTTCGATCTTGAGCTTCGTTTTCTCGTGAGTGATCGTGAGATTGAGCATTAGTGAGATCGATTGAGACTCTGATTCATCTCGAATCTGAGTGTTTCCGCGCAACAATTTGTATATACTAAACATTCATTGCCAAGGGATTTGTCCCAGTTTTCTCTTCTACTTTAAATAAACTAATAACGACCTTCAGAAAATGATGCTTGATCTTTCTTTCTTTTTCGTACCATGTTAAGCTGTGATGCTTGATCTTTGTCAAAAAAGAAAAGTGATGCTTGACTCGTGAATTATAAGTGAGAAGAACATCACGTTCAGTGGCTATGTCCTGTGTTTCCTCAACAGTAAGGCTTTGGGTCATTTTAATATGGAAAAGCCGAAATGATTATCAAACTAACATCATGTTGAAAGGCCCATTTTAGCAATACACTAACGGGTTACGATTACATCAGTTTTTTTATTTCATATACATATATAGTCCGTTGAACAAAAATACATATATACCCGTTGAACGGAAATACATATATAGCCCAAGGATATACGTATTTTGTTGTTGGGCTCAAAGAATGCACCACAGAATGAATGTGTTGGATTCATGTGTTGGTTACATTCTAATAATAACTGACTTGTTGGTCCTCAAGGATGCGCCACAGAATGAATGTGTTGGATTCATGTGTTGCTTACATTCTAATAAATGACTTGTCGCTCTGTTCTTCTTATTTAGCTGATAAAAAACCATCACGAGGAGAAAAGGTTAGTGTGTTCTCATTACTTTTTTTTGGTATAAGTGTTCTCATTACTTTTTAAAGATGAAAGGGAATTAAGTTGAGAACAAAGTTAAGGTCTCTAGTGACTAAATGCCCATCACAAGACTCTCAAAAGCTTAAAAAAAAAAAACTCCAAAAGCAGAGAGATAGAATTTAGCTTTTTACTCTCTTTTTTCTGCTTTAAAAGGCTCACCCACTTTCTGCAATTCTTGTAAATAAATTAATCATATACTTTTCAAAAATCATGCTTAACTTTATATTCCTTCCTGCTTTTGAGGATAAACTTTAGATTCCATGCATGAATTTATGGACATATTATACGCATACATATCAAATATCAAAAGTGCCGTTATAATAATGTGGATATCTTTGTGTGTACACATTGGTGTTTCCTTCAAGTGATGCAATTCATATAATTATAAATGTTATCTATTAGACATTTACCGACAATTTGTTGTGTATCGGTTCTTCTTTGGACCATAGATGAAGTGGGATAAGTAAATAGAAAAGCTTTGCTGCATCATAGTTGGTATTATTACTTTGAATTGTTTTTTTTTCTAAAGAAGTTCAGATGGTAGTGCATGTCTACGAATCAACACTTATTACTTTAATTTATTTTTAACTCATGTGTGTATATATTGGAAGGTTGAAATTTAAGAGGGCAAATTTAAGAACCATGGATTTAATCGAACTGTATACCAAATATTAGAGCAATATATATATAACAAACTAAAGAGACCTTTACCTTTGGTAACAAGGAATAATATGTAGGTGGACAAAAACGGCCTACAAACCGATATTCATTCACATATATTATGGCCTTTAGTATCTCAATCTTAATAAATCGATCCATTATTATATTTATAAAGAAAACAACTGTTCATATTTAATATACTTATAATGAAATGCTCATATTTGATTATTGTATATATATATGCAATGTTTAATTTTATGTTATTATAAAAATAATACATCATATATATCGATCAACTTTTGAGCTCTTTGTCCACCATACGCAACACATCCAAGCGGAAAAGCTTACCTTATTATTTCAAGTGTGAAAGAAGATTCATTCACAAAAGCGTTCCATGTATATTCTAATCCCCGGTCCAAGGGATGCACAATAATACCCAAAACTTCTGAGATTTAAAAGAAAACTAAACTCGGAAAGGCAAAAGAGAAATAGAGAAAAGCAGGAGATTCTAATTAAGGTGGTGGCTTCTTCCTTTTTTCTCGAGAAAAATAAAAGATGAAATGAAACAGAGTGGCAATAAAGTTTGTGGAGATCTATAATATCAATCAAGCTGTCTTGGATGCTAAAGGAAACAATGACTAGTGTTGTATGTTTTATGTTTAGATAGATTACGGCTTAATCATAGTTTATCTAGTTTATATTCCGTCTGTTCCATAGATGATTTTTTCGTTGAGTGTACATTAAAAGAAAAGGTGCATAACAACAACAACTAATTGTAAAGACAAATAAGCAAAATTGATTCCACTTGTGAATCCCTCCATTTGTATTGTAAAAGATAAAATATCAAATGTGTTTTAAAAGGAAAATAGAATGGTAGCATCACTTATTTCGAAATGGATGAAGTTAAAGAATTGTCATAGTTTTTTGTTCTTTTTAATTGTCATAGTTTTTATTTTTTACAATCCGGAGGTGTCCAACGGGTTTCTCGCCCGTACGTCGGCGCCAGATAGACATGATTCTCGAAATAAAATTAAATATCCATATCGTCTGGCTACACAAATAGAAATATTTAAGATGGTAGGTTTCAAATCCGGAATGTTTATCATATTTTCAACCTTGTCGTACAACTCGACTGATTTTAATTGTCATAGTTAACGACAAAACTTTCGTAAAAGAAGAATAAGAATAACATGCTTTATGATAAACGTATAATTGTGTATCAAGTGATTAAGTATACTGTCGCGTTGAATATTTGCATGTTCTTTCTTCTAGCTTAAGCGTTCTTTCTTCTAGCTTAAGTTTAGCTTATCTTCTTCTCTTTCTTTTTTTTTTGTTAGTGTAAATGTGTAATTATCAAAGATTCGAGCTTTGGATTATCCGAGAGTTTCCAAAAGCAATCGATTGAACATGAGAGCACCTCCAAACATAGATATTTACTAAGTATCTAAGTAACTAGGTAATAACTCACACCTTACGCAGAATGTGATTATTAGTTTTATTAATTTTTAATAAAAAGACATTAAATCTGTTTAATCTGGAAAAAAATCTGTTTATTTTGGATATCAGTTCAGTTTTAGGTTATTTTTTTTTTAATCTCTTAAAATATAGCTATAATTCAACATCAATATTTATTTTGGTATGTTCACTTCAAATTATTGATGTTTTGGTTTTCTCCGGTGATAACCAAAAATTATAATTATTTGTTTAGTTTTAGATTGTATAAATTTTAGATAGTCCTGATATATCGAACCAATGGTTTCATATTATAGTTTTTAAACATATAATAGTTAAAGAAAAGGAAAATAAAATTATTAAGACTAATCATTTTACTATAATTTGGTCGATAGTGAAAGAAGCATTAAAAAAATATTTAAACTTCCAAGAGAATTAGATACTTCAGTTGTGGTGAATATTTAACTATATAGGTATTAACGTCAATGTCCACATGTATGTATATGTAAAGTATATAAAAGTGGTTGGTAAATATATAAAGATACTATTAATCAATATTAAATGACGTTTGTATTCAAAATAACACATGAAAGATAAAATTCTTAAAATAAAATTAATTAAAAATAAAATAAGCCTAGATATTAGTGCATTTTCTTTCATATAAAGAAAATCAAATTGTATCCGTAAATAGGGTAGGCACAGATCTAATATCCAGATATTTGGAGGTATTAGTGTTGATTCGATCCGTAGCCACCCGTATATTTGGTGTCTCGGATATCCGATTTAATCCGTAAATAAAATAAAAAAATTTAAAAATAAATGAAAAATCTAAAAATAATATAAAATAATAATATTTCATCAAAAAAATAAATTATTATTTAACTTTTTAAATTATAATACCTAATATAATAAATTTAATACATAAGAATACTGTAAAAATTATATAAACTATAATATATATATATATATAACTTATATATAATTCTTTAAATATATGTATATATATATATATGTATACAGCAGATCAAATCAGATATCCTTTCCTAAAAATATTAGTATTTGTGATTTTTTTCATTTTTTACAGATATTGCATTTTAGTATTTGATTTTCTTCGTAGGGTAACAGATATCCGGATATTTTGGTTCGAATAAAAACGCATAGCAAATCGAATCAAAAATTTACAAATATTTTACCCATCCTATCCATAAATAATAAAAATAATACATGTATAATTGGACTTTCGATTCGTTATATATCCGTTTTGATTCGAATCGAAAAATCTGGATAGTGTGAGTTTTATTGTAACTTTACATGTGAGTTATATATTTTAAAAAAACATAAACTAGATAGTGTAAGCACATTTATATAGATTTTGTCTAAGAAGCTCTCTACACGTGACATGTCAGTGTGCTTATTCTCAAATTGCTATTATAGTGTGAATGCATTTATTACAATTTGATTAATATTTATTTATATAATTCATATTTTTAACTTTTTATATATAATTCATGTTTTTAACTTTTTATATATACTTCATGTTTTTAACTTTTTATAAAAAGACTTTTTCAGATAAAAATACAATATATACATAAATTATCTTTGTTTATGATTATATTTTCAGATTTTGGATAATTTTTACTATTATTAATTTTAATCAATTATCTAATCAAATAAATTAAAATTCGTTTTTATTTTTAATTTAATTATACATTTTATTCATTAAGGGTATAAACGATATTAACCACTCTAACTTTTAACGTGAGAGCTCGATTCCAAAAATTTACTTCGCAAATGATAGTATAGATTAATATTTAGTTATATAATTCATGTTTTTAAATTTTTATATATAATTCATGCTTTTAACTTTTTATTAAAATACTTTTTTAGATAACAATACAATATATACAGAAATTATCTCTGTTTATGATTATATTTTCAGATTTTGGATAATTCTTCATTAACTTTAATCAATTATCTAATCAAATAAATTAAAATTTCATTTTTATTTTTTAATTTAATTATACATTTTATTCATTAAAGATATAAACGATATTAACCACTCTAACTTTTAACGTGAGAGCTCTATTCCAAAAATTTACTTCGCAAATAATAGTATAGATTAGTTTTATTTGATTTAGAACCCTATCTTAAATACTAAACCAATGATGGTGCTCTGAGAGAGGAACACTTGTATGCAACTAAGCATTAACTTGCATGCACGAAGCTGCCGAATATATGAAACTTAAATCACACAATTCAAAATCTATAACATATAGAAATAAAAGAACGAATAAGACTTTAAGCGACATATATATATGATAGTAGTATCTAAACATGCTCTTCTCCTAGGCTAGATCTTGTTTTGTTTGTCAAGCTAAAGTACATATACCACTTTGCTGGTGAAGAATAATGTTTTGAAACTAATTTCAAAACCCTAGCTGCCTCATTCGTTACATGAAATTTACATTCATCTAATATATTGATGGTGAGAGGGGGAAAAACATTTGTTTTAAAATAGGGAAAACTTACATAAAATGGAAAATAAACAAACATATCCATCTAGAAAGTTCCTAAGCCAAAAAGTATTCAAAACTACGTCTACACGTTTAGCCCAAAGGCCAAAGTTTTGCCCCAATGAGAGAGAGAAATTCCTAAGGAAACGAATAGCGCATGATGTCATCGAAAAGTTCATTTTCATAAACTGGCATGTTACATTACATGCACACATGCATGGTGCTACGTTGATGAACATTTGAAATGAAACCGTCCATCTACAGCTTCGAGCAAGCCAATCTCATCAGATGACTCTTTTTCACAAACGCCATCATCAAGAGAGAGGTTAAGATCGAGTACAACGCAAGTAGCAACGTTCTTGTCCTCAGATTGATCTGAACCGTCCGACGACTTCTGATTAACCGGAGGAGAACAAGCTCTTGATCTTGAGCTGAATCTCTCACAGCTCAAGATCACAATTGCATCTCTAAGCGAAGCTTCTTCACCACTCGAGTTACAAACTCTTCCTCTCTCGATGGCTCTCTTGAAACCCATTAGAGACAAATAATCAGCTTGCTCTATATCTTCCACTAAGAACACTCTTCTTGGATCAAAGGAAACAGCTTCAGAGAATCTCTCAATGTAACTCCAGTTCTGTTCATCTCTCGGCCTCTTGTTCCTCAAATCTTTCGATGAGAAACTGCTCAAACAGATAGAGACAAAGCTGTCTTGTGAACCGAACACGAGTTTAGCCAATTCTCTAGCGATCTTCTCTTTAGCCTCTACATCAAGACCTTGAAAGAACATCCATGTGTCTTCTTTTGTATCATCTATTCCGTTTATCTTTATCCTACTCGATCCCGACCTACATTTCAAGACAGTTTTGGCTATCTCTGAGATTATATCCTTCTGCCATGGTACCTTGCTCTGCAAGGCATCACATAGTGTCGCTAGGTTTTCAACATTCATCTCTTTAAACCTAGAAGAGACGTGTTCCACCTCCATTCCATCGCTCGAAGAAGCTGCTGAATTACTTGTCGTATTAGGATTCGAACAAAAGAGTTCTGTTCTTTGCTTGCTATCATGTTCTGGAATGAACAGTCTTAGTTCGGATGCACCAGAGGTCACGGAGTGATGATGAAGGTACTTGTTTGTCTCGATCACGGGCCAATCACCGTTGGTTTGAAGATGATGAAAGGAACCAGAAAAGGAAGAAGTAGGGGAAGAGAGTGTGAGTGTTTTTAGAGATGGTCTCTTGTGGATTGAACCGCAGATTGTGTTCCACTTGACCACAAGTTCTTTGATAGAATCTGAATCCTGCCAAATCCAAGAATCACACATAGACGCTCTTAAAATAAAATTAAAAAAATGAGTTGGAAATGAGAGATGTGAATTAGATTTTGTTGGTTATGCAACTCACATTGTGACTACTTTGATTCTCCTTCTTGTACTGCTGAAGCCACGCCGGTAAAGCTGCAATGGTTACATTGCTTTTGCTATTGCTGCATTGCAAGAACCTAGCTTCTGCTTCAAATTTGGGAGAACATTCCTCACAGAAACTGAGCTGCTCCCCTAATGGATGCAGCTGGAAAGGTGAGTTCTCTAACTTCTTCACTTCAACCTCACTGCTTTGAAAACAAAATGGTGATTAGCTAAGGAGTGTTTAACTTGATTTTATCTTTAACTTAAACTGAAATTAAGTAATTCATAAGTCTTTCTTTAGTATTTCTCACAAGAAAGCATTTAAAAGTGAAAATAAATATAAAAAGGTTATAAAGAGGATGCACGTTGTTACACCGTTCTTTTAGATGATCACCAAATAAAGCAAAAACACTATAGGTGAAATTGTCTTTTTCGAAAAAGAGACAAAATAGTTAGAAAATATCCAAGAAAACTAAAAAAAAAAAAAACATTGCTAATAGTTAGATCATATCCAACTAAGACTTTTACCTCTCGGGGACAAGACTCAAGCGGAGGCTACTAGTTGTTGGAATAGTGAGAGTAGTGAGACACCAAAGGGACTCAAGAGAGGGTTGACCAGACTTGCATCTCACGTAAGTCTCTGAAGTCGCAAGACCCATTAACCAAAACCTTCCAAGATCTCCCATGACCAATCCACGAGCCAACTTCCCTATCTCCATTATCATATGCTCCACCGCACAGTAGTTGTTGTTGTTGTTACTATTCGTTCTAGACTCTACGAACCAGTTTAGGTCTCCAAGATTAAGAATCACTCCTTTTCCTACACAGCTTCTCACGAGTGTCTCCAACTCCTTTAGCTTATGCTCCACATCGAATCTAGTTGGTTGTCCAAACGAGGAGAATGATAGAGTTATAAACTTCACGTCTTTTAAAGCTTCGGGCACGTCTTTTTTGTCAACTTTCTCCATCACTGTTCGCACAACTTTGTCAACAGTTGCTAAACACTCTCCCACGATCACGAAGTTCTTTCTCTTTTTGTCGACTAGACTCTCTATAACGTTCATGACATCCTCGTTCCTGACTTGTCCTTCTTTAGGTTTACTCGAAGAGGTTGTTTTCGAGCAAGTCTCTGAAGAGACAGCTTGCTCGACTTTGCTTTTCACTTGAGGACTCGAGAAACCAGCTTCTCTCATAACTCTACTCACGCTAGGATCATCTAGGATTGATATGATCAGCTGCTCCACTTCAATATTGACTGCTAGGACCGGTTGCTGCTGGCTTTCGATGGATCCACGCCGCTGGTGAGCCTGCGCGCGTTTGAAAGCTGCACCGAGAGCGTTAGAGATAGAAGGGAAAGGGGAAGTTTGAACCCCTAACATAGGACTCCCCGTGGAGGTCGGGAGGCGGTTTAGTGCCACGTTAAAGCAGAGCTCTAGTGCTCTGCACTGAAGAGGATGCGTGTGGGATTGGAGACAAGCTGTTCTAAGTAAACCAGTGGGAGCGGAGAGCATGGTGCTAGCCACATGGAGAGGTGTGACTTGAGCATGTCCTCTCCTTCTAGCCAAGCTCATGGCTTGTTTCACCAAGTTTGCAGCCTCAGGCGTGAGAGCTTGCTCCACCGTGCAGCTTCCGGCTCTCATGGTGACAAAACACCGTAAAGGAAGACAGGGGAGGGGTAGTAATAGTACTTAGAAGAGAGAGTTATACGGTAAAGGCTTCAAGGGACTTGGCTTCATAGATAACAAAAGCACTTAAAGTAGAAGGATTGATCCTATTTGGAAGGTGGGATTAAGTCTTAAAGCTAAGAGCAGAGTAAGGAAATAGAGGGAGAGATCAAGGGAGAGGTGAAAAGAAAAGGGTTTTGGTCTTCAAATATATGAGGAAGGAGGAAACGTGTATGCTTTTCTTGTGAGCGAGGCAAAATTTTGGGGGATTTTTTAGGGTCCAAAGTGAATTTTGTAGTGCAAAGTGGAATGCATGTGATGACAAAGCAATATCAAAAGGAAAAGGTAACTCAGCTTTGCCCTTATATTCTTTTCTTTCTCAAATTCCACCAAAAAGATGTAATGGATACTGCAGCTAAGTGGGTCTCTTTCTTTTCTGCAAAGTGTATCACTTATTGATAAAAGAACCTAATTAAAGAATATATGGGGTACTGCAGCTAAAATTACAAATCATCCTTTGCTTATATAATATATAACTAAAGAATAAATTATAGCCTCAATAATATCTGTAGAATTTTTCTTTTATAGATATGGGTTATAATCAGTCTCTCCTTTTGGCACTTTGAAGCTACTAGGATCATATCACATGTAATCAACAACATAGGAGCAACAAAAAACATAGCAATGACCAGATTTTTGTCTTAAAAATAGTATATATTTTAGCCAACTATGTCTCAATAAGCATATAATATTTTTCCCAAAGAATATTTTCACTCAAATTAACATAGTTGATTAGGTGTTAACAGTAATCAATAAGACTGTGTATAATAGATGTTACTATCTCATTTACAAGTAACAAAAATGAAGTATCAAATTCTGTTCCAAAAGACAATCACAAATCACTCGCTTGATGACGAAAGTCGTAACCTGTTTATGTAATTTTCAACCTATCAAAAATTTGTAAAGAAAAATGTTCTCTCAGCCAAAATACACATATGTAATGATATTGAAATCGTACTTTAGTTTACAAATGTTATTACCATCCAAACTCTCAGAACATGACCGGTGAGGGTGGAGTTATTAACGGAATATAAGAAACCGTCTCTTAACTTTTAACTAAAAAGGTTAAGAGACGGTTTCTTATATTCCGTTAAAAACCCTACCCTAAAAACCCCAAATTAATTATGTTCTTAAGGGCAAGAAACACATAACAAAGAAGGGTCATTACCTTGGTCGTTGAATAATATTATACTAGGTAGTAATCCGCGCTGTGCGCAGATTATTGGATTATTTATTGTACATTGTATTAAGAGATTTGTTTTATATCTTTTTCTAGGGGTGAACATTCATATATCTGTTCGAATTCAGTTAATCTATTCGGATTTCTGATTTTTAGAATTAGAATTTTAAATTGTATTCGGATATTACAAATTTTGGTTTGAATCATTGCGAGTTTGATTCGTATTCGAGTTCGGGTACCCATTTTAGTTATGTAGTTTTTAAAAATAAAATTAAATATACTTAAATCCTCAAAAAAATTAAATATACTTAAATCCTCAAAATCCGTAAGTAAAATAATATAAAACATAGAAATTTGAATAATGTAAGACTAAATATTTAAATATTTGGATCAAGTAAATAATTTTAGTATTTTGAACATTTTCTGTTATTTTTTTTATATTTACGTGTAACTATGTTGATAATTTTTAGATATTTTCATTTTTGAATATCTAATAGATATAAAATTTAAAATAATTAACATACTTAAGTATATAATTGTGATTTAGATATTTTTGGTATCCAAAATATTTTAGTTTTGGTAAGATTTAGGTCTGGTTATCTAGATATTAAACTTTTAGATCCACCTGAGTAATTAATCAGTTTTATTTTGTGTTTAGTATTACTTTCAAATCTAGTTCGGTTTGGTTCTTCAGATCCATATATTTTACTCAGACTTACTTTTTTCTACTAATATAAAAGCAAAATAAAATAAATGTAAAACAAATATTCTAGGCTTGTTTAAAATACATAATTATTGGACCATACTTTAAAAATACCAATAAAATGGATGGGCGTCATATCAATATTGTTCGGCATGTTGCAAAATTAACGTAGTCTATAACCAATAATATGTATTTTCTTATAAAATTATTGGTACGTATAATAAAAACACGATAAAAACGAGTGAAAAGTGTTATAGTTGCGTGAAAAATAATGTGATATCTTCTCTCGGCACCTTAATATTATTTTTCAATCGATTCACGAATTTTCTTTTCTGATTTCTGATATTTTCTTAACAATTTGATTATGTTTCTAATTTTTTGTCTAATATGAAAACTCCGTAAAGAAAAGAAATATTTGTCTAAACTAAGGATCCAACTTTGTGTGTGGTGTTTTTAACCCCAGTTTCTTTAATTCATAACCAATCATAATTATTTATTGTCTTCGTGTGCATAAGCCTCAACCATGGCTAAGTTCGACAAGATACAAAACTTTCAATTTCTAAAATATTGTCATTCCAGCATTTTAGTTCATGCAAATCTTAATGATTTTGTAATTTTTTTTCTTTCAAAATGATATTTTTTAGTAGTTGTACAAAGAAAATTTCAGTTCACTAATACAAAGATTAAAAATGCAGGAACTAAAAATAACATGATTAAAAAAATTAGTGCAAACACATTAAATTATCCACAGTATAGTTAAAACAATTAGTACGTGAACGTATTAATTGTTAAATGACTGTGAGGTCAACAAGTATACATACTCAAATTTAAATCAATGTGAGACTACTACGTGACAAATATAGTGTGAATGCATCAATAAAAAATGTTTCTCTTTTAATATATAAGGGATATGGTTATTAGAAACTCAGCTTAATTTAGTCAATAGGCTTATTTATGTAAATACATAACTTATTTGTCAAACTCTTTACATAATTTTTTTTTTTTTTTTTTGACAGCAAACATTCACAAACTTATGTCTCTGTGAACCAAAGTGGTAACTCTGCATCCATATGTATGACGAAAGACGGTTGTTTCCTAGCACTGCGTGCTAAGCTATCCGCCTTGAGGTTCGCCGTTCGAGAAACATGAATGATTTCTGAGTTGAGGAAACTTCTTCTGAGAAGTTTAATGTCTTCCAGGTAGCCTTCAAATGTTGGCCATTCTTCAGGTTCCGAAACCATATTCACCAATTGAGAACAATCCGTAGCAAACGTGACCTGGAACTGTCTTAAATTCTTCATGCATTTCATTGCCCATATTAATGCCTCTAACTCCGAATGGAGAGGAGACAGACATGCCCGTACATTCCTTGCCCCTAACAAACCATCAAAACCCGGGAGAGTACTATACCAGCCTTGCCCTGAAAAATGGTCATTATCCTTCCATGAACCATCTGTAAAACACCATCTTCCTGCAGTTACTTGAGTGGGTATGGTTTGTATTTTCTGTACCAAACTCTGATTCCTTGTTACCTGCGCCTCAGCCCAAAGTGTTGATTCCAATTCTGCTAATTTAAGAGTGTCCCTCGGATCAGCATCAATGTTGCTAAACACTTTGTTATTCCGACTTTTCCAAATATACCATATTATCCACGCAAACTGATGATCCTCCATTTTTGGATTAACTCTCCAAAAGAGATGATCCATATTGGCATAAAAAGAACTTGTAGGAAAGAAATTCGGATTTGATGGTATCTTTGATAGCGCCCAAACTTGTCGTGCTGGGGGACATTCAAAGAAAACATGGTTAATTGATTCTTCCTGATCTCCACACCGTACACAACAAGTGTCTCCATGTATACCTCTTGCCTTTAAATTTTTCATCACCGCTATACATCCTGAAATTAATTGCCATAAAAAATGCTTTATCTTTGGAGGACACTTTATTTTCCAGCAATAGGCTTTAAGTATATCCACTGTTGGTCCATAAAATTCCGGTGGTTTTTCCTTGTCTGGATAGACTCTTTCCACTTGATACCCAGATTGTACAGTATATTTGCCGTTGTTAGTGAAGTGCCAACCATTCCTATCTGATATCTGATTCCTACTTAAAGGAATACTTTCAATAATTTTGACATCATCAGGGTCCACCAAAGTCCTAATTACCGATAAGTTCCATGTTCGGGATTCCACATTAATGAGAGAATCCACAGTAAGATCCGGGTAACAGTGAAGAGGGTTTTTGTTTGCTGGTCTCGGGCGAGTGGATGAGATCCAAGGGTCGTTCCACACAGAAATAGTTGACCATGTTCCCACCCTTTTAATTAGTCCTTTACAAACCAAAGATCTAGCAGAAGTAATACTCCTCCAGCCATATGACGGGGAGTATGATCGAATCGGTTCAAGAGGTGAAGCATTCCTGTAATACCGTCCTTTAAAGACTCGAGAAAAAAGAGTATTCGGTTTCTCGATCAGCCGCCACAATTGCTTTCCAAGCATCGCCGTATTAAAGTCTGTGAGGTCTTTAAACCCTAATCCACCATTATCTTTAGGAACACATAATTTATCCCATGATTTCCAGTGCATACCTCTTGTACTTCCACCTCGGCTCCACCAAAATTGAGCTACTGCGCTCGTCAGCTTTTTTACCGTAGCTTTTGGTAACCTATAAACAGACATCACATGGTTTGGTAAAGCCGTAACCACTGATTTTATAATCACCTCTTTTCCCCCTCTAGTAAAAAATCTAAACGTCCATCCATTAACTCTGTTATTTAACCTGTCTTGTACGAAACCAAATACTTGTACTTTAGATCCTCCCAGACTTTCCGGCAATCCCAAATAAGATCCCATTCCTCCTAAATTTTGAATTCCTAAAACATCCCTCAATTCTTGATGACTAGATTCTTCAATCTTATGCCCAAATTGAATTGAAGATTTCTGAAAGTTAATTTGTTGTCCTGAGACAATCTCATATTCCTTTAGAATCCTGAGAATAGTTTGACATTCTTCTTTTTTTGCCTGACAAAAGAAAAGACTATCATCCACAAACAACAGATGAGATATTGCCGGACAAGCTCTTGCTACCTTCATACCCGTTAATTGTTTTAGTCTCTCTGCCTTCTTTATATTCACTATTAAAGCCTCAGTACACATAATAAATAGGTAAGGGGATAAAGGATCTCCTTGACGTAATCCACGCTGAGGAATTATCAGTCCTCTTGGCTGGCCATTAAGAAGTACCCTATATTGAACCGAAGATATACACTCCCGCATTAATTTGATCCAATGAGGGTCAAAACCCATTTTGTGAAGAAGAGCCTCAATAAAATTCCATTCTATCCGGTCATACGCTTTACTCATATCCGTTTTGATCGCCATAAATTTATTTTGACAAGATTTATTAGCTCTCAGACCATGGAACATTTCCTGCGCAATGAGGATATTATCCGAAATTAACCTCCCTGCCACAAAAGCCGATTGTGTTTCCGATATGAGTCGTGGAAGACAAATTTTCAGTCTTTGACACAAGACTTTCGAAATAATCTTGTAACCAACATTACACAAACTTATCGGCCTTAATTCCGTCATCCTTGTTGGTCTTTCCGTCTTCGGTATCATACAAATGTTAGTTATATTTAACCGAGGATCTAGATCACCTGAGACCAAAAAATTGTTCACCATTTCGACCACATCCTTCTTGATAATATGCCAGGAATGCTGGAAGAAAAGAGCTGTCATTCCATCCGGACCTGGTGCTTTCTCCGGGTGCATCATAAATAGAGCTTGTCGCACCTCCTCCTCAGTTGCTATTCTCAGTAATAATTGATTCATTTGAGGAGAAATGGATGGTACGACCTCTTCCAGAAAACCATCAAACTCCGTTGGAGAAGTAGTCCTAAACAGTCCATCAAAATAACCGACCGCCACTTTCTCAATCCCATTCTCGTCTGCAACCCAGTTTCCCACCTCATCATGAAGTCCTACTATTTTATTACGAACGCGACGTTGTTTTGTTAAAGCATGATAGAATTTTGTATTAAGATCTCCTGACGAATACCACATATTCCTACTTTTCTGATGCCAATATTCCTCCTCATCTTTATAAGCCTCCTGAAGTTTCCTAGAGACCTCAAGAATATCTTCTTGTGATCTATTATTATCCGTTTGTACTTCTTCCAACACCTGTTGAAGATCTTTAATTTTATCCTTCCCATAAGGTGGATTGTCTTTCCGCCATGAAGATATCTCATGTCGGCAATTACTAATTTTTGTAACAAAATCCTCAACCTGTCCTCTCTGGTTTCCTGTCCATCCTGACATAATTGATTCCATAAGACCCTCTTGACCAATCCACCGCTTATCGAACCTGAATTGTCCCCCCTTCCTTCTTTGTATTTTATCATCGAGAAAAGCCACTACAGGACGGTGATCAGAACCCACCAACCTCAAATATTGCGTATAAGAACATGGGAAGAGTGTATGCCATTCCTCATTTGCCAGAGCACGATCCAATCGACATCGTACCGTTACTGCTCCTTTACCTTTACCTCTCCGTCCTTGCCAGGACATAGTATTTCCACGTGCCGGAAATTCTAATAATCCACTATTCCGTATCATATTATTGAAAGATATAAAAGAAGTCGCACATCTCACGGCACCCCCATCCTTTTCATGATTCCCAGTGATTTCATTTAAATCTCCTATAATAAACCAAGGTTCCGATCTTGATAAACCATACCGGGTCAATCTTTCCCAAACTTCATCTCTTAATTTTTGAACCGGTTCCCCATAGACAAAGGTAAGGAAAACTTGTTTCCCGTTGGCCACCGCTTCGATATCAATCATTCTATTACTAGAATATAGAATTTTAACTTGATATTCATTATTATAAAATACCGCCAACCCCCAACTCCTTCCAGAAGGATCCACAGTGACCAGACTATCATACCCAAAGTGAGATTGAAATCTTTGTACAAAATCAAAATCCTGTTTCGTTTCTGATAAGAATAGAAAGTCTGGTCGATGTTGATGCCATATCTCTCGAAGATAACTTATGGTCCAATGACTCCCGAGTCCTCTGCAATTCCAACTTAATATTTTCATATATTAAAATGATTTGGTTGCTCTTTTGAGCATGAAAAATCAGGTTTAAAGACACCCATTAAAGTAACCATCTGAAACACCATCTTACTCCCCGTAAGACCATCATCCTGATAGGAACCATTATAAATATCCTTTCTCAATATTCTCCAAAATAGAATCCAAAACGGAAGTACCAATATGTCCGAGAAGATAGCCCTCTTTAAGTAATATCCAAATAACTGAAAATTCCAAAAACCACAAACATAACGAGAAAAATGAATAACTTCATCATGTAAATAATTTGACCAGCCATCTTGTAGTGCCTTGCACAGAAACAATATTATAATCAGCGAGCTAAAAAGAACCATAAACCCCGTTATTCCATTAAAAAAATTCATGTTCCACCATTCCTTATAGAGGCAATCTGGAGAATTATAGGAAATAAGAACCATATACAATCGTTTTATTACGTTTACATGCATCTCTACAACTCTAGTTCCCATAAGGTTCCACAAACTCTAATCATACTGCATCCAAATGATAGCAAAATAAAACAAAGGTGGAAACTTTTTACTATTTAAAACCGTCTGATCATTCAATAAATCCCATCCGTGTTGTAGATCAGACCCTTCTTTGGGTCCTATGTTTGACTCCATTAAGCACCGTACAGGACCCAGCAAAGGATAACCATGAACCTCCACTGAGTTTCGTGTTATAACTCTCCCAGTTCTTCTCCAAGTCGTTAAGGACCTCCTACATTGTGCACCATAACTCTCCCCTTCTTGCCACTTACTTGAAAAACACCACCCTGCATCCAAATACATAGCCAACAACACACAGTATACAAATTCTGTCTCACTCAACCCGTTTCCAGCGAACCACAACATGTTGAGGACCACACCAACAGTATCCAAGTGGGTCATCACCAACACCAACATCCATACATTTCCATATTTCCACATCACCATAAGGTAGCCATTCTCACAATGCCATAAGATAGGACGGAAGCACGATGAACACCAGAAAATTTTTTTATTCCAAAACATAACAAGAATCCAAAGAAAAACCCCAAATACGACTTTCCTTATAACCGTAAAACCAAAAAATATCCCAATACTCAAAGAGCTTATTCGAATAAATAAAAACACCCGCCCACAAACCATATCCTTCTTGCTTAATGTTACAAAAAAGGCGTGATCCATAAAACTTAGAATTTAAGATTAACCAGCTTCGGGTTTGAAGGACCCTTGCTCTCCGGTGGTTTGCTGCTATCTCCCTGACGAGGCCCCATTTTTGCCGCAGCCCTTTTGCGTGGAGACAACAGTGCACTTGCCAATCTCATCTTGGTGCTCCCTGCAGTACTAATTGAAGGCTTGTAAAGCCTCTTGCGGTTTCCCTGCTTCGTCGCTCCCACTTCTGGTCCCGTGCCCTTCTCCCCATCAGCTTCCCCATTCACCATCTTCTCTTCCTCCAGCGCGTGCTCACTCAGTACCTGAGCTCGTGAAGCTTGCTCAGCTTCCTCCTCCGAGAGTGTCTGAAACTCCTCTTCTTCCTCCATATCATCACCATTCTCCAGAAGAGTAGCATTAATTGCCTCTATCTCCATTTCTAGATCCTCTTCAGTATAATCCCGCTTCTCAACCATTCCATTGATCATGTTCAAGCCCCTCTCCTCATCAGTAGTTCCCACTATCACCTCTGTCCCCTCCGCTTGCGTCTTAGCTAGCTCCATTTGAAATTCTCGGGAAGGCAACCTCGTATCTTCCTCACCATTGTTATTTATCTCCCCCTCCTCTCTATCTTCCTTAGGTGGCCCCCTCTGCTCCTGGACTGTTCCAGACTGCCCCGAGGAAATTCCAGTCCGAGTTTCTTGGACTCCAAATCCCAATTCCGAGTTATCATTTCTCGCGTCGTCTCGACCAGGCTTGTACCTCGAGCCCTCACCATCTCCCCTGTAGTTTCCTTGATTGTTGTAAGGTCTCCTATGTCCCTTCTCCGCCACCTTAACCCATTTGGAATCTTGTACGTCAGCCATTTTCCCCTTGCCCTTCCCGTAATACTCCCTTTCTTCTCTTTCTTTATTCTGTTGTCCCATGTTACCGTTAATAACTACACCCTTGTAGCTCCTAGCTCGCTCATCATGCTTCGCCTCATCAAACCATCCTCCATTCCCTTCTCTGATTTCCCTTTATCGCTCCGGACTCGTTTTTGGAGCCTTTGGGCAAACCTCCTCCTTATGGCATAGGCAAGCGCAGAGTTTGCAATAGCCAAACAGCTTCTCGTAGCATAGTGAAACCGCCACTTCCTCCTCTTCATAGAACTCTCCACCTTTAAAATCGATGCTTGTTTCGAAACACAGTTCCTTGAAAGCATCAATCACTACCTGAACCCGATTCTGATCCAAGTCCACTGCCACCGTTCTTCCCAAAGCACCACCAATACTTTCAAAAGTAGGGACCGTTCTGAACTCCAGCGGTAGACCAATGACGCGGACCCAGAACATGATCTCTGATGGGAAAGCCTTAGATTGTTTTGGTTGCCATTTTGCCAAAGCTAGCATCCAATAGTCAAAGTGGAACGGTTTCTGCTTCAGTACCCCTTCGAGCTCCTCCTCAGTCTTAAAATCAAACTGAAATTTTCCAAATCCCAAATCCATACCAGTAACTCTTTCCTCCAATTTCCATATCTTCGGGAGATTAGTGAACAGTGCCTTCATCTGCTGCTCTGCTGGATTCATACACCTTCCAATCAGGGTTTTGGAATATGTCTTGATCAAGGCCGAGTTGTCGAAATGGGCCACTGAGATCTTCAGTTTCTTGCGCATACCCTCGCCATTCTTCAGTACCTCATTGTTATTCAAGAGTTGACTCTGTGTCATGATAACAGAAAAAAGGATCAGCTTTTGATCGCTGTTATAGTCAAATGATGAAAGAGTGATGGAGCAAATATGTGCTTCAAGTAAACTCTTATATTGACCCCTATTGGCCGTGATTTCCTGCAAAAGATCTTTCCCCATAAACCCATATCTCTGCAAATTGATACTTTCTGATCTCCAATCCAAAAAATCCCATAACATCCATGCCCCCCACACACCAAATCCTTGAAAATGTCGTGATATCCCCACAATAATTAATGAAAAGATAGAAAAAGCTCCAATCATTTCAGATCTAAGATATTGGAGAAGATCAGAAACCAAAAGACTACCTTTATTGTTCCACGATTCCATATTGATACCGAACGGATACCCAATCCAATCCATCGAAATCTTGCTTTTCCATAACCTCACCCAAATATCCTTATTGAACCCCAAAATTATCCCCAAGTGATCCGATTGAAATCCTCGTTTCTGGCTATCAGAAGCGTGTTCCTGAATCCCCGTGACGACCTAATCTCGTAAGCAAAGACCCGGATCCCATCGTCGGAAAACCATCGAAACCTATATCGTCATTCTTGTCGCGAGAGAGAATTAAAATTATTTGGTTAGATAAGTTGTCAACTCTTTACATAATAGAATAGGAATATAACTTATACATAAATGATATTTTTTTTTTAATGGTTACATCCAAATATATTATAGGCTATCTCGTATACATAAATGATATTTTCTAATAGTTACATCCAAATATATTATAAACGATTTTGTAATCCTCCAAGATCTCCTAATACCCTCCCACAAACTTATATATGATAACACGTATGAGAGTGGACAATCATCAAATCATTTTCATGGTGTTTATACCTCATCATAAGGCTATCAGTAGTATTTATACCTCGCCAAAGTTATCAATATCGTTTATACCTCACCATGGTCATCGCAATAAAATATACCGTAGTAGTTGTGTATCTTCATCGTCTCATGCTACAAAGTAAACTGAACGAACATTTCTGATCCATGCTCAAAGTCCACAGCAACATCATCAAAACATCACTCCACTGGATCCGTATATACCCGCTGGAGTCGTCACATTCGTGACTACATCGAAGTTGTAATTGATAAATAGCCACATGAAGATTGAATAAGAAAATATTACACAAGTGAACATGAACGGATCCATCAATGGTCCATGCTCATAATCCATAATAATATTATCAATCACTGACTTTGTAGTATGAGGCCACGTCTTTTTTTGTAGAAGCAAAATAACCATTTTTTTTCTTTGATAATCTTGGTATGATTCCAAAGGCTTTTGAGGCCCAAGAACTAATCACCAAGAGACCTACAGAAATCCGGGTTTTTTTGCCAATTAAAGCGTCTATAGGTGGCCAAGAGAAATCGAACCCATGGCGGAAACTCCAACTATAGTAGCAAAATAACCATAAGAAAATAAATCAAAGAAAAAGAAGCCTTTTTCAAAAAACAAAAATTCAAAGAAAAGAAAACATAATTGTAATAATCAAAACTCGTCACGAAGTGAAAGTAGTAAATAAGAACTACACATTGGAAGAAAATATTACGTAATGAAAACCATTTTTTTAAAGAAAAAATAATAACAATACCGGTCCGGTAGTAATTAGATCTATGGATTTGATACCATGATAAGTTTGAAGAAAACTCGTAAAATATTTTTTCTCATTTTATTAATGTAACCAATAGACTTATTTATACAAATACATTACTTGTCTATCAAACTCTTACATAATAAAATAGGAAATATAATTTATACATAAATGATATTTTTTCTAGTAGTTACATCCAAATATATTATAGGCGATTTCGTAATCTCCTAAGATCAGCTCCTAATTTATCAAAACATTAAAAAGCAAACCAAACCATCTGGCCCATCACAGATATATATATGTATCATTCACTTTCGTTCCTTTCGTAAGAGTGCGTAGCTTTTGGACCATATATTCCATTTTTAAAACGAGAGGCAAGAGGAAACGAAGGTGTTTTGAAACAAGAAAAATAATAAAAGAAAGCGCACAAGCTAGTCTCCTGGACCTTGGTGGGGATAGTCTTTGATTGTATATGCTACCAACACGACCAATCATTTTCATGCGCATAACAGCATGATTAATCCAAACTCTTAATTTGGAGATATTAATTCATGATTTGATATTTTTTTGTTTTTTTTGTTTTTACACTTTTCGGCTAAGAGTCAGCTCTTATATCTCTTATTTAATAGATGGTTCTTGGTTTTTCTTAATTAAAAGCTAAAAAACGGTTTTTAGTCGAAGCTAAGAACCTCACCATAAGAACACGGATTAATCATGTTCTAATGAAATAAGTTTCAGATCAGTAACAGGAACACAAATCAAAATATAAGAACATAACGTATTCGAGAACAAGAAAGAAAAAAAAACAAGAAAACAAGATATATTTATTCATAAAAGCAGAACTGTGAATTCAATTATTTTATAACTGCAACATAACAGAAGAAAAGTTTGATTCTCGTACCAATAATAAACATGCCAGGCCATGCATTAATATCTTAACTTGATTGCACATTAACACTATATGTATACGCACACAAAGCTAAAATTGTAGATGCCTATCAATCTTTCAAGAATTTATAACCAAAAAAACAGTGATTAAGGAATGATGTAAATCAATGAACAAAAAGAAATGATTCTCTATGATTGTCTTAGCATTGTTACCAAAAAAAAAAAAAAATGATTCCGCGTATGGATTATTCAAACATGAGATTATTGCAGTAATTGGTACAAGGAGCTTTACCTATCTATTATACTCCTACTTTGATGAAAACATCTCTCTCTCACACACACATGAAGCATGCCATTGCATAGAAAGAAGAGAAAAATGCACCACCATTCAACTTGCCTTGGAATCTTCAATAAGATTTATACACTTTGGTAAGAGAATCATATAAGCTATATTCCCACTATAGATATGTATGTCCCGAAAGACTAATGAAATAGTAAATAAATTTATCTTTTCGTATGAGGGAAAATTGAAGAATAACTTTCATACAATATCCTCACAAGAAACAAGAAATCTTCCTTACATTCCCCAATCATCTTTTCTGCAGCTTTTTACGTGTTTTTATGTAAGCATTCACCTGAAAGCCACTATTCACTGCAACAAGTACCATTGCACTCACTTCCTCTGGCCAATGCTTCTATAAAAGAAGCTAAAGTATCACTTAACCATGCATATGTGTATAAATTCAAAATGAGGAAAACACAAATATGTTTTGCCATAAAACAAAAAGAGCAATGATCCATCAATCATTATTAAGGAAAAGTATGTGAACGTTTAGAAATCAAACACGATTCTTTGTTTTTAGGTGACAAAATAATATAAGTATGCTTAAGGGTTTTACTTGAGCAAGCAGAAGAATATAACGGGCGAAGGCCCCTAAAATATTTTGCTTATAGAGTTTTCTCTTTTATCAAATAAACAAAAAATCAGAGTTTTGAGGTATTATAAATATAAAGATTAAAATTTTATAATTTATTTATTCACAAAACTGATAAAAATAATATTAAAAGGACAGTAGGTCTCACTTAGTTTTATTTGCAGTGTTTTAGTCTTTCTTTTATTGATTCAACCTAGAACTTACACAACATATATATGTATCTGTAATATAAGAGGACACGAAATTAATTTGAACGTTAAGGCTCAAGTCACCATTCACAAGAGAGCTTCTATTTCTTTCATTAAATCATGAATGCTACTAGGACTATATATTTTAACGTTGCTTACCTAATATGCACAGACCATTACCAAGGGAATACATCATTTCATTTCCAAAGACCCCCTTTGTTCAAATTTTCGGGGTTTCAATGACGTTTAAATTTATGCAGAAGTTGATAAATGCTTAGTTACAGAGGACTTGTGGGACCAAAATAGAAAAGTTGTGAGAATAAACACAAACTCATCAACTGTTTCTTCCAGATTTAAGACAGACAAAAGGAAGGAAATGGGGTTTTGTTTATTAGCTTAGACCCAAAAGAGATCCAAAGGGAGACCAACATCATTTGAATGCAAAAGTGTTTCTGACTGATGAGAGCAAAGGAATATAGATAGTTGCTTCAGGCACACCCAATCAATTATTTTCTCCTTTAATAAAAATTAGAAAACTTTGTTTGCCCTAACAAAAAGATTTCAAACTCTACCACCCAAAAAATCTATTTGCATAAACCAGTCCTTTCGAGAAAGTGTATGACCACAACAGTCAAATGTGTTTGCTTTGACAAGGATCAGACCCCATATGCTAAAGCACTTGCGTTTACGAGAAGAACAGAATGTGAAATCAACCCGTCGCTCTAGCCCACATGCTAAAGATTTAGGTAGCCAATGTAGCCACCAGCTTTTGATAAGTTTGGCCTTTTACAAAAACAACGTAGAATGTTTTGAATCAAATTTTAAAAATTACTTACTGAGTAATTTGCTTCTTTTACGTTAAACTGAAACAGGCGGCATGTAGTTGTTGCACCAAAGTTAAAAAAAAAAAAAACAAATTATAAACCGACAATTAGAGCTTCATACGTGATTAATGCCTAGTTAGATGCTTAGGCGGTGGTTTAGAAAATGGTTTTGTTTATGACCGATTTGCAGTGTGTAAAACAATTTTTAGAACACTATGCAGAACAAAACCTATACAAATTCACCAACTTAGCTATTTTCCATGATGCTGGCCGTGTTTATTAGGGGGGGAGGTGGGGATGTTGAGAAGAAAGGGAAATTATGAGTAAGACCCATAAGACATACAAAGTTGAGACGAACATCATTTAAATGCAAAAGTGTTTTGAACCAAAGAAAGAAAAGGAAAATAGATAGTTTCTTCTGGCACACCCAATGAAACTAATTTTGTTTGCCCCAACAAAAGCATTCAACCTCAGTCACACAAAAAGTCGCTAGCGTAAGCCAATCCTTTAAAGAAAGTGTATGACCAGGATAGTCAAAATGTGAATATGCTTTAGCCAGGACCAGACCCTAGATGATTTTAAAGGACCAATGTTCGAGAGAAAAAATACATCCTAAATTCGACCAGTCTCTCCATCCCGCTTGATAAAGCTTTGAGTTAATGTTTTTTGACTAAAACTTTGAGCTAATGTTACATCAACTTTTGAAGAAATTAGCCTTAATACAAAACGTTTTGCATCAATTTTTTATAGAAAAACTAAGGTATTGCTTGTCTTAAGTTAGATTGAAACTAATTGGAATTTTGCATGATTTAAAAAGTCATACGTGTTTTGCATGACTTTTACGGTTTTACCAGTGGTTTTAGAAGAGCATCAAGAATCTTTTTAACAGTTTCAAAAATAAACAGTCTTATCACCAAATCAAGTATAAATGGGATTATCTACTCAAAAGGGGTTCCCAATTTGTTATTTTTAATAAAGATTTCTAAGCATTCAAGATAAGCATCTTTATTCTCCTGGGTGTGACCATGTGGGGAAAAACAACCAAAGAGAGAGAAAGATCAATGAGGAATTAGTTTAATTAAGGCATAATTCTCCTTAAGACGGCCTAACTTTAAGAAATAATAAAGAGAAACTTTATAAGATTAAAGAAGGAATGGAGAAAAGTTGTCCTAATTTTGACATGACAGCCTTGTTAATATAATATTATGAACTTTATGCACAACATGTTTTCTTTATTCACAAAAGAATTTTTGGCCTCGCTAGAACTTGAGTCTAAAAGTAAGGTTCATTTTGGTTCAAATATATTTTGAGTCTTGCTTGAGAATCTAAGGCGGTGCCGCGGCCGCATATATTCCTCATCACTTGTTCCTTAGATTTTTATAGAGTTTAAGCTAGCAGAGCACATAGGATTTAAATGTCAATCTATAATGTCTTCTTTTTTTGTGAATCTATAATGTCAACGAAATAGCGAGCATATGCTATAATGCAGTGAACATTTGTAATGGATGCTTGTGCTCGGCATCCCTCTCTCTTCTCTCTCTTTTCTTCCAAATCCTCTGAAACAAAACCCTAATCCGTCTTGCCTCCGGCGGCGGTGGTTCCTTTGACCATCGTCGGGAGCTAACTTATTCTCTCTTTTCTTTGTTTACGTCTTGTTGAAGCTCTGGTTTTAAACGCCTCCTCAAATCACTTTTCTAGTCGTGATAAATCCACTGGTTTGGCTTGTGTGGTGGAAACACTGGTGTGACGACGACGTTCGGAGTGAAGGAATGTCAACGGAGTCGGCTTGTGGGTGGTCGGTGCCGTCTCTCACAGGAAATCTTTCAATAGATCTGTCGGTACCAAGACTGTGGAGAAGAGAGGGCTTGAACCGGCATCAATCCTCTCTAATGCTTGCTCAGATCGATGGAGTGTTCTGCCTTTTTTTTTCGAAGCTAGGGTTCCGGCCAGAAGTTTGTCGGGCGCGTAGAGTCCAGATGAGGTTATTGTCCGGCGGTTCTTCATTGTATCATCATTGCGGTGAGGTATCTGCTTCTTGGCTTGGATTTAACCTCAGTTTCTTGGTCCCATCCGGATCCGCCTTGCTCATGTGAAATCATGTGGCTGGTTCTCAGTCGTGGGTACGTGTGGGAAGCTTCTTCTTTCGGTGTTGTCGGCCGCGTTTTGGAGGTTTCAGTGGCAGCGCGTGAAGGGTCACGAGACAGCATCCGCGTCTCTTTGGTGTCTATGTCTCCTAGAGTCGGGTTCTTGATTGTGGCAACGTGTATGTCTCTCTTCTTTCCCAAAATAAATCATCATCTTGTGGTGGTGTAGCTTCTGTGTAAGCAGCCCAGTCCTTTAAGTGTGGATTGTAGTTAGTTTGGCACTTGGGCCTCTTGCTAGTTCGAAGGTCGCTTCTTCTGGAGAAGGTGTGTCCGGCAAGTCCCATTACTCTGCGTATGTGGTGGGTTAAATGGGTGTATATGGTCCCGGGGTTAGAGGGTTGGTAACAGCAATCTCCAGTTCTTCTCCTCGAACGATGGCACCGCCTGTTAGAGGACTCCTTTTCGTGCTGTCGGTGTGGTGATTTTGAATGGGTTCGATGTTCCGTGATGTGTTTCTTTGTGAAGGTATTGATGATTGGGTTTTTCGAAAGTTGTAGGTTTTACCCGTTGCATAAAGGTTTGAGCCGCCTTTCTCTGGGAGCTCGCGGCAACCGGGGTCTCAGTCCGCTCATACTTTCCATTGGACCATCAACGCTACGCTAACTCCGGTTCGCCTTGACGGTTTTAGTCTGTCGTAATAGAATTTGCTTATTCACTTGGTGCTCTGTTTAGTTTATATTTATGCATTTTATTACTTGTTTTTTTTTGTGTTTTTGTAAAATAATTGAAAATTTGATATAATAATAATTTAACATTTTACCAAAAAAAAAAGTGTAATGTGTTGGAAAGTCTTATCACAAGAAGCACTCCAGCTTTTCTGATATGACAACAAACGGGGCAAAAGGTTAAAAACAAACAAAGTTAGTTAAAATCAAACGTTTCTGATCTCTAAGCAATATTGTTGGACATGTGGTGTGGTGCTAGATAACATCATTCGATTGATTTGGAGGAAACCTTTCTCGACCGTTTCGCGTGTATACTATATCTTCCCTCTTCTGCGTGTCCAGGTTTGGGCTTGTTTGGTGTTGAATTCAAAACGAGATAAAAAAAAACTAAAGCCCAATTTACATATGCTTTCATGGAGCCCATAACTTGAGGGTTGGGCGCATTAATTGGTCGAGCCACTAACTATTTAAGGTTTGCTTAGTTTTGTTGCTAAGCGGGAATGCAGCGGATAGTACCCTTTTTCGCATTTTACAATAATCATAAAAACGTTGTAAACTATCTTACACCATTTTAAACCTCTAAAATCAAAAACCGGATAGCTACCGTTTATAGTTGTGGTGATTGTAGAAAAATAAATAAAATATACTTTTTAATAAAAAGAAATAAATATTTTAAAAACTGAGATAATATAAATACTATTATACACAAAATTTTATATTATAGAACTATAAACAAAAATATTTACTATAATTGGTTAGCTATTAACATATATATATATATATAACATATAAAACCCCAAAAATAATTTTTAAAACTTTTAATACTATAATTTTAAAAATAGTTCGCTTTGTGCTCACCACATGGCTGCGTATATAAATGACTCAGCTTTGCAAAGGTTTTCTAGTGCTTATTCAGTGTTTGAAGCAGGAGGCTGTTCTGATCATATGCGTTGCAAGATTCAGCTATTGCCTCAAGGTGAGAAAATTAGAAGACCATTCAAGTATGTTAATGTTATTGGGAGTTTGCCAAGTTTTCTACCAATGTTGAAGGAGTTTTGGGATGAGACGCCGAGGTTGTATCACTCTACTTCAGCTATGTTTAGGTTCTCTAAGAAATTAAAGAGTCTGAAACCACTTATACGAAATTTAGGGAGGGAGAAGCTAGGTGATCTCTCGAAAAGGGCAAAAGAGGCTCATGAGATTCTGTGTGTAAAACAGAAGCAAACGCTTTCTAATCCAAGTGAAGAGTTTGTAAAGGAAGAAGCAGAGGCTTATGAGAAATGGCTTCATGTGGCGGAGTTGGAAGAGGATCATCTGAAGCAAAAGGCTAAACTCCACTGGCTAGAGATTGGAGATCAAAATAACATAACATTTCATAACGCTGTCAGGTCGCGACAGGCTCAAAATTCTATCAGGGAGATTCGTTGTTCAGATGGGAGGACTGTCACTAGTCAAGGTGAAATTAAGGCTGAGGCAGAGAAGTTTTTCTCGGATTTTCTCAATCAGAATCCTGTAAACTATCAGGGTACTACTACATAAGAGTTGGAAAATCTGCTTGGGTTTAGATGTTCTTTGGAAGATTGTAGGAAGTTGGAGGAAGATGTCACAGAGGAGGAAATTCGAAAAGTGTTGTTTGCAATGCCTTCTAACAAATCTCCGGGACCAGATGGGTATCCTTGTGAGTTTTTTAAAACCTCTTGGCCTATTATAGCTCACGAATTCACAGTGGCAGTTCAGTCTGTTTTTAGATTTGGATTCATGCCTAAGGGGATTAACTCTACAATCCTAGCTCTGGTTCCAAAAAGGATTGACTCTATGGAGATGCGTGATTTCCGTCCTATCGCCTGTTGTAATGTGCTCTACAAGGTGATATCAAAGCTCTTAGCTAACAGACTCAAAGTGCTTCTGCCTAGAATCATCTCTGCGCACCAATCTGCGTTTGTTCAAGGTAGGCTCTTGATGGAGAATGTATTATTAGCTACTGAGTTGGTAAAAGAGTATCATAAGGAGGATATCTCTCCTCGTTGCTTGATGAAAATTGATATATCCAAGGCGTTTGATTCGGTCCAGTGGTCGTTTGTGTTGAAGAGTTTGGAAGCAATAGGAGTACCAAGGAAGTTTATACACTGGATTAAACTCTGTATATCTTCCCCTTCATTCTCAGTGCAAGTGAACGGTGAGCTAGCAGGGTATTTTCAGAGTACAAGAGGATTGAGACAAGGATGTTCTTTGTCCCCTTACCTGTTCGTGTTGTGTATGAATGTCTTATCCCATAAGATTGACAAAGCAGTGTCTGAGAAGAAGTTTAGTTTTCACCCTCGGTGTAAAGCTATAGCATTAACCCATCTCTGCTTTGCTGATGATTTAATGGTCTTTGTGGAAGGGTCTAAGAAGTCTATAGAGGGAGCTCTTTCTGTGTTTGAAGACTTTGCAAATTGGTCAGGGCTTAACATCAGTATAGAAAAATCTACTATCTTCATGGCAGGGGTTTCAACAGATGAAAGAAGTAGGATACTGAGGAACTTTCCGTTTGCAGTAGGGGAGTTACCTGTAAGGTACTTGGGCCTTCCTCTCATGACTAAGGCAATGAGGAAACAGGATTATTTACCACTAGTGGAGAAGATCAGAAGCAGAATAAACACTTGGTCATGTCGGTTTCGTTCTTATGCTGGTAGAGTGCAGTTGATCCAAGCTGTGCTTATGAGTATTATAAATTTATGGGCATCAGTGTTTAGATTGCCTAGTAAATGTATTAAAGAGGTGGAACAGCTTTGTGCTTCGTTTTTATGGACAGGACCGGAACTCAAAACCACGAGAGCCAAGGTAGCTTGGAAGGAAATTTGTAAGCTAAGGAGTGAGGGTGGTTTGGGTATAAGAGCTTTAAAAGAAGTAAATATGGTTCATGGTCTGAAGCTAATATGGAGGATGCTTTCAGGGGATTCATTATGGGGAGTTTGGATAAAGGAAAATCTACTTAAGAGAAAGAGTTTTTGGGAAGTGAAAGAGAATACTCAAGCTGGGTCCTGGATGTGGAAGAAAATGCTAAGACTCAGAGGCATTGCTAAAGGGTTTTATAAAAGGGAAATAGGGAATGGTTGTAATACGTCATTCTGGTATGACAACTGGTCTTCTAAAGGAGCTTTAATTGAGATTTTGGGGGAAGGAGGAGTTATAGATATGGGGATCAGTAAGGATGCTACTGTTAAGGAGGCAGTCAATAGAGTTAAAAGGAGAAGAAGACGTTATCGTATAGTGTTGCTTAATGCTATAGAAACGGAATTGCTAACACTGGAAGAGAAGCTGAGTGAAAATGGTGTGGATGGCAGTCTTTGGAGAGGCAAGTCAGGGTTTAAGAGGAAATTCTCAACTAAGGAAACTTGGTTGTTAGTGAGGGAAACTCATGCTCAAAACTGCTGGGAAAAAGGCATTTGGTTTTCTAAGGCTACTCCAAAATTTGCGTTCATGTCCTGGCTTGCGATGCTTGATAGACTTGCTACGATGGACAGAGTAGCACGATGGAGTCAGGGAGTGGATGTTATTTGTGTGCTTTGCCGGAGAGATGTAGAATCTCGTGATCATCTTTTCTTTGATTGTTCTTATACTTCTCAGATTTGGGAACATCTAATGAGGGGTGTGTTGCGTGATTCTTATACTACAGTTTGGTCTGAGGTGATTGATCTTCTTATGAAGACAGATTGGGATAAGAGGAGATTATTCTGTCTAAGGTATGCTTTCCAAGCTGCTATACATATGCTCTGGAGGGAACGAAACAAGATTAAGCATGGAGAGACTCCTATACCTATGGAAGTAGTGAAGAAGCTCTTAGAAAAAGGGATTAGAAACAAGCTGAGTATTCTTAGATATAAGGGGGGCAAGGGAATGGAGAATGCTCTTCAATATTGGTTTAGTACTAGAGTTTAAAATGTAAAGGAGGAAGAGATAGAGTTATATTCAACTAAGGACAACACCATGATGTAAAAAGGCTTTTTTGATGAATCAAATTTAACATTCATTCAAAAAAAAAAAATTTAAAAAATATAATTCTTATGTTTACTATAATGATATAATTTTTAATAATTTTTAATTATATAAATTTTTAATATTGTTAACTTATAATACTATAATTTTATAAATATAATTTTTATATTAAACTGATGCTGCATATAGTAGTCAGTCAGACATAAATACTCCGTAAAAGCAAATATTTCTAAAAGTTGTACCATTCATACAAATCGCTTAAAAATGCTTAAATCTGTTTATCTGATTATCTTTGGTCAATAATCTGTTTGGAAGAGAGAGATCAAAACAATTTATGTTTTTGTGATTCTTTTATAATTTTTTGTCAATATTTTTATCGTCTGAATATGATTTTTTTTTAATTTGGCTTAATTTTGATAAATGTTTATTCAAAAATTAACAGATTTTATCATTTCGATTTAAAAATAATTAAATTGTGTTGTGGAAAATTAAAATTTAAAGCATATATAAATTTATGAGAAAGTACCAACAATAATACATTCATAATACTACTTTTCATGTTTATATTAATCACTTTTACTCTCATTTTTAAAGAGGTAAAAATACATTTATAATTCTAGGGTAGGGTTTAGAGTTGAAAGGTGAGATAGGTTTTTTAGAAAATGAAATTTACGATTCTAATAAATATATAAATAAATACTTAAAAATATAAAAAAAAATTTTAAAATAGTTTAGAAAAGAAATTTTGAATAAAATCGAAAAAAATTCAAAAAAATATTTATAAAAAAATTCAAATTTGAAAAAGTATAATTCGAAAACATAAAAAAAATTATTTTTTATATTTTATATTTTACTTATTTATTTAAATAATTATTTATTTAATTAATTATATATTTTATATATATATAACAAGGATATAAAAGTCTTTTGCCTCTTAATGAAAAATATGTTTTTGAAAATATCTCTTTAGTGGTGGTGAACATAAATAGTGGTATAAACAAAGTGGTAAAAATGAAAATTCCTCTAAATTTATAAACTTTCTTATTTAATGCATCATTTTATTGCTTACTTCCAAAAAGTTTGTTTGGTGCTATTTTGAAAACTCAGCTAGGCGCAATTCTTACGTTTAGGTTGGCCTAGAGCCTAATGAAAAAAGCATGGATTAATTGCTGATTAAATATTTCGGTAATTTTATCATAAAGATATGTCTAATTATTAGTTTCTCTTAACAAAACTGAAGTGTCCTGGTGGTAGCTTCCTCCTCCAATGTATATAAGACATCATTTTTACTCTTTACTAGATGATAACCCCCACTTATGCGCAGAATGAATTTTGTATACTAATGTTTGTTTATTAAATGGTTTTAACATTTTGTAACATTGTAATCTTTATCGATAGTAACATGTTGAATACAAACGGTCTCTTAAATGTATAATCACTGTTGAATAGTTAACTTATTACAGTTCATTTTAATTATTTTTAAGACTTCACATTCACAAAAGGAAATTAAGTTTACGACTGACACAAATCACAAAAATCATATAGACAACATTAATTGTAAAATGACGAAGGAGATTAGGTTTTCTGCTTTTGATTTGTTTACTATTGACTCTTCATAAATGATTTCATTTTCCACGGCTATAAAATTGTGCTTTTGTTATTGTTTTTGTTTCACTGATATGAGTTTTGTTTCTTTGTTTAACTTATGCTCTAAATTTGTTTGAATTACATATGTGTCAATTTAAAATGATGAAAATTTGTAAAAATTATTTTTACTCCAGATACATATCTAAAAATCAAATTTTTGAAGAAAATCACCGTTAAACTTTATTCATAGATTAGTGTTCAAATCTAATATATAAAATTGTTATAGAATATAAGTGCAGACTCAAAATATAAATGTCTGTCTAATATATATTCACCAGTTCGGTCTAAAAATCATCTAATTCTAGAACAAAAAAATAAATTACTTATTTTATGAACCTATGCTTTTGAGGTTTAGTTACTCAAGAGTATACCGATAAAAAATATATAATACTTTATCATTATAGTATATGTAAACTATGTATAAACTAAGAGCTGTTTGATTTATTAGATGATAAACCAAAAAACTTACAATAAATAGTTCAAATCTGTAACTCTTACAATTATAATAGCTAGATAGGGTATTAGGGAGAAACAAATATTAGACGAATGATCAAATCTCTCATTCTTCGAACAAACTCAAAAGGAGGTGATTGGAGTGTTGTCATGATATTTCATTAAAAGCTTTTTAGGAATAAAAATCAAGACAGTGTTTCCAAAATTTTAAAAATCACTTTGATTTGAAAAAATATATTTCTGGGATTGTCATGATCAAATAACATACTATAAATTACCTATTTAGAATAATAATTTGTATACATAAAAGTATATACATTAGAGTAAACACAAAAATCAAAACCAATATCTTTTGTTTATTTACAATTATGTATTTGGTAAATAAATCAAAATAGTCATTTTATGTACTTTATATGGTATATAATTAAATTTTAGTGATATTGACATAGATATATATATATATATATAGTATATTTTAATATACATATTTATTATTAACATTGCCTACTCATATGATTTTATTAACACTTGTATATATTCTATAACAAAAAATTAAACCGTTAATCAAAACTTTTAATGTAAGATTTATCAATACAAATTTCAAATTTAAAATATTAAGATTTCAATAATGTTTCAACGCAAATTTTGAAATTAACATATTATATAGTACATAGTACATATTTAAATGATATATATTAATGAGACTTCATAGTCATACGATTTATGATCATTTGTATCTTGCTTGAACAAAAAAAAAACCATTGATCACAAAATTTTCAATGTGGGACTTTTACCATTTTAGGTAATTTATATTCGTTTTAAAAAATTCAAAATATAACATATAAAAAACTATTTTTTTTATTATATGCTTAATGTGATTGTTTAGTTTCTTTTAATAATATAAAATTAAACAAAAGAAAGAGAGTACAAAAATTATTATCAAATATGTATTATTCATAATCATTAATTGTCAATATATATGTTAATCATATTAGGTAATTCTATAGCTTTTATTTAAGGAAATAATTGAAAATATTTCTTTGTATGCTACTAATCAATTTGATAGTTAGTTTAATAAAAAATATAATATATATTTATACCTTACCGGGTTTTGATGGTTTATTGGGAGCAAGGAATGTAAGGGCGTGTCTATCACCTCTTCACTCGGAGGTGGAGGCGTTGATTTGGGCAATGGAATGTATGAAGAACTTACGACAGTTTCAGGTTACGTTTGCAACAGATTGTTCTCAATTGGTGAAGATGGTTTCGGAACCAGAAGAATGGCCAGCATTTGAAAGCTACCTGGAAGATATCAAGCTTTTACGAAGAAGCTTCATCAACTCAGACGTCATCCATGTACCCCGAACGAAGAACCTAAGGGCGGATAGCTTGGCACGTAATGCTAGGAAACAACCGTCTTTCGTCGTTCATATGGATGCAGAGTTGCCGATTTGGTTTACAGAGTCAATATGAATCTGTGAATGTCTTGCTGTCAAAAAAAAAAAAATAATATAATATATATTTATATGGACCGGCTTATTTTTTTAAGGATTATAATTAAGAATCATCTTAGTGATGGCATATATCTACGAAAACATATTGTAGTGTTTGATGATTAATATATAGGTGATTTTAACGCTAGAGGCATAATAGTAAATTTCACATCGTCTTTCATTAGTGGTTTCACATCCTTTATATATTAATTGAGCATCATTTAAAAAGTTGTGATATTAAGTTTGTACTAATTAAAAAGAGACCATGCTTAGATGTCACTTAATTAGGATGTCAATTTAGCTAACGTGGCAGCTTAAGAATCAATTGAAAAAATGTTGGTCCAAATCAAACTAATATGGAACATTATATCAACCCGAAATATAAGAAGCGTGTATTTTTTCCTTAAATAAAAGTGACAGAATTACCTAATATGATTAACATATATATGACAATTATTTACTATGAATAATAAAGATTTGATAACAATTTTTTGTATCCTTCTTCATTTTTGTATAATAAAAAAAATGTTTTCTTATATGTTATATTTTGAATGTTTTAAAATTTCTTTAAATTACAACAATTAGGAAACCTTACATGTTATATTAAAAAATTAAAACGACTTTAAATTTTAAAAATGAAGAAACGTTATATGTTATATTTTTCTTGTATGTTAGATTTTTTCTCATATGTTATATTTTGAATTTTTTAAAAAGATTTTAAATTACAAAATGTAAGTTTTTCTTAAGCATACGACTAAAAGCATTGAAATGATATGTATTAATTGGATGGTTGATCTGAAACGTTTCAAAACCATATGAAAGATAAATTTCAAAATAATTCAATTGTGGAAATAGTACTGTTCCTTTTTTTTTAAGAATGTGTTCGGTGAAAAAAATAAAATTTTTGTGTCATAATTTGTTTAATGTCCAATCCGATCAACCCATGATATATTAATTATATTTTAGTTTCACAATTTTTAATAAAAATTGATCTGGTCCATCGGAAATAAATTATATAATAACAAGAAAAAACATTATATATGTATAAATAAAATGATCAAATATATTAAAAAAAATCGATAATATATACAAATAAATTCATCTTGTGCAAAACGCAGGTCTTATCCTAGTTTACTGTAAAATTCCGCACTTAAAACTTCTCACACAATACTTCCACTTTTGCTTTTTCATTGTTGTTTATATAATAACTTTACAAATTTATCATATATCAAGCGATTATGAACTCCAAATAGAAAAAAAAAAAAACTAAGTTTCTCAAACGGATCCGTATAAATAGCCGAATATGCTACAATTGCTACGTTCGAGAGACGTAAAGCGTTTAACCGCAGCAACCATGTTTTATAGAACAGTGCTATAGTTATATATATGTAGGTTCGGTCTTTTATCATAGGGAATATTAATTCTTTCTTAATTCTCAGTTAAATGAACATTGTGACAATCTTATTGAATATTTGTCATAAAAATGGATTTAAAAGCAATACAAATTCTAAGTTGGTGGTTTGTAATAAAATTCTGGTTTGTCACCGTATAAATTGATATCTAGTTATGACAGATTTTATTGAATAGTCATGGTCTGAAAGCTTGGACACTAATCTACTGTTCCTTTGGACCAGTTTCGGATGATGGAGATCCATCCAGCTGCATCTTGGCTATACACTGCCCCACTTTTTACTCGGCCAGCCACATCTGAGGGGAGCGATAACAGTTTTGATAAGATTTGGAATGTAAAATTTTAAAATGACATTTAGATAAGTTATCTGAAAAAGGCTGTTTCAGCATTTCTAAGCTGATGCAAAATGTTATAAAAAGGCCTGAAACAAAAAAAAAATTAATACTAGCTGGGCAAGAAAATTTCTCTGTATACAATTTTGATAAGTATAGGTAGTAGCATGTTTTAGTGCTTTTAAATGCAGTCTTTTTAATGACATTGATTACTGTAGTTGGCAAAAACAAAAACACATTGATTACACTGACCAAACAAATTACACTGATCGCGCCAGAAACATAAACCAATCGGAACCTCATTCCAATATTAATAAAAAAATAAACATCTTAATCTTATCTAGGTGTTGTCAAAAAGTATCTTAATCAGGTACTTTTTGTGAGCTGGCATAATTAGCAGGTGCAACTTCTTTTTAGTTGTCGCATTCATTGCTTTTATTAGTGAATTGCCTTTTGCAAAGTTCTCCAATTTCGTTAAACCGGATCTAATTTATCCTCATAAACCCGTACTGTAGTATCCTTAAGACAAATTTATTACTTACCTGCAACTTCACACACACACACACACACACATATATATAATGTGCATCATACATATACATTTTATTCATAATATTACACAGAAATGGGTTATGTTTTATTATTATATGAATGTCCCAAACTACACAACCCTATTATTCAAACTCTAGAAACTGAAAAATAATAGTTCCTTCTACTATTGTTTACTTTTGGTACACATGGTTATGTACTTACATGTTTGTTTCACATCAAAAACCATTTAAAACTTTTAAAATAGTATTATAACTAGTGGAATATGTATAGTGTCGATTTCAATATTTTTGTCGATGGACATCGACGTGGTGTCACAGCATTAGCATCCATTTTCTATTGTTTTAGATAATTGCATACAGCCTTACTTCACATGATACTGTCCAGCGTCCACAATTTCAGCATCCAACTCTTACAAAATAAATTGAAATGATATTTACTACATTTGATATTTTTATAATTACATAAAAATTTTGCCGGCTAAACTTTTTATAATCTGGCCAAATAATACTTTTAATCATGAAAATTATGTAAAAGTAGCAATGGTAAACATAATTATAAACAGTTAACAACTCTTTTTATTTGGAAAAGAAATTAAATCATAAAACTGTTCTCATCATTGGGAAAATTAAATTTCCAAATCTACCCCTGGAAACTCACTGGATACACTTCTTCTTCGCGAACCCAAACCTGTCATTCTCCAAATCGTATTCCACGTGATAGTTCTGTTGCTGAAAACTCCCGAGAATAATCGCCGGACCACTCCGACCACCGCTGGAACTCACGGTGTTATCAGAAACCACCGTTAAACAGACGTTATCAACGCTTCCGACAAGCGTGAAGTAGTTAGACAACGGCAGCTCCATTTTAGCTCCACCTTTGAACTCGAAGATTAACTCCGGCACCGTCAGTGATCCCTTGCCGGAGATATTGAAACACGGTCCAAGTCCGGTGATCTTCTCCAAGTCCTTTTCTCTGCTGTAACTCGACATCTGCGCCGCGAATTCTTCAGCGACGAGCTCGAAAACGGGTCGATCCATGAAAGTGAATGTGGATCCGGAGTCGACGATGGTTCCTCCGTTTCCGTCGGGCCCCGGCGCGAGGAACTTGTAGGGAATCTTCACGCGCTTGCTTCCGACGTAGATTCGACGGAGATTGAGGTAGTAGTACTCAAGAAACGCAGCGTTGGAGACATTGGGGTTGTTTCGAAACGGCGTGTAGCTTAGACCCGGAGTTTTCGACCCGGAATTATAACCCGACCCGGTATCCAGATCGAGATCCGTGCTCACGTCGGTATCGTCGAACCGACGGGAAACCAAGCAATGCGAGAATCTCTTGAGTTTCATCTGCACAGGGAGAGATTCAGGTCCGCGTCCAAACCCGGCGATACCAGCGGGTTGTCGGGTAGACAAAATGGAGCATCCGACGACGAAATCGGGTACGGTTAGATCCGGGAAATCAAGCTTCTCGGATAATAAAATCCCAGCCGTTGATCCTAATCCGTATTGGAGAATGTACGGTGGGCAACCGACGGTGCAGTTACGGGTACTCGGGTCACATCCACTGCATTTAACATTGGGTCCGAATAGAAGCTGGCATTTCGGATTCTGACACCCGATAACCCGCGACGAGGTGGAGTTCCTGGGGACGAATCTAGGGATCCGGGTCGGATCCAACCCGGAGAAACCGCAGCCGGTGCAGAGATAACGTGAGGTACAAGGGAACCAGACGAGGCTGCTTCCGGTATCGAACACGAAAGGGATTGTCTGCGACGGTGTGCCGAAGCTGAGCGAGACGGAGTATCCGCCGTAGCTTTTAGCGGAAAGAGGGGATTTCACGACGGCGGCGGATGCAGAGGGGCCGGTGAGAGCATTTTCGTCGGGTTTGATGGAGCTGGGTTGTTTGAGCTGTTGGGCTCTTGCGATGGAGGAGTCGGCGAGACGGCGGAGAGAGAGGTAAGGATCGTTGTTGGGTAATTGGTCTGTGTGGTGGGAGAGAGGAGAGAGAGGTAGTTTGATGGCGGAGGCGACGGAGAGGAAGATAAGGAAGAAGAGGAGAGGAGGAGGAGAAGAAGACATTGTGTTTGTGTTGCGCTGTTCTCGCTTGATGGCTTACGGGTTTATGTAAGAAGAAGACAAAGGAGTGGAAAGTGGAGAATCATGTTCGATCTCTGTGACTTTCTTCTTCCTTTTATAAAAGTTTATAATAATTATAAAAATCAATTATAAAATGTGTTCATCGTCAAGGAAACTTACCACTAGAAGTAAACTATACGTGGAAATGTATTTTCGTATGTCTGACATGAAACGTTACAAGATAGAATAAAACCAGCTAATATTTGTATTTATTGAAACATGCCAATTTGAACCGAATGCGTGTGAAATGGAATTATTATGTATACGTATACCAATACTGAAACCCAATACAGAATATCCACTATTTTTGGTTAATTGGTTTGATGGTTGGCCATGTGATGGCTCAAGACTCAAGTGGCTAAACCCATTTACAAATCATGTGATTCATTAATGCACATCTTCGCTAGTCAATTCACACGTTGTTTTAATTGGACAACTGTTATTAGGAGTGGTTTTTTTCTCTATCCAGCTTCATATTCGATTTCATAAGGAATTGGTTTTAAATATCTTTTATTCACCAATTACACTAATCATGAAAACTGAACAAAGTACTACCATGTGTTTTTCATTGATCCAAATTATCATAAGGAATTGTTCTTAAATATCTTTTATTCACCAATTACACTAGTCATGAAAACTGAACAAAGTACTACCATGTGTTTTTCATTGATCCAAATTATCATAAAGGTTTGTACATGTCCTATTTTTTATATGTAATTTTTGCGTTTAAATTGATACGAATTTGAATAGATGATTAATCACTACATGAGCCTCTATGGACGTTAGGAATCAATTGACCAAACCAGACACGTTGAGTACAATAAGTGTGAGTAATCGACCGACCACATGTACCTTTGCTGACCCTTATAAAGTCTGTGAACGAACTGTAAAATTTGTCAAGCAGTGATAAAACAATTTAATAGCTTTCCTCCTAAAACGAGTGACTTGTTGCACTTAGCAAAATAAAACCGCCTTGATGAAGAATCAACGAAATCAATAATGCCATATGAAATCACTACGGTTGATATATTTGCATAAAAACTCTTGTGTAAAGTGTGATGATTTACTAAATATTGAATTTAATAAAGTATTAGAAATAACAAAAAAGAATTTTGCATAACTTTAAACATGAGAATTGTGATTTTTAGCAATAACAAGAATAACTCTCCATAAGTATGTGTAATTTTATGTAAATACAGAAGCATGTTATATTTAATCTAGTTTTATATTAATTTTGGTATATTTGCTAATAAGATTGATTTGCAGATACTATCTATTTTTTGTAAGCAAATTTTGATCCTTGAGATTGATTAGATCCGGAATTAATCCTTTTGTCAATAATTAATCTAATTCAACATTTTGTAACTGATTGTTAAGTTTGACTAACCTTATCTATAACTTGCTCCCTTCAATGTAAAATCGGAGAATTATTAGGCCGAGTCGTAAAATACTTGGAAGTTCATTCGAGTATTGAAATAGTTGAGAAATTTTGTAATCAAAGTGGATATATACCCCTTTTCACACTTTATATAATTACAAAAAGCAACTGATTACGTACTCACATGGTCACATGCATATTTAGATACACTATCACGATAATCCTATAAATATTCCTAACTTGCTTTGGAAACGGTGAAATAAAACTATACTAACATGTTAAATGTGTATGATCAAACGAGAAGATTACCGCACGTAACGTTGCTATTCATTTTTAATAGCGGATTCCAAGTGTTATTTCACTAAATATGATTCATCATATTGAAAAATGTAAAATAGTCGAAACAGGAAGACAGGTAGTGAATTGTCACGGGAAAATTCAAACGCAGTGGACAAAAACAAAATATAATAACAACAAAAATTCCTGAGAAACGATGTTGTTTGTCTATGGAAATTAGGAAGCACGTGAATTAACCAAGGTACATGGTGGGAGTCGTGGGACCAACGGTGGTCGACGTTGAATCACAAGGCGACGTCACCTCTACGTTTGAGCCAGAATATAAATTGTACCTTCGTTTTTAAGAAACGATTCAAGTGCTATGACGTATATTATAGATGATTAAATTAATATAACAACGTGTCATTTGAAGTGGATTTCATTATTAGATGGTGGAAAATTTTGCTTTGATCTGCTGATCACACCCGTAACAAGAAAATGAATGGTGCCAATATGGATCAGATCGAAACTTTAATGTCTGTATAACAGAAGTACGGGGCCATCTTAACTACGCCATTACTAGTATATATGTTGTCCACTCAGTTGAACTACAAAGTTACTATATACAACAATGGGCCTTAAGTGAGAGTTTGCTTACTATTCCATAATATGGTACATTATCTCGGCCCAACCCAAGTAGTCAACATCGGATAACTATAAATATAACATGTTTACAAAAACACAAAAATTATTTTTGTCTATAAAGTATCAAAACCTATAAAATAATTGAATTCAATCAATTGCAAAATATATTATTAAATATGATTACTTAAAAGTTGAAAACATCTTATATATTGGAACACAAAAATTCTTTGAAACATAGTTGTCCGTATGTTACAATTCGGACTTTTTGTCTCATCAACAAAGAAGCTGTAAAACACATCTAAAATGCTAACTTGAAATTGTGTTACTACAACTTACAATATGCAATTGTCATTTGTCATTTCACATATCAGAGTGACATTGTAAAGTTTTATAATCTGTTTTCGCTGTAGACCAATTTAAAGTCGTTTAGTTCTACAACAATACGTTCTAGATAATATAAAGAAAGTTAGAAAAATGTTGGAAAGATTGATTACGCCCGAATTTTTAAATTGTTTCCAAAATTGTTAACTGCACGGCAAACAACATGTGATGTGCCAGTATCTCCGCTATATTAATCGAGTCGATGTTTAACTATATAGTCTCGAATGTCGAACGAACATTAAGCATTATAATGGTAGGGTGACAAGATTGACTAATGAAAGGAAAAGCGAAGGATATGGATAGCAATGAAACATAATTCATGTGAAGTAGGCTAAAACCGCTCCTACCTACATTTCCCTTTTCTTGTGATGTTTCCTTTGACTTTTATTCAACTCATCTCCGTGAAACAATGTTCTGTCAATCGTCGTCGTTTAGTCATAATTCTTGTAGTGGAATGAATTAGCTAGACATTCCATTGTTAGTGACATGTATTTTTAAACATAAACAAACGTTACAATAATACACTTTTATACCAAAAGGCAAAACACTTATCATTCAAATCTAAATAAAAATAAAATGGTTGTTGTTTTGCTTTGAAAATAAAATAAAGCAGTCGAGATTGGAGCGTAAGCGCCAGCCATCTTTATATATTTCTACTTCTAATATCATATCAACACGCTTTACTATATAGTCCTTATTTGACTTTTAATATAAAGAAAAGTAACGCGATGGTTACATATTAATATATATTGCATGTTAGCTCCCATCGACATCCAAAGCTTAAACCTTCTCACTCTCTCTCTTCTCAAATGGAGGCTGATGATTTAACGAAACTCTCTCTTCTCCAACGCAGAAACGGCGGCGTTTCACAAACTCTAGACTTGGAGCTCCTCTCCGTCGACAAATCTTCTGATGATCTTCTTCTACGTTACACCTCCCTAAGAGACATCCTCCCTTCCACCACAGCCACCGCTGATTCCCCTGCCGTCTCTGTAGGGGCCCCCAACATCTCGATCCGCAACCGCCTTGTAAAGCAAGCTGCTTGTGCCTACCTTCAGCCTGCTACTCCAACTCCTTCATCTAACTCTTCGTTCTTCCACCGTGTCTCTTCCTCTTTCCTCCGCATCCTATCCGCCTTATTCGATTCCATCCTCCGCCTCTTCCCATCACCCCGGAGAATATTCAGAGCTTAGTGGTAAACAGAGAGACTTGACAAACTATTCCCACGTCATCATCTCTGTTTTTCCTTTTTTTTTTTTTTCATTTCAAAACTTATGTTCTTTTATTTCAAACAACTCGTGAATGTTTTTGATGTTCATGTAATACGCTTCAGTTTGAGCCCGGAACTTGCGGGCTTAGCTTTGGCGCGAGTCTCCGTGAGCGATGTTTACTCAGTTACTTTCGCCGGTTCTTGTAAGACAATGGTGCCAGAGACCAGTTAAATTAAAAAAAAAAAAAAACAAGGCGCTGCCGTCAAATTTTGTTTTTAGTTGGATAAATCATTGTTATGTAATTTTTAGATCTTTAAACACTGTTATGTAAAAATTTTAGATGGTTGAGTGATCAGGCAATCCAAAAAAGTGTAGGTGTTTAAAACATGTTTCGATAAAAACAAAAAATGATCAACGTGAAAAAGAGAGGGAACATTTGATTATTGAGCTTTTTAGACATATATGATCGTGTAAGAAATGTCAATCTAATTGTAATTCTATATAAGCATACTATTAACTATTACTCTGTCTTTTTACATCTTGTCCCTAACCATGAGAAACTCACAAAAAAGAGAATATCACTAACCTTAAGGTCAATCTTAAACCGTGTCCTACGCCTAATTAAAATCATAAGAGTACATTTTGAAGATTGTGTTTTCCCATGTTGGATATTATTGAGTTTGACGGAGTTTGATGAACCATTTACAAGAGATTTTTGACCTCTCTCTCAGTCCTTAGCTACCCTACTCTTAAAAGCAACTCATGGATGGATCGTAGTTTGCAATCAATTACTATATCTCTATCGATGCACATCATCATCACCAACGATCAGCAATACATTAGCAAATGTTATGACATAAGAGTCACTCCATCTCAAGTCTTTATGATAGTTTCTTGCTGGTAATAACATTAGGAACATTACATAACCACCAACCAATACAACCAGGGCGATTTCATAAAAGGACAGAGACAAACTGTTAGCATAAACCAAGTAAAATTCAAGAGATTGAACACATGGATTGGGGAAGACGCTGTTTTTTTTGGATAATTTGCACACAAGGATAAACTTCAGATGATCAATCGAACATCATCACCACCATCCACATAGACCATTTTTTTTATCACAAATTTAGAAGAAAAAAGCTTGAGAACGACAATGGAGTACCCCCAGATACATACTTCAGTATGAGAAGGGGCAAAGATTTTGAACAAACCAAGAGCTACTAGAAGCAAGTGCCTTCTGGAGGTTGAACAAGCTTACGGTTATGCGACGTAGACATCTCCTTCTTCAGCTGTGTTAGTATAGTCTCCATTGTGTACTCCCTTTGCCAGTTCGCAAGAAGCCCAAACTTCTTAGGTTCCACCTATAATACATAGAGATGACAATAATAAGTTATGTTTATACATAAATGGAACCAGTCAGAGAATGGCAGGATGCTTGTGCGTACCACTCCTGTTTCATGGTTGACACAAGTCATGTTGATACGTGAATGGAAGCGGACGGTGGGAGGTTTCTCAGGGTAATCTTTGTCACAAAAGAGCTTCAACTGATAGATCCGACCTTCATGAACAGTCTGCCCATAGAAGACAATTCATTTCTGTTAGTACAAGCAAAAGAAACCTTCACTAGTCATGATGATTGCTAAGAGAATTGATCCATGCTTCTTAAAACAATCACACACACAGATAATGAAAAAGAAAGAGATATAAGTACGTTGTGAGGAGCGATGATGGTGCCAGTCCAAGAGCGCATGTAAATGTCATCTCCATCATCCATTCCATAGCTCACAGTTCCATCTCCAATACCTTTCTCCCCACGTTCAAGCTCCTCCAGCAACCGAAAGTTCCTTGGAACTACATTTAATCATTAATAATCTCTCTTTAGTGAAATCAAGAACCTTAATCACTACCCACCCACGATTCTCAAGAACAAGACTTGCTATGTTCTAAGTAATTACCCTAATCCGAATTCAATAACCCTAAAAATCAGAGAATTAAAACCCAATTCGGATTCCAAAAACCCTAGAAAGGAAAATTCAAAAGATATCGAAATATCTTACCAACAACACTCGATCCTCCAGCGCCAAGAGTCATGTTGTGGATTCGATATGATTTAGTGTTTTTCGAGATCTGATCGCGCCGAGAGATGAGCTAAGGAGGAGAATCTGGTGAAAAGACAGAAAGCTCTATATGTGTGAGGGACGATGGAAAAAGAGTTCAATTTTCAATCCTAGTCCCCAGAAATATATATTCTATCAAATAGTTCCTACAATTACGATAATTACTTATAGTACCCTTAGATAAATCCGAGCAATTTCTTTTGGTTCGTGTAACAGATTCTGGGTTTTGGGTCACAATTATTGACCTTTTGGTTTTGGTTTTGGTTTTGGTTTTGGTTTTGGGTCACACAATATTGACCTTTTGGTTTTGGGTCACATATCATGTATTAGTATTAGACTATTAGTGAGTGTTATTGGTAAATATTGGGAGTAAATGGGAGGAAATTAAAATCAAGAAAATGAGTGAAAAAATGATAAACTGAAACCAGTTCGACTTTTTTACTCTTCATAGTTAAAAAAAAACGGTTTTACCTTTTTCAAACAATAATTAGTATCTAATCTATTAATTTAGGATTTTATTTAAAATTGCATTGGTATATCTTTCTTTTTGGATTTATTGTACATTTCATCATTTTATAATATACACGCGCATCTTATACAATAATTCATGATGACCAGTATACTTAAATTTAATCGATATGTTGATACATGTTATTCTGATCACCCGGTTAAGTTTCACTTTCAAAATAACCATGAACATTATTTATTTAGTGAAGATATATAATAATTTATGATGACCGATATATAGGACCATTTAATTATTAATATAACAAATTAGATTTATATTAGCTATCAACCATTTATATCGATGCTATTAAGCCCGCACACACGGGATTAATCAGTTTACAAATATTTATTAGTTTATTTTTTATTAATTCAAAACCCAACATAATAACTTATTATTTATGTTTTCAAAAAATTAAATCAAACATCAAATTACATATATATATATATATATATATATGACGAAAAATTTAATTAAAATATATATGTTTATTATTGTGTAGAAATTTTAAAAGAAAACATTCACATATTAGAAATATTGTAAAAAATATTTTTATACAAATTTAGTTGATTAATATTTAATTATGAATTGTTTATATGTTATTTTCCTAACTTTTATAATTGAAAAAAAAATTAAGATAACAACACAATATATAAGAATTATCTTATTTAAAAATAAAAATAAAATTATAAATAAAATGTTGATGTAATTAATTATATATAAAATTCATTAAGAGTTTTAAATTTTATAATTAAAAATATGTTTTAAGATAACAACAAAATATATAAGAATTATCTTTTTAAAAATTAATAATAATATTATTAATAGAAATTCATTTTTGATTATATAGTTAATTATATATAAAATTCATTAAGCGTTTTAAATTTTATAATTAAAAATATGTTTTAAGATAACAACAAAATATATAATAATTTTTTTTTAAATTAATAATAATATTATTAATAGAAATTTGTTTTTGATTACAAATTATGAATATATAAGAATATATAAGAATTATCTTATTTTAAAAAATCTAATATTATAAATAAAATTTAGTTTTTAATTATGTAATTAATTATATATAAAACTCATTAAGGATTTTAAATTTTCTAATTAAAATTATGTTTTAAGATAACAACAAAATATATAAGAATTATCTTTAAAAAAATTAATAATAATATTATTAATAGAAATTCGTTTTTGATTATATAGTTAATTATATATATATATTCATTAAGGGTAATATAGATATTAACCGTTCTAACTTTTAATGTGAGAGCTCTATTGCTAAAATTTACTTCGCAAATAATAGTATAGATAGATTCTAACAAAACATGCATGAACCAACTATTTCTAACATCTATTATATTTCGATTTCTTTAACAAAATATATATACAACTCTATTATAAACCATTCATAATTCTCCAGCTAATCTTCTCACATTGAATCAACATACACAAACCGTGCCATCGAATCATCTGTAAACAAAGTTATACTATCAATAACTCAAACTAATATTAACCATTCGTAAAGTATACCTTAATCAAAGCTAAATATATCATAACCATTAGAAACCAAACATTTTCAAGAAAGCATTTGGTCTACGCATAAACGGTTTATACAATCAACCGTAAACCATTCTGCTACCATCATAACCTATCACTAGATTTTGATTCGCGATTCGAAAACGCGGATTTTATGGGTTATATACGAAGTTAGATATGAAATAGTATTTTGAGTATATTGTGTATTATTATGTTATAAAATTGTATTATATCAAATACAAAATTTTGTTTAAATTTATATAACTTATGAATAAGTTTATCTGAGATTTTTTATATACACTCTTATGTAACTCTTTCTTAAGTATGAAAATTTTACCCAAATTTGATAAACGAACCAAACCAATACGAAATACAGGTTGAGGTTCGGGATTGAGAAAAAGTACCTATTAGATTTTTTTGGACATGCGGGTCTCTGTTGGACTCCGAATATCCAAAGTACCCAGAATGTTTTGTTCATATTATGTATATTTGAGTAATTAATATATGTTCTCAGTATAAAAATATTATTGTAAATTTTGGATTCGCGTTTTCTGCTATAGTTTCAGGTTTTGGATAAAATTTCAAATTTTAAAAATATATTTAAAATATTGGATATTTTTGGTTCTCGGGTAAGATTTTGGTCTTTTAGATATTTAGTTATTTCTGGTATTTATTTGATTTTGGGTATTTTTGTATGTTGATTTTTCAGATTCTTTACATCTTTTTGTCCTAAATACTCGAACCGAGCTAGACTCATTATGTAGCCAAATTACATAGTAAATTTTATAGATACTTGAATTATTGACTCAAACTGACCTGGAACTAAAAAGAACTGATATGAACAAAAAAATAAAATACCTAGTTGGATATAAATGCCCAAATCCTAAACAACTTGTACCTCAAAGAAACCAATTTATATTTGACCCGAAGACCCAAATGCCCAAATCTAACCTTTCATTATATTTTTATGCATTTTATAAAAGTTACATTTGTTCAGTTGGTGAAACTTAAGATTTATTTGAGAGATTTTTGGCTAATCTAATAGTATAGATTTGTAGGTTTGTTGTTGAGCACTAAAAAAAAGATTTGTTGCGTTTTTGATAATTTTAAACTTATCTTAAATACTATTTATCAATAAAATAAAATTAACATAATATAATTTTTAAACTTATCTTAATTATGAAGTTAATGAGACATATTTAGAGAAGAATATAATAAAGTGTATGTGATATTATATTTTCGTGAATCAAATTTATGTGGTCGTATATATATGGTATAATCTTTATATTTCTAAAAAAATATGGGTCCAATAAATAAAATCTTTGACTAAATAATTTTTAGAGAAATTTAAAGTAATATATTGTTTGTCCAAATCAAAAAACGATCAAAATATTATTAGTTAATAAAATAGTCCAAACAAGTTTTTTAAGTAGATTTATTAAAACTCCTTCTCTTTTAATAGTATTGATTCTGAGTGTACACAAACCGGTTTTATATTCATCCGTAATTTTTTTTTCAAAATCTTAACAAGAGTAGGTAAACAAATATTTACTGACATTCCGCAAAATAAGCTAACTTACATTAATACAAAAATTGTAGTGTTTTTTTCGTTGTTAAACATAGATTTTGTGAAAATATTAACTATATAAAATATCCCTTTTTAATAAAATAAAATAAAAAATTTATATATTATTCTGAATATATCCTTGCAAATAATATCGTAAGGATACCTTTTAGAAACTATTAATAATCGTTGTAACTGAATTATCTCTTAATAACTACTTCTCTATTTAAAATATTACCAAACAATTATTTACATACTGTCAAAAATCATAATTAGATAATATGTCTTATTTGATATTTGATTTTACATACTGATTCTTCGGATCCTGATATTCAAAATGCTCGACCGCATGTTACATACATAATCCTTATTTAGACTACAAATATATAATATTTCAAATGATATTGGTAAATTCTGATTTGGTATATAACTTTGAGATATAACAATTCTCTGAACATATTTAAAATGTAAAGATATTCAACAACACAAAAAAAATCAGAAAATGTAATAAAAATATAGCTACCTAGATGAGAATCAAGATCAAAAATTTCATTTCCCTTTCCAGACGCACACGTTCGAATTGAACCTGAGATTTTATCTGGTTCATAACATTATTTTTTGAACCAAACCAAAATAACAAAACTCAAAACAAAAACCAAATGCATAAATAACCCAACTATCACTACATTTTTGAAGCGAAAACCAAAACTCAAAAACCGAACAAAACCAAAAATATAAAATCTCGACGTGAACCAAAATTTATAAATTATCATCAAATCATAAACTATACATATAAATAATCACATGCAACTCCGCAGGTCAGAATCTAGTAAGAAAATTAAATTGGTTTGATTGGCACGACAAAAATTAAAATGACAGTAAATACTTTTTCCAGTGTTTAGGAATCGCTAGGCGCTAACTAGGCATCTTATAGAGGATTAGTGACTAAAATATTATATGAGGCTTAGGCGTTAACAAATTATTGATTTATTATATATATAAAAGATATTTTAGTTTTTATATCTAATTCTAAAATTATTTTGATAAATTATCAAAATTAAATATACAAAACAAAAGAAATTAGAAAAAATTATGGATTTGTACTACTATTTTTACCTAATTTAACAGTCTTAGGCTGATTTAGATCGATTTAAACCGGTTTAAAATAGTTTAAACCAATTTAAATTGTATAAATCAAATTAAAAAAAATATTTTCGGGTATGACCAATTTGCCGCCTAAGCAGGGGCCTAGACCAATTTTTAGAACAATGATTTTTTTCCATTCAAAATATATCGCTAATTGTGATATCCAATCACATTCAATATTTGTTTTTGTATGATTTGTGTGATCACATGCATGTATAAAGAAATACTTTAGAATGCCATAACGGAACTACCCAATTTTCACAAACTTTAGGGTTATAAAGTGCTTCTAATTTTCTATAGCTGATGAAGAGTCTTGAAATCATGTGATATAGTTTCAAAGCTTTTTGAAAATCTTATAAATGATAAAGTTTGTAATATTTTAACTCTTTTCAGATTTTAATGGTATTTTATAAACTAAAACATAAAACATTCTGTTTTTGGAAGAATAATTTAATTTTAAAACGGAAATATAGTATTTTAATCTTATTTATTTAGAGTTGGATTGCTGGACGTTAAAATCAAAGAAATACCATTAGTCGACAAAAAAAAAGCAAATCATATATTATCATAGTATTTGCTTTCTTTATCTTTTTCGAGGTGTGTTGATTGTTTGTTTGCTTTAAATTTGTATTTAGTGCTTATTACTAAATATTTTTAGTTTAAATTTTTTGTTTATGCTAATAGTTGATTTATTAGTATATAACTATACATACATAAACGGAGATAAAGATCCTACGATCAGATTTCAAGATTGCTCTTATTCCTCGAAGACAGAATGAAATATTTGATTTCTTAGCTAGAACTGCAAGATTTTTTCATAGAGATCTCATTTATTAGTTGTTATATTCCGGCTTAGTTATTCATACCACCTCATGTTTTAGTAATAGAATAACCATATGACGAAAAAAAAATGGAGTTAGACTAACGCCAAGATTTAGCATTTGAAAAAATCAAACTCCACCAAAATTATAATCTTTCTATTATGATTTCGAATAAATAAATATAGATAATCATTACAGAAACAATTTTATAAAATATTCTAAATATATCTTACATATGTATTAGACTCTTTAAATATTAAAATATGAAAACGTATGGCTTAAAATGAGTTGATCGGAAAGAAAACACAACACCAGACCTAATAAGTAAGAGTGCTATAGATTTTTGAATCTGAACTTGTGTGTTTATTAGTTGTCATATTCCGCTTAGGTTTCTCAGACCGTCTCAAACTCAGTTAATAAAATAACATTCTAATAACAAAAATGAAATAAACAGAAATGATAAGGTTATTACTTAATTTGATTTTTCATTTGACTTTATAATACAGAAAAATTCACCATGCAGAGAGAAAATCCCAATACTAAAGTCCCAAACTGAAATCATTACTAAGAACAAATTCTTTAAAACAGGATCAACTGATCATTGCATTTGCAGTTAAGGCAACGTAGCGTTTTCTGCATAACCATAGTATACATAAGACACCTTCGACATCCTACCAACACCAGCACCGACGGTTCCTCATCAATCCACGACGATGCAACTTCCTCCTTCTTTTCCTCCGTGGTCGACAAGCACGAGTAAAACGATGATGATGAGTGGGTCGGTGAAGATCCTCGTTTAAACCTCTGATCAGCAACTACAGATTCCGCCGTTTTGGCCGGTGACTCGTCTCTAACTCTTTTACCATTCTTGTTTAACATCTTAGAAACTTCGGGCTGGTCGAGAGGGATTCTGTATTATCTTTCTTCTTTGTCTTGTTTTAGGTGAGGGGTTTAATGGTACTGATGGCTTAAACAAATGTATATATATGTATATATAAGGACGCAAAGGAGCTATTTATGATAAATAATTAATTTTGTTGAATAAAGTAATTGTATGTTGTGGACAGAGAACATGAGATTCTTTATCTAGTAATTGACTTATTAATTGGAAGTGGGAAAATAGTAAAGTACAGTAGAGACAAATATATGAAACAAAGGTAAATCAGTAAACATTGCATTAGTGCATTTAAACAAGCCCAGCAAACTATCTATTGCTTAGATGTTGAGGGAAGAGAGAAATGTTGCAACTAAATATGAACAAATGAATTTGACTAGTAAACAAATAATTTTTGTTTTATAATGTATTTTTTCACCTTTTTTTTTCATTTCTAGTGCAACATTTTAATTGATGTTCAAATTTTATCAACTTTACTTAAGTTTATTGGTTAAAAATAAGCATATATATTATACGGTAATAATCGGCACAACATAAAATCTAATAAATTTCTGTATGTGTCAAAATTTAAAACAGCGGTTATAGAAAATAAAAGAGTTGTTACGATGATTATTATAAAATAACGTGACTAAAGTAGTTTAAAGTTATTTTAGAAATAGTCTTTTTATAGATACGATTTATTCAAAAATGACTGAAAAATATTTTTTACAAGCGACAAAAAATTAAAAAATTTGCATACAGTAATAGATAATATTAAATAATAATAACCATAATTATAATAATAAAGCAGACACAACAAAACTTTAAAATATCTTGCATAAATATTTTAAATTTAGAAAAGTAAATAAATTAAAATAAAAGTTAATGATACGCTGAAACGTCTATTTCAAACGACGGTTTCAACTAAAAGCTACAAATGTGTGTCTATCAAATATCCATTTGGCTGTTTCGTAAATAACAATTAAACTCAATTACTTTTAATTACTTTCCATATTCACAAAAGTTGTGCTTTTTGTGTTTAGTTTTGATAATTTATAACAAACTAGAGGTTAACCCGCCCTACGGACGGATGAGTAAAAAAACGAATAATCTATAAATAATATAAATTTGAAATAGTATTTATAACTATAAATATAATTTGTAATATTAAATTTTACTATTTGTTTTGTTTTCTTAAATATTATATATATATATATATATATATATATATTTCACCTTTAAAAATTCATTCATGAAATAGTAATTGTTTTACATATTTTCAATATATTTTTCATCTTAGTTCTGATAGTAAGTATATTTTTTTTTTAGGAAATTGTGATTTGTGAGTTAAGTTCACAAAATATAATGCTGGTGCCACTCAGATTGATTAAAGTTTTTGAGCTTGTGTTATAATCTGGAAGAGACTTACGCGGATTGGAGAAGGGGTAAGATAACCATGTTGTTTTATGGTATATATATGGAGATGGCCGGTTCATCTCTGGTTTTCTGAACCCTTAAAAAACTTAATATGAATATAAAAAGACAATGCAGGGTTTTTATCAATCAACGAAAAAGAATAATACTACGTCGATCACTCTTCTTTTTCATTATTTTTGTCCCCTTCTAAACCACATATCAGTTTCTCTTCTTCAATAGAGTTTGAGTTTAGAGTCCATGACGGTAATGTGTCTTCAAAATCTACAAAGGTAATTTTTTTGTGGATATTTTCCAATATTTTATTCAGGTTGTTGGATCATAATTCTCAACCTGATGTTTTAGTACATATGGGGATGACAAGGTTCCATCTCCATAAGGCTACGTTTTTTAAACTATTGTTTGATAATTTCGATCATTGACATTAAATTATTATTTTTTCTGTAATTTTCGAATTGCATACCATGGAAGAAGATATAACACATTTAATGTGAATATGAAGAAAGGTTTGATATTTTGTATGTGATGTTAATTATCTTCCGCATAATCTTTGTCAAGAAGGCCGGGTATTTAAAACGCTACATAACGGATGTCAATTAATAAACTCTCACACTGCCGTTAAACATAATAACAGAAATGCTACGGTGCTCACAACTCAATTAACGCCGTTCAATGTCGTTTTGCTGAGAGTCAGTGTCGACCTTCTTCTGATGACGGGAGCTGGAGGAACGGCATCAGAGATAGCCTGAGGAATTTAAGGGAGTTTTATCTCGTAGGAGTCGTCTTCGTAAACGTTGACTACAACATCATCGTTCTCCACCCATGCCCCATCTTTCGTACGACTTTTTTAGTCGGAAGATACATCGACCGAAGCTTTGAAGCCGTGCACCGGCGGTTCCTTCGCCACAATTAGGTCTATGGAATCGTTTAAGCTTATGTGAAGGTAAAGGGAAAATGGCTTGCGTGCCCCTACATCTCATGGAGGAATCTTCTATGCCCTCATGAAATCTCCTATGCCCCTAATTCATTAATGAAATGGTGATTGACAAAAATACCTTTTTATTTAAAAAAAAATAGAAAAAACATAAATTGAAGTTTTGGTTTGGTTGGATTGGTATTTGGGTTTGGTTAAAAATCAGTTTTGATTTATCAAATTAAAAAAAAATTGATAAAAGCTAGCCAAAAAACGGATCGAACTTCCCCTTCCCCGCCCCCTGCAGTTCCCACCCCCAGTTCCCAGCCCCTCCCAGTTCCGCTCACCTCCACTCCGCTCTCCCGCACTCAGCTCCTCTCTCATGCAGCTTCTCCATCGTAACCTGACATCTAGCAAGGAGTCTAGAAATCCGTAAGTTGTGGTCTCCGTATTGAACATTCTTGCAATTGAATCTAATTAAGAGTATGCACAACGGGCTTGTCTTGTTTGGGAGCCGATTCATAAAGGAAATTGGTATATAATGCATTTCAATGGTGGAATGAGAGTGTAATAGGCAGTAGAATGGAATTCCCAGTAAAATTGGACCTAGATCGATCTTGGGCAGTTGAAATTCAATTTGTTCTTGATTATAATTGTAGTATAACTGTATAACTCGGAACAACGGGTAGAACTTTGGATAACTGGAAAACTAGGAACAGCTGATAGAACCGTGGATAACTGGAAAAACTATGTACAACTGGTATAACTTTGGATAACTGTAGTCAGTTTCTTGTGTTTGTTCCTTTTTTGGCAGGATACAATGAGCAATCACGTCAGTGATATACATGGTAGTCAGGAAGAGAGCTACGAGATGATGTATAATTGTTTCTTCAAACACAATGGACCGACACCAAGAAGAAACATAAACAAAACTAAGAATAACCCAGAAATCAAATCAAAGAAAAATATCAACTCTTCCAAAGCAATAAGACATCAATTCATATTATTTGGGAGTTTTTAATATTCTTCTTAACTGGAACCTCCAAAACATCAGAATCGTTGTCTGCAAGAATTATAAACCGATAAAAATTAAATAATTATAATCTTGACTCCATAAACAAATCAATAACTAAAACTCACCATTAACAAAAAGAAAATTCGATGGCTGAACGCGATGGTAATCAAAAAGTTGCTTGAAAGCCCGACCTTCAAGTCAGAAAGGAGGAGAGAGGAGGTCGCCATTCTGCTCAAAGAAAGTTGTAAGGGATTTACGATTGTGAGGAATGAAAAGATGAAGTGTACGGTTTCAAAACTCATCTATTTAGCAGATTCACCGACTGGAAGAAAAGAGATGCAATGAATGAGAAATTAAGGAGTGGGGAAAAAGGAATTAAGAAGGTTGTTAATGATGACGATTGAACAGTCCGTAACGGTTCAGGTTTCCCATTTCCGGTGTGAAGAACTCCAGCGGAATCGACACGTACGACGGATTAGACCAGATAACGCCATTATTATCTGCTCCCATAACCCAGTGAAAACGTCACGGTCGGTTTTAAGAATAGGTAGTTGCAGAACGTGAAGAACCCTATAAATGGTTGAAGATGAAGACTGAGACTGCTACTATTAGGCTGGGTTAATAATGTCTGCTAATAGCCCATTTAAAGAAACATGGAAAGTCCAAAACAAATGATCAAGCCCATTTTAGTTATAAAACCTATATCGACACTTTCGAAAAGAAAATATGTGACACGTGGCATGCTCTGAACAACCTATTTATCTGTTATAACACACGGAAAATAGGCCTTATTTAAATTACATTGGCCCACAAATGAGAGTCAAGATAGAATCAAAACAAACAACTATCCTAAAGCAACAAACACATAACTAATACAACAAAAAAATAGATCAACTGAACCCATAATACATAAAAAAACTTGCATGTACATCAAACAAGCTCCTTTGATAGAACCAAATCGAAGAAGCTATCACAAAGATAGTATTGAGAAGAATAACCATCCACAGCTACCTATACATGCTTAATCATCCAGCAAGCTATCTCCACTGTCACCCATCCACAGAAACGTATCCATTCGACCGTTGGAGACATGCAAATGACTTTGGAAGTTGTGACTTCTCTCTTTATTCAAGAAGCTTGCATGTTGTCTGTATTTATTATTATGTCCAGATCTAGATTAGGTTAAATATGTTTTATAACCAAAATTTACAAGTTAAGGAATTAAGTTTCTCCTTCTTTACTCTCTCTCTCTCTCTCTCTCTCTCTCTCTCTCTCTCTCTCTCTCTCTCTCTCTCTCTCTCTCTCTCTCTCTCTCTCTCTCTCTCTCTCTCTCTCTCTCTCTCTCTCTCTCTCTCTCTCTCTCTCTCTCTCTCTCTCTCTCTCTCTCTCTCTCTCTCTCTCTCTCTCTCTCTCTTGTTCTTGAGCTGTTTATTTTGGTTTCTTATTTTTTACAGATGTAGCTCAAAGTTGCAAGGTAAGGACTAAAGAGGCAAGAGCGAACATGCATTACAGAGCTGAGTATTTTATAAACCGTTTCTGTAATTGTAGTCGTTTTTTTGGACATGAGCTTGGAATCACAGCGATGCATGTGAAGCTCCGTGCCACTAGTCGTACAAGCAGAGCCGACTCTAGGTAACAAGACCAAGACCCCTGGTCCTGGTGCTCAGTCTGCACTAAGCGGCCTTGCCCGTTCTGGAATGAAAATTGGTCGCATTGGTAAAAAAAAGAATTTTTTTATCTCAAATGTTTTTGCTTATTGCATCTTAGAATGTGAACAAATCTCTAACATTGTTTTTGTTTCTGAGCTCAAGAGGATGTGACTCCAATTCCTAGTTTCCTACCGGCAGTACTCGCCGAAAGGGTGGAAGAAGGGGAAGGAGGCTTTGTTTTGGTCTTGGCCTCAGCTGGAGGATCTCTTTTATGGAGTCATCTCTACATTTTATTTTTTGATAGATGGAAAAGAGATTTGGATTACTAAAAGCTTTGTTGTAGTATCAACTCCGAAAGACTTTATTGCCATGTTATATGACTAAAAGTTTGGTGATTGTTAGTTATATAGGCCCTTGGGTTACAAGGACTTCAATACATGATTCCATTGAGGTTGAGATTTAACGGCATTACTAGCCAAAGTATCAGCACATTTTCTGTGCTGTGAAGAATTGAGATTGAGTATACTCCCTTAAACGTTTAACAAGGAATTCAAGAAAAGATGGACTACAATGGGACATGTTCCATTGAGATTGAGATGTAACCGCACTGCTGGCCAAAGTATCAGGACATTTGCTTCATGATCATTACATTTTCTGAAAATTTAATCGAAGTGAATATGCTATACATTTCCAGCATCTAATAGTATAGTTGTAGTGTTGATGAACCTTTAGATTATATTTATATGTAACTAGTAATGAGAATAACATTATAACCCAAAAACCAACATAATTGCATTACCACGATTATGCCTCTACTAGTGTGTGATACCCTCGTACTTGCCTCCCCCATTCAACAGTTTAGGAAATGGCCATAACTGTTTCTATTAGACCATCTGCAACAATGATCCTTAGCACAAATCATTAAGAAAAAAATTATTATAAAATTATGTGGGTCCCACTTCATCTATGTTTTTATGCCAACAAAAGCTCTTAAACTCCCTAGCTAAGGATTCGATTTGCTGAGCCTCTTAACTATTCGCGGCCCCACTGACACGTGACGGCCCGCGATTGGTTAGTTTTTTTTTAAATCCGAAAAAGAATAAAAAATTTAATCATAACTACTATTTCGAAGTATTTGTGCTTTGAGTATCACCATTGCTGATGCCCTTAATCCATCCAAGTGCTATGCATCATAGACACATTTAAAAGCCTTTGTTTATAAATATTCTCTTGGAATTTTAGACAGAACATGGCCCAGACCAATAATAAACAAAACCCTAAAAATGAAAGGGCATAAAACCCGCCTCCTTCTGTTGAGCTAACTCGCGGAAAGAAAGAAGAGACGGAACAGAAAGATGCAGATCTTCGTGAAAACCCTAACCGGCAAGACCATCACCCTCGAGGTCGAGTCCTCCGACACCATCGACAATGTCAAGGCCAAGATCCAAGAAAAAGAAGGTACCCCACTCTTCCCCTACTTCACTACTCTCTATTCTCCTCTACATATATACTTAACCAGATCTCTTAACAGGAATCCCTCCGGATCAGCAGAGGTTGATCTTCGCCGGAAAGCAGCTCGAAGATGGCCGTACTTTGGCTGACTACAACATCCAGAAATCAACTTTTATCAAATCTTTGTCCTAGTTATTTACGTTTATGTTGTGACTCTCTTGTCTGAATAAATATCTGTTTACAGAGTCAACGCTTCATCTTGTGTTGAGGCTTAGGGGAGGTATCATCGAGCCTTCTTTGATGGCCTTGGCTCGTAAGTACAACCAGGACAAGATGATTTGCCGCAAGTAAGCTTCCAAGTCTTTTGTCACTTCCATGTTAGTTTGTTCTGTGATTAGGTTTTTAAGTTGTTTTGGGAATTAACTTAGCTTCTCTAGCAAGTTATAATGCGTGCTGAGGTTATAAATTTTCCCTATATCAAAACATCCCATTCTCCAAACTTTGTTAGCTGGTCAAATTTCTCATCTTTCCAGATGATTTTCTTGAATGGTACATTATGAAAATGATCAGATAGACAGAATCAAAATGTTCATTGGAGTGTACTAATATGTTTTCTTTGACGAAGGTAGTGTAGATAGACCTATGCTTTCATCTCAATAAGTTTTAAGTTAATATTTTTACGGTTGAACAACTTAGAAGACAACAGTTTGAATATAGTATACATGCATATATGCATCTATACTAAAGATAGAAAGTAGAAACATAGATTCAAACCTGAACGTTAAATCCCTCTACGAGGCGCAAAGATGCATGTCTTCTCCAATAATTTGAGGAAGAATGCTCACTGCTGTTTCATTTTTTACTCTATATGTTATTTTATAAATAGTGATTTTATTGAGATTTCTAGTCCATATAAGCAATGGACTATGTACAAGTGAATCACAGAGAAGAAACACAATTAGTCTCTTCTCTATAATATTTGTCACAGGCTCTCTCTTTCTTATAAAAAATAAATGAATTTTATTAATTAAAGAAAACAATAAAAAGAATGTGATCATTTAGCTCCTTGGTTCATTTTCTCGGGCTTCTGCATGTTCCATGCGTTGAGGCTCTCAACAGTCACAGGCTGTGACCCATTGTTGAAGACAAACAAATGAGCGTTTTCACCTACAGCTTTGGTAGGATACACTCGAGATGTTATCACTGTCTTTCCTTTTGCTCCAAAGCTTTCCACGACCGAGTGATCAATCTGCACAGATTATTAATTAGTGTCATATCCGATAAACTATGGAATCTATTATTTTAATTTTCTTTTTTTTTACATCATTTTAATTTGCGAATGTATAAAGTATAATTCAGAATAAAAATGAATAAGTTTGTAAACGTACCAAACTCCTTAGAGATATCTTTCCGTCGGCGAGATCAACATCGACAAAACCAGCAAACGAGGGTTTGTACATCTTCTCCGTGGAGTCAGTGCCGGTGTCTCCTTTGAGAGTTGAACTGTGTATATATATATCAGATTAAATGTTAGAAAAACCAAATTAAAAACTAGATGGTTTTAAACGTAAAAGTGAGTTTTGTGTGTATATATATATATATATTATGATAGATTGATAGTCTAGCCATAATATATATGTGGATTCTGAAAAACGTAAAAAACGTGGCGTTCAAAGTTTAAAGATGAAAATCCCATAATAACTAAATAAAAATATTAACCCAAAAAAGTATAATATAGTTAAAGAGTTATGAAAACATACGGCTTGGCATCAGAGCACATGAGGACCTTAGGCTTGTTGGTTGTGGCATCTTTGAAGACTCTGAAGAAGACGGGAGTGTATTCTTGTAGGTCAGATGTAGCCAAGGTGATCAGACCAAAAGGTCCAACCCCACCAGTCACATTTGAACCCTTCAAATTACATAAATCTAGTGGTTTTGTTGCAAAACTCGCGTCAAATGTTTCTGCCTTGTCTAGACTTCCAACGTTGAATGTCACATCCACATCAACCTGTATTTACGTTCACATTTTAGGAGTCATGCTTTCATATATAATAATTTGAAGGCCAAAACGAATGTTTCATCCGGCTATGTCCCTATATTAAGTGTAAATTGTTGAGAGGTATCCATAGTATAAAAACATGATAACTACCTGGGCCGGGGTGATCCCTTGAACCTCAAAGCGTTGACCCATTTCTATTTTCTGGTTGTTCATTTGAACATTCTTTCCTCTCAACGACTCAATTTCTTCAATAGGCCAAAACACGAGTTGCTTACCACTAGAGTGAAGCAAGACCGTTCTTGGGATAAGCTGAACACCGGCCCAACCCTTCAAGGTATCTTCCACAGCACTATCAGATTCATTAGCCCAACCCCAAAGGATTCTTCTGTTCTTCGTTTCATCAAAGAATGTCTTTGACGCATAGAAGTTACCATAATCTAGTCTCAAACCATCCCAACCATCAGGACTGGTACCATCAGGCTTGTAACGATCCTTCTTAGTATCATACGTTCCAAGAGTGTAGTACTCGTACCTGGTCAGGTCCAAGCTAACCTTCAACACATGCTTGGTGTTTGGACCGTCATAGCTGGTGTCTAAACCGGTTTTCTTGCCAATGGAAACCGGGAAAAAGTCGGGACATTCCCACATACCGGTTGCTTTTCTAGTGTGTACGGGACGTCTAGTTTTGACCCATTTCTTGAAGTCACGACTTTTGTACATATAAGCAATTCCTCTACGCTTGTTCTTTGAGCCCACAAGCATTCTCCAGTACCCATCTTTTTTGTTGAACCAAGCAGTTGTCGGGTCACGGAAAGCGGATCCATTCTCGCCATGGTCGGGTCTTACGATAGGGTTATCGTCGGGCTTGATCCATTTCTTGAGGTATGGGTCGGAAAGGTCTTGGGGAATGGCATAGTTTTGGATCTGAGTATGGTTCTCAGTGATACCAGTGTAGAGGATAACCGGTCCTTTTCCCGGTACGTTGGTGGCTGAACCGGACCATGTACCATTGATATCAAACCATTTGGAGGGGTAAATAGCCGGTTCAAGAGCTTCCCAATTGATCAAGTCGTTAGAAACTGAATGAGCCCACACAATGTTACCCCAAACCGCACCTTTGGGATTGTATTGGTAGAAAAGATGGTAGACTCCCTTGTACACCATCGGACCTGTTTTATTTTAGAATATTGTCACATTATAATCATATAATGGTTTTTGTTTTTAGTTTCAAAATAGATAAAAATGTGATGGACTTACCATTTGGATCTGTTGGAGTCGAGAAATGCCACCAAAAAGGTAGTTGCAAAAAACAACAAACCAAAGGAAAACAATGGTTAGAACAACAATACGTTTTGGTTACATCAACAATTTAAAACAACCATTTTCTTTTCGTTCTTATTATATTTTTTCTAGAATAAATATGAATTTTGAATAACTTTTCACAAGATACCGTTAATCCAATGGCGTGGAGGTTGAAAGTGAAACCCGGTTCTGTGAAGATGGCTCACTACCTCTAACGATGTTGATTTAGATTGCATTTTCTTGATAACTTTGTGAAATGCATTGACGCCATTGATATCATTACTGCTTATATTGATTAATACAAGCAATAGTAACAAAGAAACAATCTTTGAAGCACTCATTTGTGCATCAAAATCTATGATCACCGATTTATTTTGTTTTATTTGATTTGTTAATAAATTTATTATGCGAGAGGAAACTCTGTGATGAAGAGAAATATATTTTGATGCGATGTTTATAAAGAAGAGTAAGGAGGAAAAATACATAATGCTTTGAACTTTGAAGATAATCTTAATGATCCGTAAAATAATCTTATTCTCACGTTAAAATTAGAAGTATAATGTGTCCATGGCTGTTTTACCTTTTATTGTCTTCCTTATCCATTCTTAACAACTTTATTATTATTTCAAAATTACAAGTCAACTATTTTGGACAATGATCCATATATTTTGAGGGTTGTCAAAACAATAATGACTTGGTAAAAGTAGAAAAGATTAGATAAGACTGGTAAGTCAAGTAATCAGAGCCGGTTCTAGTACATATGTGGCTAGAAGGCAATTTAATAAATGTTGCCAGAGTCACTCGAACCCATGACCGTGGATGTTTACAACATCAAGCTGTTTAAAATGATAATATATGGCGGCCGCAAGCACAAGCTTCGTTAGCTTTCCTTTAAGGCCGGCTCTGCAAGTAATATGCGAAGAAAAAAGTAGATAATCCAAAGTAAGATACCATCTTCGTTACTTTCCTTACATTTGATCCGTGCAGTGTTTGCAAGCTGAAATTGCATTATTTTCGAGTGCAGATCCTCTTGTAGATATATGTATATCTTTAGTATAAAAAAAATAGTGAACAGTAGTCAGTAAATATATTTTTAAACATTCATATTTCGGTTACAAAAAAAACTATGAACGAGCCATACAGTTTCAACAAACAATTACAAAAATGAAAAGAACATTGATGAACCAGAAAATCAAATCATTCGGTTCGATTGATTTTAGATGTACAGAAATATCACTTTTACATGAGGGATGATGGAACTGAGATCCTTCACTCAAATCTCAGTAGTTTTGTTGAAGTGCAAAGCTATAAGAACTCAGACGGTGAGGATTTGTTCTTAAAATTATTTGTGTGCTCAAGGACTTGGAAAGCTACATGTAAACAACTGATTGTTATTGATGGAACCTTCTTGAATTCTAAGGTTAAAGGGCAGTTTCTGGTAGAACTTGGGAGGGATGGTGATAACCAGATCTATCCAATTGAATGGGGGAAATGGTGAGAAAGAGAATACAAATAACTGAGAGTGGTTTGTGAAGAAGCTACAAGAAGACTTGGGTTTAGGTGATGAAACAAGCTTTGTGATGGTCTCAAATCAGCAAAAGGTAATGTTGGTTCTTTGTTAATGCTTTAACCTTATTTTTTTTCTTTTAATTCCCAATGTTATTACTTGGATGTTTGCTTTTGTAGAGATTAATCAGTGTTGTGAAGAGACAACTACTTGCTGCCGAATATATGCATTGTGTTAGACACATTTATGGTAATATCAAGTCAATGTTCGGGAAGCTCAATCCAATGAATAAGTTTGTTTGGGATCTCGATTGAAAATTAAAATATAAGGGATAAATCGAGGTAATATGGATAAAAAAAAATTTTCTCGGCGACTGTTCTCATGGCTGTAACCTTAGAGAATCTGAGAGCTTATGACAACATATTTTCCAGCCAACAGAAGAAAAATGAAAGAGGATTTCACAAGGTTGTTTGTCATGGCGTTACTGAATGACTTTAAATCAGAAAAATAATAGATGGCTGCTTACTTTTTGCAGAAAAGAAATCTTGCATATTGAGATAACCATTTCTTTCGAACCGTTGAAATTTTGGGAAAGATCTCCAGAGTAAGAGATCAAATATTACCTCCAAATGTAAAATTTCTCCCACAAAAAAAAACAAACTAAAATGGTGTTTATCATGGTTGCACCAATCAAGCAAAGGACTTTTGCAATACCCAAAAATATATGTTGAGACATAATTTGATAAGGGATACTTGGGAATCAGCTTATACTAATGTAGGAAAGTTCCAACTAATTATTTTGACAGAGATTTTTCTAATTGTGAATTACCAGATGGATTTAACTTCGAAACTCTTCGAGGAAAACTAGTCAACTATCTAAAGTCTTGTGGCTACATACGACTGGAGGATGTCGAGCTATTGTCTTATTTCGAGGTAGCCATGACAGATGATGTATTTTTCTCCTACGGGTAAGCGCTTTATTTTTCTCTTTGATTTCACACTTGATTACATTCTTATTTACAATCACACGAAGATAGTGATATAGCCGTTGATTTCATAACTTCATACTTTCTTATTTCAGAATTAATCAAAGATAAAGATACCGCCGACAAAGCAACAATTGTGGGCACTGTGGACTGGTTTCACAATTATCTTGACAAGCACCACGAACCAACGACAATGCTTGTGATTTCCGGAGATGTTGATATGATTTATACAATAAGAGCAGTTATAGCTCTCTTGGTTTTAAAGTGTTTCTTGTAATGGATAAGAATATTTGTTTTGTACTTTGACAGTTTGTTTCACAATAGGAAATTGATGATACAATATGTAGAGGGTCTGAGGAGAATTTATGTTAGAAGAAAGTGATATACATTTTCTACGATATTTTGTGATTATTGAGTAATAGCTTGGTAATCAATTGTGAAGAAAACTAATTATGTTTGCAGCAGTGCTAGTGCACTAAAGCACCATGGAGGTTAAATTATAATCTGTTGTGGTTTCTTTTATCTTTTAGTTTTGACAATCTAGTTTTTGGTTACATTGTGATATGTTTATGCGTAATCATATACAAATCTATATTGACAAAAGTAAAAAAAAAAAAAGAGAGTTCAAGTTAATAAAAACCAATAAAAAATAAACTCAAACATGTGTGAACCAAAATTGATTAAAATTTGGTTCAATTTAAAGTTAAAACAAAATTAAATTAAACTTAAGTTTCTCCATTGATAATCAGTTTAAACTGAACTCCATCAAATCAAACTTTGGGTGACAGTACTTTAGACCAAACAAAATCAGTAGTAAACTGAACTAACTCCAAAAATTGAAGGTTTATCTTGCATTTCTTTAATCACATTTTAATATACAATTTTTTTTTTCATTTAGAGTATTCTTTTTGAAAAAAAAATCCGTATTTTATGAACATCTAAGAGTGAAGAATCACATAGTGTTTTCCAAACCTCTTAAAATCATTGAGACCAATTCCATCATCAATCACCGAGACCGATTCCTCCTAAAATCTAATCCATTCAATGTTGTATCTTCTTGGATTTTTTGCGTTGCACAATATTCGCTTCTCATCACTATCGTATTACACCATCATCGCTTCTCAAAATTTTGGTAAGTAATCCTCTGATTCGCTATTTGTTTAAGTTGGTTTCCGATGTATTGAATTTTATACTATTTCTCTTAAAGATTGTTATTGACATGATTTGGATTTCAGTATTATGGTGAAACATGAGATAAGTAGATTGAATATATTTTCTAGCCTAGAGCATGTATGATTTAATGTCTTAGCTGAGATTACGGTTTACAAATATGTATGTTGTCAGCAGGAAAAGAAAAAAACGAGAGAAACGGGATATAGACTTTGTTGTTCCTTATTTTTGATATGCTTAAAAACTTGATTTTCAAGAGAGTGCATTTGTGAAGAGAATAAATGGAAGATATTTTCGTTAAGTTTTTGGTGACTGCATCTCTCATGGATTGCAAATCAAAGAAGGAAGTTGCAAAAATATTTTGGGTGTGAAATGATGGAAGAGTTGAGAGGTTTAAGATTATACATGAGTTTAATAAGTTAGTTCTAAAGGATGTAGAGGAAAAGCTTTTCCAAAAAAAAAATTTCTTAAAGGCTTGTTGTAGAGAAGAAAATGAGTAGTTTATGAGTGGAGAAAGGTTTGATGCGGAATCGAGAAATTGAGCCGATATTATTGAGGTTTTGGGGTTGAAAGGTTTGTTAAGTGAAATTTGGTTCTTTGGGTATTTTGAATCCGGCAAAAGTTTGATGAGTTTTCACGATGGTATGAGAGCTCCGTGGAACATAAGAATTTCAGTTTACCAGAATGATTTGATGTCCTTACTCTCTCCCCAAACCTACAATACTTTCTGAATGATCAGGGTCACAAAGGAAAGTTAGAGATCACAACTTATTCAGAAAGATTCATAGATAAAATTTTATTCTTTTGCTTAATACTTAATGGAAACATATTGCTTATTTTGTGTGATCATGGTCTTTGAAATTTGATTTTTCAGTGAAATTAGTATTTAAACCTATAGCAGATAAAACTATAATTGCGGGCATAATCTACTGGGATCATGCTTACTTGGATGAAAACCATGAAGCTTGTACCATGTTAATTATTTCAGGTGATACAGATGGTTAGAAAGCTAGGGTTCACTGTGATTCTCGCAGGGCCTGAGGATTCTATCATAGCATAAAAAGTTGAAGAAATTGTTTATGCTACTTATTGTTGGGAAAACATGATTTGGCTGCATTCAAGATGAAGTTGTTTGAGGTAAGCATTGTTTCTTCTTTATACGAAATGTATAGTTTTGAGGAGAATTTATGTTAGAAGTAAGTAAGTGGGGTATGCATTTGCTACAATATTTTGTGATTATTGAGTAATAGTTTGGTAATCAATTGTGAGGAAAACTTATTTTGTTTGCAGAACTAGTCCATTGCTAGTGCAATCTTTGTCTACATCCGACTCATATTTTGTATAACACTTGGATCCTTTAGTACCCGAAGATAATATGATCCTTAAACCATCAAACCTTATAGAAATCTATTTTGACAAAAGTAAAAATTAGCTCAAGTTAATAAACACCAATATAAAAGTAAGCCCAACATGTGTGAACCAAATTTGAGATAGATTTGGTTCAAATTAAAGTTAAACCAAAAATAAATTAAACTAAAGTCTCTCCATTGATAATCATTTTAAAACTGAATGCCATCAAATCAAAATTTGGGTGATAATACTTTAGACCAAACCAAATCGGTAGTAAACCAAAGTTAAATCCAAAAATCAGAGGTTTATCCTACCATTTTCAAAGTGACAATTTGATATTCATATTTTTTTTCATTTAGAGGGTTCTTTTTGCAAAAAGAAAAAAATGAAATCCACTTTTTTTCTGAACACATAAGAGTGAAGATTCACACAGTGCTCGCCAAACCTCATAAAATCACATAGACCGATTTCTCCTAAAATCTAATCCTATCAACACTGTATCTTCTTGGATTGTCCGTGTAACACTGTCATATTTGACCATCATCGCTTCTCAAAATTTAGTAAAAATTCTCTGATTCGCTATTTTTTTTAAGTTGGTTTGCGCTGTATTGAATTTTTAACTATTTCTCTTCGAAATTGTTATTGACATGATTTTGGTTTCAGTTTTATGGTGAAACATGAGATAAGTAGATTGAGGAAATTTTCTAGCCTAGAGAATGTCTAATTCAATGCATTTGTTGAGTTTACGGTTTACAAATATGTATCTTCCCAGCAGGAAAAAGATTAAATAGAGAAAATGGATATAAACTCTATTTGAGGATGATTTTTGTTAGAAGTAAGTAAGTGGAGTATACATTTGATAGATATTTTGTGATTATTGAATAACAGTTCAGTATGAATTCTGTGGAAAATTGATTCTGTTTGCAGCAGTACTAGTAATGTGATATTGGGTTCATATGTGAAGCTATGGACATGGAAGACATTCAGAAATTGACCCAAGATATTAGCTAATATGTCAAACCTATTTTTATCAAGTTACAAGACCAAGAAGATTCAAAATCAAATGGTTTCTTTGCTGTCCAAAGAGAGTGACGAAAATTAGGTGGTTAATTGCATGAAAAGCTTCTCTCTCCTCGATGCAAAGAATGCTTGTTTAAAGAACACTCTCTCTCATCCATGCACTAGTTTTATCATTTCCAATGTAATAACTATCTAGCTTTGTGAGCAAGTTTAGTCTCTTATAAATAAGTTGTAATCTCCATTGAAATAAAATAAGTTTTGAGTGATTATTTTTGGAACCTTGAGAGTGATTCTCACTTTTCTTTCAATGGTGTGTAATATCCATTGATCTTTTCGATCCGTCTTGGTGCGTCATATCTAAGTGATCAAACCGATTCGTCCTGGTGCGTCGTATCCAGGGAATCATTCTCATTGTCGTCTAGGTGCGTCATATCCTAGGGCATTGAGTTGGAATATCGGAGGCCTTCCGCATCCTTCGTGCGAGCATTAATATATATTTTCTAACCAGAGTAACATTTCAAAACACACACACTCTACCTTACCAACTATAGAGGGTTTATTACCAATAAGGCTCATTTTATATTGGAATTTTTTTTTGATTTTTACAATGACATTAAATATGCAAAGCTAAGAAAGAACATAAGATTCTCATAACAAAAACAACAATTCCAACGAATAAGACAAAAATCTTCTGAATCCCCCAAATTGTCTTTTGCCATTCTCCCTCAACGAGACAAGTTTCTCTTGGAACTTCCTGAGATTCTTCAAGATTCCAACTTCGGTTTTTTAACCCGGATCCTCGAAAGAGCAGTGATTGTTTCACTCAATGGGAAAATAAATCTGAGCTATCACGGATTTGTGTACTTTTAAACCCAAAGATTCTTGGAACATATTAAGCTCTGAGTCAGTTTCTGCGGCTTTAAGTTCCCATAACTCACAAATAACAAATGAGGGAATGTTGTTCCAAAGTAAGCTCCATCAATATCTGCAACAACATTCATTTACAGAAACAAAAACACACTAAGATACAATCGTGCCATTTACGCAAAGGATACTACTTACTGCCTTCGTTTTTAGATAGCGGGTAAGATATATCTTCGCATTTCGGGCCACAGTACTCGATCTCAGTTCCAAGTGGAAGACAAGATTGTCCGCAACAGATCCGAAACCACAATTACTTCTCTGTCTACTAACAGAATAGACCAAACTTGTTAACCAAACGACAAAATCTATAATATAATGAGGGAGTTTCTCTCCTCCTGAGGTGACACGTCATCACTTTTTAAAGGGGCCGAATTTATTTTCGTATAACACTTACGTTGCCCTGGCTATAACAACTAAAATCTACTTGGCCCAGTGGTATAACCCGTTCATAGTAATGCTTGAGTGTACGGGTTCGAATCCCCCTGGCTTCCTCTTTAATTTTTTTTTCTAATATACCTTCATCCACGTTTCAAGACTCCTTAAGCTATCCACGTAGGCAAGCATGTGGGACCCACTTCTATTATTTTTTTAAATATCCAGTTATCAAATTGTCGCGTTATGGGTGTGATCCGTGTTTTGGGTTTCTTTCATGGGATTCTCCGGCCCGCTACCGTCTTCCTATGCGTCGCCTTTGGCTGATTAGGGTTACCGTCTCCTTCGAGATCCTTCGTTTGAGGGCGCTTCCTCTTCCACTAGAGTTCAGTTTTCTTATGAACTCCAATAATCTATTGTCTCGAAAAAATAGAAGTCGATCGAGTATCTTCCCTGCAAAGGAGTGTCAACAAGCGATGGATGAGCAAGGTTCTTCCGAAGGTAATCATGAGATATGTTTCCTCTTTGTCGATTTAATGAGTTCATGCTTCTGTTACGTAAAATATTTGTGCTGATATACACATGAGTGCTTGAATTTAGTTACTTGATCTCTGGATTTTGACGGATTCACTTTAGATTTGTCAATTGGTATTTATTTTTCTGAATGATGTTTGTTAATCAAAAGGCTGAGTTGATTTTCAGTATTGTTTGATTTTTTTGAAATGTCTTTGATGTTGACAAGTTTGGTTAATTCTTCATCTCCTTTTCAGGTTAAGATCCCTCATTGGCTAAATCATCTATCTTCCATGGTAAATACTTAAGCGATTATCTAAACAGTTATTTGGCTATCTCTTTTATCTTTTTGAATTGATTCAAGACGAAACCTGGTTTACAAGATCTGTGACTCTGTTTTGAGTACTCTCAAAGTCTCGTCGTGAAAATAAAGAAAAAAATGAAGCTTGTATAGGAAAAATAAGTTGAGATATTTGAATGCTGAAACTCCATGGCTGTCGCAAGCTGAAACTGAAGCTGGTAATCTGGAAGAGAACCACATCTCCATGGCTTTCTCAAGCCTTTTGTTTCCCATTCCTCGAACAGAAGAGACTCTTTTTCTAATCTGTTAATTTGGCTCTTTTTATATTTAATTTTTTTTATTATCATCTTTTTATTGTCTCACGTAGAAGATGATAATCAGAGCTTAGCTCTTTCCTACATCGGCTCTTCAACACAGGTCCCAAAGCTTAGCTATTTCCTACATCGGCTCTTCTACACAGGTCCCAAAGCTTAGCTCTTTCCTTTCATGGGTCAACAAAAGTCTCATACTTTTGCCGTTTCTCCAGGTCACCAACTGTTGCTGTGATAGAGGAGGGACCACGCGAGCAAAGGAATCAGTTATTTTCTGTTTTAGGGTCTCTCACTGATCCAGAAGAAGAAGAATCAAAGGACTCCTCAGAGGTTAACTCAATGAGAAGTTTGCTCTTTGATGTTGGTGTTTTGTGTCTTTCTCTTTTTCTCTCGCTGATGATTTTTTTGGTTAATTGCATGCAGGGACAGGTTGCTTCGTAGATATTAAACTACCAAGAAGAAGAAGTTTGCAAGTGGAGTTGAGTTGCAACTCACTAGAAGAGAAATGTTTAAAAACTGGGAGAGCGTTGGCCTTCCGAAGAAGATACCAAGTTTATTTTCACTATGAAGACGCTTCATCCCGAATCTCTCAAAGAATCAAGTAATGCATGAAAGTAGAATTTAAATAGGTGGTGCGGTGACACGAAGAGACTGTCAAATTTTACCATTCGCACGTTCACTTTCGTTATACGCAAAACCAATGGTCATGGCAGATGAAGACGACTTCGAACTTGGGGTCTTTCATTATATCACTTTCGTTTACGCAAAATCAATATGTTTGATAGACTAATTTTTATAAATAAATGATAAAAATCGATTTTAAAAAGGAGATGGATAATGCTGACTAGCCAAATCGGAACAAAAGCAAAAGCACCTCGCGCTTGCGCGGGGTTGAAGATCCCTAGTAAGTAAAACACACTACTAACCATTGCAGCAATTCATTTAGTACTAGTCAAAATGTAACAAACATGAATCAAACCATATAAAATTAAGTTTCAGCAGCTGATTTCACCATTTCATTATGTTCTTCACTAACATCTCACCAAAAGATCATAATCAAGATTTAAATGTTTTCCAACTTTTCTTATTTTTTAGACTTTGATTTTTGTACTTGCTGTTTGAAGATTCAACATCAAGAATGAGATATAATATGGAACTTGACCACTTAAAACAACAATGATTGAAATCATCTTGCATATAATCCTCATATCTACTTTACATCAGAAATCATTGCCTCTCAAATTTCAAAACCCATGATCTATCATCACCTTCTGATCCACTCAGATCTGAACCCGTTTCAGATTCTACTGTCTAAAAATCAATTAAAAACTCAAGAAAAAACAAAAAAAAATTCAATAAAGCAAACTTTGGATTCCCAAAATTTTACCTTCTGGAGGAAGCTGAGATTAAGCAGTGGAAGTAGATGAGAAGGAAAAGGGATTTTTGTTGTTATTCTTGTCTTTAGAAACGAAAAAAACCCTAGCTAGTAGATGTGGATGGTGAAGATATCTCTAGTTTCTTGTTGAGTGCATCGTTGAAAACTTTCACAAAATTGCTTATATGACAAGGACATGGATTGTAAACCAAAATACATTAAAAGCTTAAAAGTGCACGACAAAAGTCTAAAAGCACTAGTTGGTGATTAAATATTTCGAAGATTGCCCAAACCCTAAGAAGAATCGCTCTCCTTGCTAATGATGGTTATCTTGGTAACGTGTCAATCACTGCTTATTCTGATATGGAGCAAAACTCTAAAAGACTTTGAATTTTCCTGAATCACCCTCATCACCATCACAACGGGCTGAAATTTGCCAATACGTCTTCAGCTTTGGAAAGGAAATACTCAAAAGTTTAAGAGGAAGTCTTTTATTAGCACAGAAGACTGAATGGAGTACGCTTGTTACTTCTTTGACTGTTTAAGCAACTTCTTTGCTTATTCAAGCTTTTGCTTATTTTTGATAAATAGTGAGAATTTAATATGAACTATCTTTAAAAACAAAAAGAACAAGTGTTTTCAATATAACTTTAGTTGTGAATTGTGAGAAAAGGTTTCTACCACCATACAGTTTTGGGAGCTACAATCATAAGTCTCAGTCCTGCTTCAAAGCTTTTGTGATGAACGATTTGGCAACCATAATTCCAAAATAAGCCAGTGTTGTGACTGTAATACCCGCTACAAGGACTGCATTGTCGTATGCTGAGTGCTGGACCGTGTATACTTGCAAGCCTATAGTGTTCCAGTTGCTCTCCGTCCAGACCGGATCAACCATCCCCATAGAATCCGATGTGTTTTGGGGCAGAATAGTCCAAGCGCCATCTGCATACTTCAATCTTGTTGAATACGCTGGAACATACCTGACACGACCACAACAACCGAATCAACCCTAGGTTTTGTTGAAGAGAACCTAGAAAGGTTCTTCCAAGACACAGTTCTAATGTGACATCACTAGCTTATGATTTGTTCAGTTTCAGGACACAAGACACAGTTCTAAGCGAAAAGAGTTTACCTGGTCGTGGAGACCACGCATGTTCCCTCCTTGTTACTCTCTGCTTTGATACACACTTGGTCGGTTCTGCTACAGCTTCCTTTTGAACAAACCGAGGTTGTGTTTCCCTTTTGGACAGATGTTTTTTCAGCCAGAAAGTTCCATAGGAATCTAGAAACGTCACTGACGGAACCAAGGTAAGGGTTGGAGGAAGGTTCTCCACTCATGACGCCAGCATAGTTGCCTGGGCAAGTGTTCGTCGGTGAAATGTAATCTTTGACCAAGTTGCATGATAACCCCGGCTCACAAGATAGGAGACAGGCTAGAAGCTCTTCAACGAAAGAAGCATTGACTTGGATAGATCCCAGAGCTGAACTGCTTGTATCTTTGTTGTCACTTGCAAGGATGTAAAGCGTACGGGCCACAACAGAAGCAGCAGCTACTACAGATGAGGAGTTGACATTTGCTGCAATAGTAATACCAGAAAGTATCAGAAAACTGCACAATGGTGTTTCGGAGTTAAAAGGAGAGTGGCACTGCTTACACAAATCATCGAGGTGACTATGGTAGAACTTGTTCGCAAACTTGGTATCAAAGTCTTCAAGAACAACAGCTGAAGTCTGAGGGTTCTGCATCAATGATATATGATGTTAACCATTTTCACTCTTGCCATCCGATTCAGAACCACATATAACATTAAGCAATAAATATACTTTTCCTGTCATGTTCATGATTTTTTTTTTTTGCAGTTAATTTTTAAAAGAGATCAAAACATTTATGCTCATATTAAAGAAAGTGACGTATCTTTGAAGAGTTACTCTCTCTTTCAAATTCCGGATACAAATTTGAATTGTCTTTCCATCTATATACACTTGGAAAACATATTGTACCTTTTTCATGAATGCCATCAAGGATGATGGAGGTATTCCAGGGTTTGTCTTATCAGCTGAAAGAATCTTGATATTCTTTGATGCAAATGAATCCTGAGCTACCTTTAAAGCATCCAGTGTCTTGTTTGTAGCAGAAGAAACCTAAAGCAGAACACCAAATGTGGAGGTTAAGTCTCCTACGACAAATTCAGATGATCTAATGAATTACGTAAGAGTTTCAGCGTATCAGGAATTTCTCACCCTGGTTTTATGAGCAAAGAAGGTATTGATCCCTCCACTCAAGCCTTTTCCTACGGATCCTATTTCAAGCACCTGATAGATAATAGAAGACAGCAATTTGAGAATTGTGAAGCCTCCTCGATATCACAAGGAACACTCATTAAGCAACAAACTTGTTTTCTTTGCTACTAAGAAAAAAATAACACTTATGCAACTTTTTCCACAAGGGTACTCATGCATGAGACTAGCTGGCAGCAAATGTTACCGTTTCAATCAGGGTATCACTAAGGCCTGCAACAGCATCTGAATGGAGATCTAGTTCGTGTAAGAACCTCCTGCTGCCAAGGTAACCCCATGTTTCTCCGGTCAAAACCAAAAATACAAGCTGCAAGATACACACGTCAAGCTATAAGAGGAACAGAACAGCAAAGTACAAGCTATAAATGCTTAATAACAACAAATGCACATGGCACTGATGTGATTAAATTTACTGATTGGCACCTGCTTTTTGAGATTACTAAAACCCTCAACTCGAGAAAGAGCGTCAACTGCTCCCAGAAGAGCTACCAGTCCCTGAAAATCAAATGAGTCATTGATCATAAAATCGGAAAAGAAGAATAAAATAAAATATATACAGGTGAAGCCAGAAGTAATAAATAGCAAGATCTCACAGATATCGGTGAATCTGCACCAAAGCTCTTGTCACGGAAAAATGATGCAGAATCCATGGAGGCCACAGTTAGCACAATTGGTTTGCGATTGTTGGAAGAAGAAACGTTGATTGGTGGAAGTGAGGACCAAACACTGTCCTTCATAATAAATATATTAGAAAAAGTTATCATAGGATCATTAGACCTTCCACAAATGTTACCTATATCCGCCCAATGGGAGGCAAGTTCCTTCCTGTAAACAAGCCTCCGAATTGTGTGTACCAGCTTTGGTAGTCTAATCCATAAAAATAACGGGTCAAAATATTAATCACAATAAAAAAATCGTAAATATTTTTGACATTCTAGATTGCTACCTCCATAACCATACTGAATTCAGCAACGTCACTGGTATAAGTTTTATGCTTCCTCTCTTTCTTGGAAAGGAACTGCAAAAATATATTAGCATGCAAGTAAATAGTCAACAACATAAAAGTAAATCTATCCAGATAACTTGACAGCCACAAAATTTTGGATTGATACCAACACAACAATATACATAAATCTAGCTTCCTGACAGAGCCTCATCTAGTAACAACAGCAACATATAGTCTTTCCAACAATATCTGAAGCTACATACATATTTCATGAATTTGCCACTACCGCAAGACAGATGGAAAGGCAGTGGTTGGTTCCAATTGCAGGCTAAGGAAGCCAAAAAATACGAACATAAGAAGTTACAAACACTCAGCTGCACCAAGATGCATAAGACAAACATTCAAGGACAAAATTGTATTTCTATCAGATTGAGTAATTGAATTTTAGCAAAATTTCTGCAATCTAGCTCAGTCTAAAGTAAGAGTAATCATTTCCCGTGACATAGGGAGTCAAGTCTCATGCATGCAACATTTTTCTATCAAGGAATACTGCTCCTTAGAGTGACCAACAGTCATAATAGCTTTTAGTTATTTTCCTCACAAATAGAAACTTATGTTTATAATTTTAAAAGGAATGCAAGTTTAAAGAATTACCTCGTGCACAGCTGACATACCACTTTCTGACAACAAGTACACAGGAAAATTATAAGCTTTCCACATAATGCTTGATGCCTGCAAATAAAATGGATCATATTTTTATAATGGGCAAAAGGGATAGAGTTTCACTATCAGTTTATCAAGGTAGATAATATGCGACTGTCTATTGAACTTCTTTGTAAGTGGAAATCTTAGCAGCACATACAAGCATTCTGTTTTTAAAATCTATACCAAGAACAAAACACAAGAATGATTTATGATGTGTGAGCATGTAGTAGTATAATTCCAGTAAAAAAAAAGCATATAAATCGGAAATGCTTGACAATGGACTTGGTAATAATTGATTAAGATATTTTCCAACCCACATACATGCATCACAAGAAGATGTAACTTCAAAGATTCAGAAAGAGTTTATGATACCATACCGTTGGATTCCATTTATACTCAACGTTTCCATATGGTGAAAACTCCGCCTGAGGAAACATGTTATCAGGGGAAAGACCTACAGAGAAGAAGAAAGAAACATTAATGCCGTGAACAAAGATAAGGTTGCCAGAATCATAGAGTATGCGGATTGGCATAGTACCTTTTAACTTTTGTTGAAAGCTAGATCCTGACTCAATTAGAACGCCACCAATTTTGCTAGCAAAACTCAAATCATTTGACACCCTGAAAATGGTACTAAATCATGAGTCATGTCTGGTTTATAACAGAGTGTACAAACTCTAACGAAACATGCCAGAAGTAAGACAGAATGCACAATGCAGGATTCTAGCGTAAATAGTTCTAACCAATAGTGCCATGACTAAAATAGTTTGTAGAATGAAGAAATACATGATCCTAGTGAATAGAAAATGCACTAGTTCCTGATGCACTAACAACAAAAGCGGCTACATTTATAGATGTTGAGTAAACACCAAATACACCAATTTCATGCATAGCTACATGCTTATTAGCATGGGAGGTAAAGCACTAGTCCACAGATTAAGAGATTTGTTCTAAAACCGAATAGAACTTTAGCAAAAAAAAAAAGAGACAAAGGAACATGCCTGGTAAAAAAATCTTCCATCTCATCAGGTGTGACCAAAACAGTGTGTGGCTGAACCAAATCTTTAACATCCTTTAGTTTAATGATTGGAGCCACCACCTTACTCAATCCAGGATCTGAGTATATTATAAACAAAAATAAAAACCAGGGGGAACTAATCAAATAATAATAAAAGAATCTTACTGGAACAGCCAATCTCTCCAGAGAGATTGAGGAGGCGCACACAAGGATAACCATCAACAGCAACATACATAAGCCTCTGAAGGTCAGGAACAGATTCAATTGATGTTATCTCACCTACACACACACACAAAGCATAGCAATGGATCAAATTAACAAACTAATGTTCTATCAAAATCAACAAACTAAGGTCAGGTAACTCACCAGCGAGAGAGAACGGGAGAGGGAGAAAGATTGAAACTAGAGTAAGTGTAAAAGCAGTAGCAACGAGACGAGGAAGTCCCATTGCCATGGAGGCCGCTTAGAGAGTTGGAATCAGCGGAAGCTATGTAGAAATCATCGCTACGGAAGAAGCATTTGGTGGAGAAAGAGAGTATCTGGGAGAGATCGAGAAACCCTAGTTGGGAATTACGCGGTGGGAGTTCGGAGAGTCAAGACTGAGAGATGTTTCGTGTCGGAGGTAGTTTCTTGTGCGCAGATTAATTAAAACAAATATTTATTTTTATTTTCGACAAATGCAATTATGCCAATAAACTAAATTTTTATTAAGACGTGGGAAAACTTTAAGAAAAATTCCCTAGCATATTCCTAAATTTTTTTTTTTATCACAAATACAATTCATAAAGATCAAAATGACCAAAATGTTTTATTAGAAGATATGTTTTTAGGTTTACGATTTAGAATTTAGAGTTTATGATTTATGATTTAGGATTTAGAGTTTAGAGTTAAAGAGTGAGATTTTGGGAGTATGATTTTAAATTTTAAAAACTAAAAATATATTAAAATTTTCAAAATAAAAAAGTATATTTTAGTCATTTTATTTTTTAAGGTATATTTTTGTAACAAAAACATAAAAATGTCTATTTGAAAGAACTCCCCAAACTTTAATGTGATATATGTTTTTAGATTCTTTTTAAAATAATCTAAAACTACTTTTTTATTTTATTTTTGGTTGACTAGAAAGTTTCTACATCTCTTTAAATTGAGGTTTAAACTAACCTAAATTAATGTCTTATTAAAATTTTGATCATAAAACACTTTTTAACATTGTACCTTAAATTTTAGATATGAAAATTAATTTTATGACCATTTAAAATTTAATTTTCATATCTAAAATTAATTTAAGGTACAATGTTAGTTAAAGGTGTTTTATGATTAAAACTTACTAAAACATTAAAATGATAACCATCACCTACATATGTGTTGCTCTCATGTTTATACGTTGTATTGACCTCATGTGTTTTCTGTAATACTACCGATGTAAATAGCTATTTTATTAAAATATAAATCACAATTTTTTTCATGTGTTATTTTAAGTATGAACATCCTTAAGAAATTTTATTAAATGTATTTTAGTAAAGCTAATAATACATAGAATCTTTGAACTACTTTAATCATAATATCTTTTCATTTAAAATATAAATATAAATATATATATATATATATATATAGTAAAAAAATTCGAGAATCTGTTTAAAAAGATTGTAACAAAATCTGAATTTTCAAAAATTATATATAAATATTTTAACTAATTTTTAATGAGTTTTGAAATATTATTATACATTAATATAATCAATTATCATTTATAAAATGAAAAATAAATATTCTATCATATTTTTATCTATTATATAATCAGAATCAATCATATTAAAATAAAATAATTATATTGATCTAAATATTTTAACAATATATTAATTTTCAAAAATTTTATTTAAATATTTTCACTAACTTTTTAATTAGCAATGAACTCTTATTATGCATTAATATATATTCAGTTATTGTTTATAAAATTAAAACTAAAAATCTATCTTACTTTTATCTATTTTATAATCATAATCACTCATGTTAAAATTATTATATTGAAATAAATATGATAAACTATATTAAATTGATAAATTTTATTTTCAGAAATATAAAATATTTATGTTAAAAATCTAATATGATGACATAACGGCTTAAAATTAGTAAAATATATAATACATGTGTAAAAATATTATATCTTAGACTGTTGTATATACAATAATATATTATGTAAAATGAATAAACGTAAAAAATAGTGCTAAAAAGAAATCCAGTTCTGAAGGGCGTAAAAATTTAACATAAATTAAATACAAAATACTTTTTAAATATGGTTTTTTCATGCACATATTATTTTGTTTGATAACTAAATGCAAATACAATAACATAAATGTATAATAAGAAACAACAAATATATGTGATAGTTTTAAACAATTGGTTATTTACAACTTGTAAACGATAAATTATTGTATTTAAAATAGTTATATAAAAATTTAAATATATGATTAAAATTAAAAATGTATACTACTAATGATCTAAAACAAATATATGTACATATAAAACTGAAAATATTATCTGCGCGGTTGAACGGATGTAATGTTAAAACCACAGTCAGGACGAGCAGCACTGTTAAAACCACAACCAAGGGGCCTAAGGCATTCACCACCGTATAGGAGACTCGCATCATTCTCTTTTCTTTATTTAGATAAACACTTCAGCTAAATCACTAAAGCAAAAAGCCAATATTAATCGGTATATTCTTCCTCCTCTACTTTCTATCATTTTTATTTGGGACTTGAAGATTTTGTTGGCGGAAATGGAGTTTCCTTAAGGAAGGTTATATGATATGGTTTTGTAGTATTAATTAAGTTAGATGACATTCTCTTGTTTCTATGAAGTCCCTTCAGAGGTATTCACCTTGAGTCAATTCGTAACCTTCCTACTTAACATGAATCACCTCATCATAACTACCCAAAGCATGGAAACGCGTAACCATCTGTTTTTCTCTTGTTCATACTCAAGTCAAATCTGGCAGAAGCTTGTGAAAGGGTTACTCCAATCGAGATATACAGAGAAATGGGAAGACATTTTCAATCTCTTGCTTGATAGTAGACAGAAAAGCGTAAGGTTATTCTTGCTGAGGTACACTTTCCAAGCTACTGCTCATACAATTTGGTGGGAAAGAAATAAGAGAATGCATTGAGAGGAGCAACATCCATATAGTCTGTTGATAAAGACAATTGATAAGACTGACGAACAGATTATCTACCATTAGGCGCCAAGGTGATCAAAAGATGGAGGAGGGACTTAGAATTTGGTTTGGAACAAGATGATATGTAAAGAGGAGTTTATACTTTCTTTATCATTCTAACTCGTAGTTACATCATATGTAAAACAGTTTTTTGGATGAATAAAATTTAACATTTATTCAAAAAAAAGAATGGTCTCTAGTCAATCAAAAATATTTAAATCAACATAAAAAGGAGAACCAAAAACAAAACCCGAACAAGTTAATGACTCACACAAACTCAACAACAACTACATTGATCAAAAGTTCAAAAGCTCAATCAAGTAATTCTTAAGAATAAGGATGACCTCTTCTCGGATCCTACCTACTTTTGAAGCTAAGCAGGAAATCTTCAATATATCACATCAAAGATATATACAAGTTTCCATCAATTTTTGTTTGTCATAAAATGCATCATCTTTTGATATAAGACTTTTCTCTCTAGAAAAAGTACTTCTTTGTATAAAAAGTATGGTGAAAAGGAAACTCTACTTCTCTTCAGATTTAGACTCAACACTCGGAGTCCATAATAACTGGACATGATGTAGGAAGCAATGAGATCTATTGATGATGGTTTATGTATATTTCTTGGCTCCGTATCATTTTATGGTCTAAAAAGGACAATCCACACAGTCTCACATGTTCATCTCTTTATGCTTCAAACTGGGGGTGAATTATCCACCCACTTTAAATGTGAAAAATTATAATAACACTATAGCCAAAAGCTTCCACTTCATCAAAAAATTCTAATTCAACATCAGAAATGCAAAGTGGGTTAACCAAAAAAATAAAAGCCCAATAAGCATTAATAATGGTTATATTGACCAAAAGTACAATTTTATCCATACAAAACTAGTACGACAAAAACACCTCATCAAACACATATTTCAAAATATTTATGGTTTACTCTTGAATTATAAACTTTGAACTAGATTTTGACCCGCGCTTAAAAAGCGCGGGATTGTTCTCGAAATCAAATAAATTCATTTGAAATCATTTTTTATAGATAATATATAGTTTGGGCATATTTATCCGGAACTGCGTATCGAACGATACCAAACTAAAAACAACAAAATCAATTGAACTGAATTTCATAAATAACCTAACAAATCATATATCTTTGGAAAAAAAACATAACCGAGAACCAAACGGATACCTGAATTTTAAAATTCAAATAATATACTTAAAAATATTGGATTAATGAAAACCTATTTATATATTCAAAGTTTGACAAAATCCAAAAACTTTTCATTAGTCCTTGAACCGACACCGGTTGACCTGACAAAGATCCAGAACAATCTTATAATATTTTAAAAATTTTGATTAAATTTCCGATATACATAATAATTGTATATAAAACTGAATCAACTATTTGATCCGCGATTTTAAAGCGCGGAAATCTGTTTTGACAAAATTTTACTTTAACAAAAATAATGATATTTGTTACTTGCGTTTTTATATTTGCAATATTTTATTAAAATACAAATCTGAAAATTAAACTGCATCTAATTTTTATATTCAAGAAATCATTTTATTAAAATTAGAAATAATAATTTTTTTGGCAATATATTTTGTGGTGTAAATTAATATTCTAAAGGTTTGAAAAAGTTCGTTAGTATTTTTTTAAGTTGCAGACTTTTATATTCATATTTCTAAAAAATTAAATTTGTAATATTTTGTATACGCTAGAAAATAAATGAGGACTTGTATTTAAAGAAACCAAATATTCCATATGTTAAGCTAGAAAATTAAATGAAACAACATTAGCAAATTATCTCAATAGATATGGTATAGTTAGAGAAAATAAGGGTAAGACCAAAAAAATATTTATGAGTAAGTGCAACAATCTTTCATAAGTAGATGTTTTAGGACTCCTTCCCTTTTAATAGTATAGATTGGAATTGACACATGTCCTCTTTCTATATTGTTTTGTAAATAAATCGATATACTCGAATCTAACTATATAAATAAGAATATAAAATTAGATTATTTTCTTTAAAATCTACAACGGTCACATTAACCAAAAGTATAACATCTTATCCACACAAAACTAGTATAACGAGTACGAGTAAAACACGTCATCAAACGAAGATTGCAAACAGATATGGTTTACTCTCGGATCATGAATCTTGAGTTGGCATTGACATATATCCTCTTTGTATTTATATATATATATATATATATATATATATATATATATATATATATATATATATATATAACGATTTACTCGAATCTAACTAAATAAATACAAAGAAATCCTAAATAATTTTCTTCAAATCTTTTCATCCTTTTTAAGTTTTTTTTATGGTATCAGAGCCATGAATGATTTTTCCGATTTTTTCTCGTCTTAGATTCCGATGGTTCGTCTTAAATATGTTACATGTCCAGAGACCACCAACTGAAAAAAAAATCTGCAATTGACAACATGAAATCTTAATATTTGGAGTCTTTTACTTGTTTAGATTTGATTTGTGCAAGCCAATTTTTGGGTAAAAATATCTTCAAATAGCAGTGCATTAATCTGAAGGATTTTACTAGCAGCAACCATTGAAAAAGGTATATTTCTTTGTTTAAAGAGTTTTGAATTCTGATACCAACTGAAACGCTTAAATCAATATATTTTTCTCTTTGATTTTTTTTTTTGTAGTAAAAATTTTTCCGAAGAGAAGTGTCATGGCTGAAGAGATGAATATCGGTCAGCTGGATGAAAATTTGATTCTGAAAATCCTTTCTTTAGTTCCAATAAAAACTGCCGTGTCGACGAGTGTCTTGTCTAAAGAATGGCAGTCTCGTTGGAAGTCGGTGCCAAAACTGAAGTTTAATTCTGAGGACTACCAGAGTGAACACCAAACATTTTCAGAGACTGTGTACAAGTCTCTCCTTTCATATGAAGCTGAGGTTCTAGATAGTTTTCATCTCAGCTTTGGATCAGATAAACCTGATGCAGTAGATGTTGTAAATTGGATTAAAACAGCGTTTGCTCTACATTTGCGTACATTGGTACTCGAATTTCTCATCTATCCATACGAGGTCGACGAGTTCATATTTACGAGTAGCTTGTGTACTTGTGATACACTAGTGACTTTGAAACTCGGAAGTCTGATTCTTGTAGATATCCCTGCACCGGGTTCGATGAAGTCTCTTAAAACGCTGCATCTTATTCATGCGTTCTACACAAACGATGAATCTATCTGTAATCTTTTATCTGGCTGTCCTAGACTTGAAGAACTCGTTGTGGAACGATCTTGTGAACACAGTGTGAAATTTTTCACTATCAAAGTCCCTTCTTTGCAGAGATTAAGGATTTATGATGACAATGATGAGGACGAGTTCGTTGGATATGTGATAGATACTCCTTATTTGAAATACTTAGAGATTGGATACTTAGGATGTCCACAGTTTTCTCTGAATGCACCGGGGCTGGTGGCGGCATATATTGGTAGAGTTTCTAATGTAATCAGTGAATCTCTCGTTTCAGTCAGACGTCTTGCCTTGAATGTATCAACTTCGATGGTAACTTTTTTATGTTCCATTTTTTTTTTGGTTATCTCATTATTTGTATAAGTTATTAATTTCGTCTCATGGATAGACTATATATCCTCCTACTGGATGTATCTTCTATCAACTGGTGTATCTACAGATATATACGCATGAACCAGGCTGGTATGATCTACTTACGTGGATGCTCGAACATTCACCGAAACTACAAGTCCTGAAGCTCGTTGGTGTAAGAAATTTTATTGTTTTATTATCCAGCTAGCTATTTTTGATGGTCTAATACTGATGATATATACATTGACTACTACTATTTTTCACGTTGGTTACAGAAATATAGGATTAATCCTGACTATCATGTTCTCGGCTGGGAATGGAATAAGCCAAAGTCTGTCCCTGAATGTTTATTGTCACATCTAGAGACATTTGTGTGGAGAAGATACGATTGGAAAGGAGAAAAGGAAGAAGAAGTGGCTACATATCTTCTAAAGAATGCAAGAGGGTTGAAGAATGCGACTTTCTCTACAGGTCCCATCGAACCGGGCCAGCTTGACAAGTTGAAACAGAGACGTAGGACACGCAAAAAATTGGATGGTGTGCTCAAGGCTTCTAATACATGCCACCTTGTGTTCAAGTTTGAATGATTTTAATTATGTATTGGACTCTGCTATACTTACAATATAGAGAGTGAACAAAATATGGCGCTTCTAGCTTAATCGGTTATCGTTTTAGACTTTTAAAACAGCTTTCTCAATTTTATTCATTTTGCTTTTGATTTTGCTATGATGATGCATTCTTATATATTTTCTTTCCATTTTTTTTGAAATAAATTGAATATTTATGTTTTATGATTAATCACAAACAACAAATCACATTAACTTCTTGCAAAATAATTGAAAACATTATCTAATCTGAAATAATTTTTTTTTTCTAAACATCAATTAAAATGAAACGGAGAGTATATTATATTGACGATTGACAACATTATCAAAATATCTCTATAATATTATTAGAGAAAACAGTTTCATATGTGCCGTGCTCACGTAAATTATTACGATGAAAAGATACTCTTAATGGATTGAAAAATATTGTATCTAAATACCATCACTACAAAAATTTATTTCATAAATCTTAAATTTATATTCCTTTTCCTTTTAAAAAAAAACATATATAATAACACAGAATCATTTATAAATTTTTTAATACATATATATATATATATATATTTGATTTAATAAAAAGGAAAATTCACAAAAACAATCTTGATATTAAGAAAAAAATTAAGATATATTAAAAATAATTTTAAGCAACATTATACATATATATATATATATATATATATATATTCCAAAGTAATAAAAATATTTTGTTTATATCTTTCTTTTTTCTTAAATGAAACGAGAATATATTTATGTATAATTTATTTCATAAAAAAAGAATATAAATAAAAATAGTCTTGATATTAAGAAAATAAATATCTTCCCTTTAAAACATATTTTTAAGCATTTTATCCAGGGAATCATTCTCATTGTCGTCTAGGTACGTCATATCCTAGGGCATTGAGTTGGAATATCGGAGGCCTTCTGCATCCTTCGTGCGAGCATTCACTCCACATTCCTTGTCTTTGAAACCTTACAGTTTCATAGCAGCAAGGTTTATCCCCTTTACCAACTTAGAGTGCCGACTCCTCGGGAGGTTTTCATCAACTAGTGCAGTGAGTGTTAAAAGCACCATGGACGTTAAATTTAAATCTGATGTGGCTTTTTTATCTATTGGTTTTTTGACAATCTAGTTTTTGGTTACATTGTGATACGGTTATGGTTTTGTATCAAAGACGTTTATTATCTTGAATTATGTGTAATCCTGAATCTGGTTTAATTGAGTTTTAGTGTGGTTTGGGTTAAATACTGAGAAAACTTGTCCTCTACTGCTAGTACCATAACTGTTAGAAGCACCACCAAGGAGGTTGAGCAAATATGTTGTGGCTGGCTTTTATTGTTTGTTTTGACTTTTGACAAAATCTGTTCTTTTTTTTGTTTTGACTCAAGACGTTTAATTTTTGTAGGCAGAGTATTGAATTGCTATAACTCTCTAATTTAAACTTGTTCAGATTCAGTCTAAACTGGTTCGTTCTTATATGTTACAATGACTATGATGGATTTTCAAATTGGATTCAGATTCTAAGGATAAAAAGAAGTGAATCCGTTTGTACGATGGTTTGCCCTATTAGTCTTTTATCTATTTTGGTTTGGAATAGTTTATCTAAACTGAGAAGATATATATACATATATCTTCTATCTTCTATAATAATAAAGCAGAGTTTTCTCTCACCTTAACCCTCCATGTCACTATGGAGATAGGGGCATTCTGCGCCACGTGTCGACACATTAAGGTACTCTCGATTTTTGCTTTCTGCCGGGTTTCTACATCCTTATTTTAATTGGGCTTTTATTAATTTAAGCCCAAAATTTTGTAGACCCCTTACAAACCCACAGGGGATTAGGGTTCCTTCCTCTGTCTTTCTCTTGAGCGGCGGCCTTCACAATGAAAGCACACGGAAGGTTAGAGTGATGATCCGATCTACAGTTCGACTCAAACGATATTTAGAAGCTTCAGCCGGGTTCGTATGTTTTAAGTATGTTCTACGATTATATTTGGAATCGACTGATCTGTTCATTACTCTTTCTTTTTGCCATTGGAATCGATCGAGAGGGCTTGAGATGCCGGGCTTAACATGTAACGCGTGTAACATGTTATTCGAGAACGAAAGCTTCATTACAGCTCCGATTGGCACAGTTACAATCTCAAGCGCAAGGTCAATATTTTTTGTCTATTTTATTATTTGTTCGTCTGAAAATTCTACTCTAACGGTTTTGCTTAGATAAGATGAAAATTTCTGAGAAAAAAATAAAAACTTTCATCATTTTTCCATCAAAATGGTTTTACTTTATCATTGTTCTTGATGTGTGGCATCTGAATCGTTGAGGTTTTGAATACGTCTAGGAAGCTGGAGCTCCTGGGGTTACAGAAGAGTTGTTTGAGGCTAGACAATATGCTCTTGCTATGGAGAAAGGCAAATCAGATGAAAGGCTTATGCTTTACACCTGCAGAGTCTGCGGTTAAGGTTACAGGAGTTCCAAGGCTCATGAACAGCATTGCAAGTCTTGGAGCCACGTTTTGCGCGTTTCACAAGGGACAACAAGCAACGGAGATGAGGATGTAGCGATAGTCACGCCACTTCCTTGCCGTTTCAAGAACAAGGATAACGAGGAGAGTGATAATGAGTAGGTGGAGGCAGATTCAGATGAGGAACTGGCTGATGCGGAAGAAGAAGAGGCCTCAGATTCTTTGTCTAAGTGAATGTGCTCGGGAGCTGGTGGAGAAGATGATGCAGACATGCATAAGCACCATGGTTTCTTTGTTCCGAATGTTGAGTATCTAAAAGATCCAGAAGGCTTCTCACTTACCTCGGTCTTAAGGTTCGGACTCGTCAGTTAAGCATTGTTGTAAAGCTTTGAATTTTCTTAACTTTTATTTACTCTTATACCATGGATTATGATTCATGTCAAGAGAGACTTCATGTGTCTCTATTGCAGCGAGCTGTGCCATGCATTCAGCAGCTTAGAAGCTGTAAGAAAGAGTCATTGCGAATTGCATTATGGTGATAAAAAAAAGAAGCTAGAAATAGAATTCAACTTAGGTGATTGTGAGGAAGATGCTTTGTATCCTGTTTCGTTTTATTAAAAAAAATAAAAAAACTGCTTATTTGCTCTAACAAAAAAACAGTACATCTTCCCCTGCTTTAACCCAGTATCACGACATAAATGTTACATGAATTTTCCTATTACAACACGTTCTTTTATTACAATAACTTGCACTCCAAGCTCCAACAAATCCAACCAAAACAAGTACTCAACTCTCTACGCCGCTTACGCTTGGAAAACATTTAATAATTGAATTGTAAATTTTGTAGCCATTGTTGCCTTCACAAAATAAATTCAGTCAAACTTATACACAAAACAATAAACCAATAAACCATCAACTTTCCGTTTAGGATAAACCAATAAACTTCAAAAAAGAAAAAAAAACAAATTTCCTATACATACGAACCTCAAAAAAGAAAAAAAGAAATCCCTTATACATACAAACCGTAAACCAAAAAAATGCATCTCCCACATTACCAAAAACTTTTAACATTTTCACTCAGCAGGAATCAAAAATGCATTCACATGCCTTCGAAAGCTAAGGATTCCATGTCTGAGATCTCCTAACATGCACTCACAAAATCCATTATTAGGTCTAGGCTCTCAATTCCTAATTGTCAAGAACTAATAATTCTATCTCGATTGGACTAACAACTAACAAATGAAAAATAAAACTAAATGAATTCAAAATAGAAAACAACATCCGAACCCGGCGCGTAGCGCCGGAATACCCCTAGTATATATATATATATATATATTAATATATATTTGCTAACCAGAGTAACATTTCAAAACACACACACTCTACCTTACCAACTATAGAGGGTTTATTACCAATGAGGCTCATTTTAGAGAAAAACAGTTTCATATGTGTCGTGTTCACGTAAATTATTACGATGAAAAGATACTCTTAATGGATTGAAAAATATTGTATCTAAATACCATCACTACAAAACTTTATTTCATAAATTTTAAATTTACATTCCTTTTCTTTTTTTTAAAAAAAAAAACATATATAATAAAACAGAATCATTTATAAATTTTTTAATACATATATATATATATATATATTTGATTTAATAAAAAGGAAAATTCACAAAAACAATCTTGATATTAAGAAAAACATTAAGATATATTAAAAATAATTTTAAGCAATATTATATATATATATATATATATATATATTCCAAACTAATAAAAATATTTTGTTTATATCTATCTTTTTCTTAAATGAAACGAGTATATATTATATATAAGTGATTTCATAAAAAACAAGATAAATAAAAATAGTCTTGATATTAAGAAAATAAATATCTTCCCTTTGCATGAGTCTGTAAAGTTGATGACAAAAAAATATCTTCCCTTTAAAACATATTTCTAAGCATTTTAAAATATATTTTCAAAGTAATAAAAATATTTTCTATATATCTATATATTTTCTTACAAGATTACATAAAATAATCAAAATAACAGAAAATTAAAATATTTTAATTGACTAAAAATGAATTATAAATAGTAATATGGAGATATTTTATTTATTTTTTGCATACTTTTTAGTTGACTATAAATATATTATAATTTAAACAAAATAAAATAGTATCTACAAAATTTAATTAACGTATATAATATGATTTGTATAAACAATCACAAAAATAAAATTTGGTATTTCTTTTAATATTAAAAAAGGAAACTAAAACACTTTTTACTATTAGCATATTTTTATCTAATAATTATATAAATATTTTAAAATAGCACAACTCTAGAATATAGATACCTTTAGTGAACAAAATATTATAAAATATTAAATTTACTTTTAGCCTAATATTAGTCTGATTTATTTTGCTTTATGTTTGTAGAACCTAATATACCCTAGTAAAATTACCCTAACAAATCGGAATTCTCTTGTTTTAGCTTATTTTAAATTAATTTTCACTTTACCTTTTAAAAAATCTAATTTATATAATTACTTAGAATTATGAAGTATTTTCATTATTGTAAATACCGATATGTGCTCATTAGATTTCACAATTTTATCAGTAATGTTCATTTATGAAATGATATATTGATCACAGATCATTTTTTTCTAATAATTTCTTTAAAAAATCAGCATATATCAAATTATTATAATATTACAAAATATACTTGTACATAAATGAAGAACTAAACTAATACGATAAATAAAACTAGTACGATAAATAAAAATAATTTGATTTGTCTTAATTAAAATAAAAAATAATTATACTTTAATTCAAAATTGCAAGAATATATATACATATATAACTAAATATACTCATAAAATTAGTAACTAAATTAATCCAGTTTCTTATATCCAAAATCAAAGATCTAACTAAAATATTAATATACTATTTTATAATAATATTTTATTTATTTTTCTATATATAAATTATGAGATGACCCGAAACATATTAATTAGCAAAAAAAATATTAATTATTGTTACAATTTAGTTCTTGTATATATATATATATGCATAAGAGTTCAGATTATTATCTTTATAATCATTTATTTTAATTTGAATAGAACATTTTAGATCTTTTCTGTTTTGTTCTTAAAACAATATGTATTGAGTTATACATAATATTGATAAAATATGTTTACATATCTAATATAACAATCAACCTAAATGCAGATAACAAAATTAATCAAAAATATAATTTATTTTAAACTTTAATTTGGAGAAGTAGATAGATTTGGACATTCGGATCTTGGGGTCTGGTTTGGTTAGTGCATATCGGGTCCGGATCTTTCGAGTCCTAGACAGTTGTTCCTAACTAGTCCGACTAGGTATTTAATAATTTTCAGTTCGGTTTGATCCCTTTCATGTTCGGGTTGGTTCGAGTCCATAAGTAAAATACATGTAGTCTATGTTTTCCCAATTGACACTCTTCAACTTGCATCCATTTAAGCGGAATCTTGGAGAAAAGCTAACGCAAAAAAGGAAGAGGACAAGGATCATGAGGACCCTCCTACTTCAAAGGTTCAGACAGTGCCCCCTTGGATATTTCGATATGTACCTGCCAAATTGATACTTCATTGATTGATAATAGCAATGTAGTGGCTTAGGGTGGGGCTTTAAAGATCAAATTGGTTCGAATCTTTCGGATTACGGGTGTGCAAGAGAAGCCTCTCAGAGATGGAAAGTTTATTATGGGCAACTCCATGCATGAGAGACATGAGGATAACCTCGATCCGGTTCCAGAAAAACTAATTAGATCTATTGGATATGACTGCGAACCCGATGGATTGGCCAGCATTCGCGTCGAAAATTGAATTGTTCCATAGACTACAGGAGGACTACGAGACCGTGAATCTGACTCATATTCCTCCAAGTAGGAATGGTTGAACGGATTCAAAGCAAGAACCAGAGGTTGCATTTTCTCCCATATAGATCAAACATGGACATGCAGAAATGTTCTTCGGAAAATCGGTACGTTTGACCAGCACGTGATCTAGTTTAAACGGGAAAGAAATAAGAGAAGGCATGGAGAGCAGCAACATCCATATAGTCTGTTGATAAAGACAATTGATAAGACTGTGACGAACAGATTATCTACCATTAGGCGCCAGGGTGATCAAAAGATGGAGGAGGGCCTTTGAATTTGGTTTGGAACAAGATGATATGTAAAGAGGAGTTTATACTTTCTTTATCATTCTAACTCATAGTTACATCATAGGTAAAACAGTTTTTTGGATGAATAAAATTTAACATTTATTCAAAAAAAAAGAATGGCCTCTAGTCAATCAAAAATATTTAAATCAACATAAAAAGGAGAACTAAAAAAACAAAACTCGAACAAGTTAATGACTCACACAAACTCAACAACAACTACATTGATCAAAAGTTCAAAAGCTCAATCAAGTAATTCTTAAGAATAAGGATGACCTCTTCTCGGATCCTACCTACTTTTGAAGCTAAGCAGGAAATCTTCAATATATCACATCAAAGATATATATAAGTTTCCATCAATTTTTGTTTGTCATAAAATGCATCATCTTTTGATATAAGACTTTTCTCTCTAGAAAAAGTACTTCTTTGTATAAAAAGTATGGTGAAAATGAAACTCTACTTCTCTTCAGATTTAGACTCAACATTTGGAGTCCATAATAACTGGACATGATGTAGGAAGCAATGAGATCTATTGATGATGGTTGATGTATATTTCTTGGCTCTGTATCATTTCAAGGTCTAAAAAGGACAATCCACACAGTCTCACATGTTCATCTCTTTATGCTTCAAACTCGGGGTGAATTATCCATCCACTTTGAATGTGAAATTTTATAATAACACTATAGCCAAAAGCCTCCACTTCATCAAGAAATTCTAATTCAACATCAGAAATGCAAAGTAGGTTAACCAAAAAAATAAAAGCCCAATAAGCATTAATAATGGTTATATTGACCAAAAGTACAATTTTATCCATACAAAACTAGTACAACGAGTACGACAAAAACACCTCATCAAACACATATTTTAAAATATTTATGGTTTACTCTTGAATTATAAACTTTGAATTGGAATTGACACATGTCATCTTTCTATATTGTTTTGTAAATAAATCGATATACTCGAATCTAACTATATAAATAAGAATGTAAAATTAGATTATTTTCTTTAAAATCTACAACGGTTACATTGACCAAAAGTATAACATCTTATCCACACAAAACTAGTATAACGAGTACGAGTAAAACACGTCATCAAACGAAGATTGCAAACAGATATGGTTTACTCTCGGATCATGAATCTTGAGTTGGCATTGACATATATCCTCTTTGTACTTATATATATATAATGATTTACTCGAATCTAACTAAATAAATACAAAAAAATCCTAAATAATTTTCTTCAAATCTTTTCATCCTTTTAAAGTTTTTTTTATGGTATCAGAGCCATGAATGATTTTTCCGAGTTTTTCACTGCTTAGATACCAATGGTTCGTCTTAAATATGTTATATGTCCAGAGACCACCAACTGAAAAAAAAAATCTGCAATTGACAACATGAAATCTTAATATTTGGAGTCTTTTACTTGTTTAGATTTGATTTGTGCAAGCCAATTTTTGGGTTAAAATATCTTCAAATAGCAGTGCATTAATCTGAAGGATTTTACTAGCAAAAACCATTGAAAAAGGTATATTTCTTTGTTTAAAGAGTTTTGAATTTTGATACCAACTGAAACACTTAAATCAATATATTTTTCTCTCTGATTTTTTTTTTGTAGTAAATTTTTTTCCAAAGAGAAGTGTCATGGCTGAAGAGATGAATATCGGTCAGCTGGATGAAAATTTGATTCTGAAAATCCTTTCTTTAGTTCCAATAAAAACTGTCGTGTCAACGAGTGTCTTGTCTAAAGAATGGCAGTCTCGTTGGAAGTCGGTGCCAAAACTGAAGTTTAATTCTGAGGACTACCAGAGTGAACACCAAACATTTTCAGAGACTGTGTACAAGTATCTCCTTTCATATGAAGCTGAGGTTCTAGATAGTTTTCATCTCAGCTTTGGATCAGATAAAGCTGATGCAGTAGATGTTGTACATTGGATTAAAACAGCGTTTGCTCTACATTTGCGTACATTGGTACTCGAATTTCTCATCTATCCATACGAGGTCGACGAGTTCATATTTACGAGTAGCTTGTGTACTTGTGATACACTAGTGACTTTGAAACTCGGAAGTCTGATTCTTGTAGATATCCCTGCACCGGGTTCGATGAAGTCTCTTAAAACGCTGCATCTTATTCATGCGTTCTACACAAACGATGATTCTATCTGTAACCTTTTATCTGGCTGTCCTAGACTTGAAGAACTCGTTGTGGAACGATCTTGTGAATACAGTGTGAAATTTTTCACTATCAAAGTCCCTTCTTTGCAGATATTAAAAATTTATGATGACAATGATGAGGACGAGTTCGTTGGATATGTGATAGATACTCCTTCTTTGAAATACTTAGAGATTGGATACTTAGGATGTCCACAGTTTTCTCTGAATGCACCGGGGCTGGTGGCGGCATATATTGGTAGCGTTTCTAATGTAATCAGTGAATCTCTCGTTTCAGTCAGACGTCTTGTCTTGAATGTATCAACTTCGATGGTAACTTTTTTATGTTCCATTCTTTTTTTTGGTTATCTCATTATATGTATAAGTTATTAATTTCGTCTCATGGATAGACTATATATCCTCCTACTGGATGTATCTTCTATCAACTGGTGTATCTACAGATATATACGCATGAACCAGGCTGGTATGATCTACTTACGTGGATGCTCGAACATTCACCGAAACTACAAGTCCTGAAGCTCGTTGGTGTAAGAAATTTTATTGTTTTATTATTCAGCTAGCTATTTTTGATGGTCTAATACTGATGATATATACATTGACTACTACTCTTTTTCACGTTGGTTACAGAAATATAGGATTAATCCTGACTATCATGTTCTCGGCTGGGAATGGAATAAGCCAAAGTCTGTCCCTGAATGTTTGTTGTCACATCTAGAGACATTTGTGTGGAGAAGATACGATTGGAAAGGAGAAAAGGAAGAAGAAGTGGCTATATATCTTCTAAAGAATGCAAGAGAGTTGAAGAATGCGATTTTCTCTACAGGTCCCATTGAACCGGGCCAGCTTGACAAGTTGAAACAGAGACGTAGGACACGCAAAAAATTGGATGGTGTGCTGAAGGCTTCTAATACATGCCACCTTGTGTTCAAGTTTGAATGATTTTAATTATGTATTGGACTCTGCTATACTTACAATATAGAGAGTGATAAAAATATGGCGCTTCTAGCTTAATCGGTTATCGTTTTAGACTTTTAAAACAGCTTTCTCAATTTTATTCCTTTTGCTTTTGATTTTGCTACGATGATGCATTCTTATATATTTTCTTTCCATTCTTTTTGAAATAAATTGAATATTTATGTTTTATGATTAATCACTAACAACAAATCACATTAACTTCTTGCAAAATAGTTGAAAACATTATCTAATCTGAAATAAAAAAAAATTTCTCAACATCAATTAAAATGAAACGGAGAGTATATTATATTGACGATTGACAACATTATCAAAATATCTCTATAATATTATTAGAGAAAGCATTTTCATATGTGTCGTGCTCACGTAAATTATTACGATGAAAAGATACTCTTAATGGATTGAAAAATATTGTATCTAAATACCATCACTACAAAAATTTATTTCATATAATTTACATTCCTTTTCTTATTTTAAAAAAAACATATATAATAAAACAGAATCATTTATAAAAATTTTAATACATATATATATATATTTGATTTAATAAAAAGGAAAATTCACAAAAACAATCTTGATATTAAGAAAAACATTAAGATATATTAAAAATAATTTTAAGCAACATTATATATATATAGATATATATATATATATTCCAAAGTAATAAAAATATTTTGTTTATATCTTTCTTTTTCTTAAATGAAACGAGAATATATTTATATATAAGTGATTTCATAAAAAAAGAAGATAAATAAAAATAGTCTTGATATTAAGAAAATAAATATCGGGAAAATTACATGTTTACCACTTTTATGGTATTACTTTTCATTTTTACCACCACTAATGAGACATTTTCAAAAATATCTTCTTCATTAAGTGGCAAAAGACTCTTATGCCCTTGTTATTCATAAATTTCACATTTTAAAAACCCTACCCCACCCCTCAATTCTAAACCCTAAGTCTAGATTAGTTAACCCTAAGGGTATAATTGTATTTTATCCTTCATTAAAGGTGAGGGTAAAAGTGGTTAGTGTAAACATGAAAAGTGGTACTATGAATGTGGTATTTGTGGCAATTTCCCATAAATATCTTCCCTTTAAAACATAATTTTAAGCATTTTAAAATATATTTTCAAAGTAATAAAAATATTTTCTATATATCTATATATTTTCTTACAAGATTACATAAAATAATCAAATAACAGAAAATTAAAATATTTTAATTGACTAAAAATGAATTATAAATAGTAATATGGAGATGTTTTATTTATTTTTTGCATACTTTTTAGTTGACTATAAATATATTATAATTTAAAAAAAAATAAAATAGTATCTACAAAATTTAATTAACGTATATAATATGATTTGTATAAACAATCACAAAAATAAAATTTGGTATTTCTTTTAATATTAAAAAAGGAAACTAAAACACTTTTTACTATTAGCATATTTTTATCTAATAATTATATAAATATTTTAAAATAGCACAACTGTAGAATATAGATACATTTTGTGAACAAAATATTATAAAATATTAAATTTACTCTTAGCCTAATATTAGTCTGATTTATTTTGCTTTATGTTTGTAGAACCTAATATAACCTAGTAAAATTACCCTCACAAATCGGAATTCTCATGTTTTAGCTTATTTTAAATTAATTTTCACTTTGCCTTTTAATAAATCTATTATATATAATTACTTAGAACTATGATGTATTTTCATTATTGTAAATACCGATATGTGCTCATTAGATTTCAAAATTTTATCAGTAATGTTCATTTATGAAATGTTATATTGATCACAGGTCATTTTTTTTCTAATAATTTCTTTAAAAAACAGCATATATCAAATTATTATAATATTACAAAATATACTTGTACATAAATGAAGAACTAAACTAATACGATAAATAAAACTAATACGATAAATAAAAATAATTTGATTTGTCTTAATTAAAATAAAAAAATAATTATACTTTAATTCAAAATTGCAAGAATATATATACATATATAACTAAATATACTCATAAAATTAGTAACTAAATTAATCCAGTTTCTTATATCCAAAATCAAAGATCTAACTAAAATATTAATATACTATTTTATAATAATATTTTATTTATTTTTCTATATATAAATTATGAGATGACTCGAAACATATTAATTAGCAAAAAAATATATTAATTAATGTTACAATTTAGTTCTTGTATATATATATATATATATAATGCAAAAGAGTTCAGATTATTATCTTTATAATCATTTATTTTAATTTGAATAGAACATCTTAGATCTTTTCTGTTTTGTTCTTAAAACAATATGTATTGAGTTATACATAATATTGATAAAATATGTTTACATATCTAATGTAACAATCAACCTAAATGCAAATAACAAAATTAATCAAAAATATAATTTATTTTAAACTTTAATTTGGAGAAGTAGATAGATTTGGACATTCGGATCTTTGGGTCTGGTTTGGTTAGTGCATATCGGGTCCGGATCTTTCGAGTCCTAGACAGTTGTTCCTAACTAGTCCGACTAGGTATTTAATAATTTTCAGTTCGGTTTGATCCCTTTCATGTTCGGGTTGGTTCGAGTCCATAAGTAAAATACATGTAGTCTATGTTTTCCCAATTGACACTCTTCAACTTGCATCCATTTAAGCGGAATCTTGGAGAAAAGCTAAAGAAAAAGAGGAAGAGGACAAGGATCATGAGGACCCTCCTACTTCAGAGGTTCAGACAGTGCCCCCTTGGATATTTCGATATGTACCTGCCAAATTGATACTTCATTGATTGATAATAGCAATGTAGTGGCTTAGGGTGGGTTCGAATCTTTCGGATTACGGGTGTGCAACAGAAGCCTCTCAGAGATGGAAAGTTTATTATGGGCAACTCCATGCATGAGAGACATGAGGATAACCTCGATCCGGTTCCAGACAAACTGATTAGATCTATTGGATATGACTGCGAACCCGATGGATTGGCCAGCATTCGCATCGAAAATTGAATTGTTCCATAGACTACAGGAGGACTTCGAGACCGTGAACCTGACTCATATTCCTCCAAGTAGGAATGTTTGGACGGATTCAAAGCAAGAACCAGAGGTTGTATTTTCTCCCATATAGATTAAACATGGACATGCAGAAATGTTCTTCGGAAAGTCGGTACGTTTGACCACCACGTGATCTAGTTTAAACGGGAAAGAAATAAGAGAAGGCATGGGGAGCAGCAACATCCATATAGTCTGTTGATAAAGACAATTGATAAGACTGTGACGAACAGATTATCTACCATTAGGCGCCAGGGTGATCAAAAGATGGAGGAGGGCCTTAGAATTTGGTTTGGAACAAGATGATATGTAAAGAGGAGTTTATACTTTCTTTATCATTCTAACTCATAGTTACATCATATGTAAAACAGTTTTTTGGATGAATAAAATTTAACATTTATTCAAAAAAAAGAATGGCCTCTAGTCAATCAAAAATATTTAAATCAACATAAAAAGGAGAACTAAAAAAAACAAAACTCGAACAAGTTAATGACTCACACAAACTCAACAACAACTACATTGATCAAAAGTACAAAAGCTCAATCAAGTAATTCTTAAGAATAAGGATGACCTCTTCTCGGATCCTACCTACTTTTGAAGCTAAGCAGGAAATCTTCAATATATCACATCAAAGATATATACAAGTTTCCATCAATTTTTGTTTGTCATAAAATGCATCATCTTTTGATATAAGACTTTTCTCTCTAGAAAAAGTACTTCTTTGTATAAAAAGTATGGTGAAAATGAAACTCTACTTCTCTTCAGATTTAGACTCAACATTTGGAGTCCATAATAACTGGACATGATGTAGGAAGCAATGAGATCTATTGATGATGGTTTATGTATATTTCTTGGCCCCGTATCATTTCATGGTCTAAAAAGGACAATCCACACAGTCTCACATGTTCATCTCTTTATGCTTCAAACTGGGGGTGAATTATCCACCCACTTTAAATGTGAAATTTTATAATAACACTATAACCAAAAGCCTCCACTTTATCAAGAAATTCTAATTCATCATCAGAAATGCAAAGTGGGTTAACCAAAAAAATAAAAGCCCAATAAACATTAATAATGGTTATATTGACCAAAAGTACAATTTTATCCATACAAAACTAGTACAACGAGTACGACAAAAACACCTCATCAAACACATATTTCAAAATATTTATGTTTACTCTTGAATTATAAACTTTGAATTGGAATTGACACATGTCATCTTTCTATATTGTTTTGTAAATAAATCGATATACTCGAATCTAACTATATAAATAAGAATGTAAAATTAGATTATTTTCTTTAAAATCTACAACGGTTACATTGACCAAAAGTATAACATCTTATCCACACAAAACTAGTATAACGAGTACGAGTAAAACACGTCATCAAACGAAGATTGCAAACAGATATGGTTTACTCTCGGATCATGAATCTTGAGTTGGCATTGACATATATCCTCTTTGTACTTATATATATATATATATATATATAACAATTTACTCGAATCTAACTAAATAAATACAAAGAAATCTTAAATAATTTTCTTCAAATCTTTTCATCCTTTTTAAGTTTTTTATGGTATCAGAGCCATGAATGATTTTTCCAATTTTTTCTCTGCTTAGATACCGATGGTTCGTCTTAAATATGTTATATGTCCAGAGACGACCAACTGAAAAAAAAATCTGCAATTGACAACATGAAATCTTAATAATTGGAGTCTTTTACTTGTTTAGATTTGATTTGTGCAAGCCAATTTTTGGGTAAAAATATCTTCAAATAGCAGTGCATTAATCTGAAGGATTTTACTAGCAACAGCCATTGAAAAAGGTATATTTCTTTGTTTAAAGAGTTTTGAATTTTGATACCAACTGAAACGCTTAAATCAATATATTTTTCTCTCTGATTTTTTTTTTGTAGTAAATTTTTTTCCAAAGAGAAGTGTCATGGCTGAAGAGATGAATATCGGTCAGCTGGATGAAAATTTGATTCTGAAAATCCTTTCTTTAGTTCCAATAAAAACTGTCGTGTCAACGAGTGTCTTGTCTAAAGAATGGCAGTCTCGTTGGAAGTCGGTGCCAAAACTGAAGTTTAATTCTGAGGACTACCAGAGTGAACACCAAACATTTTCAGAGACTGTGTACAAGTATCTCCTTTCATATGAAGCTGAGGTTCTAGATAGTTTTCATCTCAGCTTTGGATCAGATAAAGCTGATGCAGTAGATGTTGTACATTGGATTAAAACAGCGTTTGCTCTACATTTGCGTACATTGGTACTCGAATTTCTCATCTATCCATACGAGGTCGACGAGTTCATATTTACGAGTAGCTTGTGTACTTGTGATACACTAGTGACTTTGAAACTCGGAAGTCTGATTCTTGTAGATATCCCTGCACCGGGTTCGATGAAGTCTCTTAAAACGCTGCATCTTATTCATGCGTTCTACACAAACGATGATTCTATCTGTAACCTTTTATCTGGCTGTCCTAGACTTGAAGAACTCGTTGTGGAACGATCTTGTGAATACAGTGTGAAATTTTTCACTATCAAAGTCCCTTCTTTGCAGATATTAAAAATTTATGATGACAATGATGAGGACGAGTTCGTTGGATATGTGATAGATACTCCTTCTTTGAAATACTTAGAGATTGGATACTTAGGATGTCCACAGTTTTCTCTGAATGCACCGGGCCTGGTGGCGGCATATATTGGTAGCGTTTCTAATGTAATCAGTGAATCTCTCGTTTCAGTCAGACGTCTTGTCTTGAATGTATCAACTTCGATGGTAACTTTTTTATGTTCCATTCTTTTTTTTTGGTTATCTCATTATATGTATAAGTTATTAATTTCGTCTCATGGATAGACTATATATCCTCCTACTGGATGTATCTTCTATCAACTGGTGTATCTACAGATATATACGCATGAACCAGGCTGGTATGATCTACTTACGTGGATGCTCGAACATTCACCGAAACTACAAGTTCTGAAGCTCGTTGGTGTAAGAAATTTTATTGTTTTATTATTCAGCTAGCTATTTTTGATGGTCTAATACTGATGATATATACATTGACTACTACTCTTTTTCACGTTGGTTACAGAAATATTGGATTAATCCTGACTATCATGTTCTCGGCTGGGAATGGAATAAGCCAAAGTCTGTCCCTGAATGTTTGTTGTCACATCTAGAGACATTTGTGTGGAGAAGATACGATTGGAAAGGAGAAAAGGAAGAAGAAGTGGCTACATATCTTCTAAAGAATGCAAGAGGGTTGAAGAATGCGACTTTCTCTACAGGTCCCATTGAACCGGGCCAGCTTGACAAGTTGAAACAGAGATGTAGGACGCGCAAAAAATTGGATGGTGTGCTGAAGGCTTCTAATACATGCCACCTTGTGTTCAAGTTTGAATGATTTTTATTATGTATTGGACTCTGCTATACTTACAATATAGAGAGTGAACAAAATATGGTGATTCTAGACTTTTTAAAACAGCTTTCTCAATTTTATTCCTTTTGCTTTTGATTTTGCTATGATGATGCATTCTTATATACAGTATAACCTCTTTAAACTAATGCTCTATAAATTAATATACACTAAAAATCTCTATAAAATAATATAATTTTATAGTTCTAAATTGAGCTTTTGGTTCAATTAGTATATCGATAAAATAATATCTCTTTAAATTAATAAAAAATTATAGTTTTGGTGTAGTCCAAACATTATTAATTTATAGAGGTTTCACCTTTTTTTTTGAATTGAATGTTAAATTTAATTCAAAGAAAAAAAGACTGTTTTACATCATGTGTGACCAAAGCTAAAGATTATAAACCTCTCCTCCTTTTTTAATCTATGAACTCAAAGAATTTCAAGTCTATCTAGAGCCAAACCAAAATGTCATTCCTTCAGCCAACTCCTTATCTCCTCTTCTTTGCAAAGTGGTGAATCTGTTTCTCATGTTCTTGTCCGGTCTCTTAGTCAAGACCACACTTGGAGACGGGAGTTCATTGTGTTTCCTTCGGTTCCTTTCCATCCAAATAGCATGAACTGTCGACTGCAGTATGTATCTTGATACAAAGATTTTAACCTTACTCCAGTTTGAGAAGACTAGTTATCGTTTCCCACTCCATAGTGAATTGACTCTCCATCACCCCTTTCATTAAGGCTTCCCATATATGCGCTGAGTAAAGGGCACTTGAAAAACAAATGATCTGCAGTCTCCAATGGTTCTTGGCACAGAACACATGATGCATCAACATTAATGTTCCAATCTCCCGTCGATAGTCTACCCCGCATCGCCATCCAAGTCACAAAGGAGTACTTCGGGGTAGCATGTTTGAACCACACAACCGAAGACCAAGAACATAATAGGTGCTTCTCTCTGATACAACTCCACGTCTCACTTGTCAAGAACCTTTTCTTGTATTTTCCTTTTTCATTCTTCCATAACGATATGTCTTCTTCTTGTGACCAATTCTCTTTAATTGAAACTCTATGACGCCTCCTCCTATGACTCCTACTAGCCTCCACAATCGCATTCACCAGTATGCCCATATCAATATGACCTCTACCTCGCAACACATCTTCCAAGCATCCTAATGGAGACCAAGCTAAATTACAAAATAACAACTTATGGGTCAGAAACATTTGGGCTTATAATTTTGTCACAAAAACCCAAATAAAATCTTTTTAAAAGGCTCAAAATATAATTAAGTATTCTATATGGGTTTCTATTCAATCGTAATAAAAATTGTGGAAAATTTTAAAATTAAAAGATCAACCTAGGAAACATGTTATTTTTGTGGCTCTTACCCTCTTTCATGCAACTTGAATTTTTTTTAAAAAGAAAAATTAATTTTCTTTTTTATTTTAGAAAATTATGAAATAAAACCCAACAAAATATATTTATTTTATACACCAAAGATAAAACGAATTTAAACAAACAATTTTAAGAGTTAATGTGTATTACATAAAGTCCACTATATTTCCCTTTTATAAAATATATACTTTTAAGTTCTATATAATACACTTTATATTATACAAATGCAAAATACAGTTTCATAATTTTAATAATTCATTTTTATATATCATTTTTATATTTATCTCACCCCGCCCCGCGCAGGGCGTGGGTCTAATCCTAGTATAAACTATATCAATTGAATTTCCAACTTACTTTATTGTCATAAACCATATTATAAAGTGTGTACCGAGTAGAAAATAAAATAATGTTCGGGAGATGATGCTGTTCAGGAGTGTGCTGCCTATGCATTTGTTTTAGAAAGTATTGGAGCACAAATTAAGTGATTTATGTTGCAGAGATGGTCAAAATCTGTTGAACAAAAAAAACAAAAAGATGGTCAAAATCTAATCTTTAACATTTTCCCCAAAGCTTAGTGGAAAGCCTTTAAGTTCTCTCTGCACGTGACCCTTCTGGTTATTATTCTCATATAAGCATAATCTTCATTCTTTTTTAGAATCCAATTGAGGAAATGAAACGAAGTATGATGAATGTTATCATATTCAACAATGCAAAAAATCAGCTAATCAGAACCAAATAGCGGTTTAGGTGAAAATATGGAAAATCATAGCAATGATTTATTGAACAAAAGATGGAGACTTCTGAGTGAAAAAACAACAATGGAAAATTCCATTTCTTTCTTTTAGTAAGCAGAGATTTAAAAAGGAGAACTCTCATTCTTCAACTGGCCTTTGACCCAACACAGATATGTCTTCATACCGTTTCTGCACCATGACAAACAATAAAATAAGATTATGTACATAGACATTATACAGAAACATGATTACGAAGTTATGTGATTTAACTACCTAGCAGCAGATATATAACCTTGTTTTACAAAAAAAAAAAAAAGAAGGTGAACCAGAGATTTATTACTCTAAAATAAGCATTCACCTAGTAACCAGTAAAACTAAAAAGAAACAGAGACCGGAGACGATGAATATGATGGTAGAATGAAACAAAAGAGGTGTAAGCAGAAACTTGATCATTCCATATCAAGATGGGCTAATTACTGTATTATCATCATCACAGTCAAGCTTAAGATGAAGCAGATAATCGAAAGTTAATTAACAAAGGAACCAAGTAAGATTCACATACTTGCTCAACCGATTAATCAAAACAAGATTGGAGCATCACGAAACTACACCAAAGCACAAGACAAAGACAGAATAAAAAAACATAACATACCCCAATATTCTTGCTTTCCCAGAGCTTATGAACACCGTAATCCACAGCCTGCACATGATAAAGTTGCAAACTTTGTAGATCGCTTATTTCTATCCAACCAAGTTTATTCACAGACAACAAAGCAGATCCGGCACATAAATAATAAAATAAACTAAAGAAAAGAAAAGAAAAGAAAAGTTGAGATGTCTAACCCTTTCGCCGAAGAAAGCGCCGGCGATGATGAAGGAGACGTAGACGGAGTTACGGCGCATGATGAGTCTGTAGAATCCCTCGAGAGCGCCTTTCTGGTTTGCCATGACTAACCCTTTGTTTGATCTCTTACGTATCGGTGATCGATTTAGGGTCTGGAAAAAGCGGATCTACAAACAATGGCGAGAGGGTGAAGAAAGAGACGATGGGAATAATCTGAAAAAGATTCTCCCTTCGTTTGACTACTTCGTACCTGGAAAGGCCCAACGGGCCTAATAGCCCATCCCCAATTCCCCATATACATTGTTACTTGAAGTCCAATGGGTTGCATTTCGCAACACTGGTTAGATGACATGACAATCTTTTTAAAATATAATTATTCCACCAACCAATAGGAATTTGATATTTTATATTCAATATAAAGTACAAAATATTTTCAAATTATATTATGTTTTTAAATAAAATAAAAAAGCAAAAATACATAAATACATAAAACATAGTACAAACTGCAAAAAAAAAAAAACTTTTTAAATATTTTTAACATAGTCGGCAAAACACCAAACCATAGATCTTAAATCCTTAGATAAATTCTAAATCCTTGGGTAAAGCATAAATCCTTGGATACATCCTAAAACCTAAATCAAAAACACTAAACATTAGGGTTTATGGTTTATCCAAAGATTTAGAGTTTAGTGTTTAGTATTTAGGGTTTAGTGTTGTTTTACCCATGGAAGAAGTATGCACGAAGTAATCACCTCCCGAGTCTATCCACAGCCCAAAGCAGTATGAGCAAACTGAAACCAAGTCCAGCGTTGAAGAACTTGTTTGCGCAAAAGGGTACACGCCTTGAAGCAAGCTACAAATCACAGTGAAAAGAGCAGTGCTTCCAGTTCCAGCGGCCATGATAGAAATTTGTGTAAAAAGCTCTGGGATCTCTCCACATGATCTCTGAATAGAGAGCATTGCTGTTCGTTTGAGTTTGGAAGTGAATTCTCAATCTGTCTGCGGGTAGCCAAGACAGCGTCTTAATGATGGTTTGTTGAAACAATCCATACATGAAAGTGAATCTATGCAATAAACTCAGCAACAAACCTTCACAGTAACTACAGAGGTTAAAGAGACTTGTAAACAGTCAACTTCAAGCCAGTTTGAATTTCTTAAACATGCAAATACTAAAGAGGAGCAAGGTGTGCGCAACTTACAGATTCAAATGTACATAAATCGCCCTCTTCAGGTGTTCAGAGTTTCACCTACGTATTTATGTCAACATATAAGAAAAAAACCTACACAGAAAGCTGTTGTATAACTTTTCTCAGGTAAATTTTTGCTTCTTCTCCTAAAGACTGTTTGGATTCAACTCTTTGAACAACAAAATAATACCTCTGGTTGCCCCCATCCAAGTTAAAGATAAAAGAATACAAAATCTTACCCCAGTTTCAGCTGCCAGAGGCTTTCCAGGACACGAAGTTCAGATTCCAGCTCAAACAATTTTTTTGTTAATAATCATCTGGATGCCTGAAAAAAATTGACTTGATCACATCTGTTTTTTTTAAAAGAAGATAACTGTTGCAGCTAAGTCCAAACCGCAGCTGCGAAATCTGTGAGTAGTGGCAAGAAATGTAAATTCGAATAGTTTCTTTGTGACATTGGAGCGATGAAACGACCAATTTACAAACCACTAAGAACGGGAGAAAAAATATAAACCAATAAATTTTCAATGAGAAGAAAGGTAGAGTCTGATGACCAATCCGGTGGATTTGAAAACCAAAAAGTCTCGCACAAACAGGGGAAGATGTTATTGAAGTAATCTTGTTGTGGTATTGATGCTGTAGATTTCGAGTTGTGCATAGCCATTTCTGCGAAGACGATTAAGAAGTAATCAAGAAATCAAGAAGTGGTGGCCTAGATTGATTTGGATCAATAGAAGAAGAAGTAAAGAATCTGATACCTGCTTGCCTGTAAGGAGAAGCTCCAAGCCAATAAGCAAACCACCTTTAGCTGTGCTTATCGTCTCCCAGAAACGGATTAACCAGAAGCCTAGTTCTGATTCCGATGTTGGGGAAATACACAGCGACATAAGACATTCCGGAGGACTTAGCAGATCTCATGGACATAGCTTTATCTTCGACTGAAGAAGTCGTAGAATACGGTATATATAAGAATCGAGAAATAGATCATACAGGAGGAAAACAAAAGGAGGTGAGAGGATACATCTTGTAAGAAGGTGTAAAGAGCATAATCAATGATTTTAGAGTGGATAGTTACTGCAAAGTAACGGAGATTTCGAGAGAATGGAACAATGGCTATGGAGAGAAATCGTAAGAGACTATTGACTGAAGAAGGAAATCATGGGTTTCGTCGGAAAATGTAACATGGGTCTGAAATGGGCCACAACCAAATTTTAGAAGACAAAACATTTGGCCCATGTCGATAAAGAGGATGTAACGTGGCAAATTAGGGGCATCTAATTGGTTGATTTTGTTTTTGCTGACGTGGATAGCTTAGAATTTGAGGGTTAAGCGCTTTTAGTATTGTAAGATTAAGTGGTTTGGCTAAATCAAAGTTTCTATCAGTTTCAAATCTATTAAGGATATTTAATAAAAAATGGTTGATACAACAAATTCCAAGATTTCAATGACTCATTTCTCATACACATAATAGTCGACGTTTTGTAAAAAATAAAATGGTCGATGTTTTTTGGGTAAAGTAAACAGTTTATTTGAGCATACAAAAATAAATAAATGACTGATGTATGCTCGACTAATATATACAACAACTAAAGCTAAGTAATCATATTTTTCATGCTGAGTGCACAATATAATTTGACAGCAGGTACCTAATTGTTGTATATTAGTCAGCTTCTTTATAATATTTTCTTTTAAATTCCTATTATTTTATAAAATAGATTTTGATTACAAAAAAACACAAATATGATTAAAAATAAAACTACAAATATGAAAATTAAAGTTTTAGAATCTAGTAACTCTTTAAAATATCATAACATTCAAAGTTTTGAGAATTTGGATTAAGAAAATTTAAGTATCGAAAGAAAATTTGGCTTGTTTACTTTAACAATAAAAACCTAAAATTATTCAAAATACCAAATCAATGGTACAGAATCTACATAAACATATATTATTATCCAGAAAATAATAATGTTAATTTTATTGTGTATTAAATATTCTGGATTAGTTCTCTCATTTGCTAACAATATAATTCATATTTTCGGTTAGAGATTTGGGTCATTCATATTTTTTAGTAAATTTCAATGAAATGAAGAATATTTGAGCCTGATTTCATGATGATTTGCAGTATATATTCATCTAACTTCATGAATTCTTAGAAAAGCTGACTCCAAAATGTTGAGACATTGCTTAAACTATCACACTTTTAATACTGTTTTTCATGTATAATTTAACCACATTTATATATTGTTTTAAAGAGCTAAATATACACTTATATTTTTAGGATTTATATTTGAGGGGTGGGGTTTAAGATTTAAATAAATAAATACTTAAAATTTAAAATAAAAATTTTAAAATAACTTCGAATTCCAAAAAAAATAAAATAATATAATTTTTTTTAATTTAACAAATATTTTTTTTAATTTAAATAATTATTTATATTTATGTATCTATAAAGTAAGGGTAAAATGATCTTTTGTCTCTTTAATGAAGTCTTATACTTTAGGTATTTGTGGAAAATGTCTCTCTACCGAAGATAAACATGAAAAGTAGTATAAAAAATAAAGTCAAAGCAGAATTCCCTCCAAAATGTTTGTATAGTTCATTGCTATTCTATAGCTCCAAGCTTCCAATCCAATTTTATTTGCTTGGACTAAAACAAGCCAGTGAAATTTGGAATTTTACAATGAACGACTGTTCTATATTACTCAAACTTGAGTGGTCTGAGTAACCACACCGAAATAGAACAACTAATGAAACAAAGCTCACGATAAAAAGATCTTGCTGTCCTAGCTAGAAATCAGAAATTCCATTTTGCGCTCTCGGAATATGAGATATCTTGAAGTCCGGGAAACATATCATCAACATTTTTATCGCCCCAATTCTGTTGCAAAGCTTGGCCAAGCGCGAGGCTCCTTTATCATTGCAATCAGTTCCTTGCAATCCGTTCCGAATCTCTAACATGACAAGTGTTGAAGCATGCTCTCCATAGCCCACCACAGTGCTTCCACTTCCGAATGAAAAGCTGTGCTGTGTTATCTCCATGCCCTCATAAGTTGAATCTTTCCCAAGGTATCCTTCCAGAAACAACTGCACCCACTAAACTGTGGAGGTCCATGAACAATACAACATACACGTATTATCCAAGCTTAATACTTGGGCCGCCTCAATATTATCCTCTTGTATAATAGGGGTTTCATTTGCACCAAACCAAACTTGGCATTCATTCTCAGCATATCAGACTAACTCCATAGGATCCATTAGGGCTGGGCAAAAAATCCGGATCCGAAGAACCGAACCGAACCCGATCCGAAAAGTAGTACCTAACCCGAACTGGAATTGATTAAATATCCGAACAGGTTTAAAATTTTGGTATCCAGAGAACCGAAACTGAAACCGACCCAAACCGAAGTATTTCAGGTATCCGAATGTATACGAAATAAATTTTTATATCTAAATTTATTAATTATTTTTTATTTAATGTAAATTAAAAACATCCAAAATATATAAGATACTTTTAGGTTGTCTAAAATACTTGAAAATATATATAAATAGTCAAAAGTAAATGTCTAAAATGGCTAAAATATACTCAAAATTCCAAAAATACTTTAAATATCTACTAATTCTCTATCAAAATATTCAAAGCAAACCAATTTATATGTTAAGTTTAGGTATTCTGACATATTTTATTCAAATTTATATGTAAAATAGTATTTTATTTACAGGTTTTGAGAAATTTAAACTATATATTGAATTTTAAAATTTTAAAAATCATTTAAATGAGTTATCCGAACCCGAACCGAACCTGGAAGGATCCAAACCAAAATTTAGAAATACCCGAATGGGGCTGAAATCTTTAACCCCGAAAACCTGAAACCCGAATAAACCCGAACCGAACCCGACTGGGCATCCGAACGCCCACCCCTAGGATCCATGTCTATCCCTCGAAAGAGCTTATCATTTCGAGCCTTTCAAATGTACCAAATTGTCCAGGGATAAGGATTTCTATCTAATTATGGTTCGACAATGCTATTCTTCCTCCAGAAAAGATAATTCATGTTGGCATAGATACTTGGTAGCGGGAAGATGTGAGATGATGTTGATGATAGAGACCATGCTTGCAGCACTGGGGGGCATTTAAATATGGCATGAGTCATTGTTTCTTCTGGTTCACCACATCTGGGACAATAGTTATCGCATCTCATATTACAGCGTGTCAGGTTTCTCGTTACTACCACATGACCTGTTATCAGTTGCCACATAAGATGACATATCTTCTAGGTGCTTTAATTTTCCAAACAAAGACTTAGAGCTTAGTTATACTGAGTTCCAATATATCTGTCTCTTCATCCGCTTTCAGTAAGTTACGAGCTACCCAATATCCAGATTTAACCGTCTATTGGCCGTTCTTTTTGTAATTCCAACAGTATGTATCTCGATGGTGAGTTGAGCTTATGGCCAAACTTTGAATAAGAGGTATGTCATCTGGGGACACATAGTTCTCAAGTAATCTAACATCCCATTTCTTTGACTCTTCGTCAATGAGGTCACTAACGCGCATTTTTGGATGTAACACATGAGCGGAAGGTCAGGCCAGCCTAGCCGGTGTGATAGGAATCCAAGGGTTTTCCCACACATTGACCTAATATCCAGAATAAACTTTTTGTCTAATTCCCAATAGCAGAAGTTTTCGTGCTGCTGAAATACTGGTCCACACATAGGATGGGTTATTTGCAAAACTTATTCGCAAAGTCGAGCTCATTCTGTAGTATATTTGCCTCAAAACTCGATCCACCAAAGAATCTGGGTAATGAACAAGTCACCACAGTTGTTTTGCTAATAAAGCCAGATTGAACTGGTGGATCATAAGAAAACCAATCTCTCCTTCTTCTCTTGGTAAACAGAGCTTATATCATTTTTTTCCCAGTAAATCCCTCTCTTTGGTGGATTTGAGCTCCACCAAAATTGTGCAATGGCACTTGCTAGGATTTCAGATATCTCCAGTGGAAGCAAAAAGGTAGACATAATATACGTCGAAAGAGATAATAAAATATATTTAATTAGCACTTCCTTCCCTCCTTTTGATAGCCATCTACCCGTCCATCCGTTCAGTCTACTGGTTAGTTTTTCCTTCAGGAATGCAAATAACTTGCATTTGGATCCGCTGATATCTTTTGGACTTCCTAAATATTTAGAAACGTTTAAGTAGTTTGGATTGAGTATTTTGATATATTTGAACTAACTCTCTAAAATATTAGTGCATCATTGATAATGTGATATGTATTTTGAGTACTTAAACAATTAAATTCATATCAATTTTTAGTACTTGAGAAATTACAGTCATACCATATTCTGAGCACTTTGTTTCAGGTTATGTTGATATTTCGGTGATATACTAAGGATTTTACCACATTTATACTATGGTATATAACCTTAATTTAGACTATTATATGTATTTGGAGTCTGTTTTAGAGTATTTTCAGGTTTATGTACGTTCTGGAAAACTTTGGTGATTATGGAGCTTTTTTAAGGTGCATAACTGCACAGATGCGTCAGAAGTGTAACTATGGACGGAGACCTTCTCATTGTGATATTTAGCTCACATTTGGACACAAGATAAAGCTTTGATAAGTTAGATTTCCAATGCCACCAGTTTAAGGTCAATCATTATCCTATAGCAGAAGTTATGCTCGATTTACTGATGACTGGTATGTCTGCCTCACGAGAGGAAGCTGTCTAAGATACGAAGGAGTTTCGATCGACACACAGACCTTGGTGTCGAATGACACTGATGCCAGAAGATGGTCCGAGTCTATTTTATGACCGACTAGGGCCCATAAGTCACTACACATTACCAGAATGCCCCTGGACGATTTGATACCTAGTTTTTATAATTTTCTAAGCTATTGTTGACGACTATTCTTTGTATTCTTGATTCTATTGCTTCTCTTAGGTTAGGAGAGAAGACCAATTATCCGTCAAAGATTGATTGGAACTCCATTGTGTTTCTATTGATTTATATGATTTCTATTAAGTTTATGATTTGTGTTTCAGCTATCATGTTTGAGTAGATCACATGTTAGGTTTAGAAAAGTTCTAGGGTTTTTGATGAAACCCTCCTAGGATACACCACTCTGATTTTGGTTGGATCGAACAAGGACATATGATAAAGGGTTTATTTTGGGATGGATAGATGAATGGTAGATGGATCGATTGGTCACACTGAGGTTGCGGAATGACCTTAGTTTCACCACTCTCTTGTTCTGGATATGACACACCAGTCAACAGGAGAGGTTGCTGATTTGTTTTGGGTTTACACACCTCCACAATCAAGTTGTTCATAAGAACAATCTAATCTATTAAAACTGAATTACATTTAATACTTAACCCTAACTTTTCATAAATAATTACAAGGAATTGTGACTGACATAATACTATAAATATACATAAATTAAATGAAATAAATGGTTACCAAACAACCTTATATCACACTAAATAGACTAGCTTTAATATTAGTTTCCTAAAATCACGTGATATCTTTTCTCAAGAAAATCACTTCATATCTTATTTATTATACTTCACCTATTTCAACTACAATCTAATATTTGTGATTTAGTTTTTAAAAAAACAAGTTTAACAAAAAATTATCATGACTTTTTTAGTTACAAGAATAAAATTGTGTTGTAGGTCTTTGCGCCAAAAAATAAATTGATGGGCTAACTAAATTTTGTCAAATTCATATATAAATATTAAAGCTCCATTTTTAAATATTTCTGCAAAATAATTGTTACAATATTGTCATTTTATATTCAAATATTCACCAAAACTTTATAATATATTTTGTTTTTAATATTAAAATAGAACATCAGTTTATGTAAAATAATTATATTACAGTATTCCTGTTTTTAAAATAAGATTTATTACAAAAATTAAAAATATAAAGTAAAAAATTAAAATAAACTTAAATGTTTTATAAAGATAATTTATATAAATTATAGAAACTTAATAGATTAAATAGGTTTCACATAAATGGAATTAAAAACAATTTATCTAATATACAAGTTATTTAATATATGTTTTTGATTACGTCAATATACAAAATTATATATATATATATATATATATTACTTTTGAACAAAGTCAAACATGTACTAATTGAAAACAACTGTAAATATTATATATTACAAACTAAAATAACATCCGCGTGGATCAAAGTCTAGTGAATCATTAAAAAGAAAGGAAAATAATTTTTATAAAAATGATGACTGAAGTTTGAAATACTTAAATAGAAAACATCAAACTTGTTTGAGCAGCCTGGAAAACATAAAAAGACAAGGAAATAACTAAGCAAGCTGCATGAAAACGTAAAAAAACAAGACAATAAATGTAGGTGGTTGGGACAAATGGTAGTTGCAGCTTCTTCTTCTTATTTTCGTCCAAGGCTTCTACTCACTTTTCTTGCTCAATATTCTCATCAAAGTCAAGCCCAAATACCAATTCTAAAAGCCCAATATGTCCATCAACCAAACCAGTAGCTTTTCTCTGTCAAAAACTTCATGAATGAGTCCAATAAGATTAATAAAAACTCCCACTAATTGTGCAACAATTTTTGTTCCTTTTGATCTAAACTAAACCTTCTTGTCTTTGTATTTGCTGCTTCTTAGGATTAGATCATCTCTTCCTCCTTTGAAAGTATTTGTCCTCAAATCCAAGCCTTCTAACTGATCAAACTCATTCATGACCTGATCCCCATGCTTTTCTTTGAGCTTCAGTGAAGCTTTTTTCAGATCCTGAATGTTGCTACCTCTTTCAAACTCAGACCAGATTCCTCCTGGTTCAAAAAAAACTTGATGTAGGCCTTTGACAACTCTCGGATGTTCAACTAAGCTAAGCTGAACTGATTGGTTGATTTTTGCACCACATGTTCTTTCTTCTCAATAAGTTTTTCATGTCCAGTTATAACTGCAGGCAAATGAGACTCATGTAGTTGATTATGTTGTTGCTTCTGTGGTTCCAGCTTTTTAGGCAGCATGATTTCAGATTTCAGAATCTTCTCATGATTTCAGAAACCATAGCCTCCACTTGCAATGGATTAATGTTTACTGCTGGTGGGTTAGCTTTTCCTTCTGAATCAGATATGGCTTTGCTTAGTTTGAGTTGAGATGCTGATGATGGTACTTTCTTACGAGTTGGTCTCCTCCCATATTGTTTCTTGACAGCTTCAGGAAAGTCTTTTGGTATGTACCTTTTATCCATGATGTTCTGAAGCTTCTCCCAAGTTGTGATGGCTGGCCTGTTATGAAACCAACGCTTTTCCTCTTCTCTCTCCCACCATCTCCTAGCTTCTCCTCCGAGCCTACTTGCAACCAGTGATAACCTTTCATTCTTAGGTATGTGATTGTGCCAGATACATGTTTCCACATTTGCAGTCCAAGAGAGATAAGTTTCAGGACAGTTTCCTCCATAAAAAAACCTAGGTATGAACATAAGGACAAGTAATAAAACCCAGAAATGATGAAGAGCTCGAAATCAATCCCAGAGAAACAGAGAATTCGAAATTAACCCAGAAAATAGAAAATGCATCAAAATTGAAAACCCAGAAAACAGAGAATTTGTAACAGAGAAAAGATTGAGAAATAAATCCAAAAATGAATCGATCTTCAGAGTTGTGCTCTGATACCACTTGATGAAACCTTTCCAAGGATATTCCACTCTGATTTTAGTTGGATCGAACAAGGACAGATGATAGATGGTTTACTTTGGGATATATAGATGAATGGTAGTTTCTGGATAGATAGATGGATCGATTGGTCACACTGAAGTTGCAGAATGGCCTTAGTTTCACCACTCTCGTGTTCTGGATATGACATACCAGTCAACAAGAGAGGTTGCTGATTTGTTTTGGGTTTACACACCTCCACAATCAGGTTGTTCATAAGAACAATGAATCATCAAAAAGAAAGGAAAATGATCTTTATAAAATGATGATTGAAGTTTCAGATACAACTTTGAAATACTCAAATAGAAAACATTAGACTTGCTGCATGAGAAGCCTAGAAAAAATAAAAAGACAAGGAAATAACTAAGCAAGCTGCATGAAAACATAAAACATACAAGACAATAAATATAGGTAGTTGGGACAATGGTAGTTGGAGCTTCTTCTTCTTATTTTCGTCCAAGGCTTCTACTTCACTTTTATTGCTCAATATTCTGATCAAACTCTAGCCCAAATACCAATTCTAGAATCCCAATATGTCCAGAAATCAAACCAATAGCTTTTCTCTGTCAAAAACTTCATGAATAAGCCCAATAAGACTAATAAGAACTTCCACTGATTGTGCAACAATTTTTGTTCCTTTTGATACAAACCAAACTTTCTTGTCTTTGTATTTGCTGCTGCTTAAGATTGCATCAGTTTTGATGAACTTGTGATTTATAGAATTGATAGGTGATTTATTGTATCATTCACAGGATTGTCTTTACTGCTTGCATTCTAGAGTAATTAACTAGGATCATGATTTTAGTTGTTGACAACTGGGAGAGTAGGCTCATACCTGATTATAATTCTACTAAGCTAGGTTGTTAAATGCATACGAGAGCTGGTCTAGACATATAGTGAACATATCGATAAGGACGTTAATGCTTATATGAAGAAGTATCGATCGATACCTAGTCAATAGTATCGGTCGACGCTCGATCCGTGTTCGCATGCGAGAGCTGGAACAAAGACTTAGTCACTGATTAATAATTTCATGCGAGAGCTGGATTACTTGCTTACTGAAATCGAGTTCTAGGATCAATCCTTAGCATCTATAGATTATAGTTCTGATAACCTAAATGAAACCCTAAGTCTAGAATCCATAATCATCAACCCTTAGAATCAATAGATCTGATAACCTGAATTAAACCCTAAGTCTAACCATTTCGCGTGTGGTTTATGCTCAGTCAAGTTTGCTTTGTCATCGGATTTCATCTCTCCAACAGGTGTGTATGGTAAAGTGCAGAAAGATCTGATAGAGCCAAAAAGCTTTCTCCTTAAGGTTCTCACACTCTAATGACAAAGCGGCTATTCACGTCAAGAATAGACTTTTTTATTCCCTTGCTTTTTCTATTCGGACCAGTGTGGCAGTCTTCTTTTTAGAGTGGATCTATCTCATAAGCAATCGTCGTGGAGACCTGGGTGGGGATTGTCATCCTAGTGATTGATGTCCGCTTGGACACTCTAGCAGATTAATCCACTTCTTTTTTTCAGGACTTTGACTACCTTGACTCTTGATGCTGTCGACTACACATCCCGACTTTGTATCGGAATGTTGTCTCATGTGTGTCTTTGGCTACAAGCGGTTTTCATTCCTTGCCGATGGTTTATGGAGGATCCAGTGGCTCTTCTCAGGTTCGGTCCACTCTCACTCCTTTAGCTTTGGTATCTAGAGCGTTAATGTCAATCGAGATTGCAAGCTCGATGTGATCGTCATGAACCAGCTACTCCGGTGATGTCACGATAGTTACCGGCAACCGAGGCAATGAAGTGAACACCACATTTAAGTGATCAACATCAACGGTAGAGAATGGGAATTGACTAACTACGGATTATTGAGTGAAATAGCGGAACACGCCGGTGTGGTGGTTGAGCGAAGTTAGTCTTGCAAGATTTGATTTAGTTTGTTTTGGTCAATTCGAGTTTGTAAGCAATATTTTTATTCCCGTTTTTGGATTGACAAATAAAAGTAAAAACTAAAAAAAAAGAGAAAAAAAAAGTCTAGCATCATATCTCATATGTTTACAACTATCTTATATTTACTATTTTGTTATTTATTGGTTTCTACTATCTTGCCTAATTTAGTCTTAATATCTTTATTCTATTATGTGCATATGCTTCCTGTGAATTCGAATCTCAAGTACTACATCGAACCTTTCATTTGAAAGCGTAGCTAAAAGATTAATTTGAGCATATGAGATTTAATGAAAACATCTTTCAGCATACGCGATTTTCACCAAAGAAAGTAAACACATTCTCATTACGTTCTGCTCTATAGATACGCACAAAGATGTTGGGTTCGATACTTGCAAGGGGCAGAATTTTTGTAAATTTGCTTTAGGCGTTTAATTACTCTGGACCGGCACCGCACATGCATATGAAAACTCATTAAGTACGGTCCTTGATTTTTAACTGAACATGATTCCTCTCGCTTAGTACGCTCTTATCTATTTAGTCGCTTTGGCACATGCCTAACGCATGACGCAAAGAGGCCAATAGAAAAGATAGATTGTTGAATTTTGGACTTATACGAAGTTAACAACAGGATTGGGTGGGTTTCAGCACATGCAAATGAAACATTAGGTAAATGGGCAAATTAAATGTCACATTCAAAATTCGATTTGTTTTTCTAATATATATTTTTATTTAATTTCTTCAAATAATCAATTCTATGTAACATATGGGAGGTCTGATATATAAAAGATCTAGTTCCTTAATGAATGTGTAGATCCGAACGGAATGGGTCCCAAACTATCATAAAATTCATATAATATACGTTCATTATCTACCTCTACCAATACAGGCAACGAAATACACTTAAAACAATTGGCAATGTTCTCTAAAACTATGAGTAATATGAAAAAGACTCTATATAAACAATATACCAATAGTGTCTTGTATTATAATATATATTGAGGAACAAGAACCACATTTATATGTTTTTTTTCTGCTAAAACCACATTTATATGTTACTATATTAAAAAATTCAGCGTAAGATCAAGCAACGATTATGTAACCCACCAGAAGCTGAAGCAGCTCGTCTAGCTTCTTCTACGAGAGCCGCACGTGCCGACGAGATCCCGTTAGGGACTAGACACGTATCAAACGTCGAACAGTCGATCCAATCCTTAAGAAGCTCTTCTTGTCCCCATATCTCCGGTATCCAAACTCTTCCTGCCATCTCTCTCCGATGATGCTTTAGCTTCTCTCTCCCAGTGACCGCTCTCTCGTTTTCTTGATTCTGTTTCGGTTTCTCTTCAGGTAAAGCTTGATCTTTCTTGTCGGAAACAGAAGAAGCCTCGTTGGTCAAACTTGGTTCTTGTTGGCTTTGGTCGGATGGAGGTTGAGATGGATCGATAATACGGGTCATTGGAGACGTAGTATCGTCGATATTCTTCATGTTTGAAAGCAAAGTAGATTCAGATTCTTGGAAGAAGAAAAATTGAAGAGAAATATGTGTGTGTGTTTGTTTGAGACTCGGTGTTGATAATATGTACTGTTTGGGGTTATGTAAAGAGAAAAAATCGGGTGGGAGTTTGGGTTACACGTCGACTTAAGTTTATTGTTTGGTGAATTTGCCTTTTGTTTTTGTATGGTAAGTGACAAGTTTACGTGTCCTTTTTGTAGCTTGGATTGCTTTGGCTCTTAATTTTTGGAGTTAAGAAATAATTTATACTATTAAAATAAAATCCCGTATAAAAAATTCTGTCATTATTTTTTTAAAATTAATTACAAAATTACAAAGTTACTAGGTGTTTTGTCCGCACATGCAGACATAATTCTTTTATACATAATTATAAATAAATATACTATTAATCTAAAGATCAAAATTTTTAAATCAAACAATAATTTATACTATTTTTTATGAATCTTTCAGTTTCTTAATTTTTTAAAAATTTTATTGATTTAAAAACATTATATTTGAAAAACAACTTTGATATTTTATTTTAAAATATATTGTTATCTTTGACCAAATTTATCATATTGATTTATAAACAATTGTTTAAATGAAATATAAATTTTAATATAAAGTGATATTATTAAAACAAATTCTTGGAATTACCAAAACCTACAAAATCTCAAAATAAATTAAAGTACAAAAATGTTAAACTGAACCCAACTTTACATATCATATTTATCAAAATAAATAAAACTATTGACATACGTATAATTATGTTGTGAAATACCTACCATTATAACTGAATAAACACTCAAACAGAATAGACATGTTGACAAACAAAATATTAATATATAATAATATAAGATAAGAACATTTCCTATCTATTGCTGTATCTATTTCTAAATGCTATAGTTGATTTTTTTCCTTTAAAATATAGATTCTTATTTTCCTATAAAATATAATTTATTTGTCATAAAATAATTTCTTATTTTCAAAAGGATTTTCAATTTTCAAACTCTCATAATTATAACAAAAAAAATCATTTTCTAAAATATGGATTTTATAAGAAAATAGAATCAAATTTTTCTTTACTTAACAGTCTTTTAAAGAAATTTAATTTTTTAAAATTTATAATTATGTGAATTCTTGAAAAAATAAAATTAAATATAGTTAATTTTAAAATTTTCTGTATATAAGATATTTGTTGTAAATAAAAAATAATTTTTTTTGAAAATATTCTCTTTTGGAGGCAGATAATTTAAAATTTTAAAGATAATTCCATTTAAATATTTATAAAAACCAAAACAAATAAATATTAAATTTTAATAATAAGAATAAAAATTAAAATACCACGACAAAATTACGTTAATTAACAAATCAAATTTATTGTTATTGATTATTTATCTCTTTTTAGTATTTTAATACTAAAATAAATTTAATTATTTAGAAAAGTTCCATGAAATATTAGGTTTACAAACAAATATAAATCAATTTTTATTTATTTTATAAACATATTTTAATATTTTAATATAATGATAATTCTAATTATTATATGTGTATATATACTACTAATTATAAAATTAACGAATAAGAAATAAAAATGAAGATAAACACAATTTAAATACATGAAATTATCTTTTATTTTTATTCACGTTTTCCATTTACTTTTGATAATTTTTCAAATATTAATTTTTTAATTACTTAAATAATGAAAATAAATAATAACTTAGCTAAAAATATAGAGAACATGACAAATAAGCAAATTCACTTCTCAAATAATAGTATATAGATGTCACTATTATTTAATTTTAGTACCAATATGATTTATTTAAACTAATTAAATGAAAATTCAAATAAACGTTTTTGGAAACCATTTTGCACCCCATTAATGTTGCCTAACAAATATTAAATCCTTAATGCAACATAATTTTCGTAATCCTGCTTACATATATCCCCTTATTATTTTTATTAACTTTCCATTTTGCATTGCACCCCATTAATGTTGCCTAACAAACATTGTGTATTAAAATGTTTTCTTCATAATGTTGCCTACATAAATCTTAGTGGCACTCCACTACTGTGTTTTCTTCATGATGTTTGGCATACTTGGAGTTTCACTCCACTGAGGCTCCGAATAGAGAAAGCGGATCAAGCATTGCGGATCTAATGGATTGAGCGGAACAAGAGTGGATCAAGCGAAACGAGTGATTCAAATGTGGATCTAGCGGTTCAAAACATATGATTGAATGGTGAAAGTGGATAAAAAATGGTCCAAAATATTGTACTAATTTAAATTAATCTATATAAAATTTTAAATATTTATTTTCATAATTAAAAAGTAATATTTTAAAAATACTTTATAAATGAAAGATATAATTTTTTTTCAAAATATACTATAAATTATTTTAAAGATACAATTTTATATTATTAATTATCTTTCATAATTCAAATTAGTTATTGTAATAATTTTTTTATAAATTGAATTAGTAAAATATTATTCAAAATATAATTAAAAATAGTTTAAAAATATATATAACTATTTACATTTTTCAATTGATTTTGGATGATTTTAAAATAATTATAACTGTAGTAAAATAGTATTCTATTACCATAGTAAAACTACTTAATGTTTTCTATAATAATATCAACATAAATAATATAAATCATAATATTTAATAGATAACACATATTCTACTTCAAACAGAATTTGAATTTTTTTAAAAAATTAAAAATGATAAAATTTGAAAATGTATAATTTGAAAACTATAAATAAAATGTAATATTATTATATTAAATTAAAAATTTACATGATAAATATGGTGTAAATATTAAAACTAAATGGTGTATTTAATGTAGTACAAATTAGAAGATAAAGAACTATAATATTATGTTTGTATATGATATAAAAAGTTTTATCATAAACATATTGAGAGAGTAACATTAGAGACGAACAAATGTAAAATAAGGGTCAAAGATATTTTACATTGTAACTCAAACCCTATATAACATATACTGTCCGTCTAATATCTAGGTCTCATAAATAAGAAGTGAGAAGAACAATGATTATAGAAATTGAAAACTGGAGGTCCATAATTAATTCTTACGTCAGATGATGATGCCTTGCATGGTCTTCCAAAGAGATTTGGAGTAATCATATTTCGGACATCTCTAAAACTGAGATTTCAATGTTGACTTCGAGTTTGCCTTGTTTTATGATATATAGTATGATGATGATTCATTTTGGCCAGTTATTATATCATATGATGGTTCTTGGTCTCAATCTAATTTTCATACACACACTTGAGTTCGATGCGACATCTTTTTTATTTCTCTAGCTAGTTCAATGTGTCTAACACATTTTAATGTGAAAGGACAAACGAAATGGCAATATTACTTGATATTAACGTATCAGTTTCAAGTCATTTTAATGTGCAATGACAGTATAAATATTTTCCAAAAATCTATTTACAAAATTACTTGTCTGATTTTACTACCTTAATTGGCAAGTTTTTTTGCAAATTATTTTGTGGGATTACTTATGAATTACTTTCTTTTAAAAATATTTTGTGTATTACTTGATCCGTTTGTAGTCAAATATAAAATATTACCCAACTTTTGATAATATAAACAGAAAAACAAACGAATAAGATGTTGTTAGTTTGTACATTTAGAAACTGCATCCAAATACTCCATTTGTATGTCTTATTCAGATGGTAATTTAGATGTTTTAAATTTATATTTTAGATTGTGCATCAGATGAAGCATTTTGATGCAACTGTGTTTGTTTGATTTTTATTTAATTTGCATCTTCATCGAGATGTATTTGTTAATAAAAAAGACTAAATAGACATGTTTTATATTTAGCTATATTTGGATCTTAGCTAAATATTTATTATATTTACAATAAATGCAAACTAATGTAATTTTAGTGAGAAAATATAATTTTGCGGTTTTTGTGGAAAATGTTATTTTTCAGTTTTGGCGAAAAAATGATTCTATGACTTTAGGAGAAAAGGTAATTTAACGGCCTGACGGAAAAATCTAAGTCTATGATTTTGGTTGGGAATTTGCGTTTTTGCTGTGATTTGCGGTTTTGGAGGAAAATGTGATTATGCAGTATTGATGAAAAAGTGGTTTTACATTTTTGTTAGGAAAAGTGATTTTGCGGTTATTACAAAAAAAATATAATTTTGTGATTTTGACAAAAAAAAATAATTTTGAGAGTGGAACGGGAAACTTGATTTTGATGTTTTGGCGAAAAAATGTGATTCTGCGATTTTGGTGGAAAAGTAATTTTGCGGGTTGGAGAAAATAATTTTGAGGTTTTGGTGAAAAAGTAATTTTTTATTTTAGCGAGAGAATGTAATTCCATGATTTAGGAGGAAAAAAATATTTTACAGTTTTGTCGAAAAATGTGATTATGTTATGGTGGCATGATGAGGAAACCAGATGTTACTAAGGGACGTGATCGGGGAGTTTTTAATGAGGTGTATGCTGCTATTGAAAGTGCTCAGAAACCAGATGCTACTAAGGGACGTGATCTTGTGTAATGGCGGCATGATGAGGAAGTTTATAAAGATCACTTTTCAACAGGGAGAACTTGGGACCAAATCAGAACTCGGGGGCCTGAAGTATCATGGTCTCAACTTGTCTGGTTTACACAAAGAGTACCACGACATGCATTCATCATCTGGCTGGCATTCAGGGACCGACTTTCCACATGTGTTCGCATGAGACAATAGGAGATCACACAAGGCTGTATGTTTTGTGGTGAGCGAGACGAGACAAGGGACTACCTGTTTTTTGCTTGTCCTATTACTTACATTCACAATCTGGACTACATTAACGGCGAGTCTTTTGGGCACTGCTGCATCACCTGATTGGACTGTTATAGTGACGTCTGTACTACGGCGTAATCGTCCCAAGCTGGACATTATCCTTTTGAAACTGGTTTTTCATGCTACCATCTATCTTGTATGGAGGGAACATAACTCTCGCAGGCACCAGTGCCCTTGGCTACCTGCTGAAGCGATTATAAGACAGATTTATAAGGCAATTCGCAATAGGATATCCTCCTTGAAGTATACTGGAAACCATAAGTTTGAAGGGTTGCTTCGTCGCTGGCTGGAAGTTTATGTCCGTTAAAGGGACAATGCTTCTTCTTATGACTAAAATTTGAACCTTACCATATATTTAGAGAGTTAGAGTATTAGTGCTACAATTATTCCTCTGTAAATGGGCATTCATTATTTGATTAATAAATATAAAATTTAATCAAAAAAAGAAAGATGCGATTATGCGTGTTTGGTAGATAAATATGATTTCGTGGTTTTGATGACACTTTTTTGTTACGATTTTAGCAGAAAATATGATTTTTGGCTTTTAGTATGAAAATATGATTTCATAATTTTGGCAAGAAAATTTGATTTCGCTACTGGCAGAAAAGGGAATTTTGCATTTTTTACAAAAACAAAATAATTATTTTCTAGTTTGGCGAAAAATATGATTTCACGATTTTGTCGGAAAAAGGTGATTATGTTTTTTTGGTAAGAAAAAATGTTTTTGTGGTTTTGATGAAAAATATGGTTTAATTCAAAATTTTGATTATGCGATTTTGGCAAAAACATTATTTTTGCGATTTTGACGAGAAAATAATTTTATATGATTTTTGGTTTGAAAAATTATGTAATTTCGTGTTATTAAATTTAAGAAATTCATTTTCAAAATCTAACTATTGTTATTTTGTCATTTACCATTTGGAGTCTTTGCTGTTGATAGCATGGTGTGTATATCCGGTTGGTTGTCTCTCGATGGTTCTTTTTCAGTGTTTGAAATTTTTTTACGATTTAGTTCTAGTTTCTCAAAAAGTGGTCGATAAATATAAGATTGTTTTGTTCTCTCGACGGTCTGGAGCTCTGGAGCTCTTTTGTTGGCTCCTGTCAAGATAGATTTGTGATTCACGGATGGTTCTCTTTGGTGGTTGTCCTTATGGATGTGGTGATAGCTTCCGGCTTTGTTTGATGTTCTTGATAATGCCTAATTTTTGTTTATGGTTTTGGTGGATTTGTTTATGCTTCATGGCATAGTAGAGCATAGGTAAGCTCTTCATTTTAGTTATGGTTTTTTTGATCTTCGGGTTGTCCGGCTTTTGGCTTGGGGGATGTCTTGCTTTTGTTTCCGATGTTTATCGGGTTGTTGTCTTTTGTTGATCATTCCATCTTTCTTTGTGATGGTATGATGTTGTGTTTTGAACTTTGGTGAATCTTTACTGATTAATAATTTAATACTCCCTCTGTTTTTTAATATAAGTCGTTTTAGAATTATACACGTAGATTAAGAAATCATTAATTTTTTATATTTTCTAAACAAAAACATCATTAATTATTTACCTAACCACAAATCAACCAATAATAAAATAGAAGGTATATTATCATTGGTCATATAACATTAAGTGTTAATAAATTTCACATAGAAAACCGAAAACGTCATATAATTTGGAACATAAAAATTCCTCTAAAACGACTTAAATAAAAAAACGGAGAGAGTATTAATTTATAGATGACAAAAAAACACACAAACGAGTTGCATTTGCATATAAATCAGTATCGTTTCTTAGTTTTTATTTAATAAAAAGTGTTGAACTCTCAGCTAAAACATCATGGACGTGGTCGAAGTTGTCCTTTAATTTTATCAAACTTTAATCTGAGGACCTTTTATGTCAATATGAAAAAGGGTGTAAGGAGCCATTTGGAATTATTTAAAAGTTGAAATGAAATGCGAAGGAAAATTAAATAAAAGGGTAAATGCGATGAGTTGATGTTAAGGATGTAGTAGACAAAATAAAGTCAAATAAAACCAGAACTCGTAGTTACGTTTTTCAAAGAAAAATGAATAGTCTTTTGACTAATAATTTGTGGCTTGATGACGTCACATAGAATCCGAATGAAAAGCATCCTGTCTCATCTCTCTGCACAGAGCCGCTTGAATCCCACTGATTTGTTTTTAAAGTTAAAAAGGTGTATTATATAAAATAACTAAAAGGATTTATAACAATGTAAACCTGTTTATTCTACTTTAATGTAAAATACGTAATTAACTCAGCTGGTTTGAGGAGCAATAAGCCTATAATATGAAAAATTTATCTGAATTTGTATCCAGTATTATTGTTGAGGATAAATGATTTACGTATAGATATGTGACAACTTATATCATGAAAAACAAAATCATGAATTTTTTTTGAATTTTGAAACCATATAATAATTAGAATGTTCAGATGCGCATGGCCTAATTATTAAATCATTTCAATTAAGGGTGTTATGGGATACAACTTTTCATCACGTGACTTGAATTGCTACATCACACTATAGTCGCCACTCTTCCTTTATATTCTCAAAATATCCTTTTAATTACTAAAAAGTTAAAAACATGATAAATGTAAAATCAGTTTTCTAAATTAATGCATCAATATAATTTCAGAAGACTTTGAACAAAAACAAAAATGTAAAGACTTATGATGGATAAAAAGACTTAGTAAATTACTATGAAAAAAGTAATTAATATTCTGTGTGGGCTTACGATATGGGTACTTGAGATGATATATATCAATATAGGAAGACATTTGTTTGTTCTGCTTATAATAAACTGAATACATTTGAGAAATTAATGGATAGATATGGACATGAGAAAATATTTGATAGAGCAGAGGTACAATGTTAGTCCAAGAATCAACCATATCCTAAAACCCAAACCCCACACAAGAAAGCAAAGAAAGTTCTTTAATTAACATCGAAAACAGAAACAAAGTAAAATATGACTGAGAAGACTAATACAGAGACACTGTCTTCTTGTAATAGAAGAGAATCTTCTTTCATTAAAAACTACTGGATACTACTACTATCTTCCCTACATTAACACCAAATGAAATAACCAAAGAAAAAGTCCATACGGTTGAGTCTTTTTTTCCTTCCAATTCCAGATTCTTTGCTCTAACATTTCTTAATTATAATTCAGGATTTTCCAGAAGCAGAGCTTGATGAAGAGACATTGTTGTCATTGTTTGATCCATTAGGGTTCTTGTTAGCCTTGGAGAGTTTCTGTTTGAGTTGAACCAGAAGCTGTTGATTTTCTTGGTTCAGAAGCTCAGCTTTCTTCCTTAGCTTCTCATTCTCTTTCATTATGTAACAGTTCTCCACATACAGCTTCGAGTTTAGCCTCTCCATTGATTGCTTGCTTTCATCAATAAACAGAAAAAAATTATGAACAAAAATAAAAAGACAAAAGAGAGTAATAATAATATCAAAGCTAGCTTGTGTTATGATTATTGTTCATGTTAAATCATTACATCACACATGGGTTGTGCAGCTTCACACGTCGGGTGTGAATTACATTAGGGAAAATTATTGTCGCATTTATTTCGTTTTCGTCCTAAAAATGTGATTTTTTCTTCTTTTTAAGAAATCAATGATCAAAGAGAGAAGAACATGATTATAAATTCGTATGGAGGATAAAAAGATAAAGCTAAAGAAAAGGGAAATAGAAGAAAATAGATAAAAACAAGTAATCATGATATGCAGTAATTATAAATGTTTTAACCTCTCTGCATTTATTTGTATTGACAGAAAGTAATGATTATTATTGAATCACACTAAGCTAGAAAAAAACAGAGTAGGCAACAAAACAAAGATAGTGATTATATGAATACAAATTGTGAATAGAGAACAAAACAACTAGTTTGGTTTGAGATTCTCTTCCTCTGTTGTCTTTGGTTTTGTTTTGATCTTTCAAGTCTAAATAAAGTGTGTGATCTTAAAACTCTAGCTCTCATTTCTCTGTACCAAACTGAATGACTTGTAAAAGTCATGGCTTTGACTTACATGCATTTTAATAGAAAACCCTTTTAATTAAAAGAAATCAAACGACTTTTAAGCATTAGAAAGTGTAAAATAATTGTTAAAGAGGGGAAAATATCTAATATTTTTTCTTCCAGTCGCCTCTGGTTCAAAGAAAAGGATAAAAGATTAAGACTTTCCATTACTGAAGGGAAAAATACATAAAAAGGTTATAACGGGTTTGTCTCACGTTGCTTGTACGTGTGACGTTACTACATAGTTTCTGGATTTAACGTATGCCCCGCAAGAGAAACAGAAAAAGAGCAACCAAATAGAACAGAACAACGAAGCAGAAACAAAGCCACAAAACTGAACAGAGCAACTAAAGAAAAACAAAGCATATAGAGAATAATCTATCTTGTGGTACATAAGTTTTGGTGCGATAACTCATGTAAATCTTCTAGAAGATGCTAAAAGAGAGATAGAGAAAAGGTTATACCTTTTGGGAAGGAGTGTTGAGATGCAGAGTTAATCGAGAGAGAGAGAGAGAGAGACGCTACTGTGTATAGAAGGTAGAGGGACAAAGAGAACAAAGGGAGACACTGTCTGTTATATAGATCCCCAAAAGCTAGAGAGAGAAGGTTCTTTATCTCTCTCCTGACACAACAATCATGCGTTGTGTTGTGTTTATGCATAGATGGCGGCCGCGAGAAGAGAGAGAGAGAGAGAGAGAGAAAAGATGTATGCATATTGCGTCATGTGAATGATGATGATTTATTAAAGAGAAAGAAGTTAGAGAGATGAAGGGGGTTTCTTGCTTTGCTTGCTCTTCTTTCGAAATTGATCTTTAGTGGTGGTAACAAAGTGGATATCCAAAATTTGAAAGTATTTATGAGCCGTTCCATTTTGTCCAAATCAACATTTGTATCAACTGCGTAAATGTGTAAAAAAATTTGATGTTTGGATATCTGAAAATTTATATTTCTACCGAGTATTTAAGAACACTTCCAATGGAGTTTTTCCTATTGAGTTCTTAATATATGTATTATGTATATATATATGTATGTATATATTATATAAGTATAAGTAATTGTGGGAAGTTTTTTTTATTGGGTTCTTAATATATGTATTATGTATATATATGTATGTATATATTATATATGTATAAGTAATTGTGGGATCCATAATTTTTGTTGAATCCTATAAGTAAGAGTTTTTAAAAGAGAATTTTAAAAATCTTTAAAAACCTTTATTTACGAGATTCCACAATAATTGTGAACCCCACAATTATTATATATATATATAATATACATATATATATATATACATAATACATATATTAAGAAATCCAATGAGAAAAATCCCCATTGGAGATGATCTAAGATTTAATCTAGTGTGTAAAAAATTTTGGAATTCAAAACTAAAAATTGAAATATAAAATCTAAATTTAGTATCTTTCTTTTTTGTGCAAACATGTTTTCCATTACTTAAACTTGAAGATCTCTACAATAGTTCATAGCTTTTACAGCTTCATTAGCATTACAAACTGCCAACTTGGTGGCTAAACTAGATAAATAAACCACATAACTTCAATTGCCAAGCTTCATGAAGATTCCTGTAGAGACCAATGTGATTGTTGTACGAGATTTGTAGCATCACCAACAGCCTATCTTGAATATTAATATTTAAATAACCAATTTAATAAAAATATATTTTAAAACTTATACATAAATATAATTATATGTATGTTGAATCAGATATCTAATTTTTAAAATATTAGTATTTTTGATTTAATTGATTTTTAACAAAAATTAAAATTCATATTTGTTGTACTTTTCTTAAAGTTACGAATATTTGAGTTTTTCAAATCAAAATAAAACGGATAATAAATGGAAATAAAATTTAGGGATATACATTTTTCTAAGAACATCTTTGTAACTTCCAAATACCCCTTCTCAAACATTTTCGGCTCTTCATCATATGCATCCTCTAAACAGAAGATAATTTGTTATAAGGGAACTAGTCCTAAAGATAATTTCATCATTTTTGTAGGAGTGAGTGAGCTAGCTATATGTAGTAGAATGTCATATAAAGATTCACAATGATGGTAAAGTTTGGTTCGAACCATCATCCTTCATGATTCAATTTCAACCGTTTTGGATCATTTTCTATGTTCTCTTTCAGCCTCTCATTTCCGGTTTGCTCAATATTGGTGTAGTAAATATTACACTCAACCTTAATTTAAGTTTTTGATTTTGTAGAGTACAAATCATTTGCTACATTTTTTTAAAAAATGGATGGTAATTCTGAAAAATAATCATAGAACCTTGTAATCCAAGATCTGCATATATATAACCGAAAACATTAAAACCTTAATGAAATAAAAATTTTAATATGTGTATCATCTTCCAACATGCACATTGGCAACTCCAAAGATTCCCAAGATATTTATTTTTGGTTATTTAATTATTTCAGTTATTTGTTATTAGTTGATGGAGATATTTAAGAATCCGGTAGACTGGCCGACCTTTTCGGAAATAGATGGTTTTTCGTTTAGTATATATAACGCTTTAGTGTTTGCTATATTTTCCGTGTTTTTAATGTCCGTACAAATGCTATTTGCTAAAGAATCTAGAACACGAAACACTTTATTCTCTCATATAAATTAGATTGAATCGATAGGAATGGTTACACGTAGAAGTTTTTTATCGGCCAAAACTTGATTTAAAAGTATAAATTGTCGAAAATAAAAATTTCTTTGTTGATTGTTCAGCATTTCTTGTGTTACATAGAAACTTATTTAACTATGGTGGGAGGAAAAATAAGTAATCAAGACGAATAGTGTTTGAACATTAAAGCTCCAAAACCTACAAAACAATCATGAATTATAAGTGTATTTTCAACTTTATATTTACCTTTATAATAAGATTTAGAGGCAAAATTCTTCTTTTGAAATAGAGATCGATAGATTTTCTCTATTTATAATGGAAAAATATTATTCTTCTACATTTTACTCTATATTCGAAGATCTTTATTTTAGAAAAATACATCGGAGAAAACTCAATTTCTATTATAAAGATTCTCTATTTTATAAAAAAAAATCAAAATACATTAGAGATAGTCTGAGTGTAGTAGAAGGTGAAACATCATATAAACAGCACGGTTGTTGTTTTAAAATGTATGAAATTCACATGTACTTGTCTAGAACTCGTTCGTTTGCCCATAATTTTAAGAAGGAAAAGAAGAAAAAAAAGATGACAACAAATTTCACGTTTATGAAAAAACTACTTTTCCTAGTGTATGTCTTGTACGGCTTCTTTCAAATCTTTTATCACGGAATAAGTTCTAGTGATTTTATTATTTTTTTTTTAAATAATGGGTTGATATTAGAAGTTAAGCAAAACTGAAACACAATCAATAGTTAGTAGGTGTGACTTGAAATGGAACTTAAGTGTGGGTGCACTTGCTTACACAAAGGCAATATATTAAAGTGAGGAGTTTCATTTCTTGCTGGATTGAATTTACAGATGGCGTTTCTGGCCCTTGTTTCATATAACTTTTTGATATCTCGTGTGACTTGATTAATCAATCGGACTGGTAACGTATATTACTTCTTTACATTAGGCCTCTGATCACAGCTATATAACTAATACTTGGACGTGTTTGGTATAGAATATACTAGAAAATCATATTCTATTTTGTATTTTTAAAATTATTGTTTCCTTTCCATAATCTTTTCTTTTGTCTTTTGAACTTTACTTTTTTTTATTGATGTCTCCTCTGTAAGGGTTTAAAGTGCGTTCATATTAGACTGCATGCAAACATTATCATTGCAGCTCTTAACTTTTAAACATAAATAAATCCTTTACTAAGATTATGAGGGGCAGATCTTGAACAAAGGACCATATTTTATATAGATGAACGATAAACTGAAAACTGATATAGTAATAGTCTCTCTTGCAAGTGAGACACAAATATATGAATTTGCATTTTGTAGAAAAAGTGACAAGGATATAAATCGGCTTTAATTTCTGTTTTGGTCTATTATGGGATGTTACTGGGCTATCTCTAATGTTATTGGATTATTAAACTGGGCTAGTGTCTTAGAAATCACTGCCCTTCTGGGTTGTATTTGTAATGTTTTCTTTCTCCTTTTATATAAATAGAATGCCTTTGCTCAAAAAATCTGAAAGAAAACAATCCAAGAAAAATAACACAAACTAAAAACAAGCTAAAACATTTAGTGAGTTCTATTATTTTATTGAATGTAAAACATTACTGTCTCCTATTTTGATATTGTTGTCAATACTCAACACTACAAATATTTAGATTTATCTGATTACACATCTATTCTATTAAAATAGAAGTCACAAATTTATTTCATGTGTGATTTTTTTAAGTTAGACCATCATTTAAATTTTTTATTAAATGTATTTCATTAAGACTAATATTATATATAATTTTTGAACTACTTTAATCATAATATCTTTTGATACATTTTCATTTTAAATATATATATATATATTAAAATTATAATAAAAGCTACTTAAGAATATTTTAAAAGATCTTAATTTTCAAAAATTATATGTAAATATTTACACTAATTTTGTAATTAGTTTTGAAATATTATTATACATTACTATATTCACTTATCATTTATGAAATAAAAATTAAAGAATTATCACATTTTTATCTATCATATAATCATAGTCAATAATATTAAAAGAAAATTATTATGTTCAGGTAAATATTTTTAAAATATCTTAATTTTCAAAGAGCTTAGGTAAATATTTTCACTAATTTCGTATTTAGCAATGAACTGTTATAATGCATTTATATATATTCAGTTATTTTTATAAAATGAAAATAAAAATTAAATCCTATTTTTATCTATTTTATAACCATAATCAATCATGTTTAAATAAAATTATTATATTGAAATAAATATGATAAAATTATCTTATATTGATAAATTTTTAAATTTTATTTTCATAAGTATAAACTATTTATGTTAAATATATAATACAATGAAAAAACAGTTTAATATTAGTAAACTATATAATACATGTATGAAAATTAATATATCTTTAACTTTTATATATAATATAATATATTATGTAAAAGAATAAACATAAAAAGTATTGCTAAAAGGAATCCAGTTTTGTAGGGCGAGTAAGAATTTAGCATAAATTATATAAAAAATAATTTTCAAATATGTTTTCTCATGCACATTTTAATTTTTTAACAACTAAATATAATACAATAAAATAAATATACGATAAGAAGCAACAAATACATGTGACGGTTTTAAACAATTGATTAATTACAATATGTAAACTATAAAATTATTGTATTTAAAATATTTATATAAATATTTAAATATATGAATAATGTTAAAAATGTATATCATTAATGATTTAAATAAATATATATGCATGTAACACTGAAAATAAAAATCTGCACGGTTGCGCGGATGCGCGGATCAAGGTCTAGTGGACAATTAACACATTATTAATGATGAGGGCACAACTTATATTTTAGAACATAATTTAAAAATAATTCATGTGTAATTTTTTATTTGGACCATCACTGAGATAATTGTTTAGATGATTTTCGTAAAATATTTGAATTATTGTAGAACAAACAAAATCAAATAATTATTCCCATATTTTCTTTAAAACTTCATCTAAATAAAATATTTTCAAATATTTTAATTACAATATAGATGTATATTTTCTTTTTATTAAAAAAAATATTTTAAATATTTAATTAATTTCTTATTAAAATCATCTTGTGTTAAATTTGCGATAATACTATAAAATTTCCAATTTAAGTTTTGATTCCTAAGAATTTTTAATATAATTTTTGTTTACCACTTGGTTTAAAATATACTATCTATATGGAAAAACAGTACAAATGCTATTTTGAAAATGAATATGTTTGTGTTATTAAATATAGTACTCATTTTAAGTTTATATTTCAAGTATATGATTACTTTGTTAACAGAAATGTAATCATGCTAGTTTTTACATAAACCAAGTTTATATATTAATCATTATGTAACTTTTGCACCACATTTATTTTGTGCAATTTTGAAAGTGCAATAGATTTGTACCATTTTATGTCATTAGTATCAATAACATATGAATGATTGACAAAATATTTCATATATATATATATATATGTATATTTATTTATTTTTAGTTTTTTTTATTATCAAATTTAGTGAAAGGTTTAAGTGTAAATCACCGATAGACAACATAAGAAACCTCAATAAAACAAAGATAATGAAAAAGAAATGCAAGTTTAAAAGTACAAAGACATATACAATGCAGTTTAATTTTCCATTTAATAATTTACGGTTGTTACTGTTACCAAAAGGTATTTCGAAAAACATAATATGCATTAGTTAATTGAAGGAGAAGAACAAATTTGGATTGAAAGTGTTTTCTGTTGGCCAGAAGGATTTTGGTAGCCATTAGACTTGGGCATTGAGGTTGGGTTTATGTCAGTTTCTTTGGGTCCAGGTCCTTTGAATCCTTAACACTTGAATTCAATTAAATTTTCTATTTGAGTTTGGATTGGTTCTTTTGGAATCAACATTAGTTTCACTTCTGCATAATAATTCTACAAGAGGCGATTAGGCTAGTTTTTCATAGCAAAGCGCTTTGGCCTTTGAGTTAGCAAATCAATAGTTATAATGCTTGTAAAATATCTGCAGTTTTGAGGTACCTAGTGAGTCTATGTCAGTTCGGGTATTTAGAACCCGAAAAGATCCAAAATACCTAAATTCCATCAAAATTTAACCAAAATCTTTTATATTTATTTAATTTTTTGCAAATTAACCAAAAATACATTATAAATAATTGAAATTTAAAATTTTAACTCTAAATTTGATATTTAAATTTTTATATTACCTAAAATGTAACAAAATAATAAGAAAGATTGCAAACAAATATACATTACAACTAAATCATAAACTAAAATATAGAAAATAGAACACATAGAGTCATCATTTTGGATATTCATATTGTTAGGTTGGGTATAAATCGGTTCTTATCGGGTTGGGCTAATTGAAGTTGTTTTTGGGTCTTGGCCGGTTCTTTGTGGTTCTGATTCTTTCATGTTAAGAAATTTTAGACCTAACTCTTTTTTGGATTCTTTTTTTGTTTGTTTATGTGTTTCATTCTCAAGAGAGTTATATATAATATATATATATATATATATATATTATAAAATTTTGACAATGGTAGATAAAAATTTACAACTGATTTACAATGATTTTACAGGTCTTTTACATCACTATAACAACTAATTTACGACAATATGTATTAGGTAAATCTCACTACAAACATGTTTCCACCTAAAATATCGGTTTACTCGTACACTCGTTGCTAAAGAAATTTGAAACTCTGTGGCTTCACATGTATATTACGACGAATTTGTTTCCTTATAAATTTTTCTTCCAATTGGTGATGAATTCCTCTATTGTCATAATATCGTTGTGATGCAATCCTGATCGAACCAACCGAGGAAACAACACAAGACAAGTCAACCTTAGATGAACCTAAGTGGATGAAACCCGTGGATGCGACTCTGTTGATGAACCTGAGTGAATACATTATTCCAATGTTCAGAAAGAGACCCATTTGCAATCTCGGATGGACCCATTACGAAATTTAAGTCCAATAAGCTAATTGAGAAGATTGTTGGCCTTATTCAGAATCTGAAAAGTGAAGAATAGCTACTTGGCCTAACCACCACCTCTCCAATCACTTTCATTTACTCAACTTTCTTCTACAACAGCTAATTTAATTATGTATTTGTCCGAGTTGGTATTTTCTATGCATTTTTTATTTTTTTGATGCAACATATATCTACTTGTTTTCTTGTATTTTATTTCTATTTAGAATCTGTTTAAACTCATCCTGAATTTTAATCATCATTTTTATAGAAATCATTTTTCTTTCTATTTGATGATTTATTGTTCTTATGAACAACCTGATTGTAGAGGTGTGTGAACCTAAAAAAATCGACTATCTTTCTTGTTGACCGGTGTGTCATATCCAGAACAAGAGAGTGGTGAATCTGAAGCCATTCTGTAATCTCAGTGTGACCTAACAACCATCTATATTTCGAGAAACTGTCCCATTCCCAAATCAACCATCTATCATATGTACTTGTTCGATCTAAGCAAAATCAGTAGAGTATCATAGGGGAAGGTTTCATCACGTTGTTAGCTTGTAGCAAAGTTACGACTTAATTTTTCTTCATTGGGGATATGTTTTCTCGCAGTGCAACTTACAAATAAAATATACCCACCAACATGGATTTCCAGCCCAAACCTTCGGATCCATAGCATAACCTGAATATACCAACAAAACATTTACGCAAAGTAACTACCCACCAATATAAACGGTCCGGTCAGCCCAAAATGTGATACCAAAGCCCACATTAAATTAAAATAAAACAAGGCATAATATATACATAATACATACGTCTAGTGGGCTCTTATTTCATTATAGATTTTGATCAGTCGAAATGTAGCCCAACAAAGAGAGGTCGTCTTCCCCGATATCGAAACCAAAAATTAGGGTTCATATCCTCTTCGATCTACACCAGCTATGGAGGAGATTTGATGAATTGAGTGAGTCAAATCGACGTGAAGAACCTCTGTGCCAAGCTTCAATTGCGTCTTTTCTTCTTCTATTATAATCCTCTGAAGCGTTACGTAACAACCTTCTTAAATGCTTCCATGATTTCTGATTCATTTTGTATCTCACTTTATCCCTTTACCAAGCAATGGATCTCCACCTATAAAAAGGTAAGGCCTCATCTCTTAAGAATCATCCTTACAAATCCAATATCATTTGATATTTTTTTCAGTATAATAGCTAACTCCTCTGTTCTACTTGCTGATCTGAGTTCTGGGTTGTTCTTCCAACGTGGAGGTGAGGTTGCTCAGATTCTGGAAGTTGACATGCTTCTCATCGATTCTAAGGTATTCTATTTTTAAAATACATCTTAGTATTGAAACAAATTCTAGTGTATAATCTCAAAATTTTCAAAAAAATTGTATCCTAATGTTTATTTCAACTATTTCAGAGAAGCATTGGTAATCAGGACCCATTCTTCTTCTCTCTCTCTCTCTCTCTCCTCTCTCTCTCTCTCTCTCTCTCTCTCTCTCTCTCTCTCTCTCTCTCTCTCTCGCTCTCTCTCTTCTCTCTCTCTCTCTCTCTCTCTCTCTCTCTCTCTCTCTCTCTCTCTCTCTCTCTCTCTCTCTCTCTCTCTCTCTCTCTCTCTCTCTCTCTCTCTCTCTCTATCTATATATATATATATATAAGGCAAAAAAACTATTAACTTTCTTTCACATAGGATAACCTTTAGTGGAAAAATCCTTAACTATCAGACCGCAGTGGCACAATTGGTGGAACTCCTTGGAGATGAGAATGCTGCAGCTGATTTACGATGTTGGTTTGGGAAGCAATAGCTATCTTAATAATTATTTCATGTCTAAGCTTTACACCACTAGAAGACGGTACATTCACGCACAATAAGTTGTTGATCTTATCAATGGGTACAACAACTAGCTCAATGTAAGTTTTCTTAACCCGTTTTAGTCTTTTTCAGAAATAGATTTGAATGACCACTATATGAACATGGTTTGTTCCAAATAAATATTAAGTTTCAAGCTTAAAGCTTCCTGAAGAAAATATTCAAGTGGCATAAAGTAATTTACTCACCCGCTTATCAATTCACTTCATCTCATCTGATCCTTGAAGTTAGAGAGATTGAAAAGCAACCCAGACAGGTCACTAAGGAGAAGCATGAGTCTGTGCGAGGCCAAGTATTGAGAAGGTATTGTCTTCGAGTTTGTCTTACTGTTATTCCCTAGGGTTCTTTTCCATTTAGCTGGTTCTCGCTATGACCAGAAAATAGAACATATGTACGAGATAGCTGTTTTTTTAGCCACAGGCAAAGAAGTGAGCAAAGGTCAGACTGAAAGCTGGCGAAAGAAGGACCTATTACCACTGAATCCGACATCCAACACATTGTCTTCACCTGGAGATGAATTCTGGTTGAGAAATTCTGATGAATCTAGTTAGTCTTCCCAAGATGATGCGGAGACTTCATAGATGGAGTATTGGCTAAGACGAAGCTGTCAAAAGCTATTATCCGGGCGATCCAACGTCCATGAATGGGGCTCAAAAACCCAAACCACCCAATCCAATGTTATGAATTTTCATTCTACTTGATTTTGCATATAAGAATCACACTTGGTTGTATTCCATAACAGATTTGTAAACTACGCATTTACAAAAGTAGTTATCAGTTCTCAAATATTCCTTTTCTTCTGGTGACAGTCAAAAATAGTATACCGTAATGCATTTACACAATCGAATTGTCTTTTATCCAAAAAAAAAAGAATATCTAGGTTGTCCAAACTATATAAAGCTAATACCCTTTTTCTTTGATCGAATATGAAGCTGCTATCTTCACAAGTTAAAAATTGCAATATTAATAACACACATAACGTTAGTAAGGGTTCCACATACTACTTAAAGTCTTAAGCCATAGTGTGAGTACGTCGACAAGGAATTTCAAAGTGAAAAATAACTTATTCAAACAAATCAGGATTAACAAAGTTACTAAATAACATCAGAATCATTCCACTGAAGTAGTTACAGCCAAATATTACTCCTTAAACTACCAACAACATCAATTAATATTAAACAGTAACAATTAATATCATATTCTTATGCTACTTGCTTTTTAAAAAATATAATTTAGCTTTTATTTTGAATTTTTTAAATTATAAAATTTAAGAAGAAATGTATTAAAAATCTATTAAATTCAAGAAATGGAAATATTGAGAACAAAGTAAAATAGTTATAATTTTTATGAATTGTTTTTTTTTAATTAAATATCAAATTTATTGATCAAAAGTGAAAAAGAGATTTACATAATGATGATTTATTGTTCTCAACTGTAAAGAATAAAAGAATGAGGTTTCCTAAGAGGTATAGACAGTAACCATCTCACTAGCAGTTCCCGCAACTTGTGATTACCCGTATACTTCAATGAAGAGATACGGTTTTTGACCAATTTCCTAATGACCTTAGTAGTCATATCCACAGATGCACAAACACCTCCATGCCTTCTCAGTTCCTCTCCTTCTACAGCACGTAAATGGATGTCTGAAACACTAAGCGGAGAAGTATAGAGTCGAATCTGTTCATGTTCGAGTGCAAAAGGGAGGTGTCCCAGTCCGGTGTTATTGCTGCATTGAGTAATTTTTCTGCAACGTTCATCCATACCGTGAAAGTATATGGGCATGAGAAAAACAGATGATCTCTGCTTTCATCTTTCTCTCCGCAGTAGACACAACCTTGCTCACTTCCCGTTCCTCTCATTATAACACCGGTTGATAATCTGTTCTTAAACGCTAACCAAACCATGAAGGACTGTCGGGGTATGGCCTGAGGGAACCACACAATACAATGCCATGGGAGTTTGCTAGAAGGTATTGTCTTCGAGTTTGTCTTACTGTTATTCCCTAGGGTTCTTTTCCATTTAGCTGGTTCTCGCTATGACCAGAAAATAGAACATATGTACGAGATAGCTGTTTTTTTAGCCACAGGCAAAGAAGTGAGCAAAGGTCAGACTGAAAGCTGGCGAAAGAAGGACCTATTACCACTGAATCCGACATCCAACACATTGTCTTCACCTGGAGATGAATTCTGGTTGAGAAATTCTGATGAATCTAGTTAGTCTTCCCAAGATGATGCGGAGACTTCATAGATGGAGTATTGGCTAAGACGAAGCTGTCAAAAGCTATTATCCGGGCGATCCAACGTCCATGAATGGGGCTCAAAAACCCAAACCACCCAATCCAATGTTATGAATTTTCATTCTACTTGATTTTGCATATAAGAATCACACTTGGTTGTATTCCATAACAGATTTGTAAACTACGCATTTACAAAATGTAGTTATCAGTTCTCAAATATTCCTTTTCTTCTGGTGACAGTCAAAAATAGTATACCGTAATGCATTTACACAATCGAATTGTCTTTTATCCAAAAAATAAAAGAATATCTAGGTTGTCCAAACTATATAAAGCTAATACCCTTTTTCTTTGATCGAATATGAAGCTGCTATCTTCACAAGTTAAAAATTGCAATATTAATAACACACATAACGTTAGTAAGGGTTCCACATACTACTTAAAGTCTTAAGCCATAGTGTGAGTACGTCGACAAGGAATTTCAAAGTGAAAAATAACTTATTCAAACAAATCAGGATTAACAAAGTTACTAAATAACATCAGAATCATTCCACTGAAGTAGTTACAGCCAAATATTACTCCCTTAAACTACCAACAACATCAATTAATATTAAACAGTAACAATTAATATCATATTCTTATGCTACTTGCTTTTTAAAAATATAATTTAGCTTTTATTTTGAATTTTTAAATTATAAAATTTAAGAAGAAATGTATTAAAAATCTATTAAATTCAAGAAATGGAAATATTGAGAACAAAGTAAAATAGTTATAATTTTTATGAATTGTTTTTTTTTAATTAAATATCAAATTTATTGATCAAAAGTGAAAAAGAGATTTACATAATGATGATTTATTGTTCTCAACTGTAAAGAATAAAAGAATGAGGTTTCCTAAGAGGTATAGACAGTAAACCATCTCACTAGCAGTTCCCGCAACTTGTGATTACCCGTATACTTCAATGAAGAGATACGGTTTTTTGACCAATTTCCTAATGACCTTAGTAGTCATATCCACAGATGCACAAACACCTCCATGCCTTCTCAGTTCCTCTCCTTCTACAGCACGTAAATGGATGTCTGAAACACTAAGCGGAGAAGTATAGAGTCGAATCTGTTCATGTTCGAGTGCAAAAGGGAGGTGTCCCAGTCCGGTGTTATTGCTGCATTGAGTAATTTTTCTGCAACGTTCATCCATACCGTGAAAGTATATGGGCATGAGAAAAACAGATGATCTCTGCTTTCATCTTTCTCTCCGCAGTAGACACAACCTTGCTCACTTCCCGTTCCTCTCATTATAACACCGGTTGATAATCTGTTCTTAAACGCTAACCAAACCATGAAGGACTGTCGGGGTATGGCCTGAGGGAACCACACAATACAATGCCATGGGAGTTTGCTAGAAGGTATTGTCTTCGAGTTTGTCTTACTGTTATTCCCTAGAGTTCTTTTCCATTTAGCTGGTTCTCGCTATGACCAGAAAATAGAACATATGTACGAGATAGCTGTTTTTTTAGCCACAGGCAAAGAAGTGAGCAAAGGTCAGACTGAAAGCTGGCGAAAGAAGGACCTATTACCACTGAATCCGACATCCAACACATTGTCTTCACCTGGAGATGAATTCTGGTTGAGAAATTCTGATGAATCTAGTTAGTCTTCCCAAGATGATGCGGAGACTTCATAGATGGAGTATTGGCTAAGACGAAGCTGTCAAAAGCTATTATCCGGGCGATCCAACGTCCATGAATGGGGCTCAAAAACCCAAACCACCCAATCCAATGTTATGAATTTTCATTCTACTTGATTTTGCATATAAGAATCACACTTGGTTGTATTCCATAACAGATTTGTAAACTACGCATTTACAAAATGTAGTTATCAGTTCTCAAATATTCCTTTTCTTCTGGTGACAGTCAAAAATAGTATACCGTAATGCATTTACACAATCGAATTGTCTTTTATCCAAAAAATAAAAGAATATCTAGGTTGTCCAAACTATATAAAGCTAATACCCTTTTTCTTTGATCGAATATGAAGCTGCTATCTTCACAAGTTAAAAATTGCAATATTAATAACACACATAACGTTAGTAAGGGTTCCACATACTACTTAAAGTCTTAAGCCATAGTGTGAGTACGTCGACAAGGAATTTCAAAGTGAAAAATAACTTATTCAAACAAATCAGGATTAACAAAGTTACTAAATAACATCAGAATCATTCCACTGAAGTAGTTACAGCCAAATATTACTCCCTTAAACTACCAACAACATCAATTAATATTAAACAGTAACAATTAATATCATATTCTTATGCTACTTGCTTTTTAAAAATATAATTTAGCTTTTATTTTGAATTTTTTAAATTATAAAATTTAAGAAGAAATGTATTAAAAATCTATTAAATTCAAGAAATGGAAATATTGAGAACAAAGTAAAATAGTTATAATTTTTATGAATTGTTTTTTTTTAATTAAATATCAAATTTATTGATCAAAAGTGAAAAAGAGATTTACATAATGATGATTTATTGTTCTCAACTGTAAAGAATAAAAGAATGAGGTTTCCTAAGAGGTATAGACAGTAAACCATCTCACTAGCAGTTCCCGCAACTTGTGATTACCCGTATACTTCAATGAAGAGATACGGTTTTTTGACCAATTTCCTAATGACCTTAGTAGTCATATCCACAGATGCACAAACACCTCCATGCCTTCTCAGTTCCTCTCCTTCTACAGCACGTAAATGGATGTCTGAAACACTAAGCGGAGAAGTATAGAGTCGAATCTGTTCATGTTCGAGTGCAAAAGGGAGGTGTCCCAGTCCGGTGTTATTGCTGCATTGAGTAATTTTTCTGCAACGTTCATCCATACCGTGAAAGTATATGGGCATGAGAAAAACAGATGATCTCTGCTTTCATCTTTCTCTCCGCAGTAGACACAACCTTGCTCACTTCCCGTTCCTCTCATTATAACACCGGTTGATAATCTGTTCTTAAACGCTAACCAAACCATGAAGGACTGTCGGGGTATGGCCTGAGGGAACCACACAATACAATGCCATGGGAGTTTGCTCTTTTTAACTCGCAGGTAGTCCCAAGTCTTGGTAGCTGAGAAGTTTGGTTTGAAAACATCTTGATCATGTCGTTATAATGCTATATCTGGCCCCACAGTAGCTACCGGCCATGAAGCCTCTGCAATTGTATCCCAAAGATGGGGGTATCTTCTCTGTCCACACCTCCGTATGTTCCATCCATTCTCATGGGCAGCTTCAGCAAGAGTAGCAGACCTATTCACTCCAAGATAGTGTATGCATAATTCTCCTGTTATAGAAAGCAATCTGCCAATCTTTAGCCAGTTTTCAAACCAAAAATACACCGCTTCACCATTCCTAACTTCAAACAGAATGCAATCGTATGCAATGGGTCGAAGCTTTAGTGACTTCTGCCAGATCTTGTTTAATATAGCAAAAAATATATAATTTCTATAAAAATAGTAAAATTTTAATAAAAATAGTGAAATTTATAATTAAAGGAAACTAAAAAAAATTAAAATTTAAAATATATTATTATGATTTTATTCATTTGCTTACCCGCCCGTAGGGTGGGTCCGATTCTAGTTAGTAATAGATAGCCGTTTGATTTTATGTCAAAAAACGTTACAAACAATTATAAACAAAACCTAACACACTGATCTGCAACAAATAGAAAAATGTAGGACATAATCCCCATAAACGAGACATATGAAGACTTAGAATGTTTCACATTCTATCTTTTTTTTTTGTCGGGGATTTATTTAGATATTACAATTATGAGAAAGATTACAAAGACGATTCGATAACCGACAATACTACCTGCCTTATATGGATCTACGCCTAACTGCATCATTTGAGCCGTCCTATGAAGATCACGCCTGACTGGATTTACTTGCACCATGTTGAGAAACCCTTGTAAGTCTTTCTTCCGTAATCGCATAATTGTTGAATAAATCGCTTGCTCCGGGAATTGAAACCTGGATTTCCTGTGCAATCTGCGAGAAATTGCATAGTCTGGGATTTGAACCCCAGACCTGGGTGTAGAAGCCTTTAAACCATAACCACTAGACTACGGTGCTTCCACATTCTATCTATCTAACAAAAAGAAGACATAGAATATTACTATCCATAAGCGGTTCCAATCAGTTTAACAAAACCCAGAATAGCTTGAATTCACGTATCACGCAGAATAAGCACCAACCCCGAACAAAAACCAAGTACACAAACACAACATATAGGCGAGCGCTTAGAGTATACTTGCCTTTCAAAGGCCTCATATATAACTTACCTCGTTTTGGAATTTTCATAAATGGGGAGATGTATTTGGCAAAAAAGTATACATAGTTTTGGAAGTGTGGACTTGAAAAATGTAAATGCATTAGATGCCCAAGTTCTCCATCATCTTGTTTGAAAATGACTAAAATTGGGTAAAGAAGTTTGTCCCGTTGTAGCTCATGTTTTCTACATGAGTAAATAAATTTGTCCAGTTATAGCTTATATTTTCTACACGTGTTAGTTTATCCGTCAAAGTTATTTATAAGGTCTAATATTAAAACAATTTAATATTCTGGTAAATTACTTCCGGATCTACAAAAATCGTTAGAATATTGTCCAAACGAAATGGATGGACATGCAACTTGTTGATTTTATTATTGATTGCTTCAAATATCAGATGATGAAGATAACTGATTCGAAGAATTTTTAAGCGATAACAAAAATATCAAAGATAAAAAAACTAATTTATCATTTTATAATGCACTAATTAATTGATTATTATGGGAAAAGTATAATAATAATGATGGTTAGATAATGTCTACTTTGTTTTATTATTTTTGTTTAATGTTTTTGTAATAAAATTTTTTAAATTAAATAATATTGCACTTTTATGAAAAACTTCCAAAAGATATAATGAATGAATTAATTTTGAATATTTATAAGTTTAAGAGTGTTAATTGTAAAATTAAAAAGAATATTTTAAGAATACTTTTTCTTAGACAAACTCACTTCTATTCCAACAAATATATAAGTCCAAGAATTTAGAAGGTCGAGAGAGCTCATGAAATCGGTTAATAGCGGTGGCACTTAACCGATTGCATACTTTGAGCTCGATTCCAAATTGTTACATCTATTGCATGAAGAGAGCCATCAAACTGATCGAAATGACAACTTTGTAATTAATTAGGTAGTCCTAACGATAACCAAACTGGTACTATACAATATAATATTCAGATCGAGAGGATTATAATATTTCTCAATTCACACTCACAAGTACATCAAAGAAAAACAAGATCCATATGATACTAATACATTAAATATATAATCACTGATATTAAAAAGAAGGAGTGATTCTGATGAGTAAACCAGGGAAAACATCATCATGGTCATGTATATGAGGATTCCCTTCAACTATATATGGATCTCCACATTTCTCACTTATCGTCTGCAACGTCTCTCCTTCTTTCACTTCATATATCTCATCGCATGCTGGGCGCCGATCAGAATACCTGGCGATCATCATCGATGGATGCTGTTTCTGCACGTTGGTATTTGTGGAACCGGCCTCCTCTTCTACGTGGCAGCAGCTCATTAACAGCATCATGGTGGCGAACACCGCGCAGTACCACGAGATCTTCTCTGCTACTACCATGGAAGCAGAATGAGTATAGCTCTTAGCCATTCTAAAAGTTATTGAGAAATTTGGTTTAACAGGTATTTGATAATTTTTGGTGATTATATGAAAAGGGTATCGTGGATATATATGTAAAAATGTGTGTATGGATTAAGTTGATATAAAAGATGATGGATGATGTTGTTGTTGGAGTTGGTGTGAATATTAGCGGGAGTTGAGATGGTTGTAATGTTGCAGGTTCTTTTTTTGTGTTAGGTTACTTGTCTAATTTGAATTATTCCCGTGCAACAAATTAATGTGAAATATATACTAGAAAAGAATACTCGAATACAAATTTAGATAAGTTGACCAGTTTGATCAAAAAAAAAAGAAGCTAAGTTGACCAAATGGTTTGGATCATCATATTGAAAATCAATTTTCTCTTATTTTTCGCCTTTTCTTCACTTTGTCAGAATAGTTTAGGCGTTGGTATACGTGAATCAGTTATTTAAGGAAGAACATAACTTAAATTAATTAACCTTTAAATTCACCAATCCTTCTAGTACCAATTAAAAGACCACGTGGATAATTAACTAAAAAGTATTAAATTTATTTAAAAAATACCTAAAAAAAGAATAATGCTAATTTTAATAACGCTGACGCCGCCAGCTAAACCGTAAACCTGAAATCTTAAATTCCCAACCCTAAACCGTAAATCTTAAACCCAAATCTTATACCTTAAATTCAAATTCTAGACCCTAAACCCAAACCCAAACCGTATATTCTAAACCTAAATCCTAGACCCTAAACTTAAATCATAAAACTTAAATCCACACCATATACTCTAAACCAAATCCTAGACCCTAAACCCAAACTGTATACCCTAAATCCAAATCTTAGACTTAAAACCTAAACTGTAAATCCTAAACGCAAACCCTAAACCTAGACGCTATAAGGTTTGAATTTAAGGTTTACGATTTAATTAAGTTTATGATATATGGTTTGAGTTTAAGGTTTATGGTTTGTGTTTAGGATATACAGTTTGAGTTTACGGTATACAATTTGAGTTTAGGGTCTAGGATTTGGGTTTATGGTATAGAATTTATGATTTAAGGTTTAGGGTTTAGAATTTAAGATTTAGGTTTTATGGTTTAGCTAACGGCGTCATCGTCGTTAAAATTGGCGTTATTCTACATTTTTAGTTAATTTTAACTAAGTTTAATAGTTTTAAAGAAATTATCTACGTGACTATATATGTGAATTTAAAGGTAACCTAAGTTTTGTTCCAAAGAAAACTAAAACAATACTATCTTCCACTGGAAATAGTGGATAATATGTTTCCAAATATATATCTGTGTGATATTATATTTTAAAGGGTTGCCTGCCTATTCCCCCCCTTAGGCCATAATTATCGGTGGTCCAAATGTTGGTCCTTAGCAATTTTGGGCCGAAAAATAAATAGAAAATTGGTTTAATTATGCGGGACGAGCCTTAACTAAGGTCGATCTAAATGTCGTCCTTCGTTGCCAGCTGTCGAGTGGAGATGAAACGGCGTCGTCGGGTAGGGGAAACCCTCATTTCGTTTCAGATTATCGATCTCACCGTCTTCTGATTCTCTCTCTGGCGACTCATGAGGCGATAGTACACCGACGACGTGCTCGCTGTTTTCTCCTCTCATCTCTCCTCTCATCTCCCCCGAATCGGTCACGAAGCCCTCACGAGTCATTCCGGAGCCTGTCTCTAAGCCCATTCCGTGCCGTTTGTTTTCAGTTAAAAAGGTATGTGTTCCTTTGTCGTTATCGATCTACTTCTTCCGCATGATGGGTTCTTCGATTTTAGTTGTGAGGATTTGTTTGGTAGATTACAGAGGGTGTTATCGATTCTATATTTTGATTATATGTTCTGTTGATTAGGTTCAGTTTCTGTATTGTTTCCTCGCCTGTATTCGTGTGAATCTTTGTTGTGATGATAAGTTAAGTATATTACATTCTGTCTCTTTATTGAATGATGATGATGATCGTTCATAGCTTGGTAGTTGTATCGTATCAACAATTGTCTTTGTTATTGTGTCCTCGATAGCTCTGTTTTAGATTTGTATTTACGTAGAGATGATAGGTTAAATGGTTTGTAGGTTTTTGATAGCTTACGAAACACTTGTTAATGTGTATTGAAGTAACTAAACTTATTGATCACTCTTATATAACTGTTGTAGCTGCTACAACTGCTCGAAAATGTTTGCACAATTTTACCGCGGGAATCATCTCCTTGTTTGGCGATGAATACCTACGACATCCCACACCGGAGGATCTGCAAAGACTTCTATATGAGAACGAGGAACGTGGATTTCCGGGAATGATTGGAAGCATCGACTGTATGCATTGGGAGTGGAAGAATTGTCCCACCGCTTGGAAAGGAATGTATTCACGCGGAACCGGAAAACCAACTATTGTCTTGGAGGCTGTCGCTTCGTATGATCTCTGGATATGGCATGCATTCTTTGGAGCTCCAGGTACTATGAACGATCTTAATATTCTTGATCGATCGCCTGTTTTTGATGACGTTATTAACGGCATCGCGCCACAAGTCAACTATTATGTCAACGGAAAAGAGTACCATCTAGCATATTATCTAGCAGATGGTATATATCCTAAATGGGCAACTTTTATTCAATCTATTCGGCTACCTCAAACTGAAATGCAGACAAAGTTTGCTACAACCCAAGAAGCAGTTCGTAAAGATGTTGAGCGTGCCTTCGGAGTCTTGCAAGCAAGATTTGCCGTTGTCAAAAATCCTTCTAAGTTATGGGATAAAGAAAAAATTGGAAATATTATGAAAGCATGTATCATACTTCATAATATGATTGTCGAAGATGAAAAAGATGCAAACACTCTGGAAGAATTTGAAGATGAGGATTTAAACTTTACTGTTAAAAGATCAAACAATACCGGCTGTTCAATTGCTCGTCGGCAAGAAGTTCGGAATCCACATACCCATCAACAATTAAAACAAGATTTGGTTGAACATATATGGGCTAAATTTGGACATATTCCAAATTAAAAGTAAGGTTAAAATTGCTATATAATGAATAAAATGTGTGTTTCCTTTTTTTTATTTGTGTTTGTTTTGTAATTGCAATGTAATAAAATGTTTGAAATTTTCTAATTAAATGAATAAAATTTGATTTTCTTATTAATTATTCAATTTGATTTATCTTCTATATTTAAGTTTCAGCAAAAAAAAAATAATACTTAAGGACCAAACAAAAGTCCCACTAATAATCACATAAATTAACCAAAGTCCTTATAATTGTCCTAAACTACTAATATGATTAAAATATCCTAAGGACTCTGTTTTTAGTCCAACCGATATTCATGGCCTTAGATACACTGTCCCTACTTATTCCCCCCCAAACTATCAAGCTCTTCACAAACCTACCTGATCATATACTTTCTCTTTAAATCTCCCCCCAAACTTTTTTAATCCCCCTCTCTAATCAATTTCGAAATCGCAATTAGATAAATTAAAAACGCGTTTAGAAAACAGCGATTGCCCAATTAAAAAAAAAAACAGACCAGGCTTAAATTAAAAAAAAATTGTATTGGGGATAAAATTAAAATAAGGGTTTCTGTGTTCTTCACTCACAACACAGACAGGCAACGAAGAAGAGAGAGAGAAAGAGATGACGACGAGAAACAGAGAGAGAGAGAGAGAGACAACGACGACGTGAAATAGAGAGAACATGAGTTTGACTTGTTCTTTGTGTGGATTTGTGATGTTAAGTTTAGAACATGAGTTTGACTTGTTATGATCGAAAATTATGCTTGGTTTTGCATTTTTATGCTTTTTGTTTTAAAGAATACAGTGTTTGTTTTTCCTGTTCTTCATGCCTTTCTCATCAGATTTTTTTTTGCTGGAGAACTTGTAAGTTCAAGTAACTCAGAATCGAGAAAGTATGTTGATAATCATGATCACAACGATTATCTTCTTGCAAGAAAGCTAAGAACACTAAATGACGTTGCTGGCTTGTTTTGGTAAATATTTTTTTTAACTTATATTTTATCTGCATCATTAGAAACAGAGTAGTAGAAGATAAAAACACAGAATTTTAAGAACATGTTTTACCAAAACAAAAGCCACGGAGTACAGACCCTACTTAGAGTTTTAAAGAATAACAAAAGCCACACAAGTACAACCACTTAGTGTTTTAAACGGCAACAAAAGCCACATCAAGTGTTAACTAGTCTTGAGCTTGAGAAGATTGAGTAGGTTGTGTAAGTATGATCTCTTCGTGGACTCGATTTCATACTCAAATCGACCAAGAGTATCCTCAGCTTCATCCATCTTATCTCGTTTTCCAGATTTCATGTCTTCCTCGTACTCTCTCATAACCTTCTTCTCTGTTTCAACGGTCAGCTTTTTTCTTTTCACCTCTTTCATCTCTGTAAAACAAAATTCAAACTCAAATCCAGACATAAACAATAATGAAATCTAGGTTAAACAAGCTTAAAAATTATCCATACCTGAAAACAACAGCCCCTTCAACATTCCTCACTGTCTCTCTCTCCTCCGCATCTTCCTTGTTCCTCACGGTCTCTCTCCCCTCTGCATCTTCGTCGTTCCTCACTGTGTCTCTCTCCTCTGCATCTTCGTCGTTCTTCACTGTCTCTCTCTCCTCAGCATTCTCTTCTCTCGTTTCTCTCTCTCTCTTTTTTTTGTCATCTTCTTCGTAAGTGTCGTGAAACAGAAACACGAGCCCTAATTTCAATTAGATCGCCAATCTGTTTTTTTTTTAAGTCGGGTCAGGTTTTTTAATTGTCAGGTCGGGTCTGGTTTTTTTTTAATTGGGCAATCGCTGTTTTCTAAACGCGTTTTTAGTTTATCTAATTGCAATTTCGAAATTGATTAGAAAGGGGGATTAAAAAAGTTTGGGGGGAGACTTAAAGAGAAAGTATATGATCAGGTGGGTTTATGAAGAGCTTGATAGTTTAGGGGGGAATAAATAGGGTCAGTGTATCTAAAGGGGGGAATAGGCAGGCAACCCTATTTTAAAACGTATGTTATGTGTATGGGAATTTTATATTAGTTGATTGCACATTATGAAATTTCAAAATAAAAAAATTGTAATAATAAGAGAAAGACATACAATTGTTACGCGGAGGGAGGAGGGGGAAGATTATTTCTGCACCATAACTTATTTTCAGACTCACATATATTTTCTACAACCAAAGTATTTGAATTTGAATGAGATTACCACTTTCAAAAGAAAATTACATATGAGATTATTTCATGCATAAATCATAATACTTTATTAATATACTAAAATAAGTGATTATAAGAAATAATATACCAAAATGATTATATTTTTTGGCTAAGCTTATTCTTAAAGATATACACAAATTAAAGAACATAATCAACTTGGTTTAGTGAATTTAGTATTATTTATATTTTCTAAAAACTCAAAAGATAATATTTATAATTTTTGGAAGCTGGTCATAGTTAATGCATTTTTTATCATTTTCAAACTATTAAGGGTCCGACTTGTACAGTTGCAGTTGTGAGTGCGGAAGTTTGTGGATGCGGGTGGTTGCGGTTTCAAGTGTTATTAAGTATTTTGTACGACGTTTAAAAATTATTGCGTTTGCGGAATATTTGTGACTGTTTGATTACAAGATATTGCAGCGGTTTAATAATAAATTATCAATATTAACATATTATAATATTATAAAAATATAAATATACTATTATTATAAAATATAATAATTATAAATATTATATGATTAATAATTATATTATGTTTATTTATTTAATTTTTTTAATTTGTTGAAAGTTATAATTTTAATATTTTTTTGTTTGAAGATTTATATTAAAAAAAGTTAAAGAATATTTTGTTTTGTTTTGTATATGTGTATATCTTTATATATGTATGTGTGTTAATTTAAAATAATTCTAATGAATAATTAGTTTAAACTTTTTATAAAACAAATTATGATACTGTTTGTGAATTTTATTTAATATATAAAATATTTATATATTTTTATTTATAATATTTCCATTTTAAAATTTTAATTTTGAATTAAAAAAAAAGAATTGATTTTTTTTGATATTTATTTATTCACCCACAATCGTCCGCAACCGTAAACTCTAGCTGCAACCATCTTTTGATTTTAAGAGGTTTAGAGCAGTTCGAAACGGTTTGTATAATTATTTCGAAACGTTATCAAACGCTACCAACCGCAAAAGCTGTGTTTGCAGCTGGTAGCAGAGAAACAAGTAAGACCCTGAATCAAGTTTTGAATATATTTTTTTGGCAAATTAGAGTTTCCCAATATCTCATCTACCTTTTTGTAACGTCAATATGCTACGTACTTAATAACCCCTTTTAAAATCAAACATTTTTCATGAGCCTAAAACTCTTAAACTTTGGGTTAAACAAGTATTATTCGCTAAAGATCACATATCAACCTATGAGGTTCTTACAAGCAGTTAAGATTCCATACTATCCTTAAACACCCATAAGCCAAACCAAAACAAGCTTAAAGATGCAATTTTATTAAACCAACTAGTTTAAGACCCGCGCAAATCACAGAATAAATGTTTTATACAGAAATTATTTTTACATATTATTATTTATTTAATATTTTTACATATTATGAAATAAATTAATAACTATGTATTGAATAATTGAAAACTATTAATTGTTACGTATATAATTAAAATGACACAAATACATAAAGAAATTACTTTTGTTTATTTACAATCATTTTGTGGTAAAAAAGTTTAAACAATTATGTTCTCTATTTTGTATTTGTATGTAATTAAATGCAACTAATGTTAACATATATATAGTATGTTTTTAATATGACTATCTATTAAATGAAACTTCCTAATCTTGTATTTTTTAACAAAACTTGTAAACCATTAATAACAAAAAAAATTAGTGTGGGACTTTTAATATTTTTAATAACTTATAATCTTTTTTAAAAATTCAATGAAAATTTCGAAATTAAAATATTAATTTCTCAATACTTGTTCAGTGTAAATTTTTAAATTAAAATATTTGTGTATTTTATATGGTATATAGTTAAATATATATATGTGTGTATGTGTGTGATTTTACTCATATATTTTTTATTATCAATTGTATCTTATTATAAGAAAAATTTAACCCATTGATCACAAAACTTTCAATGTGAGATTTTTAACAGTTTTTGTAATTTATAGTCGTTTTAAAAAATTCAAAATATAACATATACGAAAAATGTAATTTTTTATATAATTAATATGATTTTTTAATTTATTTTAATAATATAATATTAAACAAAAAAGTGGAGGATATGTAAATTGTTATCAAATATTTACTATTAAAATCATTAATTGTCAAATAAATATTTTATTCACTTTTGGTAATTGTGTAGTTTTTATTTAAGGAAATGAAAAACTATTAATTGTATATTTTTAATTATTTTTTTTGTTAAGTTAATTAGAAGTATATAATATATGTTTAGTGAACCAACATATTTTCTAGAGAATTTAAAAGATATTTTAGTGATGACACGTACCAACCATAGCTAAAATGTTGTAATGTTTTTCTTTTAGTACATAGGGGATGATCAAAAAAGAAAGAAGGTGAAACCAATGACTGAATTTCGGAGAAAACCTATCACAATTTTTATTCCTTCATCTATTGTGTGATAATGTTTTATACTTTTTCTGTATTTGAAAAACTGATATTTAAGGTTTCACCAAAATTTTAAATCTACTCTTTTGATTATTACTTTTTGGTTTCAGCAATAAAGCTTCAACATTTATGATTTAGTTTTTAAATAATTGTAAACTAGGCTCTGCATATATTCTGTTTAACTTCCGATTTTTGGCAATTTAGTAAGTCCAGAATTACTGTCAAATTAGCGCTTAGTGTAGTTACATATTCTATTTTTTATTGGTTTAATCTTTTTTTTTTCTGGTAACGGTAATGGATTTTCTCTTTATAATGCAGATCTACGAAAAAGGAAAAAAAATGCTATTGTTCATAGTAGGCCTAGTCCATAGGTCCTCATTTTTATAAAACCCAACCCATATTCTGGGATGTAATCATGTAACTGAATTTGGTTAGAACTGACGAACCCTAGTTACTGATGATGTGAAAGGTGAACTAGTGGGTAAGTACTTAGGCTACATAACTCTAGGTATCTCATATAATACCAAAAATGTATGGTTTGTGGCCCATAAGCTCGTGTTGGTGCGGTTATTAGGTTTTCTTGCCCATAAATGCGTGTTGGTACTTGTTAATAGGCTACAGCTGATTTGAACAATCTTTGTAGTTAAGGTATTTGAATACAAATATATAAAGATAAGAGAGCATTATTAGTTAGGATAAAGGTGAATTGGACTTCCACTTTGGCTCCTCTTTCAGCCTGTCTTACTTCCCATATATTTTTCCTTTACGAACATTTTTATCGTTCCCTAATTACATTTGAATTACACTCTCCACTAATAAAAGTATCATTTTGACATTTTATGTAAAGTAAGAAAACGATTAAAATGCGATTATGTCTTGTTAGTTACACACATTTAATCAATATTCAATAGTAGTTGAAATAAATAAAATAATTTATATAATTAATGCATTTTGTATTTAATTATAAACTTAAAGTAAATATAAATCACACTGAAATTCCAAAATAATATGTTTATAACAAAAAGTGTCAAAATAACACTCCTTGTAAAACAAAAAGGAGTAATATTTTAGTATTCTTATCAGTGAAAACATGAGTTATGTTTAATACAAGTTTGGATACAATTCCTTAATCAAGGTTTTTGAAACTTTCCGTTACTAGAATATCATTTTTAGATTTGCAATTCAAAGTACTTTTAAAAGTAAAATTCTGGTTTATTTTATATTTATTATTCTCCATCCTTCACATATATCATGCGAATTTTAGTTATACATTCATTGTTTGTCTTTTAATAATCGACTAGAGTTTGATCTGCATGCCTATGCAGGTGTTTTTTTATTTTTAATATTTACTAATATTTTTAATGGATATTTTAAAAGTGTTATTATAATATTTGTTCTCTTTTTATAGAAAGAGTGTCATTTTAGAATTTCAATGCAAAATATAACTACTTTCAACTTAATATCAGTTGCAAACTCAATAAATCTTATAAATAATTTGATTTATCTCAAATAATATTTGTCAAATACAAAATAACTAATATGAACATAAATTTTCTTAATCTGTGTTAAAAATATCAATGTGACACTTTTTAAGACAATTTTAAGAAAAGGATTGAGTAATTGTGCCCACAATATTATTAATTAGTTAGGGAAATTGCCACAAATATCACTTTCAATGTACCACTTTTCATTAATACCTTGACCAACTTTACCATTAAAATTTTAATAGGCAAAATACAATTATACCCCTATCTAATTAAAACTACAACTATTATGTTCTTCTCCACTATCCGATAATCAATCCGACGAGATCCGGTGATTCTGACGAGTTTTCCGGCGAGCTTTGACAACGAAGACGAGTTCTCTTGCGAAATCTGACGATGCTGATTAGTTCTCTGGCGAAACACGAATGAGACGATCTCTCTCCTGATGCTGATGAGTTTCCGGTGAGATCTGACGACGCTAACGAGTTTTCCGGCGAGATCTGACGATGCCGAGAAGTTCTCCGGCAAAGCTGACAGACTCAACAAGCTCAGACGAACGAGACGATCTCTCCCCCAACGCCTAAGAAACACTAAAAAAGGTAAGATGATAGTATATGGTGATTTTTGCCTCTTTCTGTAATTTTAGCTTGATTTATCAAAATCGATATGTTTCTAAGAAAGAAGACGAAGTTTTTCAAGTGAAGTTTTCAGATCTCAAATTTATAAGATCTTATAAATTGGGTCCTTTCAAATCTTACTGTTGATCTGTTAGCAATCAAAAGACACAAAGCTTAACGTAAGAGTACAATTATTGATTTGGTTGATTTATTGTCATAGTTTTCAGATTTATATAATTATTTAATTCATGAGAAGGTACTAACCTAAGAGTATAATTATTCCATTACTTCTTCTCTTGGTTGATTTGGTGATGTTGCAGAGAATTACAAATGTGTGTTGTCAGCTTTTGGATTTAAAAGATGTTGTGGAGAATATGTGTGGTGATATGCATATCTAAGTATCTCACTTCCTTAAGGTAATACAATGCTACTATTTGTAGTTTGACTAGCAATGTTTTAGTATGTGCAGTATATGAGGTGGAACGTTGGTGTTTTGGTAGTGTAACGTTCTATTTATACTTTGTGAGATTTATTTTTTATGTCTTGTTTTGTGTATAATATCTACAGAAGCAGTGGAGATGAAGGATGAGTATGTTGAGTTACGAAAGCATAATATTTTTGAATCTTATTTTTGGAAGTGAATGCTGATACGTAGAAATAATATGTGACTGGCTTTTGTTCAGATTTTGAAAATTTACGAGGTTGGTGAGCTGTTTGAAGAGGCAAGAGAGACTCTGAAGAAGAATGTGGTTTGTGCTATCAAAGAATTACGTATTTATAACGCTTTATAAAAGTTGCAGAGTTGGCTTCTTAGTATATTCTTCTCTCTCATCTTCTTTAGACATCTCTTATACTAAAACAATTGTATCTCTCTTTTAGTAGTTGCATAGTTGAAGATATTAGTTGGACATGTAAGTGAGTTTGGTTTCAATTGTTTCTTTTATAAACCTATACAACTCTTATAATACCCCTTATAAATTGAATATAATCTTTCATAAAGTTTTTATAAACTCTTAGTAATAGTATACATACCCCTTATAAATTATTTATAAACTTTCATAACTTTCTTATAAACATTTATAAATGGTTTATAGATTTTATAACTTGTTTTATATGCATTTATTAATGGTTTATAAACTCTTACAAATAATTTTACATATCCTTATAAGGATTTGTAAGGAGATGATGATACGTGGCAGATTCTGAGGTACATGTGGACAGCAATCAAGACTCCACCGCTTCAGAAATTTTAAATTCCCTTATAAATCATTTTATAATATTTTATAATGGTGTATAAACTTAATAAATTATTTTTATAAACCCGTATACATTATTTACATACCCTTATGAACCCTTATAAATTATTATACAAACCATTATAAATTGTTTTATAAGGCTTTCTAAATGGTTATAGACTCTTTTAGTTGATTTATAAACCTATACAACTCTTATAATACCTCTTATAAATTGAATATAATCTTTCATACAGTTTTTATAAACTCTTATTAATAGTATACATACCCCTTATAAATTATTTATAAACTTTCATAACTTTCTTATAAACATTTATAAATGATTTATAGATTTTATAACTTGTTTTATATGCATTTATTAATAGTTTCTAAACTCTTACAAATAATTTTACATATCCTTATAAGGATTTGTAAGGAGATGATGATACGTGGCAGATTCTGAGGTACATGTGGACAGCAATCAAGACTCCACCGCTTCAGAAATTTTAAATTCCCTTATAAATTATTTTATAATATTTTATAATGGTGTATAAACTTAATAAATTATTTTTATAAACCCGTATACATTATTTACATACCCTTATAAATCCTTATAAATTATTATACAAACCATTATAAATTATTTTATAAGGCTTTCTAAATGGTTATAGACTCTTTTAGTTGATTTATAAACCTATACAACTCTTATAATACCTCTTATAAATTGAATATAATCTTTCATACAGTTTTTATAAACTCTTATTAATAGTATACATACCCCTTATAAATTATTTATAAACTTTCGTAACTTTCTTATAAACATTTATAAATGGTTTATAGATTTTATAACTTGTTTTATATGCATTTATTAATAGTTTATAAACTCTTACAAATAATTTTACATATCCTTATAAGGCTTTGTAAAGAGATGATGATACATGGCAGATTCTGAGGTACATGTGGACAGCAATCAAGACTCCACCGCTTCAAAAATTTTAAATTCCCATATAAATCATTTTATAATATTTATAATGGTGTATAAACTTAATAAATTATTTTTATAAATCCATATACATTATTTATGTACCCTTATAAACCCTTATAAATTATTATACAAACCATTATAAATTGTTTTATAAGGCTTTCTAAATGGTTATAGACTCTTTTAGTTGATTTATAAACCTATGGAACTCATATAATACCCTTATAAATTGAATGTATGCTTTCATAACGTTTTTTATAAACTTTTATAAATTATTTACATTCATCAATAATCATAGATCTAACCCCATTGGTTGATATGAGAAAGTGAACCATAGATCTACCCCCATTCATCAATAATCTTATTTGCATAAGGTTCTCCTGAAAATTGAATGTTATTCTTTCTAGCTAGTTCTACAACACTTCCGCAAGGTGTGAATTCTCAATTTCACTAAATTCCTCCTTACCTAAAATACAAAAAATCATTTTCAACATAATTCATATTTGAACGTTGGATGATCAGTTTTGGCTTGTCTGGTAGCTCTGTTGAAGTATCACAATACCTCGTAGTTAACTTCAAAATTGTGCAGAATTTATAAACCTTATAAATTATTTAACAAACTTTATAAACTGTCTTATAAGCCTTTCTAAATTGTCTTTTAGTTGATTGAGTTACTTAACACATCGTTTTCTGCAGCTGAGATGGAGCCTTCACTTGCGTTATATCATACTTTTTATCGCTGCTAAAAGAAACAGACTCTGCAATCTAAGACACAAGAAGAAACTAAAAAATGTCAATGGTTGGTCAATAAGACTTTAGAAAAAAAAACAAGAGACAATGATGAATTTGATGATTAACATTGTAGATCAAAGAAAATGTGTGATGGCAGAGTTGTGGTTCTCATATAAGCTTGAACATATGCTTCTTTTATGAGTGTCGGGAACTGAACATGTCAATTACATTACTAAATAACTTCGATTTATAAAGAGTTATAAATTTTCAAAAACTCAATGTTCACTATTATAAATCTTTCTCTAATCAGACTATTAATAGATAACTCTTTCTCTTAGATCAAAACAACAAAATCCGAAAAAATACTTACAGGTTGTGATTCTTGCTGAGGATTCAACATTTGAAGTTTTGAGTCTCGATCTCGATTGCTTCGTGGATCTGGACGAAGACGACGAATCTGGACGAAGACGTCGGTTTAGGACAGAGACGGTGGATCTGGAGGACAGAGACGGCGAATAGACGGCGAATCTGAACGGAGACGGCGGATCTGAACGGAAAACAGCGGATCTGAACAGAGACGATAGACGACGGACGGAGATTCACGAGAGAGAGAGAGAAATGAGTTGAAGATAAGTTAAGGGCAATATTGTCTTTTACACATTAATGAATGTGGTATTTTTGAAAATGCTTTTTGATTGATGGTAAAGTTGAAAAGTGGTATCATAAAAAGTGTATAAGTAAAATTTCCCCAATTAGTTACTAAGTTTTTATTAACTTTAAAATCTCTTTATAAAATATAATTTCAAGATTTAGTATTAGATTTTATATGTATGATGAAAATACATAAATGAGTTATTCAAGGAAAATAATATTTTGGAACTATTAATATGTTATATTTAGATTAGTAAAACATAAGTTTAAAATTCATTTAACATTTAACTAAATTTTCAATAAAATTTGGACCGTTAGAATGGGCCATTAAATCATTACAAATACAATGATTTTTAATAAACTATTAATAGACTAAACCCATGAGGAGTTAATAGAATAATAAAATAATAAGAAAAAAATCAAAGAATAAACACATATGTCAAAATCTGTAACTAATTTTTTGCTTTAATAGTATAGTTATTGCCAGACTTAGAAGTTTCAGTCAAGGAATATTCTGATTTTTTAGAAGTTCAAAACTTCAAATCGATTATGATGAATTCACTTTTGTCTAACAAAGATGATTATGAACTAATGAAGATTCCATAAGCCAAATATTGATATTTATTTATCCGGCTATAGAATACATTAAGAAAGATTATTTCGTAATCTATATTTTATGACTAAATTATAAATAATGATTATTGTGTTTGTTAAAAATAGATATATATATATATATATATATATTTGTATTATGAGTAATGAATTAAATGTCGATTTTAATTTTTGTCTATATATATATATTTATATATATATTCTAGATTAGCTCAATAAAAAGTAAGATTGGTTTTCTAGATTTTAGGAATATTTTATATAAATATCAAAATTTTGATAACCCAAATACGTTGAGTTTGTTTTTTAAGCATTATAATTTATGATTTGGCAGAATTTATTGTTAAGAAAATGATGTAAAATCTAAATTTCTCTATATTTATCAGATTGTATGTTATGTTTTATATGGGTAGTTATGTATGGTTTTGTCAAATTTTATAAACTATATTATAATCCATATTTTATTGAATATATTTTGAGCATACCTTTACAATATTATTTTTGTTTACAACATGTATGGTAAACCGGATTGTAAGATGTTTTATCTTAAGATGAAGCACTGGAATAGTTTAATAAATAGAATATTGGTTGGCTTATTGTACTACAATATTAGCTAGTAGATAGAACTTGTATGCTAAACCAAAAATATAATCCAATTAGAATTTTCAATTTGTAAAGACTAATGTACACGGTTAAATATCATATCAGGTATGACAAATGTATGACTCGAACAACACACTTGCATTAAGTAAACAAAACTGGATAATTAATAGGTTACTTTATAATTAATAATAGATAATTGTGTTGTTCAAAAAAAAAAAGATAATTGTATTAAATTTGTAGTTATTAACTCAATGGCATGAAGTTGTAATCATAAAGGTGAACCAAGCGTTAATTCTAAATTGTACTTCAGTTTTAATAGTATACTAGATTTTGACCCGCGCTTTCAAAGCGCGGGTTTATTTTTGTTTTTTTTTTCAATTGACAAATATTTAGTAAATGTCACATTTTCATATATTTGTGTTTTATTTTATAAAAGACTTAAAAATTTTATCTTTATTTATCGTATTTCATTTTAAATGACTATTTATGTTAAAAAAATTTAACTTTATTTTTTTAATGAATTAAGTTGGTATAACTCTGATAAATTAATTTTATTATGGGGTTAATATTTTAATTAAAAAATTATATACTTTTAATAAAGATTTATACTTTTCAATAAAAAAAATTCAATTATTTTTATGAATGCTTAAATTATATTAAGAAAAGAAAAAAATAATTAAGAATAGTTGAAAAAAAAATATTTGAACTTGGACTCAATGGCCCAAAGAAAAAAAAAATGAGAATTGAATCTGATTTTTTAATAGGCCCAAATGGCCCAAGAGAGATTTGATTTGGGCTGGATCCAAAAATAATGACCCAATATAGATTTGTTATTAATATTACTTAATTGCCCTTAATGAAACATGCAATGTTAGTGAAGGAAACATGCCCCTAAGGTAATTATGACAATAGGATCCTGCTTTAATAGTATAGATACAGCATAGGTTATGAAACACATATAATGTATCCGACCTAGTTTTAATATATATAAATTATCACTTAAAATCATAATTTTTAGAAAATAACTAGTTTAAATTTCAAAGAAATGTTTTGACTAATGTATCTTATTAAAATAGAAGTGCAAATAAGAAATATTCATAAAACTTATAACTTATTTACAAAGCAGTGCCACTGAAATAATAAATAAACTTAAATCTAAATTAATTTTTTCCTAAATCTATTCCACAACAAATTCATGATAAATATTACACTTAATGCACATTAACCTAACTTGGAATGACGAGGTTAAGAAGAGGAAGATAGAAGGGAAGGGGTAGCTGATTAATACTATAAACTTAATATGTAAAGTAGAAAACATCTTTTCATAAATTTGTGGGTATTATCATCTATTAAATAATGGTTATTACATTTTTCAAAATTTTATTGTTAATGAAATCAATTAACAATATTTTAAAAATTTAAAAGATATGCCGTATTTGGGAATAAAAACTTAATAATGAGAACATATTTAAAAAGATCCATTTTACTTGATAATTATAAATTTGGACCTAATTAAATTTTTCAAATAACCAATTTGACTAATCTATTTAATTGACGATATTGTTTTAGATATATATAACTAAAATGTTATTAGAAAATTATGTTTAAATTATGTATGATATTACATATGTTCAATTGAATTTTACCTTAAATTATTTTTCTTTAGTAAGGATTTGAAATATAAGATTTGGTAATAACATGTACATTTAAGTATTAGTATTAAAAAAATTAAAAACACCTAAGATTTTTCTTATGAGAAAATGGTAATAGAAAAAGTTTCAAAAGAATATTCTTCAAGTTTTGTATGTAAAGAAAAACATTTAGACAAGATAAAAATGTTCTAAAAAAAGTTCATATAAAATAAAAATCCTACATATAATAAAATTTTAAAGTCAATATGTTAAAATAAAATTAATTTTAATAATATAAATACAAGAAATGCAATTACTCATTCTAACAAAATACTCATTTTAATAAGTATAATATAAATATTTTAGTGTTAAAAATGGATGATGAATATTTATATATCGGGTTGAGAAATTAAAAATTAAGACTACTTATATAACGGGTTGGAAATTTAAATATAGTTATCATTTATGAGCAAAAACCTATCAAAACATCTTAAATATTATTTTCGCATATATATTTTAGTTTATGGAAAACACACACATAAACTAAAAATAAACTAAAAATATATATTTTAATTAGTATGCGTAATGTCATAATAAAAAAATACATAATACGTGAAAAAATTAATATATATTATATTATTTATAGAAAACAAAAGTATATTTATAAAAAATGAAAAAGTAGTTTCTCTAATATTCGCGTGATATTTACATTTACAATTATATAAATCATTTTATTTTTACTATTAGTGGAATTATGTAACATCAATATATGTATTATGTGATGTATTTTTGTCACCATTTTATTATCATTTTTATAGATTATATAATGGTGTAAAAAATATTTAGTTACATTACATAAACAAAAACAAAACATCCTCCCGTTCGGGCAGGTCCAGCTCTAGTTTAATATTAATGTTAATGCTGGACTACGGAAGAACTTCATAAGGTCACGTCCGACATTCATGATTGGTTAACCTTCAATAAGCCTTACCCCGCTATCAATTGTGGTACATCACATATCAATCATACTTCCAAAAAATGCTAGAAGCCTCTTAATGAATGGCTTAAATGTAATTATCATGTATCACACTATCAGGGGGATCGAGATTCCTGAGTGGGTTAGATTCTTTATAATAGTATGGGCAATGTTGAGTTATGAGTGAACAGACATTTTGAAGGACATTATTCAGCTGCAGAGGGTGAATGCACGTCATTGTTATGGGCACTACAAGCAGTATCAACAATGGATTATACTGATATAATTTTTAAAGGATATAACCAGGAGGTCTACAAATGTCGCCAATCAATAAACCTTACTGCACAACCTCATCACCAGAATCCATGCATGGAGCCCTATTTTGCAATCAATCCGAATTACTTTTGGTCATAAATCTTCCAACAACTGTTCAGATATATTAGCAAAAAAATGCATTACTTTCTTAGAGAGAAGGAGTTTTTATCCGTAATTTTTACTTAATGATGTAAATCTGTATTTTTTCCTCATCGTTATAAGTCTGTAATGACAGACCAATCAAATTAATAAAAGTTAGACGTTTAGAAAAATGAATTTTATGATCTACTGCCTGTAATATTTATCAAATCTGAGATTACCATATCAAACATAAAACATTAAAGTTATATCTTTTGATGATAACTTTTTTAAGAGAAATATTTCTGCATATGCATTGTTTATTTTTCTGTTAAAAGGCATTTATTAACCTAAAAATACTATAAGAATCGAAAAAGAATCAGAACAACATTGATAGAAGCAGAAAAAGGGGAAGAGTGGTTCAGTAAGCCTTGCCAAAGCAGACAAAAGCTCAACTTAAGAAAGGCAGGGAAACGAGAACAACGGTGAGTCTATAGGAGAGGTAGGCTTTAAGACCAGATGATAAACAAATTTACATTTATCATCTTTTTCGGTTTGTGAAAAGATGATCCACGAAAAATTTATTTTGCAAACCAAAATAATCCTCATGATGTCTTGCATCATCACATGATTAGATAAAAAGAAGCATACAGACAAATTAAAGTTCCTCTACTAAAGAACATTCCTAACAATATCGTAGGTTATGAATGAGAGGCAGGAGAAAGACATATTATCTGCTGTTGCAGGAGAACTGCACTTGAATCACCCATTCACCATTTTCTGTTTTTAAAATTTATTTGGTAGGAGAACTGCAAGCAGTTCAGAATTTTTTGTCATTTTCTGAAAAAAAGCAGATCCCCCACATGCAATTCTGTCCACTGGCTTCGAATGGAATGCATATCAAATAAATGCAGATCAAACACAAAATGCAGATCAAGCAGAACAAATGCAGATCATGCAGAACAAATGCAGATCAAACCGGTTAAAATAATTTATCGAGTTAACATATTTGAAAAAATGTTAAACAATAATTTTTAAGTTAAATATCTAAAACAAAAAAAAAGTACAAATTCTTATCAATAGTTTTTATTATTTTAATAAATACATATATGTGTTATAGTACATATTATAAATTGTTAAAAAAATATTATTGTGTACCTTAAATATTTTAACTGATGTTATTGGATGTATATATATGCGATAACCTGAAAAATCAGTTAAATACAATATTGAAAATACATGAATGTATTATAATATATATATTTAAGAATGAATACGATTAATGTATATATAGTAAAATTAATCATTTTCATTTTATATAAAAATATACTCTATAATTAGAAAACCTAAAAAAAAAAAATTTATAACTTAATCTCTTTAAATTAATAAAATTTTACAGTCCCAACATTATTAATTTAAAAAATGTTCACGTATGTGTTTATGAAAATGTATAAAATTTAATATATATATATATATATATCTATATGTATAGGATATATCATTTTATATAGTTGTATAAAAACATCTTAAAATTCTTTATAAGACAAAAAATACTTACTTTTAAAGAAGATTTTTTTGCTGTGAAAAATTAAATAAACTAGTATTTAAAACTTATTTATAGGTAAAGAAAAAGACAAAAAACAGTTATTCAAAAAATGATAATTAAAAGGCAGCATGCATTGATTGGGCCTCTGCATTTGATCCACCCGTTTTTTCCTTGTTCATGCAGGACAATATTTTATCACATTGGTTTGTTCTGCATGCAGTTTTATTTATTTTTTATTATTATTATTTCTCCTGCATTTTTATGGTGATTGGAAGCTAATAAGGTTCCGAATGGTAAAAGCAGTTCAAGCAAGACAGATCAAGGTTCCGGTTTATGGCTCCCGAAGGTTCGGGCTTCTGTCTCCGGAAAGCGGCGGTTCTTTTAACGCTGTCTTCGCCGGCTTTTGGCTCCGGGAAGAGATGATTCCGCTACATCCTCTTTGCCGGCTTTTCATTGGGATTTTTTCCGGTTTAGTTTGATCGCCGTTTCTGCTCTCTCCTTGCTCCATCGACTCTCGTTCTAATCCCCTGAATCCTTCCTCTTTTTGTGATTAGGAAGATTGGAGTTCTCTTAGATCGATCGAAGACGGTGGCTTTCATGAAGCAGTGATCGGTTGCGTTTTGGCTATTCGTGAAGACTGCTCTGTTGGTCGTTCACCGATCTTTCTCTGTTTCGGTGGAGCTCCGACATGACTCCCTCCGGAGGAAGTGAAGGCTCTTTGGGTTGATGCGTGTTTCAGATTTGTGTGTCGAACGTACACGTGGTGGCTAGAATCGGCTTACTTTCCCTACAGTTTTTCTCTAGTGGGCTGAAGGTCCATAGAATTTTGTAACGTGGTTTGTTTGATTGGGTTTTAGTGTATGTGTGGTTTTGGGCTCGGTCCTTGTTAGATTTTGACCTTTTAATAAAAATATCTTGTGAAAAAAAAAAAATTCAGAGTGTGTGATTGTATGGTTATTTTAGCTTAAAGTTTGACCTATCTAATCAAATTACTATATGACTTAAATAAGTGACACCACCATGCCGACATTTAATCAGTAGGATAAGATTTGATCAAAATAGGTGCATTACGTGTACAAATATCCATAAAGTTTGTTAGAGAGTATAAAGTTTGACCCAAAAAAAAAAAATAGTATGGCAGTATAAGAAAATAAGAGAGCTAGTGAGATTAAAAAAATTAAAATAATAATATGTTTATTGTGAAACTAGATACCGTTATTCTATTTAAATCTTGAGTATCGTCTCTATTTCGTCGTTGTTTCTTTCTCTCCCAACTTAGCTGTGTATGTATATATATATTTTTTTGAAAAAGCTGTGTATGTATATTTTCTCTTCCCAATATCATTGTTGTATGGTAAAGATAAAGTTTAGTGAGTCATCTTTCTTCTTCTCTCAAGACAGGTAAACACGATCTCTCTCCTCTCCTTCTATTTCTCCTCTCTTCTCTGTCTTTTCTCTCTTTTTTTTTTAATAAACTTTCCATCTTTCTTTTTATTATTTCATTTCTGTTTGGTTGCTGAGAAATCGGAGGAAAATTTTCTGAATTTTTCTTTCTCGGTGACCAGATTCCGGTTCGTGTTTTGTTCTTCTTTTCTAAACTCTGTAGATTTATTACCGTCTTTAACCATTTGTCTTTTTATTTGTTTTCAGATATTTTTGACGAGCTTTATTGATTTAAGTTCTTGAATTACAATCAAGATCCATGGCGGAAGAGCATCGATGTCAAACGCCGGAAGGCCACCGTCTCTGTGCTAACAACTGCGGCTTCCTCGGCAGCTCCGCAACCATGAATCTCTGCTCCAACTGCTACGGCGATCTCTGTCTTAAACAACAGCAACAAGGCTCATCCTCTCTCTCCGCCGTATCTCCTCCGTCGCCGGTGATCACTTCCATCTCTACTCCGATGATCCAGCCTCTCGTTCAAAACCCATCTGCTGAATTGGAGGTACCGGCGAAGAACGTGCCGGTGACGGTAACGGCGACGGAGCAGCCGCAGAAACGGCCGAACCGGTGTACCACGTGCAGGAAACGGGTCGGGTTGACCGGATTCAAGTGCCGGTGCGGGACGACTTTCTGTGGGGCCCACAGGTATCCGGAGGTCCATGGATGCACCTTCGATTTCAAATCGGCCGGTCGCGAAGAGATCGCGAAGGCGAACCCGTTGGTCAAAACGGCGAAGCTTCAGAAGATTTGATGAGAGCCGTTCGATGTGTTGACTTTTTGATATTCATATAAAACGCGTCCGTCCACACAGATGGTGTTATAAGATTGATCTCGGCCGTTCATCACGGTTCATTTTATGTAAACGATATGTATTTACAAAGTGACACGTTTCATGGGGTGTTGGATAGAGACGCGTTCCTCATCTTCCAAATCAATTTTCTTTTCCCTCCGAAAGAAATAAGATATTCTCGCGTTGGCTTTTTCTTAATGATTAAAGCTAATAATCTTTTTTCTTGTGTGTGCGCTAATAATCTTTAAAAAGCTAGCGTTTCAAAAAAAAAAAAAAAAAAAAAAAGCCAAGGATTATAGGTTGAAAAATTCGATCATATAACAAAACAAATTCATAATCTATACAAAACAAATTCATAATCTATATAATTATAATGATTTTGTTATTGTAAATTCTTTTTCTTGTTTGTTTTTTTTTTATGAAAACAAAAATTATTTTATTATTCAAACGTGAGGTAATCTAGGTAACCATACCGGAATTGAACAATCAATAAAACATAGATTTATGTAGAAAGATCTCGAAGTCCTAGCTAAAGAATCTGAAATATGATTTTGCGCTCGTAAAATATGAATGATCTCGTGGAATATAAATGATCTTAAAGTCCGGAAAACATATTTGCAGAGTCTCTATCTTCTTCAATTCTGCTGCAAAGCTTGGCCAAGCATGAAGCTCCTTAATCATGGCGATCAAATCTTTGCGATCCGTCCCAAAGCTCTGACATGTTGAATGCTGGAGCATAGTCTTCATCGCCCATCGTAGTGCTTCCATTTCTGAATGCAAGGCAAACTCTTGCCATGGGTAATTTCATATCCCCAGAAGTTGAATCTTCTCCAAGCTGTCTATCCGAACCCATCCATACCCACTGAACTATGATGTAGATGTCTAAGACCCATCTATTATGCATATATTACCCAAGCTTAATACTTGGGGTTCTTCAATACTGTGATCTTGTGGAATAGGTGTCACCGTCTCGTTTGTGTTGAACCAGACTTGACACTCACTTTCTGCATAACGAACTAGCTCCAATGGATTCTTGTCTATCCCCTTATAAAGCTTGTCATTTCGAGCTTTCCAAATATACAAGATTATCTAGGGATAATGATCCATGTCTATTTTTGGCTCGCCAATGTTGTTCTTTCTCCAGAATATATAATCCATATTAGCATAAACACTCAGCACCGAAAAGATATGTGGACTTGTTGGTGTTGCTGATAGCGGCCAAGCTTGTAGAGTTGGCGGACATTCGAAGATGGCATGAGTAACAGACTTTTCTGGTTCTCCACATGCAGGCAATAGTTATCGCATCTCATATTACGCCGTATCAAATTTCTCATTACTGTCACATGACCTGTTATCAATTGCCATATAAGATGACATATTTTCTGAGGCGCTTTTATCGTCCAAGCAAAAACTTGAAGCTTAATTATACTGGGTTCCAGTACCTCGTTCTCTTCTCCAGCCTTCAATAAGTTCTGGACTACCCAATATCCAGATTTAACCGTGTACTGGCCATTTTTAGTGTAGCTCCAACAAAACGTGTCATGATGATGAGGTGAGCTTATGGCCAAACTTCTTATGAAACGTATATTAGGAGGTGAAACATAATCCTCTAGTAATCGAACATCCCATTCCTTCGATTCATGATCAATAAGGTCGCTGACTCTCAAGTTCGGGTGCAAAACTGGGGCTGAAGGGCAAGCCGGTCTAGCTTGTGTTGTAAGGATCCAAGGATCTTCCCACACTTTGATCTCATATCCAAAATGTATCTTCTGTCAGATTTCCAATAGTTGTAGCTTTCGAACCACTGAAATACTGGTCCACACATAGGATGTAATTTTATACTATTAACAGTGCGTAACTTTTTTTTCTTTTTGATAGTATAACATTGCTTTAAATCAATTATATTATATTATATGTTTAATAGATAGTACTTGACTGTCAAAAAAAGGTTGATACTAAGAGGACGTTTAGAACTTTCCGAGTTTGAATATGTTATAACATTATATTTATTATATTTTGTCATATTATTATATATTTTTACTTTCAAAAATTGAATATAAATTTTGTTTGTTAAATATTTGTCTAAGAAAAGATTTTATATAATTATTTAATTTAATTATTTTCTTGTTTCTGAAAAATAAATATGACTATTTTCATATATTTTATAATATTTGTATTGATAATTATAGTAACTTTAGTTATATATAACATATGTTTTGTTAGAGAAATTATTGTCCTGTAAGTTGTTTTGGCACATATTCATGTGTGATCATGTGATTTTAGTTGATTCGTGACCTAGGATTCACATTACAATGATTTACAAGATCCATCTTATGGCGCATGGCCTCAGTGGCCGTGAAATCATCTTATCTAGATGGCATGTAGACGAACAAGATGATAGATTTGTTGATATGCTTTCATGAGCAACGTTGTCTTTCTGCCTATGAGCAAGTGGTTGTGGCTGAGCAAGTATATAACTCGTGGAATGCTACAGTGGACAGAGAATTTTATCTGATTGGTGGTGGCCACATAAGTTTGTCAGAGTTATCAGGGGAATCTTGTCTTCCTATCTTGTGAGAAGCAATAATCTTGGGTTTCCTTCCTCTCTCCACATAATCTTCTTCTTCTTTCTCATATGTTGCAATTTTCTTCTTGCGATCTCGCTTTCTTCGGATTCTTGGATCAAATTCATATTAGATTCCCCTTTCATTTAGTGTATCAAGGTAATCTCTTTGGTCTCTGGTCATAGAATTCTAGGGTTTAGTAACATTCCATTTTTGATTCCTCTTTAGATCTTTTGCTTTTGTTTCCGGTAAAAATGGAAGGTACCCCTAACCGTAGTACATATCTTTCTCCTTCTATACGTAGTTAGGTTAGATCGAAGAGAAAATTAGTCCTAATGTTTCGGGATCCATCATTTCATCGGGGTCTTCTATTGATCTAATGGGGAAGGTCAAAAATCTGGAACCAATGGCTGTGTCCATGAAACCAAACAAGATAGGACCTCCTTCGGTGTCGGGATGATGATATGGAGAGAGAGAGGTATTCTCTTGCCGAAGAAGTTGTCCTTCGGGCCCCTAATCTCGATAGTCGAGGTTCTGATTTTGGAGTAGATGAAGTCATTGCTTATGACGCTTCTTTGAGTTGGGTTTTAGAGATAAGGTCATGCATTGATAGTTAAGATATCTGAGTATTTTGAGATATCATCTTGTCAGCTTGATCATCTAATTTAGAGGACTCTTATAGCTTTTTTTTTTTTTTTTGATCAAAGAGGACTCTTATAGCTATTCAGAACCTTGGTATATTTAAGGACCTTGGTTGGGAGATCAATGAAGTTCTCTTCTCATATTATTTATCTCCTCTCAGTGGTGGCGAAGACATGTTCTATCTCCATCCTAGAATGGTGACACCATTGTTAGGCCTGGGCATTTTACCCGGACCCGAAGACCCGACCCGAAACCGAACCGAAAAAACCCGGTTCGGGTAGAAACCGATCCGATCAAATTACCCTATCGGGTCTTGTTGTAGAGGACCCGCGGGTCTTGGACCCGACCCGACCCGAACCCGAAACCCGATGGGTACCCGAATTAATAATATAAATTAAATAAAATGCATCAAAGGGGAATCGAAGACGGGTTATTTGTCTAGAGAATATGGGGGTCAACCACTAGGAGACAACGAATTGTTGTTGTATTTCACATAGTTTAGTATATATACACATTTTAATATAATAAAACACACAAATTTTGAATAAATTTTTGAATATTTTCGGATATATAAATATTTTCAGATATTTTTATGTATTTTTAGGTCTTTTTTAGATCGAACCCGAACCGAACCCGACCCGAAACCGAACCGAATCCGAACCGATAAATTCTAATTACCCGAATGGGTCTAACTATCTAAGACCCGACCCGACCCGGACCCGGCACGACCCGAACCGACCCGGAACCGAAAATTTGAAATTACCCTATCGGGTCCTAAACTCTTAGACCCGAAAGACCCGGACCCGAAAGGACCCGACCCGAATCCGACCCGACGACCCGAATGCCCAGGCCTAACCATTGTGAACGAATTTCCCCAAATATATAGGAGTGGGGCTGCCTTTGGTAAGAAGAGAGTTGAGAGATTTGCCTTCATGGCTCGTTATTTCTGCAATACATTCGATCAGAATAAGGGAGCACGGGGCCCAAAACAGAGCGGCTGCTCTAGAACATTTTAAAGGAATGAAAAGTGCATAATCAAAAAGTGGTGAAATCAGAACCACGATGAGCACAAATATAATGAGTATTGCTTCCTTCTTCATCACATCTTAAAACAAAAACATAATACATTTGATTAGAATAAGAGAAAATACCTACAAAATAAGATAAAATTATTAAAAAACATAGAAAAACAATAAAAACCATATTTTTGTAAACTTCCAATAAATTCTGCTTAAACTTTGTGGTTTAGTAAACTTCATATGAAGTCTACTAGCTTTAGTTTATAAGCAGACTTCAGAAGTTTACACTGTATGAAAATTTTCAGATCTGAAAAATCTATACATTTTGAAATGTGAAAATAATTTTAAATCTGAAAATACTTTACAAAATAGAATTTTATAAGATAAAATAGTAGCAAATTAATGCACAGAGCTTGATCTATAAATTTATTGAATATAAACATATAAATACACATTTAAAATCAATTAATCTAAAAATTACATTTTTAGAGGCGAAGATGAAATCCATGAGTGATAATACCAACAAAAAACAAGATATTATTGCGCGAAAGAAATAACATAAAAATACACATTTAAAATCTATAGATCTTAAACTTGCATTTTTAAGGGAGAAGATGAAAACCATGAATCATAATACCTAAAATAACAAGATAATATTGTGAGAAAGACTTCAGAGAATTTTATAAAGAAAGAAGAGAAATGAGAGAGTTTTAGAGAGAAGGGAGAAAATTTTAAAATCTTGTGCAGCCATTTTCGAAAGAGATTGTATAAATTTTAGTTATATAGGATGACAAAAATGTAACTAAGTTAAAAAATTACGACACTGTGAAGTCTACCAAAATTAAAACTTTGGAGTAGATTTTATTGTAGCATAGTAGACCTTTTTGGAAGTCTACTATAGTAATTTCATTATTATTGTTTATTCTTTATTTTTTTCATCATTTTAATATATGATTTACTAAATTTATTTATTTATTTTTAATATTTATAGTATATGATTTAACATTTTTATTCTTAAGAAACTCAACTTAGTTTAAATATAATATTTTTTTGTAAACAAAATTGAAAAATGTAAACTGAAAAGGACGTCACCAGCTAAATTTACTTTATTGTAGGTCTACGGAACCGTAAACCACAAAACTCAAACCCTAAATGTTTTGCTTTATAATAAAAAGTTTTAATTACTGTATCAAATATCAAGCTATACAAAATATAAAATACTAAACATTAATATACAAATTTAATTCAATAAAACAAAAAAAGATTCTAAATTTAAATCTAACACTAAGAAATCTACCAGTAGAATACATAACATGTTATAACCTTTTGTTTCTAAACCATATTGTTTAACACATGTTTATAACAATTATTTTTATAAATTTTTAAAATTAAATTATTAGATCAAATTACAATGTAAGTTACATAATGAGTCTACACAGTAGGCTTCTTAGGAGGTCTACATATAATGTAGATTTCTTTTTATTACTTATAGGCTTATTAAGGACATAATTGCAAAATATATTTCTGTTTTTTATATGGTCATAAGGGTTACATAGTACTTTTACCACCCCTTTAGGTTGGTTTTGCATTTGACTGAAAGTGAGATACACGTTTAGGATTGACATGAATATTTATGTTGGTAGAAAGAATACTAAAAAAAGTGCAAACTAAAAATCACTTTCTTCTCTCAGACAAAAGGCTCAAGGTGTACTGTTCCGAGTTGACTTTCCTTGCTTTTTCAAATACCCCACCGCAACTACCGTCTCCCCCAGCCGTGGTCTATTAACTCACCACCGCACCAACTTTCCGGCGACATAGTTTTCGTGTACGATCAAGCTCCCTGAAGCTGGAGTTTCTCCTCTACGGTCTCATAATGGTTATTCAGTGAATCATTTATTGCAGATCTGTTGGGAGAATGCTCTAGGAGCAGGCAGAGAGATAATAGCTTATCTGTTCAAAGCTTTATTGACGTCTCTGTCTCAAGCTTCCTTTAGTCTTTCTACTGTCTAAGTACAGTCCCAGTTACCTTGTCACTAAGGTTTTTACTCCGTGTTGGAAATTTACTGCTTACTGCAGTTAGGTATTCAAGAATTACAGTTGAGAAGTTAATACTCAGTTATCTATGGCTTACCGAAACTCAAAAATGGACAAAGGCAAGTGGGTAGCTGACTCAGTGAGACAGGCTAAACGACCCCCAGTAAAAATCCCTGCTGTCGACACTTCTGCAAGAATAGAAGAGCACAAACTCACCCTCATAGGGAGAGTCACAAACCCCTCAGTCCAAAAAACCATAGCCCTAGTAGACTTCTTCCTCCAACATTGGCGTGTGGCGGGATCTATCACCGGAAGGGCCTTGGGACCACACCTGTTTCAGTTTAAGTTCGAAACTGAACAGGACCTTCAAGCTATCCTCTCAGGCACGCCATATCACTTCAAGAGATGGATTTTGATCCTCCAGAGATGGGAGCCTATAGTCTCTGACTTCTTTCCGGCACTAATACCCTTCTGGATAACGATACATGGAAATTCTTTACACTACTGGTCTGATGCTGCTATAGAAGCAATTGGAGATGAACTGGGACCAGTGGAGGATTTCGATGTAGACAGAGGAAGAATCAGAGTACTTGTTAATGGTTTGAAGCCCCTGGAAATGTTCCTAGACATAAGTCTAGCGGGGGAAATTAAGCAAGTGGAGCTGGAATACTAAAATCTAGAAAAACATTGCTTCATTTGCCACTCACTGTCTCATGAAAGAGATGATTGTCCTTCACAGCGGGCCCAAGCAAACTCCAGAGACTCCTCAACAAGAATGGGTATATCTCAATCTCGTACTTTGGACAGGCTCGATGCTGATAGAAGAAGAACAGCTGCAAGAAATTTGATAAGAGAAGAGCCTGATACTTCTATGAGCCAAAGAATTTATAACTCAAATCAATGACACCAATCTTCCCGGGAGCTTGACTGGAAGAAGGAGAAAGAGTTTCGCTACAATTATGGAGTCAGAAGAGACCCTACGTACAAGGAGCACTCAACCCGGGTAGAAAACAATGTGGCTGGTAGTCGCCTCCCAGCATGAGCGAGATTATCTTTCCATAACGACAGCTCTGTTTCATCTCAAAAGGAATCTTTCCAGAACAAAGACTCAGACACCGCGAACTGAATAGAGGCCTGTACGTGCTGGTTCACATATAGAATCCTCATCAAAAGCTGGCCGCTCCCAAGTTTCTCATACTCCATCGCCTAGACCTCAAAGAGAAGGGGGCTCTTGTCTGATATTGGGCACCACCAGCGGAAGACAACGATCGGGAGATAGTAATCCCCTGTCGCAGGAGAGAAGATCGGCACTAGACAGACTCTCCCTCCCAAAATAGAGGATTCCTCTCCTATAAGATGGTGTGGCAAATGCTGACTCGGGTAGACTCCAGGAGGTCGATATGCACTATTTGGAAGAGAACTTGCCCATTTTTCAGTCAGGAGCCAGCAATATCCCATCTTCGTCAAAGAACCCAGTACAAGAAAATCTGTCGGAGTACAATGAAGATCGACTCCATGTCTCGCTGAGACTCGGGCCTCTAGCGATCTCTGACGAGATTGAAGATAATGTAGCTGTCCCGACAAGTGACAAAAGGCACAAATCTACTATCTCTCTCGGCTTACAAGACAGGAAAGGAAAGGCTTTACCTCCCCCCCCCCCCCCCCCCCCCCCCCCCCCCTCCATCAAGGAAACGTACTGTAAGGAGCCTAGGCCTTGGGGTGAGCCTAAAGAGGCGCAGAGTCACTAAAACCCATAACTCACCAAGAGGAAGACAAACCCTAGGACCATGTCAGAGTAGTAAGACATCGGGAGCTGAAAGGAGAACCCAGAGGGCAGCCCAACCTCGAGCAACCATAATTCCGTCGACGAAGAAGAAAGGAACGAATTTTCGGTCCGCTCCACAGCCTCTTCCTTAGTCTCTATGAGTTGGAACTGTCAGTCGGGAGCAAACCGACAGTTCGTCGTCTAAGAGAGTTTCGCTCTAAAAACTCTCTGGATATCATGTGATGATTAAGAAATATGAAAAAATATGATATACTTGGTTTATTATGATATATAGATAAACACATACGTGGATTTCACTAGAAACAGACGACTTACTAATTCTATATTTTTGCATTACATTTGATCTATACAAAAATTAAATTGATTTCTTTCGTCGAGCACAATAGCATTATTTGTCCGGCAAAAAAAAACGGAATTTTTATGGGCGTTATCAAAAAAAAAAAGAAGCCTTATTTGCTGTGCGATTTGTTTCCAGGTAACGAAGAAACAAAGTTGAATTTTTTTCAAGGTCCAGAATTATAGGAATCTTTAAGGAGCTATTAAGAGAAAGAAATTGAACTTTCAAATACTTTAGAGAAACCGAGGCATCTATATTTATTTTACATGTTGTAGACACACATCTTGTCGGTAGACCCGAGTTGTTATAAGCCTATCTTATCTTGATTGGGCTTGACTAATCCGTTACAATATCCCACAGTTTTTATAAGGAAACAAGAGTGATCTATAACTTAAGTATTTTCTTTTGTAACGGGAGAATATTGAACTTCAAAAGTTATATTTGAATTAAACAATGTGGTAGTCACTTCATTTTTAGCACTAAATGCATTATTCTCGGACCGGATGCACATGTAAAAAATTTATTTTTGAACAAATGATAACTTGGAAGAAAACTTCAAAACAGTTTAATCAATATGTATATGTTGCAATGCATTGGATCGTCAGTTGAGCTAAGTTGCTCCCAAATCTAATTCTAATAACCAAGTAAATATTATTTTGGTTAATGATAGCCATTAATATGTGGTCAAGGCCACCGACGGCTGGACTAACGTATCGGCTTAATGAATTTTTTTTTGCTCTGACTTGACATGAAGCTTTTCGCATAAGCCACAAAAATGGTTACTCGTCTGCCTTCTTAATGCAACTAATCGGTAACGTGGAGAAGAGAATGTTGCACAAGATACAAATGGAACATATGCATTTGAAAGAAGAAAACAAAACGGCAATGAATGAATTGTTATGTCATTATGTGCACTTGAAAGGATGTGGCGGTAGGGCTTTTTATCACCGTGCTTAAATGTAATTTGCAAGTCCAATTTGCATCAATACTATAACATATATATAGCTTATTTAACCTAACATATAAATAGTTTTAAAAAAAATATTTTGCCGGTATGTATATAGCTTTCCATCATTAAATTTGTATTGTAATTACTTGGTAGTCTTCATTGTGCTGCCTACACAGAGTCAAGGACCACACAACTTGCAATATTTATCTATTTTTCTTACTCGATTAAAACATGTTTTCCTTCGTCTCCATAGAAGGTAAAGGTATCGTTTTTTTTTCTTCACAGATGTCGTATTGTTCTTCAACTCTGTAATAAGCGATGAGTAACAATCTGATGTGGTCGAACAATATTCGTGAATCGCATCTTCATTGTATATGAATATATGATATTGACATATATACTCATAATGACATTTAGTAGTGGGGTTAACCACTTTTACATTATATCATTAGTTTTCCCGTGACCAAAAAGAAAAAGATTATATATGGCAGTGGTATGTGATATTGAAAAGTGGAAGCAAATTAAAGAAAAAGAATATGATTTTGGATTAAACAAGCAGGGGGATTAATACTACTTATATAATTTGACAAAATAAAAATGGAAAATGAAAATATTCATCTGGTAGGGCAGAAGATTTTAAAGTCATCCGCTCAAAAAAATAAAAAAAAGTCATCCGCTCAAAAAACAGAGAGATTGGCCCCACAATTTTTTTCTCATTTCATTGCATTCATTAATCTATAAGTACAATAGGATAAGTGTCAGGCTTTACATATAACCTTTATGCCATCATTCATTCCAATCCCAATAGCTCAGCAAATCTCCTTTACCAGTTTCTAAATATAAACTAATAAGTGGGAAAATGGTTATGAATTTTAGGGATAAAGCTTGGATTTTTCTGGCGATTATGTGTTTTTCATTGTTGATTTGCTCAACTAAAGCATTGGTCTCTTATGATCATAAAGCTTTAATCATCAATGGACAGAAAAGGATCCTTCTCTCTGGTTCCATCCACTACCCAAGAAGCACCCCTGAGGTAATCTTTTTTATTCAGTTAAATAATCTCTTTATAATCAAATGCAAAATTTCTTGGATTTTGATTAAATTAATTTACTGAATAATTGCTTTGATTTTTCGACACATGGGGTCTTATTTTTCTGGGTTTCCCCCTTATGGCCAGGTTATTTCATTACAAAACTATTTTTTTTTTATATAGAATTGTGGCTACTTTGTTATATGCAGATGTGGCCTGATCTGATAAACAAGGCCAAAGAAGGTGGTTTAGATGTTATACAAACTTATGTTTTCTGGAACGGACATGAACCTTCTCCTGGACAAGTAATTTAAAGACTTCTACCATTTTCTTACTTGACTCATAGTCATATAAAATCTCAATGCTGTATACTTCTGTTTGCTTGGAGTATTATTTTGGGGATCGGTATGATCTGGTTAGGTTCATCAAGCTGGTGCAACAAGCCGGTCTATATGTTAGCCTGAGAATTGGTCCATATGTTTGTGCCGAGTGGAATTTTGGGTAAATATATTAAAAATACTTTTCTAAGAATAAAAGAATATTTTCATTTGAATATATAAATTTATCTGTATATGTTTTCTGATTTTCAGGGGAATTCCTGTTTGGCTCAAATATGTCCCTGGTATGGTTTTCAGGACTGATAATGGACCTTTCAAGGTACACAATTATTGTAGAACAAATCAGTCTCCAGATTAAATTCCATTATGAAGGTTTAAAAAAAAATCATTTTGATGTGAAATTGAAAGACTGCAATGCAAAAATTCACAAAGAAGATTGTGGATATAATGAAAGAAGAAAAGTTGTTTGAAACTCAAGGAGGACCCATCATTCTCTCGCAGGTTTTTATCTTCTTTGTTGTTTAAATTGATACGATTTTATATTATACATGATTCACATCTAATACATTCTAAATATATATAGTAATGATATTTTTTAAAAATGGGTAGATAGAGAATGAGTATGGACCAATGGAATGGGAGATAGGATCAGCAGGAAAGGCATACACAAAATGGACAGCTGCAATGGCGTTGGGTTTGTCCACAGGTGTCCCATGGGTTATGTGCAAGCAAGATGATGCTCCTTACCCTATTGTATCTCTTCCTTTCTTTTTCTTGTTTAACCTTCCCCTTAGTTAATATATATAAGTAAGATATGTTCGGTTCTGGTTTCGTTTAGTTTGGTTCAAGTTCTTGGTTTAGATAGTATCGTGATCGATTTAATGCTAACTTTTAGTATGGTTGAGTTTGGTAGACTTTCTATTTTAGCTTGAATTCTGCTTTTATCAATCTAGTTGATTTGAAATTTGTATGAAAATTAAAATATCTGATGTGATTTTGTAGATTAATCAGTTCAATTTTATTTCTTAAGAAAAATGCACAATTGAATATGGATTAAATTTATGTCATTTATCAGGATTGACTCCTTTTCTTTTGTCGGCACTTAGATATTTTTTAGACAAATGAAGATATTTCTTTTTTTTTGGGCAACTACAAATGAAGATATTTCTTAGTGTGTATTTTTTGGTGAAAACACTATCGAGTTTTTTTTTTTTGTTATGTTTTATAATCTTAAATTTTCTTCCTTGGTGGTTTGCCTTTTGAATATATTTGTTTGGCTTTCAGTTTTCCTTTTATGTAATTCACTTTTTCTTGTTTAATATTGTTTGTTTATTGATAGTTACAATAAAATATCGTTTTCTCCTTTTTGCTGTTTTCCTATATGATGTGTTTTTCTATTGAATTTATTTAGGACCACTGACCAAAAACAAAAATAATCCACGAGGACAATTTTTCTTCAACTTTAGATTTTAAATTTCAACAAATTTTATTCAACTTTGGAGTAAAATTTATACTGAATGTTAATAGCTTTTACCTTGCGCTCTATAATAGATAAACACATGCAACGGGTTTTATTGTGAGGGTTTCAAACCAAACTCGGTCGATCAGCCCAAGATGTGGACAGAGAACTGGACTGGTTGGTAAGTCACGAAGCTATTCAACATATACAGAATCACTATCCTCTTGTTAGTCTTAATATATTCTCTTATGAAATCAACAAGCTATAAATTATAATTTACAGCATGTGAGATCATTTTCAGGTTCACGGAATTTGGAGGTGCGATACCAAACAGACCAGTCGAAGACCTTGCGTTCTCCGTGGCTCGCTTTATACAGAACGGTGGTTCATTTATGAATTACTATATGGTAACTTTAAAAATTAGTTCTAAGAAAAATTAAAACATCAATAATTTTATCAAATCGCAAACTTTATTAAAAAAAGAATATATTTTATTTAACTTATGATTGAAGAGTTAATTTAGAATTGTTACAGTACCATGGAGGGACGAACTTTGATAGAACATCGGGTGAGTTTATCACCACAAGCTATGACTATGATGCTCCTCTTGATGAATATGGTAACTAATACTGATATCACATGAAAATGTTACATTTTACATATTTTCTGACGAGTTTTTGTGTGTGTTTGTGTGAAAAGGATTACTGAGAGAACCCAAGTATAGTCATTTGAAAGAGTTGCATAAAATCATCAAACTATGTGAACCTGCGTTGGTCTCTGTTGATCCCACCATTAATTCGCTCGGCAATAAGCAAGAAGTAAGTATGCAATGTAACTTTGAAGAGAGGATGTATCAAATGTTCATACAATTTTGGTTTTTTTTTTTGTTATAATTTCAGGCTCATGTGTTCAAGTCCAAGACTTCTTGTGCTGCGTTTCTCTCAAACTACGACACAACTTATCCAGCAAAAGTTATGTTTAGGGGGTTCCCATATGATTTGCCCCCTTGGTCTATCAGTATCTTACCTGACTGCAAAACCGAGTATCACAACACTGCAAAGGTTTATAAACAGATAAGCTTTTATCGAAAACATTAATTACTTTTTTTACCAGTCTTTTGACTTGTGTAACTCTTGCACTCCGCAAAACCGACACTGAAAATTTGGAGAATATAGACAATTTAGCAAAAAAAATTTATACTATTTCTTTTCATAAATTTGGAGGCATATTTTATGTAAAATATTTTTAGAACTTTGAAGTTATAGGCAAATATTTCATTTTTCTATATCCAGGACGGACCATGAAGTTATAGGCAATAATATATCAGGGGTTTTAATATAACAAAAAACTTTTAACACTAAATACTTCCAGATGACTTCATCAAATAGCCTAAGAACGTCCTAACTTTGCTGGTCTCATAGGAATTGTATCCTTGTTATTGAGATTGACATATATATATCTTTGGCATGTGTAAACGTGTTATAGATTCGTTCACCGAGCATACTTATGAAGATGGTTCCTACTAGCACGCGATTATCATGGGAATCATACAACGAAGCAATCCCTTCTTCAGGTGACTATGGTACGTTTGCTCGAGATGGTTTGTTGGAACAAATAAGCATGACCAGAGACAAAACAGACTATTTCTGGTATCTTACAGAGTAAGTTATGTTTGACCTAGTTGTGACACATTAAGCCTCAGTATCTTGCTGATTAATTAGTTCCTGATCACTGTTAACTGGTTTTTTTTTATTCATTCTCAGCATTACAATTAGTTCTAATGAGGGGTTCTTGAAAACTGGCGAAGATCCACTTCTTACCATTTGTTCAGCTGGTCATGCTCTTCATGTATTCGTTAATGGTCAGCTCGCAGGTAAAACAAGATAATTTTAAGGGCCAAACTCCGTCTTCTCCTGTCCTTAAAGCATTCATTTTTTAGGAACTAGTTATGGAGCATTGAGCAGCCCCAAGCTCACATTTAGTCAAAGGATCAAATTGCGCGAAGGCGTCAACAAACTTGCTATCCTAAATACGGCAGTGGGTCTTCCGGTTAGTTCATCATTCTTCACTTGATTAATTACTGCCTTTTTCATTCAGGAGATGATGATAAGTTCTGAGATTTGTGTTTTTTATAATACAGAACGCAGGTGTGCACTATGAGACTTGGAATACTGGAGTTCTAGGTCCAGCCACACTGAATGGAGTTAACTCTGGAGCATGGGACATGTCTAAGTGGAAATGGTCCTATAAGGTCCTATAATGAACAATAGTTTGATAAGTTAACTGCCACTGAATCTTTATACCAACCATAACACAGTACTAAACTATGCGTGTGTGTGATCTGAGTAGATCGGTACCAAAGGTGAAGCTATGAGCCTTCATACCACAACCGGGAGTTCCTCTGTGGAATGGACAGAAGGATCATTCGTGGCCGTGAAGCAACCATTGACCTGGTACAAGGTAAGATATACTTCTTAATTTTCTTAATAGATGTTTTAGGTTTAATTTATTGTTGATAAAAGGAACGGTTTCCCAGATTGACATACCAAATGCTATTTCCAAATATACACGTGATATTGGTTAGCTATCCTTCCAAACATCCGAAAGGATTGTATTTTTTTGCCAGCTTATGTGTGTATAATTGCATTTTACCTTTTTTTGTATAATCATTAGATGACAAAAAGCAGTTGGTTAGCTATTATAATGTATTAATCAAAATTAACAAAAGATAGCAATTCAAGACTAGATATGAACCAATTGGTCAAGGTCAGAAAAAAAAAAATCTCAAGCTTAGAATTGTCTTAACCGTTTTGTTTGACCATGGCAGACGTCTTAGTTTTGCCAAAACGAAAAAGGCTTTGAAACACTTCATATGATGTTTTGAATGTTTTATTAATGTGCGTTTGGAACACTTCAAAACATATAACTTTGCGAAACAGAGAGAACATCAGGATAAAAACATGTCTACCAATAAATTTGGATCAATATGATAAAAATAAACTTATGGATCGGCTGGGATTGTGTTGACTATCTTACCTTAGTTAAAAATGAGACAAACTAGTACCTTCTAAGACCATCTACATTGAAATTTCTTCCCCTAGTGAGAGAGGTAAGAACGTCTCTTGTTTAAGAGACTTCAACTTGGTTTTAAGAAACCCATGTAACACTTGTTATCTATTTACAAATCAAACATTAAATTTTTTTACTTTGATTGTTTAAGGGGGACATTTAGTGGAGCCTCTCTCCATTGAAGATGGCCCGTCTCATAGACACTCTTAAACCATTTTGTGGTGGACTATATATATGTGTGTGTGTTTGTGTGTTTTACTGAGCTTAGTTACGACCATAATTTCAGACATGTTCATATCAGACTTTTGCACTCTTTATTTGCAGTCTTCTTTTAATGCGCCGGTAGGCAATGAACCAATTGCATTGGACATGAACACAATGGGAAAAGGACAAGTTTGGGTAAATGGACGCAACATAGGACGTCATTGGCCTGCCTACACGGCTCATGGTAACTGCGGACGCTGCAACTATGCTGGGATTTACAGCGAGAAGAAATGTCTCAGTAATTGTGGCCAATCTTCTCAAAGATGGTGAGAAGAAAATGAAAACTGTCTTTCGTCTTCCTTGTCTTTCCTCTATATATTGTTTACATGATTGATATATTAATGGGTTCTCCTTTTTTCAGGTACCATGTGCCTCGTTCATGGCTTAAGCCATCTGGGAACCTTCTAGTTGTGTTTGAGGAATGGGGTGGTGATCCAAGTGGGATTTCTGTTGTTAAAAGAACAGACAAATGAAGCTCTTAATCCGGTTTTTATGGAGAAAAAAATCTACTAGAGGGTGCATATCCCCTGAAGTTATAATTAAGGTTCTGTGCAGTGCTTACAATATGTACAGATACAGTGGCAGTCATTGGTTTATATTGTAAGAATGGTGTATCCTCGCCTAAATAATATATTTGCAAGTGTATAATAAAGCTTATTCATAGAATAAGTGTATAATAAAGCGTATTCATAGAATAAACCAAACACAGGAATCAATGCTAATTACCCTGGTTATGAACACCATATGAATATATTTTATATCATCTTCCCAATCTTCTGAATAAAATAGTTTTTGCCAAAACAAAAGTGTAGCAGGCTTCCAGCAAATATGACATTAATACAAGTTTAGAGAAGAGGACACTAGAAGGTCTGTCCTAATGATATGTTTTGTTTTATCTCTCTATCTTTATTCCTTTTTTACATCTGTTTCATTTTAAATATCTTTACTAGGTGATAACCCGAACCATTCAGGAGTGAATGAATAAAAATAGTTTATTTATGTACATGTGTATATAATGTAAACTTAATTATTATTTTTTTTAAATTGTGCAATTGGTTATGTGTAAATTAGATATATTGTAAGGGAACAAATGTACAATAGTAACCAATAACTTATATTAATTTATTATAAATTTAAGACAAAACAAAACATAAAAAATAGAATTATTCCTGTCATAATAAAATTATGATTATAATATTAGAAGAAACGTAGGTGAAAAAAACAAAGTACTAACGGTCCCAAATTACAAAAACAAAAAATCTGAAAAAAGAAAAGTAACACGAAAAAGATCTTCAAAACTCCTGGTTTACAATTCTATACCAAGAAAAAATTAAGAATTAGTTTAACAAACTAAACATACCTACTTACCAAATTCACAAAATGAACTCATGGAATATACCTCTTTCTGAAAGCATTGATTTCTGGAACATCTTTGGGTTCAAAAATTATTGGTCACGTACTTTAGTCGACCTTAAAATGAAATTAAACATACCTACTTACCATCAATGTTGGTTACGTACTTCAGTCGACCTTAAAATAAAAGAAAAATTTTGTAAGATCCAACAATTTGTTTATTACAAATTAGGACAATATATTACACAATTTGGATATAATATAATATAAAATAAAATATACTTAAATTACACCAATAAGGAAAGGAGAGGCAAAGGGAAATGAGCGGTGATGGTCAGATGTAGACCGGATAGAGCCTTAGCGAACGAGGAATGGCACACACTGTTTCCAGTTTCTCATACAGAATACTTGAGGATGGTGGGATCGGATCATCGTCTTGTGATTGCTTTTTTGGAAGACAAACCATCAAAGAGAAGAAGGGGACAATTTAGGTTTGATAAAAGGTGGTTAGGCCAAGAGGGGCTAATGGAGTCAATCGTATCGAGCTAGATAGAATCCAGGACAGGTCAATCAGAGGATTTTATTACTAAAATTAGTAATTGTCGTCATGAGATCTCCTCTTGGCGGAAGGAGAATCAACCATATGGAAAGGAAAAATACATAATCTTCAACAAGCTTTGGAAGAGGTACAAACAGATAACAACAGATTACAAGAGGATATCATTGAGATTTCCAAGAAATTATAAGAGGCCTATAAGGATGAGGAAGAGTTTTGGCATCAGAAGAGTCGGAATATGTGGCATTCATCTGGGGATCTTAACACAATTTTTATCATGCTTTGACAAAGCAACGACGCATTCGAAATAAAATAGTTGGCCTTCATGATGATATGGGTAAATGGATTACATATGAGAATGGTGTTGAAAGCGTGGCGGTAAATTATTTTGAGGGTTTGTTTCATTCTACTAATCCTACTGAGTTTGATAGCTTTCTGGAAGAGATAGGACCAACAATTTCTCCACAGATGAATCAAATGCTACTACGGTTAGCAACAGAGGAAGAAGTCAGACAAGCACTATTTATGATGCATCCGGAAAAAGCACCAGGGCCGGGTGGGATGACGGCTCTCTTTTTTCAACATTCTTGGCATGTTATTAAAACAGATGTGGTGGAGCTGGTGAATAATTTTTTGATTATAGGCGATCTGGATCCAAGGATAAATTTAACTAATATTTGTATGATACCAAAAGTGGAGAGGCCGACAAGGATGACGGAACTAAGGCCGATAAGTCTTTGTAATGTTGGATACAAGATCATATCGAAAGTTTTGTGTCAAAGATTGAAAAGTTGTCTTCCCAGGTTAATTTCGGAAACACAATCGGCTTTTGTGGCAGGAAGGCTAATTTCGGATAATATTCTTATTGCACAGGAAATGTTTCATGGTTTGAGAGCCAATAAGTCTTGTCAGAATAATTTTATGGTAATAAAAACAGATATGAGCAAGGCTTATAATCGGATAGAGTGGAATTTCATTGCGGCTCCTTCACAAAATGGGTTTTGATTCTCACTGGATCAAATTAATGCGAGAATGTATCTCCTCAGTCCAATACAGGGTTCTTATTAATGAGCAACCTCGGGGTCTTATAACCCCCAGCGAGGTTTACGGCAAGGGGATCCCTTATCCCCTTATTTATTTATTATGTGTACGGAGGCATTAATCTCAAATATTAAAAAGGCAGAGCGGATGAAACAATTAACTGGTATGAAAGTGGCAAGAGCTTGCTCTGCAATCTCTCATCTGTTATTTGCAAATGATAGTTTGTTTTTCTGTAAGGCAAAAAAGGAAGAGTGTCAGACTATTCTCAGGATTCTAAAGGAATACGAAACTGTCTCAGGGCAACAAATTAATTTTCAGAAATCCTCCATTCAATTTGGACATAAAATTGAAGAGGCTAGCCGTCAAGAATTGAGGGATATTTTGGGAGTTCAGAATCTAGATGGAATGGGATCTTATTTAGGACTGTCGGAAAGTCTAGCTGGTTCTAAGGTACAAGTGTTTGGCTTCGTACAAGAACGGCTGAATAGGAGGGTTAATGGATGGACCTTTCGCTTTTTTACCAAAGGTGGAAAAGAGGTGATTATTAAATCAGTGATTACGGCTTTGCCAAACCATGTGATGTCTGTCTACCGGTTGCCGAAAGCTACAGTGAAGAAGTTCACAGGTGCAGTCGCCCAATTTTGGTGGAGTCTAGGAGGCAACACAAGAGGTATGCATTGGAAATCATGGGATAAAGTGTGTGGGAACCGAAATTCGCACTGTCGATTTCCGTTTAAATAAGGAAACTAGGAAAACCCTAACTTCCCAGAGGACCCGGATATCTGTTAATTACCACACATCAAGCAATCAGAACACGAGAATGACAACGATAAAAATAAGAAATCGAAAAAGAGAGCAAAGTAGATCTTATTCCGAATCTGCGTATGAGCGTTACAACAAGGTATAAGCCTGGGCTCGAGAGCTGTCGGCGAGATTCCTAGTTCTAGCAACCCTAAGACGGCTAAACCTAATTGAGTCGCAGCTCGAAATAACAAAAACGGAAAATTGCCTAAATCGCTCTAAGTGCTAAGTTTGCTCTGAAAAAGTCCTCCTTCTGCTCCTCGCCTAGGACTCCTTATATACTAGCTCCAAGGTCAGTTTACGCTTTTACTCTTCTGCCCTTAAGCCGTCATAGCATAAAAATGGAGATATTCAATTTTTCCCGATCTTCACAATTATCTTCAAAACTTCCGTATTTATCCGCGGAAACTTGACATTTATCCTTCCTCGTGGGCCAAGCGTGAACCATGCTGTGGTTCACGGGCTTTTGGTTAGGAAAAATCGTAGGATGGGCCTCGAGTCGTGTTTTAGGTCCCTTTGGGCCGTCTTCCGACTCGACACGTTTACTACGAGTTTTCCGCAGTTTCTAATCCGCGAAGTTTGATCGATGAATTAGAATAGCGGGAAACATGGACTGAGCTTGCTACGGTCTTCGGGAGATAGCATTCGAAGGTTTGACGAGGATGCAAGGACTGGTGTCATATCGATGTTTGGAAAGGTTCAATCGCTACACAGCGACCGAACTTTGGCTCGAGCCCGGTCGCTACGTAGCGACCGAGCGGGACGATCGCTCGGTCGCTACGTACCGACCGAGCGGGACGATCGCTTGGTCGCTACGTAGCGACCGAGCTTTGGCTCGAGCTCGGTCGCTACGTAGCGACCGAGCTTTGGCTCGAGCTCGGTCGCTACGTAGCGACCGAGCGGGACGATCGTTTGGTTTGAATCCCAAAGGATACTTCTTCGTAAAAATCTCGTATAAGTTATTTTTACGAAAATTACATCCCTTCTTTTACTAACTCTTTCGGAAATACGATCTCCGAGGATTTTCGGGTGGTAATTCCGTCGTAACCGTTTTTGACCCCAACAGTTAGCCCCCCAGCCCGTTAGGATTATGCATCGGGGGATCCTAGCGTGCGGTTAGGCATGTTTGGCAAGTTAGGCGTGATCCCTGTTCGAAAACGCGGCTTCCGCGGCCGGTTAATCGGCGGAAATGCGTGATTCGGAGGACCACCGTCGCGATTTGATGTTAATCGGAGCATTAATCGGAAAATTTTAAAATATTATCGTTTTTGTATGTTTTATGTTCCAAATGACATATACCTCTTAGATTTGTTCTTTTGTGATTAAAATCTTGAAGATTAACAAGATTAAACAATGAAATCGCAAAAGAAAAATAATGGCAGCTGTTGCTCTGTAAAAAAATCGCAGAGATGTAGGTTGAAGACAGGGATATTTTTGTCTTTTCGGGTTCATTAAACCTAAAAATTAAAAAAAATGACAAAATGAGCAATCTACTGCTCGAACCCTGGCCTGTGATAATGTATGAAAGGTACATTACGACTAGCCTAGGTGTCTTTATCCGTTTTCGTACACATATTAATTATATAACACCTAAAATATATATAAATTCCATAAAATTACTCCCCGATTAATCCCCGTATAGTCTCCGATTAATTGATTCAGCGCTAGGCCCTACCCAGCCGCACGCGTAGCGCCTAGCGAGTTTTCGAACATTGGGCGTGATGGATGGAATTAATATCTGAAAGTCAGAGCTTGAATAGTAAATCCTCATGTCTTATAAGAAGAGAGGTAACTTGTTCCATAATTTTTTCACCTTCTTGTTTTTCTCTAAGATCTTTCAAAAAAAACTTTTTATCTTTCTCTCCACCCTTTTCCTCTATTCCCTTAAGAGAAGTGTAAATATGTCGAGCAAGAAAAAGATTGCGAAAAAAGGGTCTTCGTCCGCGAGTCCTTACGAAGAGCTCGTCGTTCCGAAGATGGAGTTCGTGCCTCACTCGGTGCATCCTGCCAAGAACGAGGCATGGTGGGTTGCTCATTATGGCTCGTTGACCCCTCCCAAGGAGAAGCCATTCCCGGTCCTGGTCCATCGTGGAGTCGAGGAAGAGGATGCAAGCAGGACTACTGACGAGTTTCTCGCGACGATGCGGTCGTTCTACCACATCCCGGATGCCGTGGAGTTCCGGGTTCCCTGCCGCGGGGAATGTGCTAACAACCCCCCGGAGGGTTACTTTACTTGTTATGAGGCGTTTATAGTGCGTTGTCGCCTCTGGTTCCCTATACCCAAAATTCTCGTCCGAGTGTTGGACCGCTTCGAAGTTGCGATAAGTCAGTTGACACCCCTTGCCATTCAGCACCTTATTGGGATCTTGATCCTAAGCTATGAGCATGGCCTTTCTCTTTCCGTTGATCATTATGAAGCGCTTTTGAGGCTTCAACTTGTCTCGGATACGGATAAGCATAGGTTTGTCCCTCGGAATTTTATGTCAGTGGTTAAGAAGTTCATTTCGAACTTCAACTCGTGGAAGAAGTTCTTTTTCTTTGTTCGTTTGGACGCTGCGTCCGTCGAAGAGAGTTGCATTCCACTGTTCCGGAGGTTGCCGAACAATCGTCCCTTCATCAATCCTCTTGCTCCGTTCCCTGAGGACATTATTGCGGTGAGGGATCTTCTCAGGAATGGTCCCTTCTTCTGGACTTCTTCACGCCGAGAAGGGTTCGGAAGGCACTGAAATTTGCGCAACCCGGTCCAGCTTTGGACGCGGATACGGGAAGCGACTCCGAACCCGACGACCAGAATCCCGTCGAAGCTCCGACAGCTGCGCCGGAGTCGAGCTCTTGGAAGGGAAAAGATGTCGATCTTGGCGACATAGAGTTTTCGATGGACGACTCTATGCTTCTAGGATGGGATCCGAACCTTGCTTACGGCGACGGAAGCGGTTCGAGCGAGGCCCCCATTCCGGATTTCGATGATTTCTTTGCTGGGCTGCCATCGGGTTTCGATGCTCCTCCTCCTACGAAAGAATCGGCGAGGCCGAGAGTCGTTGCGGAAGGATCTCGCATCATCAATGGGGTTAGTTTTTTTTTGGGAATTTTTGGTGATTATCCTATGTATGGATTTGTAACACGCCCATCGATTTTGCAGGGCCTGAGCTTGCTGGGCTCGGCCATCGAGGCGGGTCATAGAGAAGCCATGGTCTACCGCTTCAAGGCGGAGAAAGCGGAGCGGGATCTCGCTCGCGTGCAAGGCGAGATGCTGGAGCGAGAGGCGCAGCTTACTCGTGATCATGCGCGGGCTGTTCGTAAAGCGGAGAGGAAAGGCAAAAGAGAAATCGTCGAGGTGATGAAGACTCGTGCATCTCAGTTCCAGGTTGAGTACGGGAACCTTAAGAATGCCTTTACCTCGGTGGGCGACTTTCGCGAGTGCCGCGGTTCGTTCGGAAGTCTTTGGAGGACGCAAGCCGACCACTATGTGTTTGAAGAGGAAATGAGCTTGATGAAGAGTGGGATGAGTGACCGTGCCCACGCTGAGGCGCTTATCCCTCCGATCGACGAGAGGATTCAAGGGTTCTGGGATTCCATCCCGGTTTCTCCTGATACCGAGGAGGTCCCGATCGATTTTCACGATGGTGGCGAGGAAGTGGATCGTCCTGCGGATGCGTTTGGTGCTTCGTTGTCCGGGGACTTTGACTTTGGATTATGAGGGATGGATCAGTTATCCTTGTTTTCGGCCGAATGTGGCCCTTTGAATTTGGATTTCGTTTAGGCCTAGATGGCCGTATTTGTATTTCCGGGACTGGCCGTTGGTGGCTTTGAATCCCTTGCCGCTTTACGCGGTTTATTTATATGATAAATGTTTTGTTTCGAGTTTTTCCTGAGTAGGGTTGAAGTAAATACGAGTTGTCGTCTCGTATGTAGTTCTAATTAGACGTTCAATCTGTTGGTTCGTTCGTGATTTTCGTAAAAATTTATCTGTCTTTACGATTTTCGAGAACATTGAGATACGAACGGAGAGGCATGGTTTATGATCTCGTATCTTTTAGATATCATGCCTTGAGATATTTGAGACCAGAGCGTTGGGTTTAGGGCAAGACCTAGGTTTACTTTCGGTTAAGGTTTGTGCGGTGACTAGCCGGCTATCGTTTTTCCTGTTGCGATTTCTTCCTGACTCGCACCGGTTTAAAGTTCGCGATATGTTCTCGGCTTATATGACTTGTATGGTACGAATCGAGCATCTTCTCAGAATCAACTGGAAGTGCTAAACCAAAATTTTGGATTTTTGTTGTAGCGCGCTTTTGACCTTGTGCTAGACGTTTTTAAAGATCAAAAGAGTGATCGGATTGCGTTTGTTTAAGACGGCTGGCGTGTTCGTCGGGGCCAATCGACGAACGGGGTGTAAGGTTTTTGGTGGTCGCGTTCGGACAATTTGTTAGCATTGTCCTCGAATTTTAACTTTTTGCGACGTCTCGCAGTTATTTCGAGGATTATACGTGTATTTTTGCGTGTTTGAAAGGTGATAATCTTTACGATTTTTGGGCCGGATGAGGCCGCAGACGAGCGTAAACTGAAGCGTAAGCGTTTTCGATAAAAAGACAGTGTATATTGTAAAATTTTTGATGTTTCTAAAAACTCGATTACAATAATGGCGATTGTGGGAGTATACGAGTATACGCACCCACTCCCCCCCCCCCTTTTAGAGAGGGGGATAGCTGAACTCGTCTTTTGACAAGCTGCCTACGTACCCCTTTCGAGGATCAAGCCATCTCGTAGTTCTGTTTCATGCCACGAGTGTTCTTACTCGGCGGTTGATGTCGCGATGTCCGCCTTGACCATGTCGATCGTGGCTGGGTCGACGCTATTTTCCGGATGTTCCGGTTGAGTTGTCGCGTGGGCTTCGGATTTATGTCGAGCTTCGACGTCCGATGCGTTTGGGTTGACAGACGATTTTACTTCGTCCTCGGGCGGGGCGCTTTTGGCCGAAGATCGATCTATCTTCGCGCGTTTGCCGTTTGCAGAAGCCGTGATTTGCCTTAACTTATGCTCCGCGAGGAAGCATAGTCGCGACTGTTTTTGGCATCCCCAGATGGCCGCGACTCCGCTCGGCGTTGGGAACTTGAGACCCAAGTGGTAAGTTGACGGAACTGCCTGCATGGCGTTGAGCCATGGGGTTCCCATGATCACGTTGTAGATAGCGGGATGGTCGACTACCGCGAATTCGACGATTTTCGTGATCTCCTTGGCCATGACTGGCAATTGGATTGATCCGAGAGTCATCGACACTTCGCCTGAAAAACCCGTGAGTGGTTTTGGCGTCGGAATTACCTCTCCGAGTTCGATACTCATCCGCTTGAGAGTGTCGCGGAAGATTACGTTGACCGTGCTTCCCGTATCGACGAGTACCCTTCCGACTTCTAAATCTCGTATGACGAGATCTATGACGAGCGGGTCGCAGTGAGGTTGGTCGATACCGCCGGCTTCTTCCTCCTTGAAGGTGATCGAGCAACTTTGGCCGTCTTGAGGAGGAGACCATGTAGGCCAATTTGCGCTTGATTCTGCCTTCCGTTGGTAAGCCTTGATGGCCGACACGGTATCGTCGCAGTATTGAGATCCTCCGATGATCATATTGACTCTGCGACGATTGTTATCGTTCCCTTTGTCATCCGGCCTCCTACCGCGTTTATCCCCAGGTTGGTTTCGTTGAGGAGATTTTTCAGCGGGCGGATTTCTGTCCGTCTTTGGAGGCCGATCAGAATCGAGGATGAGATCCTTGACGCTAGTTACTTCCGAAAGCTCTCCAGCGAGTAGCTTCGCGGCCAGTCTTGCTCCTAAGACTTTGCAATTAGTCGTGGAGTGTCCTCGGGATTGGTGGAACTCGCAGAAGGTGTTCTCGTCATACCCTTGATTGCGAGTCCATGTGTTGCCCGTGGTCCGGCCTTGATCCGAATTGATCGCATAGTTATGCGCTCCTTGGAGATCTTCCCCCTCGTGATGGACGTACTTGTCGTTACGAGAGCTCTTCTTTTTCCCCTTCGGATCTGCGTCTTTCGAGGATGGTCTTGCCGGCTTATGTTTTTGCGATAAGACTTTAGTTTCTTCCTCGACTATGATGTAGTCCGTTGCTTTGTGGAGGGCGTCCTGGATCGTTCGCGGTTTGTCGAGAGTTATCCATTTTCTGAATTTCGACTTGTACCAGAGCGTCTTTCTCAGCGCGTCGATGGCCACTTTGTCGCTTATCCCGCTGACCCTGGACATTATCAGCTTGAACCGACTGATAAACTCGCGGAGGGGTTCGTCTTCCCTCTGGGAGAGACTCCAGAGGTCAACATCGGAGGTTTCCCTGTCAATGAATACAGAGTACTGTTTGAGGAATTCCGAGGCGAGCTGTCGAAAACTCCCTATGGTGTTGCGACGAAGGCGTGCGAACCATTCGAGCGCTGCTACTTCAAGATTTTCGACGAACAGGCAACAATAGCTGGCATCCTTTTCGCCGTCCTTCAGTCTTGCTCTTCCCATCGCGATGTGGAAAGCCTGAAGGTGCGCTTTTGGATCGGCCGTACCATCGTACTTTGGTACTTTGATCTTTCCCGGATCGGACACCCTCATGTCCAAAATACGACTGGTAAAGGGGGTCTTTCGAGCTCCTTCCAGTAGTCGATCGATCTCGGGGGCAGCACTAGTAGCATGATGGATTTGAGACTTTACGGCTCTCACTTCTGCCGCAGTCTTAGTGATGTAGTCGCGAAGATCGCGGATATCCGATGTCTCGTCAGTGGATTTCCGAGCCTGTCGGCGCTTACTGCGAGTGAGCTCGGTTTGCCTTTCGGCCAGCTCCTCTTGTTCGTTCCAATAGGCGACTTCTTCTTCTTCCGTCATTGGTTTTTCGAATGGTGAGCCTTCCCGATTGGATCGGCTTCTGGTCCTTCTTGGATGTCTGTCGACATCCTCGTCGGTGTCGTTGGAGACATCGCTAGGATCCAGGTCAATGTGTTCGGCTTCGTTATCCTCCGAGTCCTTTGCAGGGAGCGGAAGACTTTCAGAGTTCCCCTTTTCGATGGGAGATTTCTCGCTGGGGTTTTGTCCGGAAGGTCGTTACCGCGCGACTCCTGCTCTATCGAGTGGGGTGGCGAAGTCGAGCCTCTTCCCGCGGATTTTGGTGGTTCCGCGGGGACGGATAGCTTGGGTCCTTGCCGTTAAGGTTTCAACCTGTTTGGTCAAGGTATTCACGAGCTTATCTTGTTCTTCCGACCTTTTTTCATAGGTGGCGAACATCTTTTTAAACTCCTCGAGCGTCGCGGCGTTGGCTTGCGCGTTGGCCGCAGATACGTCCGCTACCGGAGTGTGGAGATCGGTGCCGCTGCCTCCGTTAAGGGGAGTTTGCACGTTATCCGCGTCGTTGGTTGACATGTCTGACTGTGTGTGGCTTTTGCGGGTTAGATTGATCCGTAAGGCCCCCTCCTTCTAGCGCCAAACTGTGGGAACCGAAATTTGCACTGTCGATTTCCGTTTAAATAAGGAAACTAGGAAAACCCTAACTTCCCAGAGGACCCGGATATCTGTTAATTACCACACGTCAAGTAATCAGAACACGAGAATGACAACGATAAAAATAAGAAATCGAAAAAGAGAGCAAAGTAGATCTTATTCCGAATCTGCGTATGAGCGTTACAACAAGGTATAAGCCTGGGCTCGAGAGCTGTCGGCGAGATTCCTAGTTCTAGCAACCCTAAGACGGCTAAACCTAATTAAGTCGCAGCTCGAAATAACAAAAACGTAAAATTGCCTAAATCGCTCTAAGTGCTAAGTTTGCTCTGAAAAAGTCCTCCTTCTGCTCCTCGCCTAGGACTCCTTATATACTAGCTCCAAGGTCGGTTTACGCTTTTACTCTTCTGCCCTTAAGCCGTCATAGCATAAAAATGGAGATATTCCATTTTTCCCGATCTTCACAATTATCTTCAAAACTTCCGTATTTATCCGCGGAAACTTGACATTTATCCTTCCTCGTGGGCCAAGCGTGAACCATGCTGTGGTTCACGGGCTTTTGGTTAGGAAAAATCATAGGATGGGCCTCGAGTCGTGTTTTAGGTCCCTTTGGGCCGTCTTCCGACTCGACACGTTTACTACGAGTTTTCCGCGGTTTCTAATCTGCGAAGTTTGATCGATGAATTAGAATAGCGGGAAACATGGACTGAGCTTGCTACGGTCTTCGGGAGATAGCATTCGAAGGTTTGACGAGGATGCAAGGACTGGTGTCATATCGATGTTCGGAAAGGTTCAATCGCTACACAGCGACCGAGCGGGACGATCGCTCGGTCGCTACGTAGCGACCGAGCTTGGCTGAGCTCGGTCGTTACGTAGCGACCGAGCGGGACGATCGCTCAGTCGCTACGTAGCGACCGAGCTTTGGCTTGAGCTCGGTCGCTAGGTAGCGACCGAGCTTTGGCTCGAGCTCGGTCGCTACGTAGCGACCGAGCGGGACGATCGCTACGTAGCGACCGAGCGGGACGATCGCTACGTAGCGACCGAGCTTTGGCTCGAGTTCGGTCGCTACGTAGCGACCGAGCGGGACGAGCGCTCGGTCGCTACGTAGCGACCGAGCTTTGGCTCGAGCTCGGTCGCTACGTAGCGACCGAGCGGGACGATCGCTCGGTCGCTACGTAGCGACCGAGCTTTGGATCGAGCTCGGTCGCTACGTAGCGACCGAGCGGGACGATCGTTTGGTTTGAATCCCAAAGGATACTTCTTCGTAAAAATCTCGTATAAGTTATTTTTACGAAAATTACATCCCTTCTTTTACTAACTCTTTCGAAAATACGATCTCCGAGGATTTTTGGGTGGTAATTCCGTCGTAACCGTTTTGACCCCAACAAAGTGTGTGCCCATAAATATAATGGTGGGCTGGGTTTTAAGGATTTGACTGATCTTAATACGGCAATGCTTGGGAAACAGTTGTGGCGGCTGATCGAGAAGCCAAATTCTCTTTTTTCTCGAGTCTTCAAAGGACGGTATTACAGGAATTCTTCACCCCTGGAACCGATTCGCTCATACTCTCCGTCATATGGCTGGAGGAGTATTATTTCTGCTAGATTTCTGGTTTATAAAAGAGTAATTAAAAGGGTTGGAACATGATCATTTATTTCAGTATGGAATGACCCTTGCCTCCCATCCACTCGCCCGAGACCTGAACAAAAACCTTTATAATAGTTACCCGGACCTCACTGTAGATTATCTCATTAATCATGAATCACGCACATGGAATATACAGGCAATTAGGAACTTAGTGGATCCACAAGATGCAAAAATAATTGAGAGTATACCGTTGTGTAGAAATCAGTTGGCAGATAAGAATGGATGGCATTTCACAAAAAATGGAAAATATATGGTACAATCAGGATATCATGTAGAAAGGATTTATCCTGACAAGGAGAAGCCACCTGATTTTTATGGCCCTAATGTGGATATCCTCAAGGCATACTGTTGGAAGGTGAGGTGCCCTCTGAAGCTAAAACATTTTCTATGGCAGTTGTTGTCTGGTTGTATAGCGGTGACGAAAACACTAAAAGCACGAGGGATACAAGGAGACACATGCTGTGCCAGGTGCGGAGCTCCGGATGAATCAATAAACCATGTGTTCTTTGAATGTCCTCCAGCACGTCAAGTGTGGGCACTATCCAAGATCCCATCAAATCGAAACATCTTCCCAATTCGCTCTCTTTTTGCTAATATGGACCATCTATTTTGGAGAATTAATCCAAAAATGGAAAATCATCAGTTTGCATGGATATTATGGTATATTTGGAAGGGTCGGAACAACAAAGTGTTCAGTAACCTAGATATTGACCCAAGAAACACGCTGAGATTGGCAGAAGTGGAATCAACACTGTGGGCTGAGGCACAAGTTATTAATGATCGTAGGTTGGTACATGAAGTACAGGGAAGGCCTGATATAGGGACCATAGGAAGATGGTGTTTCACGGATGGTTCTTGGAAAGATAAGGATCTTTTTTTCAGGTCAAGGATGGCATAGTACGCTACCAGGTTTTGATGGCTTATTGGGGGCACGAAATGTAAGGGCATCCCTCTCACCTCTTCATTCGGAGATGGAGGCATTGATTTGGGCAATGGAATGTATGCGAAATTTAAGGCTATTTCAGGTTACGTTTGCAACGGATTGTTCTCAACTGGTGAAGATGGTTTCGGAACCAGAAGAATGACCACCATTTGAAAGCTACCTGGAAGATATCAAGATTTTGCGACAAAGTTTTGTCAACTCAGAAATCGTTCATGTTCCTAGGACTGAGAACAAAAGGGCGGATAGCTTGGCACGGAGTGCTCGGCAACAACCGTCTTTCGTCGTGCACATGGATGCAGTTTTACCACCTTGGTTTACAGAGTCTACATGAGTCTATAAATGTTTGCTGTCAAAAAAAAATTACACCAATAAACACATAAGTAATATAATACTGAGATCATGGAACACATATATTTGTGCAAGCTCGAAAGTTTTGGTAAGGATAATTTTTTTTCTTGAGAAAATTTTTTGCTTGAGAGAGAGGTAGAGAAGAATGATGATATGAGTCGATGAATTGTATTAGCCATATATTTATAGTAATAAAAATATATTACCACGACTTAATTAAACGGAAGATGTATAATGTGATTGAGCAATTAATCTGTTGTTACCATATTTGGCTGATTTATCAATTTTCTTCAATCTTGCACTAATTACATTATTTCAAAGATTGAACTTGTGTAGCAAATATTGCACGATTATCCTCAATATAATGTGTATTCAAACAAAAAAAATCAATCATAATGGCTTAAAGATAAATGCAGAGATATTACAGGAAACATCAAGAGGAAAATATAGGAAATTCATGTAAAACAAATCAATCAAAAAGATGAAATATAGGAAACATATAGAAAACAAACTTAATTACATTAAATCAGTCGTTACAGGCAAGTGAATACAATTCAGTCATTACTGGCACGATTGATCATCCCCTTTTTATTATAGAAACAGAAATTAAAAATATAGATAAATATTACATTTTGTTCATGAAATATAACCAATATTTGTTAGCTGGTACGATTTTAAACACGACCCCTTCAGATAACATATAACCAACAAAAACTTTGATGTAACCCGAATTTGTATAAAAAACTTTGTATAAAAAAAACTATGATATATGTTGCATAAAATAATGTTGATCAACTTGTACTTTGATATAGAAATAGAAAATTATTTTAGATTCAAACATATACACGTAATCACGTAATAATCTTTTTGGGTGAAAATGCTAAGAATATAATATGGACCGTTATTTTGTCGAGAAGTTTTTTTTTCTTTTATAAATTTCTTTGTTCTAATATGAAAGTTGCTTATTGGCATCTATATTCATTTTGAATAAAAAAAATTAGACCAATACGTATGTCCAGAAAAGAGTAATGTTTTTGTATTGAAACAAATTAATGAAAAAACTTCAGTTCTCATATACCAAAGAAATAAATGATAACAACTTCATATGTGATACAAATGTAGAGAAAGCTAGAGTAATTACAGGGACTATACGAATGTTTAGTTAAATTATAATGTTTTGATAAATGACATGTTGTGTAATTACTCTAGTTAACAAATTGTTTTTAAATAGAATAGGTGAGAGAGCTTGTGGAGTTGCCACATAGGAAATTGCACACTTGTAATAAACATATAAACTAAAGGTTATTTATTTAAAATGTTTCCCAAATAATAAAAAAGAGATTTCACCAAGTATGATTATTTTACTGTTAATTGTGTGTTATTATTAGTAGTTTTCACTTTAAATATCTTTATTTTCACCAAGTATGATTATTTTACTGTTAATTGTGTGTTATTAACTTATTATTAGTAGTTTTTTGCATTTTTGAATATTTTACTTATTGATACTAATACTGTGCATGTTAGAATTTTCAATTACTTTTATCATTTTTGTAGTTTATTTGGAAAGCTATACATCATTTTAACTTAAAGGTTGTGGTAAGAGAATTTTTTTCACTTCGAAAAATCACGAGCTCACAAAAACCACAGCAAGAATCAGAGTGATAATTGATGGTTTAAAACCACTGGTTAAGGAGTCAATCATTGAGTTCGATTTAGGAGAAGAGATCATTATTACCTTGGAGTATGAGAGACTTGAACTGCACTACTCCGTATGCTACTCGCTTCTCCACCTGAAAAAAATTGCCCAGAAAGGATGAGAGAAGAAAAGGCACTCTTCCTCATGTAAGACTTGATAGGAGAAGAAGGACTCAGCAGACCTTCACATGGGAAATTTTCTTAGGGTGTCAGTAATAGAAGTTCCTCAGAGCAACGATACAACCCAATCTCCACAAGGAACTCCATGGAGGTTACCAATCAAACAAATACTTGGCCTCTGGTAACGCTACACATCACTCCTTCCAGAAGAGAGTTGATAGACACAGGAATGCTTTTGGAGACAGAGTGTCTACTCGCCAAACCCATAACCCTCCACCTGCAAGGTCTGACGATCAAGTGGAAAACTCCAAACTATCCTGGAGAAGCAAACCAACACAAGAGAAGCCTCATATGTATGCGTCACCACCATACATAAAGAACAGAGATCCTACAAGTAGATCTTACCAGAGAAGCAGAGATCTCTTCCCGCGGAGAAATGAAGGGCAGTGGAGACCGAAACATATCCGAGAAACAGAAGCAACCTCCTTAAAGGAACCTGCACAGGTCGAATCTACATCAGACAATGCTAATCAGTTAGCTTTAGTGCAAGCAAGACCAAACGGCCCTCAGTCTCTTTCAAAGGAGGCAGTAATGGAGGAACTTCATGAAGTGACTAGACAGTACCCGAACTGTCCAGACCGGGTGGAAGCTGCAGCAAGGTGTCAGAGAGTTCACTTTAGTGATGCAAATGATCTAATGGAGCAAACAAAGGCTGCTATTCTAGCAGCAAAAGCAGCAAATCAGCCATTTATACCACTGCAGATAAGAGCTTCTGATAGTAACCCGGTTACTCCACCACCATCTAATGACTATCCTCTCCGTGCTTGGCTCTTTCGCGACCCATCAATTCTGATAAGTCCAAAAAGCAAGGAGGAGAAAGAGGACGATGGTTTGGAATCTATGTTTAGTAATGATCCCCTTTTTGTGGCCCCAAAAGAGACTCTCCAGGAAAGAGTAGGACCTGCAAGAATTAGATCAATTGTGGTTAGTCATACTCTTGAGAAGGAAGGCACATCACAGGGTCCACAAACTCAAGTAGACTTGCCTGAGGAGGAAGAAACTCTGTTGACTTTCCAGAATATGATTAAAGCAAAGCCAAAGAAACCTACAAAGAAGAAGTCACCACAAGTCAGTCCCAATATCGTCTATGGAGCAAGCTCAAAGAAAAGAAACTCTCACAGATTCAAAACTTACCACGAAGATGTGTAGGAGCCACGGAGAAAGACCATAAAAAAAAACATTCAGGGGCTTCTAAAGCAAAAAAATAGGAGGAACATCAGGCTCCTTAGTCATCCTGAGCTGGAACTTTTGTGGGTTGGAGAACCCTATAACATTCCAGAGACTAAGGGAGATCCAGAGGAAGAACGATCTTGACATTGTCTTCCTCATGGAGATGGTGGTGAAAGAGCTTCATTGGCTTCAAACAAACAACTCCTTTGCAGTCCCACCGCATACACCAAGAGGAGGAGGCCTCTTCCTTTCCTGGAAAAGAAGATATTGATCTCCAAGTTAAATCTTTATCAAATAACTTGATGGACACGATAATTTTCTACAAAGGCAAGCCTTTCCATGCAACATTTATCTACGGAGAACCAGACCACACAAAAAGACTACAGATATGGAATGAAATCACAGCTCTACAGCCGGATTCTGGATGTTCTTGGTTCCTCAAAGGGGATTTTAAAGAGATCGTGGATAATAGTGAAAAATGTGGTCGCCCAGAACGAGCTGAAAGAACTTTTTGTGCTTTTAGATCGTTTTTATCACAAAATGACCTATTCGATCTAAAATTCTCATGGAGTTTGCTATCTTGGAGGGGGAAGAGACACACTCACCTTGTTTTGTGTAGACTGGACAGATTGATTAGTAATAGTGAATGGACAGAACAGTTTTCCTCTAGCAGAAACACATATCTTAAGTTTGAAGGCTCCGACCACAGGCCTCTTCTGACGTTCTTAGATACATCAAGGAAAAAAGGTCACCGTATCTTCAGATATGATAGATGTAGAACCTAAAATCTACACAAAGTATTTGATAGTGATCGGGGTTGATCTAGGGAAAACAAATGATGTGGGCATCTTTAGAACACAACGATGTTAAGTAGTTTTCGGTAGGTGAAAATAGACTTTATTGACAACTGGGATCGAATACAATGAATTGAACTAGATCGAGTGATACAAATGAGGTCGATGAAGAGAGAATCTAAAAGTGGGAAGAAAACAAGATCGATGTGAATGTGTAGCTCGCTCTAGGGTTTTCAACGTGTCCTCTTTCGTGTTTCTTCTTCTTCCTTTATAATAAGTCGACTCTGAGATCCCCGTGGTAGCTCCGCGATCTCAGCTTCTTGTTATGCGATCTCTGCGAATCCTTCTTCGAGCTTGATTCTCGTTGTGGGACTCGGCCTGTCTCAGCCCATTCCTTTGATCGTGGTCAATTTTGGTATTGACCAAAATTGGGTCCAACTATAGACATCTAAGAGACAACATGAAAGTAAAAGAGATTATAAAAGAAACTTAGGAGGCATCTTCTTACTTAACAGTAGAAGAAAGACTCTCTGTCTGTAGGAAGGCCATCTGCGCATAGAGTAAAAAATTCAATGAAAATAACCAAAAAGCCCTAGAGGAAGCAAAAAATCCTTTAGAGGCAGCAATGTCCAACGCAATATTTGATGAGGCTTTAATTCATGAGCTGAACCTGAAGTTACTCCACCTCTACAAATCAGAAGAGGAATTCTAAAAGCAGCAAAGTAGACAGTTATGGCTTCTCTTGGCGACTCAAACACTGGGTATTTTCATGCAGTGTCAAAAATCACATCTGCAAAAAATAGATTTTCACTGATTGCAGACAAAGATAGATTACCTGTGTATGAAGAGGAAGAAATTTCTAAAGTGATTTCAGCGTATATGCAAACCTCTTCCAATCAACGGGCTTCAACAAGCAGCAAACAATTGCGGAAGCACTTTAACCATGTATCTCAGAGAGTCAAAATAAATGGCTGATAAGGCTACCGCAACCACAAGAGATTAAAGAGGCTACCTTTGCTATTAATGCAGACAAGGCTCCTGGTCAAGACGGCTTCTCGGCCAGTTCTTTCCAATCCAATTGGGAGTTCATTGGGCAGTGGTGATAAACAAAATCCAACTATTCTTCTCCACAGGTTGCCTCGCACCATCAATCAATAAAACATATGTGAGATTGATTCCAAAAATCACAGGAGCACAAAGTGTAGAAGACTACAAACCCATTGCCCAATGCAATATCTACTACAAGATAATCTCAAAACTACTATCTATAAGGCTAAAAACAGTCCTAGGCTCGATAGTTTCTAAGAACCAAACAGCTTTCATCTCGGGAATGGCTATAGCTGACAATGTTTTGATCACTCATGAGGTTCTACATTTTCTTAAGACGTCAAAGGCAGAGAAAAACTGTACTATGGCTGTAAAGACGGACATGTCAAAGCCGTATGACAGAATTGAGTAGAGTTTCATTTCAAAAGTACTGGAAAGACTAGGATTCCACTCAATTTGAATCAACTGGGTCATGCAATGCATTAGAACAGTGAGCTATTCTTATCTAGTTAATGACTCAGTCTACGGAGAAGTCATACCTTCTCAGGGAATTAGGCAAGGATATCTTCTATCTCCGTACATCTTCATCCTCTGCAGCGAAGTTATATCCGGGTTGTGTAAGAGTGAAGAGAAGAAAGGTTTGCCCCAGGGAGTCAGAGTAGCTCGAGGTAGCCCGAGAGTGAGTCATCTGCATTTCGCAGATGACACCATGTTCTTCTGCTTAGCTTCCTCCAAAAACTGGGAAGCTCTGATGAGTATTCTGAAGGAGTATGAATATGCCTCGGGACAAATGATCAACAAAGCTAAGTCTTCAATTACCTTCTCAAGTAAATCTCCACCTGAGGTTAAGGAAAAAGCTAAGTTATTGTTGGGGATCACAATAAAGAGAGGTCTAGGAAAGTATTTGGGGTTTCCGGAACACTTTGGTAGCAAAAAAAATATCTATTTACCTCCATAGTAGATAGAATCAGGCAGAAGGCAATTAGATGGTCAACGAAGAGGCTCTCTCGGGCTGGAAATTTCACCATACTCAAATCCGTGCTCAGTGCAATCCCAACATACACAATGTCCTGCTTTTTTCTATCTGTCAGCATGTGCAAAATAATATAATATGTGTTAACAAGGTTCTGGTGGGATGGTGTTGATGAAAAGAAAAAGATATGTTGGATGGCTTGGGATAAGTTAACTAAACCCAAAGCTTTAGGAGGTTTGGGTTTGAGAGACATTAAACTATTTAATCAAGCTCTCCTAGCTAAATTGGTGTGGCATCTCTTAAAGGATCCGAGAAGTCTCCTAGCATGTGTGGTATTGAAAAAAATATTGTCATGGAAAACACTTCCTAGAGGTGGAATCTCCTCAAACATGTTCTCATAGCTGGAGAGGAATTCTACACGGAAGGGATCTCCTAACAAAAAATTTGGGGAAGGCAGTGGGAAATGGACAAACGACGCAATTTTGGAAAAGACTCATGTATTCCACTTGACAAAAATGTTAAACCAGTAGGTTCTATTAGAGAAGTAGACTTGGATCTAAGGGTGGCGGACCTTCTAACAGACAACCTATTGTGAAACAAATCTCGTATTCAAAAAGTGTTACCTGAGTTTATTTCCCAGATCCAATGTCTACAACAAAGTGCCAAAGGAGCAGAGGATGCTTATATCTTGCAACCAACATCCTTAGGAGTTTACTCCACAAAATCTGGTTACTTCACAGCATCATCTTCCTGCCCAGAACGATCAATGAACAATCAGGTGGAGCAATTCAATTGGATAAAAGATATTTGGGCAGGAAAGTTTCTCCCCAAAAATGCGAGCTTTCCTTTGGTCTATTGCGCAAAATGCCCTCTCCGTAGGAGCGAACCTGCAAAAAAGAGGATTGCTTTCAGCAGCTTCCTGTCCGAGATGCCAAGACATTGAAACCAATACACATACCTTCTTCACTTGCCCTTTTGAGATTAAGGTCTGGAGTTGTGTTCCATTACGTCAAGAAGTTCACATAGCTGTAGACTCAACTTTCAAAGAGGCAGTAATCAAATTTCGATCAGCAATCTGCTTTCCAACCTCAAGTATCGCCTTCAACGTCCTCCCGTGGATCTGTTGGGCCATTTGGACAGCAAGGAATACTCTAATTTTTGAGGATAAAGCAATCACACCGGAGAAAACTGCGCTAAAGAAACTAAGATTAGCAAAAGAATGGTCATTAGTGCAAGGGAACAACAGGAAATCAAGCTTATCACCTGCATGTGCTCGGATCTCTCCGAGACAATCATCGAGAAGAACAGAGGAAGCCGGATCGACCACTTGCAAGACACACGGTGCTTGGAACTCAGACACGAAGACGGCAGGCTTAGGGTGGAGCTTCTCATGTCCACCTCTGACATCTCCTTATCTGGGATCAGAGGTTCAAACTTCGTCAAATCACCACTCATAGCAGCGCTGGCGATGCGATCGGCTCTTTGCATGGCGACAACTTAAGGGTTCTCAACCTTAAAAGTTTTCTCTGACAACACAATGTTGATCAGAGGTATAAACGGTAACTCCCAGTCTAAAGAAATCATCGGAATCATCTCTGACATCTGAGTGATCTCCTATGGCTTTGCGACTATCTCTTTCTCTCATCTCCCTCGATTGGAAAACACTATTGCAGACGGTTTAGCCAAAAAGACTCTGCATTACTCTCTTTCTCTGTAATGAACCTCTCGATTTGGGCCACGCTTTAGGCCCATTTCGAATTTTATTTTCATAATTAATGAAACTTTCAGTGACAAAAAAAAAGTCAAGATGAAATAACCCGTATAAAAGTATCAAATGTAACTCGTTATCCTATATTATAAAATAATATAAGTTATTTGTTAAGTAAAGTTTTATACTTATTAAATTTTTGGAATTTATTATATTAAAATATAATTAATTATCAATGATTTAATATTTACTTTTATATATTTTTTTATACATTAATGTATGTTATGAAATTTAAGATTATTTTGTTATTTTGTGTGTATACATACTTTATTCATTTTTATAATTACAAATCATTTAATAGATTAAGTTATTTAATTATACTTATTATTTAATCTAATATTTAATAATGATTTAAATATATATAAAATATTAGAAATTATTGTATCTATAAGTTGAAAATAAATTAATATTAATTATTTAATAATAAGTACGAAATTATTTAATTATTTAGATATATATATATATATATATATAATATTTTTATATTTTTAAAACATTATATTTATTTTTTAAAGATATAGTAAAAATATATAGATTACAATCTTAGAAAAAAATTTGTGAATGTACTTTTAGTTATTTTATTTTGGAAATATTTAAATATTTAGTTGAGATAGCAAAATAATTATGTTGTTACACGCCGACATATTAAAGTGCATAAATAATATAAGGTCTAAGTTTAGTAATATTACACTGTAAAGTATAAACTAAATTTAAGTCAAAAATATGTTTTTTGTTTTAATAGTATTAATTTTATATTACGCTATTTTATTATTTGTTAAGGTGATTATATAAATAATTAATTTAAAAAAAAAATATTTAAGTATATCAGAAATTAATTTGTGTATATAATTCAGTTAATAAGAAGTTTAAAAAAAAAAACTGAAACAGAAGTTTCATTTATGAGTGAAAAAACTTTGACACAAAACATAACCGCATTCTTTACCTTCTGCTTCACAACATCCCAGGTGGAATACATTAAAAAAAACACACACACATCAAAAACATAAGATAGATAAAACTGATCACACGTTAATCAAGTCACAGAAGATTACGATGAACTCTACTAAAGAACAAGGAAAAGATATGATCAGATATCAAGCCTCCCGGTCGGAGACAACGTGCTGGTCCGGTATCGAGGCGATAAGTTAACGAACTCCAAAGCCTGTGTTCTCAGCTGAACCGGATAATCAGCTGCACAACCGATCCTTGGACCTGCTCCAGTGGACCATTTCAGCATCAACTGATGACCCAACTGTAAAGATTTTGACTGTTTCTTTGAGTTGATCCTTTGTAGCATTGCTTTCTGTGGAACGTCAGCTTTTGGGCTCTCAAACCCACCTGATAGCGTTCTCTGGTAACTATTCCCTTTAGTCTCATCAACTGTTCCGTTACTGTTTTCATCCGTTTCAGTCTCTGCATTGCATGACGTTGCGTATTCTTTCTTCAAAGATTTGGTTCCATCTCCATTGGGTTTAATATAATCGTCGTAATTTTCTGAATCTTCACTAGCTTTGTGCACCTATACAAGACAAAAGTAACTAGTACTATTAGCTCTCAAGTAAATTCCTCTCAAATGGTTCCCACCATTTCACAAAGATGATTTTTTTCATTTGTTAACATATTAAAAGATACATTAAATTTGTGTCATAAATATATTATGTGATTTCAGTTTTCAATAAAATTAAACAAATAGTAATTCAATAAGTTCAACTAACTTTTTGGAATTTAAAACATACTGTTATTAAATTTTTAAATAGTTACAAAATCTATACAATTTCTTTTCCAAAATATGTATCTTGTGTAACGGAGATAGTATCATTCTGTAACCAAGATTTGATCGTGTAAGGTTCAGTAGAACAAGAGTTTACCTCAACATCGTCTAAGCTCACTTCATTCTCTCTAAGAAACGAGAGAAAGGTTTCCAGACTTTCATCTGAGGGCCTGTAATGTCCACTGTATGCAGAGATTGTCTGAAAAGACATACAACACAACGTACGGAGACATATTAACTATTTTTGAAAAATGTAAATTAAACGTGCTACAGTAAATGTAAATTCAAATGCAGAAATAGAAACTGATGTTTTGATACAATTGCAGACTTAGTAAATTACCTTGAGGACTCCATTGTCAACGACCACCCTCCCTGCGGCTAGTGTCGCTCCTCCAGCCAAAAAACTTGAGTGATGGAATCTTCCTTTCTTCTTCTGAAGTATACATAAACCAACATAGAAAGACCCATTCAAAACTTTTTAGCAACTATATCAAGCTATAACCACCACAAAGATTAAATCGGTTCTCAAGAAAACCTACCAGACCGGCATAGAGTTTCTTGAAAGTACTCATAACAAAGATCCATTTTGTTCCCTCAGATCCGTGCATGGTGTGTAGAAAATTTCCGGTTAACTTGTGAACAATCTTCCCATCGATGATCACATACTCATACTCTACCCTCTCTTGCTGGTTACCGGAAAAAAGATTCGCATGAGAGCTCCTCAAAATATGTTATATAAAACATTTAAAATTTGATAAGAAAAACATGGCACATACAGGACCAAGATATTTGATGCATTGCTGCTTAAGCTTCGACCTTGAACAATCTATAAGATCCATATCTTTCCCATCTCCAACATCCAACCTGCAAGAAACCGTTATTTTATAATTAAAAGTTACAGATAAGATTCATATCAATCTTAATTCTTGAACTAGAAGAAAACATTAACAAAAGGAACCTTAGGCAATAACTTGTTTAAATAACCCAGAGAATATTTGGTTTAAGAACGGTTAAACATACCAGTAGAAAAATGGCTGGCCAGCATCAGCTTTACACCATTCTTCATAGTACACATGTAGGTTGTGTCCATAGCGGTGCCTAGGGTCAATCTAATTTTGAATTTCATATTTTAGTATACACTTTTATACCTAAAAATAAATTAATCTGAATATTAATAAAAAGAAGAAGAAAATGATGGAAAAAGGTTAAAAAATTACCGCTTCAATCCAATGCTGGAAGGCTAGTTTTTGAGCTTTGTCGACTATGGACAGACCCTTGCCCACCTAACCACAACCAAACCACATGCTTACAAAACCTTTTTAACCAAGTGGATAATTTTTCTTACAATAATATTAAATCTGAGGCATTTTCAGATAATATTAGGGAAAATAATTCGTTAAAGAAATATATTTTTAAAACAAATCTTGATTTTAGAAAGTACAAATCTCTTTCTTTCTTTTTTTGAGGATCTTTTTTGACGTAAACTTTTTTTTCTTTATATTAGAGAAAAAGGAATAAGGCATACCTTAGAGGCATTCAAGCTCACACGATTCCATCTGCAAACTGCAGTTTCAGGTCTCGAGTAATCGAAGAATGAAATCGTACTATGATTTAACCTCGCATAATCCATCGCTTGCCACCTTTATTCAATCATTAATTAACATTAATCATTCAAACTAATCTCTCCATCTAGTCAATGTTTTAGCTTACCAGAGCTCTTCGGCGACAACTACGGAGTCCGCTAATCTCCGGCGCGTGCGATAACTCCTGTAAACCTTCTGTACTTTCACCGCGGCCACGCTAGGAGGCGAGTCATCACTGGCGCCTTCAAGCGCGTCGGTGAAGTTAACGAAAGATTCGTCCCGGTGGCCTACCGGAGAAATGAGCATCTCACCGGTGGCGTGAGAGAACGGCGAAGGCTGGAAATCGAAGTTGGCGACGACCTGCATCTTCTTTACTTCTAAGGAATAAGGTAGACAAAACTCACTTGGTTCTTTAATGTCTGAACAAGAAAAGGAACTCAGAGAAAGTAGAGGATTGTAGTTTATCTGTCAACTTGTGTGAGAAGAAGACTTGTGTTTCTCAGCGATCAGTGTTTTGTGTGCATTAATATATATAATAAATGAATGTCTCATCTCAAACCCCTAGGACCAATTCTTTCTCTTTATTAGATTTTCCTATTCTAAATTTGTTTCTTTTTATCATTTTGTCAGCGAAAAATATATTTCCGTTTTCCTTGTGGGCAAAAAGAAATAGACAGGTAACAGCTGATCGTGAATTTATTGTCACAGCTGATTCTGACTAATTTTTAATATGTAAATATTGAAAAATAAGATTGATTATTATAAACTTGTACTCTTTTTTAAAAGATGAAGTTCTGGAAATTTTTTGTTTCAAATTACATTTGGTATTTTCACTTTTCAATGTAAAATTTATTAATTTTATGCAACATGACTTTTATATTTTGCATAGTTATTGTTATTAGTTGAAATGTGGTTATTTAGATAATTAATAATATTTTTGTTTAGAAAATGTATAAAATTAAATATTTTACTAAACTATGTATCTAACCTCAGAACTTCATATAATCAAAAATGGAGGGAGTATTATGTCTTAAGCTTTAAACCCTTAATCTGAATTGGCTTTATTTGTTTGCATCGGGCATTTTAAAGTTTCTTATCCATTTTTTTTTTAAGTTGTGGTTTGTGAATATCACAAACATAAATTCAAACCAAGTAGAATATTTGCTGCTAGAAATGAAGTGGAAGATCAGAACATTTTTAAATGTGTGCGCCATCTTTTTTCTTTTTGCTAAAAATGTAAATATCATTTCACGAAATGAAAGTTGAAGTTTACGTAACATTTGTAGAGTTTTTTTCAAATATGACTTAAAATTTCAGATCAAATACAAAAATAATCCATATTTTTTGAAACTTTTGTTTTCCCTATTCTTCAGTTCGAGTTATTCACGCAAATGTCGTCACTTTTTTTCTTCTGAAAATAAGTCTTTTACCTTATCATTTTCATTTTCACCAAGTATTTACAATATTGTCATTGCCATCGATACACTAACCACCATGAACAACCAATTTGAAACTCTTAATGCACTAACTTTTTTTTTATTCTTTATATCTCATTACTTATGCACACAAATCACATCTCTTTCACTCTCTCTTCAAATTCATCCAAAAAATACAAGATTTTGATTCCAAGTTTTGTAAGGTTCATAGAGACATTGAAGCATTCATGGTCATTAACGACTTGGTAGCTTTTGTAATGAAGTTTTGGGTGCTTGGAGAAGTTAAGCAAGTCATCTCACTGGCTTAAGGTAAAAAATCGATTTTTCTCAGATCTGTTCGTGAAGACTTTCAGAAGACTTCAATAAATGTGTTTTCCATCAAGGAGACTTCCCTAGAAGTCTTCTAACTTTTCTTTATTAAGGAAAAAACCTGAATAAACATGTTAGTTTTGTAATTGACCGAAGTTTGTCAAAAATTTGACTTTTTATAGAAAACTTCTCGGGAAAAACTTCTATAGAAGTCTTCTGAAAGTTTTCTCGAAGTCTTTTCACTGTTGCAAGAAATCTGTGTGGGTTACTTTTGCAATTGAAAAATAATATTAAAACATTTAATATTAATGAAAAGACTTATTTCAAGTTTTATTCCGGGTTTTGTCAAATCTTTGGTTACGAGAGAAAACTTCTATAGAACTCTTCTTTGGAAAAGTCAAATATAGTCAATTGAAAAAGTATCACAAATAGACTTCTTGCGATGTTGAGAAGACTTTCAGAAGACTTCTATAGAAATCTTTTCTGAGAAGACTTCCCAAGAAGTTTTCTATAAAAAGTCAAATTTCTGATAAACTTCGGTCAATTGCAAAACTAACATGTTTATCCGAGAAGTCTTCTCCGGCATTTTCGAGAATTTTTAAAATTCAAAAGTAAGCCAACATTTACAAAGGAAGACTTCTCAAGATGACTTCTGTAGAGTAGACTTCTTAAGAAGTCTTCATTCGTAAATTTACAATTGCAAAAATGACCTAATTAAATAGAAGACTTCTACGAAAGTATTCTACTTCAATGCTTAATAAATTTTCATTTTCTCTACAACTAAAATGACTTTTTAATATTTTCTTATAAATTCATGTGTATTAGTCAATATTGGGGCTCCTGGATGAAATTCATAACTTATTTGGTGATAATTATGACATTTCAAAAATTTATGTTTACTAATGTTTCTAGCTAATCCGAGAAGACTTCTCGAGAAGTCTTATACGTTAAATTTTCAAGAGTGTTAATTAACTTCAAGGTATATTTTTAACTTTCAAAAGTTTTAAGTAACTTCAAAAATATCAAATCATGCGGTTAATGTATCTTTTTAGATCATAAGACATAATTTTTAACTTATATGAGATTTAAAATTTTAACTTTCACTTAAAATTAAGTTTGATCTTTTGTGAATTTGACCATTTTTTCTTGTGAAGTCTTCTCTCTTAGTTTTAGTAAATTTGATTAAGTTTTTTACGTTGTTTTCTTTTGTTATGAGTGGGTAGAATGGTTAAAAATATTTTTGGTATGTTGTATCAATAACTTCAATAATGTTAGTACTTTTGGCAAAACACGAACATTTTACCAAATTATTTTGATTAACATCTCTTCAAGTCTACAAAAGAATTCACAACTAAAACAATACACATACAAATCATAAAACAGACTATAAACAAAACTATTACATGGAGCTAGATATCATTCCTCAACATAGATAAGCTTGGACTCCACTTGACATCATTCATTTGTACTACTTTAGGCAGAAGACTTCGAAAGACTTCCGGAAGACTTCATTGGAAGTCTTCTAACATAAAATACATTAGAAGACTTTCCAAGAAGTCTTCCAAGAGTCTTCTGAGAAGTTTTCCAAAATCTGACTCAAATCTGAAAAAATATGCATATTCAAATAGCTTCAAAATAGAGAAAGCTTAGAAAATAAATTGTTTATGCTTAACTAATAAATAAAATAGTCACATTAGGTTGAATCTATATATGTTTATAATCTAATATATAAACACACACAAAATACATATCCAATATTTGTACCACTTTGGGCAGAAAACTTTGATAGACTTCGTGGAACGTCTTCTTGCATAAAATGCATTAGAAAACTTCTTAGGAAGTCTTCTGAGAGTCTTCCAAGAGTCTTCTAAAACCTTTTGATAAGTCTTACAAAGTCTGACTCATATCTGAAAAATTTGCACATTCAAAAGCATTCAATTGACTTCAAAATAGTAGAAAACTTCAAAAATATTTTGTTTATGCTTAATAATAAAGAAACCAGTAACATTAGGTTAAATCTATAAATTTTTAGAATCTAGAATATAAAACACACAAAATACATATCTAAAATTTGTACCATTTTGGGCAAAAAACTTCGGAAGCCTTCCTGAAGACTTCGTGGAAAGTCTTCTAGCATAAAATGCATTAGAAGACTTGCCTAGAAGTCTTCTAAGAGTCTTCTGAAAAATCTTTCAAAGTATGTCTCAAATATGAAAAACCTGAAATTCAAAAACATTCAAATGGCTTCAAAATACTGAAAAACTTCAAAAATATAATTTTATGCTTAAATAATAAACAAAACAGTCACATCTAGGTTGAATCTATAGTTTTTTAGAATCTAATCTATAAAACACACAATAATACATATCCAAAATTTATAGATCTACCTTTGAAAGAGTGAAAGATGAGAACCATGTAATGAAAAACTTAAAAAAAGAAGATAAATTAGTGAGAAGACATAAGAAAAAAATGAGAAATACATTTAAAGTTTGGTGTTTTGATGTTCACAGAGATTAGAGAAAGGTTGGAGAGTTTTAGAGTGAAAAACATTATATTTTTGTTGCAGCCATATGAGAGGAAGAAAGAGAATGTGTAAATTTTCTTTATACATAGATACAAAAATTCCAATTATGTTAATATGTTCTATACAGAAGACTTCTAAAAAGTCTTCTAGACCCTAAAACTAAATACATGAGAGGATTTCTGGAAGACTTTGCTTTAGGCAGGAAACCTAAATTCTTTTAAAATTTAGGCGGAAATATGTGAGAAGACTTCTTGGAAAGTTTTCTCGAAGTCTTCCAAACCATAACCTAATCAAATAACTAACTAAATAGCAAATAATAATTCACTAAACTTAAAATTAACTTATAAAGTGTTTAATATACACAAAACTAAACAAATATAGGTCAAAAAAATTTATGTTAAGATTCCAAAAGCTAACCCTAAATACCAACAATACTATAACATATGTTACTAAACCCTAAACCAAAGTCTTCTCGGAGTCTTCCAAACCCTATTATCAAATAACTAAGCAAAAAACACTTCTTTAAACTTAAAAGAAACTTAGAAAGTGTTTAAACCAAGTAATTAGATAGTCAATAAACACATATAGTTCAAACTAAAAAAAATTAAAAAAGATAAGATTTCAAAATCTAACTCTAAAAATACCAATAATACAATAACATATATTACCAAACCATAAACCAAAAGCTATCATGACTCAATCTACATTCACTCATCTATGTTAAAAATAATTCAATTTTAGTAAAACTAAGTTTTCATCATTTAGAAATGTTTATTAATACATTGTTTCGATTTTTTCTCTTCCAAAATATTTTTTTATAAAATTTATTAATTACTTCTAAGATCTAATACATGAGAAGACTTCCTCTAGAAAACTTTTGGAAGACTTCTGGAAGAATTCGATTTAGTCGGGAAACCTAAATTCTTTTAATATTTAGACAGAAACCCTAAATTCTACTAAAATTTAGGCGGGATATGTCAGAAGACTTTTTGGGAAATCTTCTGTGAGATCTTCCAGGCCCTATAATCAAATAATTTAGCAAAAAAACACTTCCTTAAACTTTTAAGATACTTAAAATGTTTAAATCAAGTTATTAGATATTCATTAAATACATATATGTCAAAAAAAAAATTATAAAAAGATAAGATTTCAAAATCTAACCCTAAAAATACCAACAATACTATAACATATGTTATCAAACCCTAAACCCAATACTATCATGAGTTAATCTACATTTACTCATCTATGTTGAAAATAATTCAATTTTAGTAAAACTAAATTTACATCATTTATAAATGTTTATTATTACATGATTTCAATTTATTTCCCATCAAAATATTTCTTATAAAAAATTTAAATTATTTTAAAAATCTAATGAACCAGAAGACTTCTTTGTAAGTCTTCTCACGCGGAGGATTATAAAACTGAATACAATTTTTTTGTTTGATAATAAGAAAGTTGTTGTAGTTTCACTAGCATTTTGAGTTACTTTTGCATTTAATTAAATTTAAGATACATTTTTGTATTCAAAATCAAGTTTTGAGTCATTTTTGACAGTTTTCCCGTGTTTTTACAAAATATATGACCTCAAAATTGGTTCCACGGCACAAAAAAAAAGGTAAAAATGGAAGCAAAGACGATTGGTACGATAATCTTCAGTTTAGAAGCGAACATGACTAAAGTAATGATACAAATTTGATAAAGTCGAAAGAGAGATCTCCCCAGGACAGACACGAAAAGAGAAGATGGAAAACAAAGGGGACCGTGAACAACAAAATGAAACAAGAAACTGATATTCATCGAACTGCCCGAACCTAAACCATTCCTCTAAAGAAGCAAAAGGAGGCCGTTAAAGGACCGCCCTTCTAAGTTCTAAGTCCGAGCAGGCCCCGTAACACTCCTAATATGCATACAGCTGGGAATGTGGACGAAATAATGTGGACAAAAGCGAAACAAGAAGGTGCGAGTCATCTTTGGTTAAAACCAGTTAAAAAAAAAACACATTTTTAAATGTGGGCAAATAATTAAATGGGCAAACGACTCGTAACACTCCTAATATGCAGACAGCTGGGAATATCATAAATATGTCTGGCTGTCTACCAGAAAGTTAATATTAAGACAAGTAGAGAACAAATAATGACCTTTTAAAAATAATAATAACGAACTCGTGTCAAATATAAATTAATTGACTGTAAATGCCAATGAATCAGCGTTGTACTATTTTCTTTCAAAAATGAATATTTTATAAAATTTACACATATTTAAAAAATATATTAAATTTTATTTATAAATATATTTTTTTTGACTAACTAATAGAATTGGTTATAGGGATAGATACTTTGCATAAAACTATATATATGTCAACCAAATGATTTTTAACAACAAAAATGCTTAAAAATAAAAATGATTTTAGAAAACTTTATTTTCACAGTAAAAATAGTATTATACAAACTTACACAGTAAAAATAGCTACAAAAAAATATACATCTTAAATTTTACAACAAAAACATAAAACTACAGCTTATTCCAATCAAATTTTAAATCTCGAAACTTTTGACCAATCAAAATTTAATATAAAATTAATTTATTCAAATTTTATAAGTTACCATTATTATATAATAAAATGCATTAAAATATGGATCATTTTAAATAGATTACTGACAAATATAATTTCCATAGGTCAAAAAGCCAATACGATAATTAAAAATTGTTGTCGGATCAGTCCTCGCATAGAAACAATATATAATAATCATCAAATATTACTAATTTATAAAATAAAATACTTCATGATAATGTTTTTGAATAATGGACGTTATTTAAAAGTTCATGGGGGTTTCCAAACGATTTATTAACTTCAAATGGTCCTGTTATGAAAAAAGATTCTAGATTACATAATACAATTTGCATCAGAAAACATGAAATGCCAGGTTTGAATCTAGCTAGTAGAAGAGATTATTTTGTATTATTAGAAATTATTCTTCTGCAGTTTCAAACATCTTCCATTTTTATTTTTATTTAAGTTTGGTTCCATTAGGTTTTCTTCTTGTGTGTTCTTGTTATTGATCTGACGCCACGTAACAAAATAATTCCACAATTTTTCTTTAAATAAGGGGTTTATTGATGATTTTCTTGATTTACACAGACGGAACACGGAGTCCAAAACCACACATAGCTTTCCATATCATTCGTTATTTGGTCAAAATCTTGAACTATAGAAATTCCAACATATTTTGCATTCCCTCAATGGAGTGACATTCACATACGATATTACAAATATTGTATTCGGTTTGCACAAATCATGATTCAACTAATGGATGAAATCATGAAATAAAAAAATAATATAAACATCATATGCTGAATAATTCCTATTTACTAACCTTTCAAGTCTGAACCGAAACGTAAATTAATTCCAAAGTCAGTAAACATCATATTTTGCCATTTATATCGTTTATAATGCCGGAAAGAATATATTAACATAAATTTACAGATAACGAGATATGTTATAGTTATATTTATTTATATAAATATAAATATTTATAATAATATTAAATTCATTCACCGATACATTTGTTTAAATCGTTACACAGTACCTGTAAATACGTACTGAAGGAAACAAATTAATCAGTGTAAGTCGAATCTCATTTATTACTTTCACAATATATATAAGACTATATGGTATAAAAATGAACATATAGTCACATAGATAAATAACTATATATATAAGAAATAATAATATACTACATTGTATTATATGAATTTATTAGTTTATTAAAAGTTATTGCTATTTGAATTTTGAATGTTTTGTTATTGTCGAAATATATTTTGAACAGCCAAGATCTAAACTAATTCTGAGACATACATGACATGCTGGACTTTTTCGGGGAGGTTGGCTAAGTTGACTTTGGTTTCAAGGTACTTCCCGTTCAAAAGAATTGAAATTTGTCTATAATAAATGAATTAAAATCGTTGTTATATAAGAAAAAGTTAAAGTTGGTTTGGTTTGAATTGTTTTGTGTTTTCGTTCAGACCGAATAATAAATCTATGTTTAACTTTTTCTTATATAACAACGATTTCCTCTCATTAGTTCTCTACATTTTTTCCTATAGACCGTATTCATTTTTTCCTCTCATTAGTTCTCTACATTGTTTTGCATTGCGTTGACATGGACCGTATCTATAGGAAAAAATGTAGAGAACTAATGAGAGGAAATGGTGATACTTCATTATTTCAATTATGTCTCGTTTTATTACTAACTAATTAATTAAAGTTAGTTGTTCGGATGTCGTTGTTAAGTGTGAGGTAGTGGTATGTTGTATAATTAATTTGAGTTTCCTGGATTTTACTTGATACGTTAGTTTGGTGTACTTAAACTACTAATATTGTAGTCGGTATAACCAATTAATTGCATAACATTTTCCTATATCCCATGTGATATATCCTCTATATACATAAAATCACTAATGTAAGAAATATAATAGTGAGCACGAAGCATGCATGGGCCTAGTTTGTCACGTTATCTACTGCGTCTAGAAAGAAAAGTAGGAACATTTTTTTTTCTGAAAATAAGAAAAGTAGGAACATACCGGGTTTGTATATAATACTGTTGATTATTGACCGATGTCGAGAAAAAAAGGTTTAAAATTATTAATTATAATTGTTTGGTTGAAGTTGATGAGTGAAGTCTGTGAAGAAGAAACGTAGAAATTACTCGGAAGACGCATGTGGCGCACGTGATCGGACATCTTACTTACGTTTGACTTCTTCGTACGACAACAAACAACTCACCATATGTGCATGTGATTCACATTGATGTACTCGTTTACCTGTACAGCCACTTTCTCCAAACTCTATTTTTATGGTGGTGATTTTTTAAACATTTCTTTCTAATGTGGCGTACATGTATTTTATTTTAGTTTTTAGTGTGGTGTAATCTTTCCAGCAATTCATTTAGATTTTGCTTTTTATATTTATAAATTTATGTGATGAAATTGTATATGGTATAGTTAATTTGAAATCATTTTATAATTTTAGTAAAATCCATATTATTTTGAAGGTTAGAATGAATGCAATAATAAACTAAAGTAAATTCTAAAAATTATTTTCAAATATTGTAGGAGATGTAGCTGAAATAATTTTATGCGCATAAAAACTTGTCTCTACCTTATTTCTTTCTAAAATCCTCTCAAACTCAAACTCTAGATCTCATCTGTTTGGGTGGCCGGTTTCATCTCACGGCGTCAATCGTCCCTTCTTCAGTTTCTTTTTTTTCTCCTTCACCCCCACCCTTTCCTTTTCTCCCCTTGTTTCTTTCTTGGTGATTTTGAGTTTATGCGCAACCGCGGTTCCAGATCTGGTGTCATGGTGCTTTGGAACATCAGAGAACCGGGGTGGAAGATAGGATGAGCGGTTTCTCTGGAGGATCGTATTGGTAGAGGTATCGATCTTGTGTCAGATATAGATTTCGAAAGGGGTTTATTTTCTTTCTTTGTCTCCTATGCTTCTCCTTCTCAGCATGGGTTAGCAGGCTGGCTTGGCCTGAGCAGTCGTCGGCTTCCTCATGAGGTGGAGGTGAGGTGTTCCTCTGCTCGTTTATGTGTCTCTGTTGGCGTGCTTTTTTAGGTCTGTCAGTCTGGCTCTCTGAGGATGCTATGGAGTTGCTTGTGTTTCCAAGCCGAGAGTCTTCGGTCTTATCAACCATGAGACTGTTAGTTTCATGGGAATGATTTAGGACTGCCTTATGTCTACTCTGTCTATGGGTGGCGCTTGATGTCTCTTTGGTGTACGTTCAATGGCATGTGGTGTATCGGGTGGCTCCTCTTTCCAAATAATGCTCGGCTTATGTCTTTGCGGGTTTGGCCGCGGGTGTTGCTGTCTCTCTGTGATGCTTGCGGAATATGAAGTCTCTTGTGAGGTGTTCTTGGTTGAGCTCAATCTTTTAGAGCTGATCATCGGGCAAGCCTAATCTATCGGGTTCAGCATCTCGATTTAACTTGGGGTTCTCCTTTTGCGGCAAGCGATTGTACCAAATTTGATGTAACCTCTGGTTAGTTGTGTTGCTTGTAGTGTCAGTTTCTCCTTAGCTTAGTTATAGTTCTGTTTAGCTGCATTTCCTTTCTCTACTCCTTGTTTTTCTTTGTTCTTCTGTAAAAAAATTAAAAGTTGGTAATGAATTTTAACGTTCTTACCAAAAAAATAAAAACAATAACTGTATGTGCATTTCACTGGAACCACTTTATATACATCAAAGTAGGGAAAACAATAAATAAACATGTCAAGTGATTAAGCGTCTACACACTAATTATCTTATTGTGCAAACAATATTATAATTGAATGGTATGTTATTTTAGCACTTTAGGACCAAAACCAGAGAGAACTAGTGATTTATAGCACTAATAATACACAAAATTTCTTAACCTAAGAAAATAGAAAACAATTTTGAAGCCAATCTAAACAAAATAGAAAAGTTAACAAAAAGTTAACAAAGTCAACTCAAAGTCAAACCGACAAAAATTAAAGAAAGATAAACTCTTGGGTTAAGATTTTCGATTAGTTTTACCCTTAGATGAAGAAATACTAACCCAAGATGTCAACACAATCAACAACTGCTAATTCTTTGACCTAGGATCACTACTTTAAGCTATGTTATTCAAGTTCTATGATCTTAACTCTATTTATTCAAGTTATTGACATCAATTTCCATTAATTACCATCAAGCATGTTTTAATCTCAAGTCTTAACCACTAAACATCTTAACATCAACTTCCATTGCGTAACAAGTAAAGCACATTGATTATTCTTTCGAACATTTCATCCAAACCCTCGAGACATGGAAAGCCTAAAATCAAGATTCATGATTTTGAACTTTAATCTAGCATTAAGCATACTAATCAAGTAAATATCATGTAGATTAAGCACATAGCATCATAAATCAAGCATTAATCACCCTAATCTACCAAAACCAAAAGCATTAAAATGTTCTACTCACTAATCCAAAAAAGCCACCTAAACTCATGATAGATTGATAGATAATCAAGATATTATAAAGTGATAAATAAAACTATCAAATAAATTCTTAAACACAAGCAAGATTCAGAAGAGTTCAAGTTTAAAACAAGAAAAATCAAAGAAACTAAGAGAAAACTATACTTAAGTAATGTAGAGTTTTTTTCCCTTGAAATATCATGTATAGGCTATAAAAACTAACCGGCCGACCCAATAAACAAGGGTCAACCCATGAAAAATGGGTAAGAAATGGTTTTAAGGTTCACAGTGGGTGCATAAACCCACTGCATATACCCGCTGCCACACTCGTTTGCTCCACAGTGGCTTCATAAAACCGATGCACTGAGCCGCTCTAAACCTTAGATATTGTTTGATTTTTTGTTCCATATTTTCTTCGCAACATAATTGATATGCTTCCATAAAATCAATCATCCAGCTCAGCTTCCAATGACTTGAAAACACCTCTATTGGAAAACTAACTCAATTTAATATGTTTACTACAAGAAAACTAGGCGAAATCCGATGGAAATTCTGACGGAGCCGAGAATCGTAGGAATATCATCGAGGGTTTTTCGATGCATATCCGAAGAAAGGCTAATTATGCTAGTCGTCAGAAATTTTTCGGTACTTTCGTACGAAATTCCGACGACATATGTGCTTGTCGAAAATGTCCGACGACAAAGCGACGAAATATCGAGTGATGTAAATAACCGTTACACGATAATTCGATAATGTGGATTTCATCGGTAAGTCGTCGGAAATAAGCGACAAATTTCTGAAGAATATTTTTGACCGTTGAATATATTTTGATTATTGAATATCCGACGAATTTCCGACAAACAATCCAAAATATTCGATGGAATTCCGACGACGTGTTTTTGACCATTTTATAGCCGTTTAAATCTTTCAGATTTCCGACAGAATTCCGATGACCCTTCCGTCAGAAGTGTCGGCATATTTTTCTATAAATACGAGCTCTCCTCATTCACCTCATTCACTCTTCGTTCTCTCTTCACCCTCTTCACTCTCTTCACTCTCTTCATTCTACAAATTCGAAAAAAATTATGTCTTCTTCAAATTCTTTTCGTTTGTGGATGGATAAACCTCATATGGATCCAAACACCAACTTACTTATGGAAGAATACGCAAAAGGCATTATCGAATTCATGACGTTTGTTCAACAACAACCAAAAGCAAATACCGGTATGTTAAGATGTCCTTGTTCTTCCTGCAAAAATAATAGGAGTTTAAAGGAATGGGATGTTTGGACTCATTTATATATGAAAGGGTTTATGTCGAATTATAAATTTTGGTATCTTCATGGAGAAACTACTGGTTATGAATATGGTAGTAGTAGTGAACCTCAGACTGTGGACAGGTTAGAAGAACCTAGAACGGAAGTAGATCATGGTGTAGGTACCGAGCAGATGGTAAATGATCATTATAGAGGGGAAGAACCCAATGTAGAAGCTAGGAAATTTTTTGATATGTTGGAAGCAGGAAAATAACCTTTGTACAAAGGATGTAGAGATGGTCATTCACCTTTATCATCTGCAACTCGATTGATGGGTATTAAGACAGATTATAATTTGGCTGAAGACTGCGTGGATGCGATTGCTGATTTTGTTAGAGGTGTTCTGCCAGAGAATAATCTCGCACCGGGTTCATACTATGAGGTTCAGAAACTTGTAGCGGGTATTAATTTACCGTATGAGGTGATAGATGTATGCATCGACAACTGCATGATTTTCGTCAGTTTGCGGTAAATTTCTCTAAATTTTGTTTCAGTTTTTGATTTTAGTTTTCTATTATATTTATACTAATTATATGTTTTTCAGCAAGAATTTAGTTGCCATCCGGGGATACGGAAGTTGTCCGTAAGGCGTTCCACAAAAAGGCCATGGAGATTTACGGGAATCAAATTTATGAATAGAAACAGCTATGGCGTAAGGGCAAGAAACCGAAATTTATCAACTCGAATGTTTGGCAAGACTTAGAGGTGCATTGGTCAAAGCAGGAGACTGAAGAGCAATCAGCCAAGAACTCTCAGAACCGCTTGACCGACCGTGGTGGACTAGGTGTTTATGTCCACAACCTCGGTGCTTGCAGTATGTCCTCTAAGGATGATCAAGTAATTGTAAGTTTTATATATTTTTTCTTTTTCTTTATATATATATATATATATTAATTATATTTCTTTTAGGTTGCGGCAAATGATGGTAATCCCGTCTGTCATGAGAGGTGCGTACACTAACAAGAAGACAGGGAAAATTCAGAATTCCCTTATTAGAAATGTCATAGACTTGGTAGAATCCCAGAAACAAGATTATCTAGCTTTTTAGCCCCTCTCCGATGACGGTTCTTAGGCTTCAACCAACTTGTCCCGAGTTCGAGTTAACGAAATGGTAGAAGAGGTAGTTTTTAGATTTTTCATTTCATTAATATAAAATTTCATTTATATTTTATTTAACTAATATATGTAATTTAATTTAATCCTGAAGGCGGTTCCAAAGAAGAGTCGTTTAGTCGGGGGCTCTTCGTGCCTCTTTGTGTCCTTCTTCTTCACAAACTTTGTATGTTGATTCGATGATTATGGAGGAGCTGCAGAAAAAGGATAAACGAATTGTAGCGTTGGAGTCTCAAAAATGCTACAATTCTTGCACAGATGGCCCAACAGGATGCTCAAATAGCGGAACATAAAGTAGAAGTGGCGGAGGCTAAGAGGATGAACCTACACATTATGGAGAAGATGAAGCGACTATTTCCTACAGAATTTTCGGATTAGAAACTTTTATATGATGCTTTTATTTATGTAAAACTTAATTTCTATAATATTAGTTTGTAGTTTCAGGTTTAAATCAATTTGATTATCTAAAATGCAAATATCTAAAATTATTTTAAAATAAATTAAATAATTTTAAATAATCAAATCGAAAAATTTCATCGGATATTTGTCGGAATTTTCCGACGACTGAATTCGTCGGAATATTCTGGCGACGAAATTTCCGACGGATAGTTCTTCAGAATTTACCGACGGAATGAAAGCGTCGGAATTTACCAACGAACGGTATTCGTCGGAAATTTCCGACAAACATTTTTCGTTGGTATTCTCTGACATCCGACAATCTTTGTTGGTCGGAACATTTTCTGACAAATAACCGACAACTTCTTACCGACGAAGTTTTTTGTCGGTAATCCGTCGGATATTTGGCTGTCGTAATCTGTCGGAAAGTCATCGGAAATTTCGACAGGTTTCCGACGAATTGTTTTTTTCCGACGAATTCATACCGACGACCACTTTCGTCGGAATAGCCGTTTTCCCAACGAAATTCTGACAAATATGGTCGTCGGAATTAGCATGTTTTCTTGTAGTGGTTGTATCAAGAGATGAGCTTCAAAAGATATTGTTAAGACCTTCGTACAAATGGATATGTCATCTATTTTAGTCTTAATCTACTCCAAAACTGATGGAAACTCTCTAAAATGTGAAAATACACAAATACACATAAAAATGTAATATATATTATTAAATGCAAACAAAATGAACTAAAATAAGAAGAAAATAAGTAGTAATAAAAGACAAAATCACTACACATCATCAAGCTGTCTACCAGAAATACAAAGAGAGAAATAAATAATGGTCTCGTGTAACCGGTATCAACTAAAATCGTCATTCCGTATTAGTATTGCCTAGTCAGGGACTACTGAGAAAAAAAAAATTGATGTCATAAAAGCAAATTAAACATTTTCTAGTCGCATATGTTAGTTTAAAATCATCACAAACATATGATCAGCGAATATTACTGACATATAATAAAATATTTTGGAAAAGTACTGTCGTCCAGTTTTCTTTTTTCCTGTTTTGTGGGTTATATATCCAAAAGAATTTTATATTACAAAGCACTGTTACATCAGAAAACATGCAATGCCAGGCTTGGATCTAGTATAAAATTACAAAAGATCGTTTAACGTATAATAGAAAATTAACCGAGTGCTCTTAACCTAGTAGTAAATGGGTTCCGACAGGAACTTCTGCCTTGGATTTGATTTTTTTGGGTATTTATAAATGTTTTAAGTGGTAAAAAAACCTGAATTTCTATGGGCTTCGTAGTAATTAGTTATTGGGCATATAAAGTTTTTGGGATCACACTGCAGTTATCAAATATATATATAATAGAAGATTATATCTTCTGCAGAAGATATAATCTTCTGCAGTGTCAAGTATTCTCGAGTTTCACAACCAGTAGCGAAACCAGGTTAAAGAATGAGGAGGCAGGTGCACCCACAATTATTTTAAAATTTAGTATTTTACATGTAGAAACATCAAAATTTGGTTAGCTTATATGGTAAAAAGAAGTATGTGCACCCTCAGTTTCTTAGGTTCGATCTTTGTCTAATGTATTTTTATGTTTTTCTATCAGTAGTGCACCCATAACTTAAATGGGCTAGATTCGCCCCTGTTCACAACATAAATTTATATGTTTGGTACCATTAGGTTTCTTCTATCGTTTTCTTGTCATTTTTCTGACACTGCCAAAACCATGTCTCCTACCAAATACTGTGTGCCGACACGGAAATTGTTACAATGCGCTTCACATATTAAGATTATGTTCTTTTCGCATTAGACTTTTAGAAGCACTCAAAAGAGACCCAACTTTAAATGATATTTTCTCAGTTTAGTTCGAACCATAGGATCATTTGGGAAAATAAGAAGGCAAACTCGCCGGAGGAACAGCAGGCTATAGGTTAAACGTAAATCGACAAAGCGCGTTGAAACAAGGTTCTTTTTTTTTTAAATAATTGGGATCACTTTTTTTTTTTTGAACAACAATAATTGGGATCACATTTATCATAATTTACATGTTCTTTTTATAATTAAAATTATTTTTAATACTCACGAGAAAATGGGGATCTAAGACGATGATTAACCTCAGTCTTTTAACTGGGGTTCTTAGTTTTTCTTAGATTTTAACTAAGAAAAACTAAGAAATGTTTCTTAAATAAAATATATAATAGCCGTCTCTTATCCGAAAAGTGGAAAAAAAACAAAACCAAAAAAGTGTCAAATCATGAGTTAAGAATTTCGGCTAAGAAACCGGGGTTAATCATATCCTAATACAGTACATCGAAGGAAAACTCGCTGGAGAAACAACAGGCTATAGGTTAAACGTAAATCAACAAAGTATTCTAGGAAAAAAAAAATTTAGAGGATTCAGGCATGGGTGAAAAGTCGAAAGAAATTGAACTTTCGCCTCTGATGAACACAAGAGACCAAATCCAGAACTCACGACTTCACTCGGCTGAGTGTCCAAACAAGTCGGAGATCCGTCAACACTCAATAATAGTAATGTATTGTACTGGATCCCATGACAACTTCGCTTATATATAACCACGTTTAGGTGAGAGTAATAAAAAGATGGACGGCCTCTTGGAAAGTGTTTGTGTTGCACTCCTAAAAAATATGAAACGAAGTTGATTCTTTTGTGCTATAGAATCAAAATTCTTTTGGAATGAAATTATTTTTCGAATCAGATTTTTAAAAATACTCTGTTTGGAAGAGATTACCAAAATGACGTTGTTGCCAAATATTAGGTAGTAGTACTTTAAGGGAGGTGTATTCAATATAACATTTGAGGTGATTTGATTTTTAATGGAGTTTTAGATGATGTCAATAAGTTGCAGAGATTTAGGTGATTTTTGTTAAACCACTCTAGAATATAACCTAAAACCATAAGATTTTGGATTTTAATTTTTTTAACTAAGAAACTCCACTCAAACACCTTAAAATCACCTGGAAACTTTGAAACTGTATAACTTAAAATATTTCAGTGGATTTTAAAGTACTCTATGAAATGTTAAGTTTAATAACAGTGGATTTTAAATGAATTCTTAAAATTCATGTTTGAATAACAGTGGATTTGTCATTTTAATACAAACTAGGTTAAGATCCACGCCTTGCACGAGATAAATATTATATATAAATTATTTTTAAGTATTATATATTTTTTACATATTATAAAATAATATATATATATATATATATTGAATAATTAAAAATTTAGTAACTATTACATATATAATTAAATTGGTACAAATACTTTAATAAATTTTATTTATCCAGACAAATATTTTTTCTATTTTATATGTTATATGCTATAAAATTAAGTTTAAATAATATTAACATAGATATATAGTACATTTTTAATATTGACATCTGTTAAAAAAATTTTATACTGTTTTTGATCGTTTGTATGTCTTTATAACAAAAATTTTAAATCAATGATAACAATATAAATTTGTGGGATGTTTAATAGTTTTAGTAATTTAGAATTTTAAAAACATTCAATGCAAAGTTTAAAATCCAAAAATTAAGTTGTCAATAATTGTTCAAAATGTTTATCAAAAAATTTCAAAGCAAATTCGAAATTAAAATACTTATGTATTTTATATGGTATATAATTTATTTTAAAAAATATTAATATGCATATATATAATACTTATTAAATGAGACTTCCTACATATATAATTTCGTAACCATTAGTATCTTGTTATAACATAAATTTTAAACCATGGATCACAAAAATTTCAATGTGAGATTTTTAACAACTTTATTCATTTATATTCATTTTTTAAAATTCAAAATATAACATATACGAAAAAAATCTAAATTTTTATTATATAGTTAATGTAGTTGTTTAATTTATTTTAAAATGAATTAAAAATGATAGAGAATAGACTGATTTTATCAGATCTTTATTATTCAAAATCATTAATTATCATATATATTTTAGCCACATTACGTAATTCCGTGCTTTTTATTTAAGAAAACAATAAAGAACATTTATGATTAATTATTTATATGGACCAACATATTTTTCTTAGGATTCTAAGAATGATTGTGGTGATGACATGTGGCTACAAAAATATGTTATAATGCTTCTCTTTTAATATATAGGGGATCACCTAAAACTCTCAGTTGAATACACCCACTAAAAGTTTTCCTTGGATTCACCCCCTAGGTTGCACCAACCAATAGTATTTTGTTATTTCATATTTCATATCTTTTAAAAAATGAAACAAAATAATAAGATTTTGTGAAGTTATATTATATTTAAAAATAAAAAATGTAAAATAAATTAAAAATAATAGTAGTTGCAAAAAATATATATATGTTTAACGCCATCGACAAAACACTAAACCCTAAACTCTTGGGTAAACTCTAAACCCCTTGGATAAACCCTAAATACTAAATTCTAAACCATTGGGTAAACCTTAAACACAAAAGCTTACAAGAATTTAAGATTTATGATTTAAGGTTCAAGATTTATCCAAGAGTTTAAGGTTTATCCAAGGGTTTAAGATTTAGTATTTAGGGTTCAGTGTTTTGCTATCGACAGCGTTAGGTTCCTAACATTTTGCTGAATCCCACGTCATTTATACAATCCTTCATACTACATTAAATAGTACCTAAACTATAAATATAGTAATCGACACGGTGCGTGCATTCATGGAACTATTTTATGTTCTTCTACGGCTTTAGAAAGTTAATTGTAATACGGAAATATTGGATTTTATTTATATAAGATAATATTGTCTAATGATTATCAACGGATGTCCAAAAAAAGAAACGTAGAAAGTTAGTGGGAGGAAGCATGTGGTCCACGTAATCGGACTTTTTTTTGTCATGTCTGACTTCTTCCTACGATGACCCACTAATCAAATTTCAAACAACTCTCTTCACTGTCTCTGTGCTTGCATGTGATTCACATTGATTGACTCGCGTACGTGTATGGTCGTTTACTCCAAAAGTCATATAAGCAATGTATGTCTTGGTGATGTATTCTTTTCGACAATTTATTTGTTAGATAGCTTTTTCCTTAGTATAAGATTATTAATAGGATCTGGTATCCCAGTATTCAAAATTTAAGTTAGGAGCTAATATTGACTACTCATGATGTGAGCTCCTCGACGGGAGTGTCCCACAAGCATTGTTAATCAAAGGACCAAGCCTATGAGTTAAAGTGATTTCATCAAAACAAGTTAGCTTTTTCATGAAAATTGTTCATACCAACAGTGTGTTGGGCAGTTGGGCTCCTGCTTTATCACAAAAAAAAAAAAATTGGTTATGTTATGGTGTATTTTACGTCATGTCATTAGATATGAAAAACGGCGGACCCTGATACTAGGAAGAAATTAGGGCATGGCTCAAATCCCTTCTAGTTAACAAAAACATGTGCCCACGTATGCATGTATATTTATGTCAACCATCGAAAGGAAATTTTAATTTTCTTTCTCTATAAAATTTTCCCTATGTATACATGTATCTTTTTCGAGGGAAATTTTATATATATATATATATATATATATATATATATATATATATATATATATAGTTCACGAGGACAGGTGCATAATACTAATTTAAAAGAACATTAGTATAAAAAAATTTCTTGAAAGGAATTTTTTTTTTCAAAGGCAGAACATTAGTATATTGATGATATAAGAGTTTTCATGATATAATTTATTCGACCACCTAATTGTTCCACTACAACTTGGAAAATTTTGTTTAGCAGGATAACTTGAGTTCCACGAGATTTCCTCGTTTAAACTCTCTCTCTCTCTCTCTCTCTCTCTCTCTCTCTCTCTCTCTCTCTCTCTCTCTCTCTCTCTCTCTCTCTCTCTCTCTCTCTCTCTCTCTCTCTCTCTCTCTCTCTCTCTCTCTCTCTCTCCAACAAAAGGCGATTTTTAAGGCTCTGCTTCCTCCGGCCCGGACGGCGCGTGGTGGCGCGTACCGGCGACCGGAGGTCCCTCCATTCAGGTTTCTCTTTCTTGTCTTGTTGCCGGTCCGCCTGTTCTACTCTCCTCCGATATGCTCATCGTTCTGGGTTAGAGTTTGAGGTCAGAAATCTGCTCCGCTGCAGAGGGGCATCATTTCGGCAGTCAATCAGCTCTCCCCGGGTCGGGCGAGGAGGCCGAGAGGCAGGTGGGGGTTGCAGTCGGTTTTTGGGGGTTTTCTGTGAGATCGATTTTCTCCTCCGATCTCGCACGCGTTCTCGGTCCGTGAGGCGGAGGAAGGGTGGGTCTTCTTCGGATATGTGGTGGTTCGCCGCTTCTGGTCTAGGGGGTCTTTTGGCTCAGGTGGGTGGTTCTCGTCGGTTCGCCGATTTGGATTGCTTCTCTCCTTAGTCGAGGTGTGTGCTGGTGGGTCTCATTACCATGGCGGCGAGTTTGTGATATGGAGCACGCAGGCGGATTGGTGCTCGAGGTCATTGGCCGACTCGTATAGGTATTGTCAACGGTTTAAAAGGTGGTCGTCAATGCTGCTTCAGTGGCCGCTTGCAAGGCTTCCTCACCTTCGGTTCTTCACTACGCGGTCCCTATTATGTGGTCTCGGTTGTTGCAGCACCAATTTCAGTCTGTCTGTTCTCGGCAACTACGTGCGTCTGGTGGTCCTCGTGTCTTTGGCCGCCTCACTCAACGCTCGGTCTTCGATCACATCCCTGTCAATGAAAATGATATTTTTTACTGGTTTCTTATTAAAGTTGATAAGCTCTATAATCTTCTCTATTGAAAGAAGAGTAGACTTAGAATTTACCCTTACATTACCATGGAATATTACTTTTTCTGTCATTGTTTTAATAACTAATCTTAAGGTTCATTATTAATAATCTTTTAAACATTATAACAACATATATAACACTTCTTATTTTTAGCTTATTAGTACATTCTAATACTAATCCCCAGCTACAGCCATTCATCTATATTATTAAAGCATGATTCTATTGTCTTTTTTACCTTAGTCTGCCATTTTCTTTACTGACATTGCATGTTTTATTAAGGGCAATCATGTAATATTAATAACACATCTATATTGGATCATTTTTTTCGGATCCAGCCCACATCAGATCTCTCTTGGGCCATTTGGGCCGATTAAGAAATCATATTCAATTCTCACATTTTTTTTTCCTTTGGGCCATTGAGTCCAAGTTCAAATAATTTTTTTTCAACTATATATTCTTAATTATTATTTTTTTCTTTTCTTAATATAATTTAAGCATTCATAAAAAAAATTGATTTTTTTCATTGAAAAGTATAAATCTTTATTATAAAATATTAACCACATAATAAAATTAATTTATGAGAGTTATACCAACTTAATTCATTAAAGAAATAAAGTTTAATTTTTTAAACATAAATAGTCATTTAAAATGAAATACGATAAATAAAGATAAAAAGTTAAGTCTTTTATAAAATAAAACACAAATATATGAAAATATGATATTTACTAAATATTTGTCAATTGAAAAAAATAAATAAATAAACTCGCGCTTTGAAAGCGCATATCAAAATCTAGTCTATTTTATTAAAACACGATCATTGTTAACAGTTACCCCTACTAATATTTGAAATATTACTTTTTGTCATTGGACATATCCGTAAATATATGTATAAGGTTAATTTTGTAAACCGTAACTACCTTTATTAAAATCAACATATTTCGTAACTTTTAATTCCAAAACAATTGGGATCAACTTCTCTCAAATATTTATATTAGTCGATGGTTTGAAGATTTATTTGATAGTGGAAATAAATATATAATATATTGTTTTCTTAAATATATTGTCGACTACTTTTGATTCGACAACGTACGACTTCATATAACTTTTATAGAGTTAATATCCCTTTATAACATTAATAACCAGCCCCTATATATTAATTGAAAAACATTGTTTAAGTTACAACTTATAGTTTAATGCTAACTAGATTTTGACCCGTGCAACCGCACGGGTGTTTGTTTTCACTTTTCTATACATAAATTATTGTTTTAGAACATAAGTAGTATATATTTTTAATGTTAATCATATACTTAAATATTTATATAACTATTTCAAATACAATAATTTTATAATTTACATGTTATAATTAATTAATTGTTTAAACCTTATGTATTTGTCACTTCTTATTATATATTTATTTTATTGTATTTGCATTTAGCTATTAAGCAAGTTAATATATTCATGAGAAAATATATTAAAAAAAATATTTTGTATTTAATTTATGCTAAATTCTTACCCGTATTTCAAAACTGGATTTCTTTTTACCAATATTTTTATGCTTATTCATTTTAGATAATTTATTATTGTATATATAAAAGTGTAAGATATGTTAATTTTTAGACATGTATTATATAGTTTGTTAATTTTAAGCCGTTCTATCATCATATTATATTTTAAATAAATAGTTTATATTTATGAAAATAATATTTATAAATTTATCAATTGAATATAATTTTATCATATTTATTTTAGTATAATAATTATATTTTAACATCATCATGACTATAAAAGTAGATAAAATAGGATATAATTTATTTATTTTCATTTCTAAACGATAACTTAAAATACATTTAGTTATTGTTTAAATATTTTTACACAGATTTATTAGAATTTTTAAAATATAATATAATATATAAATATATATTATATTTAAAATGAAAATATATTATGATTAAAGTAGTTACAAAGATTTTATATTATTAACTTTAAAGAAATACATGTTAATTTTTATACATGTATTATATAGTTTGATAATGTTAACCCATCTTACCAACATATTAAATTTTATTTTTGAACATAAATATTTTATAATTACGAAAATAAAATATAAATATATAAATATATAAATTTAGTATAATTTTATTATATTTAGCTCAATATAGTAATTTTATTTTAATATGATTGATTATGATTATATAATAAATAAAATATTTTAGATTTTTTATTTTTCATTTTATATAACTGAATATATTCATGTATAATAATATTTTAAACTAATTTCAAAATTAGTGAAAATATTTAAATATAATTTCGAAAATGAAGATCTTGTCAAAATCTTTTTAAACAGATTTGTTAGAATTTTAAAATAAATATATTTATATTTAAAATGAAAAGATATCAAAAGATATTATGATTAAAATATTTTAAAAATTCTATTTATTATTAGTCTGAATTAAAATGTAGTATGCATTTATATGAATAGGTCCATTAGGTCCATTTTTAAAAAAATCACACATGAATCAAGGTTGTGACTTCTGTTTTAATATATAAGATGTGTCAGTCTATCGGCTCCTCTCAGAGTCCTAGTGTAATAAGCCTTTTTACTACATTACTTACATTTTATGCCACCGAATGATTTAGACCAACCAACTTTATATATACTACTAGATTTTGATCCGCGTTTTCAAAGGGCGGAATCGTTTTCTTTTCAAAATTTTATTAGAAATACAAATATTTGTAAACTGTATTTTTTTTTTATAGATTTTATGTTTGTGTATAAGACATTTAGAATTGTGCTGATATAGTCGTGCTGATTTTTTTGTGTTTTTTTATTATTGTTTATGTTTACAAAATAGTAGAACATCTATAAATTAATAATACTAAGACTTTAAAATTTTATTAATTTATAAAGATATTAATTTACATAATGTTCTTTTTTTAGATTTTTTTTCTATTTTTGAATACTTTTATTAATAAAATAAGAAAATATTTGATTTTACTGTATATTTTAGAAATTTGACTTTCATATTATTTTATTATCTTATTTAGTGTATATTTTTATGTTTTATAGAATTGTTATGTGATTTTCCATATAATTTTACTAAATATTATCAAAATATATTAAAATATTAAGAAAAATGAAAGTATTTTCATTGTGAATATAAAACTAACAATATGATGTTTAGTTTTTGCTTATATAAAAATATATAGTGACAGATTATTAATTTATGATTTTAATGAGACTATATATTTACATGAGAGTTTTAAAAATATTATTATCTTATTATTTTATCGATTTATGTCATTTTACATCGGTCCAAGCTGGGACCGACGAAATTTACTAATTTATAGAGATTATTAATTTATCGAGTATTAATTTATAGATGTTTTCCTGTAATAGGTTTCTAATATACATGGAGTTGTAATGCTTCCACATATGTAAGATTAACATTACAACCTATTTCGAAAGGTTTCACATTTTTCAAAAAGGTGATTTGTATAATAGAATTCATTTTCGGTTTTTGTTTGGAATGAAGATGAGAAAACTTACAGTAGCTATAATTGTATTTATTGGATTAGGTTGGTCGATCTTAAAGTTTTTTTTTTTTTGCTAAAGTTTGGTAGTAGATATTAAAGTTAGTTAATGAAAAATATATTCTTTGGAATATACACAATTAGTTTTGGAAATTCCTAAACTATTGGTGTTATTAAATCTTTTTAAACCTAACTATCTATTGGAAATTTCTACCTATGATGGTTGCTACCATCTCAGTTAATTCTGTCAAAACAAAACTGTCTAAGAACAAAATTAATCTCACTCCTTAAGTTTATAACAGTAGTGGAATTGAGATAATAATCTACTCATCATAGAGAATGATATGCACTAAATATTTAACAAAAGCAAGAGATATTATCTCTCTGATCAATACACTCAACCATCACATCTTATTTTTATACTAATATCATTTCTATGTTTCATCAAACTTCAACCCTAATTCGCCCCAAGATGGGTTTTTAATGACCTAGAAAACACCAAGTACCTTGATACTCAAGCAACCAGAGCTTCTCTTTTTTTCTTCAGACAAAAAAAAAGAAACTGTCTGCATTTCCCATCTCTGACGCATCCGCCACTCAGAGCTACCTCCTCCCTATAGCTAAGAAAGAAACCAATGTTATAATATTTTTATTTAGAAAAGAATCATAGCATTTTTTTTTTCTCAAACTTAATAAATTTAATAGAAAGAGTATATATTTTTATTGCTTCTAGTAGTTCTAGTCACATAGGTTTTTGATGTAGGAAAACGCTTTTACATACATCAATTGAAATAGTTGGTGTTAATTATGTATTGTTTTAGTTTACCTTTTTTGAATTTCAGAATATTCTCTAATGGCATTCTATTGTAATTATCTCCAAAAGTTAAGGACAGAATCCTATGATGGATTTTGCTTTGATAGTATAGATGACAGCGTGTTATTATCATTGTAATTATGTATTGTTTACCGGTTACCATATTTAACATTATGATATTGGTTTAACATTGTACCGATTAGATCACAGTTATGATGAAAAACTTAATTGAATACACTTTTAGGTGGTCACACTCTATAGAGAAACACAACGTTTCTACCAAAATAAATGTACCTCTAGCCACAAAAAACATTGGTTAGATACCAACTATGAACAATTTGAGAATGACTAATTTTCTTAAAAAAATTGGTTTCTGGCATTATACCTTGATGCAACTCTGATGTGTCTGTAATTTTACTGTAAGAATACATACGTTCTCTGCATTGTTTAAAGCTCGGTGACAATGGCCAATATTGATTCCAAATTAGTTATCCCTATCACCATCTGAAATATTATAAATAAACATATAGATCAGCAACTGAAACATATTAGCCATTTCCATATTAGTGGATCTAACGTCTAACCGGTTCATCATAAACTATATAAAATTCATAATATTAACCTTATTCCCACATATTAATTCAGTGGCAGTCATACAAGCTTTTTAGAGACATTTTAATGTTTATCTAGCCAAAATGTTCATAGACTAAAATGTTACTGTTGAAAATCCCATATATATTAATCGTGAAGCATTACAACATGTTTTTGTATTCACATGTCATTACTACGATGATTCTTAGAATCCTTAAAAAAACAAGTTGGTCCATACAAATATATATTATGCTTTTTATTAACCTAACTATCAAATTGATTAATAATACAAGAGAATATTCTCTTTTGTTTTCTTAATTAAAAGCTACAAAATTACCTAACATGATTAACATATATATGACAATTGATGAAATTAAAAAATCTCTTTAAGCATATAATAAAAAAAATAGATTTTTTCTTATATATTATATTTTTATTTTTTAAGCGACTATAAATTACTAAAAATGGTAAAAGTACCATATTGAAAATTTGGTAATCAATGGTTAACTTTTTTTTTTGTTCAAGCAAGATACAAATGATCATAAATAAATGGTATAAATATGAAGTCTCATTAATAGATATTCATTGTATATATATATATATATATATATATATTAATATCATTTAAATTAAATTATATACTATGTAAAAATATATAAATATGTTAATTTCAAAACTTTTATTGAAAAATTATTAAGATCTTAATATTTTTATTTAGAAATTTGTATTGATAAATCTAACATTAAAATTTTTGTGATTAACGGTTTAAATTTTTGTTACAGCAAATATACAAATGTTAATAGAATTATATGATTAGGAAGTGTCAATAATAAATATTTATATTAAAATATACTATATATATATATGTAAATATCTATGTCAATATCACTAAAGCTTAATTATATAACATATAAAGTAAATAAAATGATTTTTTATTTATTTACCAAAAACATGATTGTAAATAAACAAAAGATATTGGTTTTGATTTATGTGCTTACTCTAATGTATATACTTTTATGTAAACAAATTATGTTTTAAATTTTGGTTTCTAATATGTTGTTTGATCCTAACAATATTGGAAGCACTATATATATACTAGATTTTAACTCGCGCTTTAAAAGAGCGGAATATTTTATTTTAAAAGTATAATTATATGTTTTACATATGTTATTTGAAATAAAAATAAATTGTGCTGTTGCCATATAACTAAAACATGTTAGAAATGAATATGTGATTATTTTTTGTCAAAGACGTCTAGAAATTAAATATTTGGTTGACTATATATATTTGATTTTTGGCTGTAATTAGAAAGCTCTTTGAGAATTCTATAATTGTTTTTTTTATTTTTTTGTATAAATTAGAAGGTGAAATAACAATCTAAAACAGTAATGGAACTATATCATAAAATTTTATCTTGATTATTCCTAAAAAAATATTATTTATTATTTAATATTATTTATCATTATTTTCTTACAAAGTTGGGATTATATTTGTAAACATTGTGTAATTTAACTGTTTGTATAAAGGTTACATTTGTGTAACCAAAAAACAAAGAAAGTTATCTATACTATACTAAAAGCTCTATATACTCCACTCTAAAGCTGTCCACGTCATTTATTAAATTCAACCAATCAGAGAGTATTGTTTGGTCACGTCACCATCAAGCTTCTCAAAAAGCTTCGAGCCTATTTCCATTGATCTTCTCATCTTTTTTTCTCTTGCAAAAACGTTTCTTGAAAGGACTGTCTTCTTATCTCTCAAACCTTCCTCTATCACTCATAATTATATATTGATTCAACTTATAAAGTCACTAATAATAGATTGATTTGTCTGTTTGAGTCGATTTCATCATCTCTCCTTCAGTTCTAAATACAATTTTCCAGTTTAAAATTCACACAACCGACGAATAGTATAGTTCAACAACCGCAGGCCATGTTCGAAAACGCGGCAACTCGGCCGAGTACACGGCCTTGCAACGCTCGGCAGTACAGAACCGCCGCGATTTCATCAAAATCGGACAAAAAATCGGATTCATCAAAAAAGTCCAGGCTTTTGAATTTTAAACGCTTGGAATTTGATGTTACGTCGCAAATCTACAGTTTTTATGCAAAAATTGATAAGAAAACTGCAAGAAAATGATGTTTTATGTTAAAAAAGTTCGAGGCGGCCATGAAAATTTCGCAGTAGAAGTGAAAACCCTAAAAGGAAGAAGACGATTTAATTACAAATTTGCCATTAATGAAAAAAAAAATTCTAAAACAAAAAAGAAGGACCTGCGTTTTGAACCCATGACATCCTCCGTCATAAAACTGTCTTTTGCCACTGGACCACGTTGTCTTTACAAAGAATCGTAGAAAATTATTTAATAGGTTATAGTTTTACGTAAATTAAAAAAAGAAAAAGATAACAAATGAATTGAAAAAAATAAAAAGTGGAACCATACATACAAAATAAATATTATGGCCAAAACACAAAAAAAAGAAAAGATGAACCAAAATTTTTTTTTTTTGAAACTAAGATGAACCAAAAGTTAAAAACAGAAACATTTAAAATTGGTTCAAATAAAGAATTTAGGCGACAATTAATGACAGAACAAAATAATAAAACTACAATAAATATACTCCAAAAGTTAACACCAACAATTAACACAAAAATCATATAATCACATATTAATCATTGTTGTATCAATCATTCCCAAAAAATAATTACATACTATAACAACAAAGTAACGTTAATATACAAGTGAAACATTAAACAACGACATGTATCCACAAAAAGCTGAATTATAAAACACATAAAACAATCAGTCGAAAAAGAGAGCTTGACAAATTCTTATGTGATACATGAGAAATCAATATGCTAAGAAACAATTAACCGGCTGGTTAGAAGCGTTAATCCAACAATATAAAAAAAAATGAAATCCTACTATCAATTACATTACATTAAAAAAACTATCAATTACAACACATTTAAAAATGAGAAATCAAAAAACTACTATACTTTTATAGTAGGAGCAAAATTCTACAAACAATAAGTTGTATCCGGTGGTTTAGAAGAATATGAACTTCAAAAATATAAATATCATATTTAAATACAATACATAACTGTACATGGACATTAACTTTAGAAGAAAATAAAATGTTACATTTATTGATTTCAAAAATGTATTTTCTCATATACATAAATATGTTATAGTATTCTTGCAACCAGAAACATATATTATTCAAATAAAAATAATACTCTTTGTTAAAATATATATATCTCCTCTTTATAAATAAGTGTATGTTCTTTATTCACCAAAAGATAAAAATTTAAAACGAAAAGGATAAACGAATATCTGACACATGAGAGAAAATGATTACAAATAATAATACATTGCAAACCAATATTACAACAAAGACACACACAAAATCTAATTTAATTTACCACCTACTACATATTTTAAAACCCATCGAAAATAGTGAATAAAAATTAGTATTCACCTGCAAAAGAGGGTGTGACTTCTTTTTGTTTCCATTAGTTAGCGCTAAATTTATATATAAATACACTTAAATCAAACATTAGTTACATGAAAATGGCTATATGTTACATATCAAATTTCTTTTTGTATTCGCTCCTCTATGACATAAAAGATAAGCTGATTTCAACACCATCCTCAGTGTGTTCATAAAATATAGACATATCATAAGACCAAAGCTAAGTGGTGCATATACCAAATTTTTTAAAATTTCTAAATTTATAGAAAACAAAAACGTAAAAAAAATAATAGAAAACTGCTAAAGATACTATTAAACATTAAAATTAAATTTAATACAAAGTAAAAATATTCACATATTAATAATAATTATGAATAATATATTTAAAATTTATAATCCGCGCGTAGCGCGGACAGAGGATCTAGTATTTATAATAGTAGATTGTTAAACGTGAAGGCCAAAAAAATAAATTAGGTTAGATCTTCATATTAATTAAGTTGTTACCATCTTTGTACGTATAATATATTGATATATATATAAAGTTAAATGTGCCGAACATTTCACTCTTTTATAACCGCCCCTTATTTATAATTAGTTAACTACTTTAGATTGATAAAACATATATAGTAAAAAAAATTCAGCACCAATGTACCAGTGGACAAATATTTCGATTATAATAAGAAAATATCTATTTTTTTATTATAAAAGTTTCACTTCACTCTGAACAAGGCGCAGCTTATCACCTAGTGCTAAATAATCAGTGCACCAACATAATAAGTAGCAATGCTTATTTATTATATTTAAAAAAATAGAATTTATTTTATTAAAACGTAATCATTCTTAACATTTATCCCTACTACTTTTGAAATATTAGTTTTTTTTCCATTGGACATAACCTTAAATACCTTAACTACCTTTATTAAATCAACATATTTTTAACAAAAAAAAAATCAACATATTTTTAACATTTGTTTCCAAAACACTCGGGATCCACTTCTCTCGAATATTTATATTAATCGACGGTTTGAGAATTTATTTGATAATAGAAATAAATATATAATATATGGTTCTATTAAATAAATTGTCGACTACTTTGGATTCGAGAGCATATGATTTCATATAAGACTACATAAAATGGAGTGTTGATATTATATTTTCAACAGTTGACTACATGCAATGAGATGTTCAATTATTAGTTAAAAATGAGTTGGCATTCAACATGTTGAAGAAATTAAACTAATTGAATTTTGGTTGGGAGAATAACGGTTGTCCAGATAGCTTGGTGCCATTGGCTGAGGAAAAGGTGACCGTGATGACAGTTTTTTAATTAATCGTGCTGATTTTTTTTTCCTTCTACATTATTTGATTTAATTATGAGAAAAAAGACTAGGATAGCACCAAACCAATATTTTGTTCCCAAACTAGTACTTAAGGCTTAAAGTCACAAAAATAGGTTTCATTAAAGAGGTAAATATACACTTATACCCCTTGGGTTAAGTAATTCAAACCTTAGGATTTAGAGTTAACGGGTGAGATTTTGGAATTAGGGTTTAAAATTTTATAAAATAAAAAATAAATACTAAAAAATAAAAATAAAAATTTAAAAAACAGTTTCAAAAAGTATTTTTGAATTATAAAAAGAAAATTTGAAGAAAAGAAAAATTTCGAAAACAAAGTTCAGAAAAAAAAAAAGAAAATTTTTTGAATCTGATAGCATATAATCTGAAACTATAAAAAAATTTTTTTTTACGTTTTTTTAATTTTTATTTTATTTGTTTTTATTTATTTTTATTTGTTTATTTATTTTAAACCAAGGGTATTAAGGATATTTTACCCTTTAATGAATGTCATTTTTGTGACTTTCTCCTTCTAGTGCTATTTTTGAGACAAAAACTCAAAATGTGCTATTATTGACAATTGCCCTTTAATTATTGTATACTAAATTATGTATTTTAAAACATATATATATATATATAAAAAGTTATCATTTTTATACTTGATAAATAGAGACTTGTCATTAGATTTGGACACAGAAAAAATCATCTTTAGCCTCCCATAAATTCCCGTTTATATATTTTCCTATTTTCATTGAAAAAATGGATCACAACAAAAACACTTCTAATAATATCAAAAATTCTTCTAACTACCCTTTCAACTATCCAAATCTCAACAACAGTCCATTTCAAAATCAATCTTCCAACCAACCTCATAATATACCAAATTATGGTTTTCCAACAAGTTTCTTCATGCCGCCAGCTATTCCAAACTATCATACATACTATGGTTCAGCCATGTCATATTTATCTCAACCACCAGCTTATTCTTCTACTTCGGCGGATAATGAAATTGTTTCGGATGTTAGAGCAATTGAATTTTTTGAATTTTCTACACAAATGACTTTTGGTGGTATAAGTGGTGTTAATGAAGCCTCTCATGGTGCAGACGATTCAACCCATGCTACCCGAAAAAGTGTCAAATGGACCATTGACAAAAAAATTGGTGGTAATGAGTCGGTGGATCAAATATGGAACATACAGCATTGTTGGTAGAAACCAGAAGAGCGAATCGTTTTGTGGTAAAGTTGCTGAGTATTGTAAACATGATTGCTCATTTGATCCTCCGCGTGGTGAATTTTCGTTCAGGAATCATTACAACTACATGAACCAAAATTGGAAAAACGGATTGGCGCTAAGCGTGTGCAACAAAGTGGGTGGTCGGAGCAAGATATAATGTCAAAACACAAGAATGGAACGCTGTCCGTAATCAACCGCGTAATGGTAGTCAGGTAGGAGGGAATAGTGGCTCTGGAACCAGTGTTTCTAAGAGAGCCCACGAAAGTGACGTTAGTGACTCCAACTCTCTAGGATCCAGTGCTCGTCTAATGGGGAGAAAGAAAAAAGCTAAAAAGAAAGGTAAGGGCGCAGCTTTGGAAGTGGTCAACGAAGATTTTAATGAATTCAAACAAAGCAAGGCTCAAGAGTTCGAACGCTTGGAAAATTAGCTATGTTGCAAGAGGAGACAAACCAAACGCGAAAAGAGGTAATCCAAAGGCAAGAGGAGGCAAACCAATTGATGAAAGAAAAGCTCGGGGTAAGAAGATAAATATGTGGGTGGAGCTAAGTGAAAAGAAACCTCTCAATGACCAGAGGAAAAAAATGTTCCAACAGTTGAGCCTTGAATTATTTGGAAATTAATTGTAGTTACAAGTGGTTGTATGTATCATACTACTCTATGCTTGTCTGTATCATGTCGTTCCATGCTTTCATTATGTTTGTTTGTCACTTTCTCCTTTAATAATAATGTTGTCAATAGATATTGTAATAATATATTATCACGTTATGCTTTAATAATAGAAAATCTTATCCTCCAACCACTCAGCATGATTTTAATATGGATGTCGAGTGTCTTTAACTTTTAATAACAGAATCTTATCTTGCAATCACTCAACATGATTTAATAATGATGTCAACTGCCCATGGCTTTTTTATCAATGTTATACCATCAATTTTGGCTATAAATATCTTATCTTCCAACCACTCAACATGATTTAATAATTCTTCCAAGTGCACATGAGTTTTTCTTCAATGTAAGAATCTTATCCTCAAACCACTCAATCCATCAATTCTATTTTCGTATAAATATGGACTCATTCTTTCATTGATGTACCAATGCCACAATGGATCCATCAGAGTTTTCTTTTGATATGGATCCATAAGAACTTCTTTTTGATATCGAAGCTTACAAAATGCAGCCTGAAATTGAAGAAAAATATATCCTCAACCAGTTTAGGGAGCGTTGAAAGAAAATATAGGAAAAATATGCACCTCATAGCAAGAGAAGATACCACATGAGAGATCATACAGCAGAAAATCAAAGAATGATGGACGACTACTTTTCCAATCACCCTACATATGACGATACAATATTTTGTCGGTGATTTCTGCTGCAAAAACATGTTTTCCTCTGAATCGTTGGGGACCTATCAAGCAGTGACGATTAGTTCACTCAACGATTTGATACAACTAATAAAGAAGGTATATCTCCCTTAGTGAAATGTACCACGACCTTGAGTATGTTAGCATATGGTATTTCAACCGACGCATTTGATGAATACATCAAAATTGGAGGTACTACAGCTTTGGAGTGCTTGCGTAGTTTAGTAAGGTAATCATACAATTGTACGAGCAAGTGTATCTGAAAGCCTCAACTGAAAATGACTTGCAAAGAATTTTGCATGTTGGTGAAGTGTGAAAGTTCTCGGGGTGATTGGGAGTATTGATTGCATGCATTGGTATGGAAAAATTGTCCGAAACCGTAGGAAAGACAATATACTCGGAGAAATAAGGTAACTACCAATGTTAATTCTTGACGCGGTTCCATATCAGATCTGACATTCTTTTTAGATGTATAGGAACATTGAACAATATAAATGTCCTAGATCGTTCACCAGTGTTCGATGATGTTGAACAATGAAATACTTCAAAAGTGAACTTTTTCGAGACCCAACGACCTTAAAATATGGCGTACTACCTAGCTGACGGTATATATCATTCTTATCCTACTTTCATCAAATCGATTAGGCTTCTTCAAAGTGATTTGCACAAGTTATTTGCACAATTTCAGTAGGGATGTTAGAAGGACATTGAACGTGCATTCGGAATGCTGCATGCTCGATTTAAAATCATTCGTGAACCAACTCGCTAGTGGAACATTTCCGATTTGGCTATCATAATGAGGTCATGCATCATATTGCATCATATTATTGTTGAGGATGAACGAGATACATATGCTCAACACTGAAACAACTATGATCAATTTGAAGCAAGTGGGTCTAATGCACAGCAACCATTCTCGATTGAAGTGCTATTTCCATTTGCAAATCACGTGCGTGCTAGATCTGAGTTACGTGATTCAAATGTGCATCACGAATTGCAAGATGATCTAGTCAAACACATATGAAAAAAAAATCAGAATGTTCCTTGGTTAGAAAGATTTATAAGTTTGTGAGTTGAGTTTATTGCACTAATAATGCTAGGTGTGTTTTATTTTATGTGTTTTGTATTTATTAATGTATTGTATTACTTTTTAAGTTTTCGTAACTGTTTTTAATAGTGACTCTCTATATGTTTCGTCTTTAATAATTTATTTTTTATTAAAATTATAAAATAAAACAGAAAAAGTTATAAAATCATATGTTTAACTCTTAAGTATTGTAATTTAATTTCAACCAATAATTATTATTAATATGTAATCACAAAAAAAAACGTAGAACAAAATAAAAATATGAAAATAAAAATGGTAAGATATGATAATTAATTTCATTAAACAAACTATTATACAGTATAAAATGAGTGGTGTTGAATTATTAAGTGGAATAGAGAGAAGATAATATGGAAGAAAGAGAAGATGGTGTGGAAGGTGTTATGTGCTGAAACCATTGTACATAGTTTTTTTTTTTTTTGAAACACAACCATTGTACATAGTCTAAGTTATACTTTTATGAAGTTAATTTCTCTTTATAACATTTACTACTGATGCTAAGTAATCATTGCACCAATATAATAAGTAGAAATGCTTATATACTATATTTTTAAAAAAAATTCTTCATTTGTTTTATATTAAGTGTCATTTTAACATTTTTTGTTACATAAAAAGTTTCGTTCTATAATTTTAATGCAATTTATACTTACTTTTAGTTCATTATTAATTATAAAATTCATTAATCTTATTAATAAATTTATTTATCTAAAATGTTATTTGTTAAATAGGTGACACTACTGAAAACATAAATGCATTTCATCAATTTCGTAATATGTGTGAAAAGTGTGTAAGTGACACTCTTTGTGAAACGAATGGAATATAATATATTTTTAACAACATTATCATTGTTAACATTTAACCCTACTATTCTTTTGGAATATTACTCTTTTGCCATTGGACAACCGTTAAACATATATAGCTTTGTAACTGTAACTACCTTTATTAAAATCAACATATATCGTAACCTTATTTCCAAAACATTCAGGATCCACTTCTCTCGAATATTTATATTATTCAATTGTTTGAGGATTTATTTGATAGTGGAAATAAATATCTAATATATGGTTCTTTTAAAATAAATTGTCGACTACTTTTAATTCGAAAGCGTATGACTTCATATAAGTTATACTCCCTCTGAATCTAAAATGTGTCAGTTTGACATTTTTCACGGAGATTAATAAAATTGTATAACATACTAACTTATCTTTATTTACTGTATGACTAAATTAATGAATAATATTTAAATAAAAAGGTATTGGTTATCCAAAGAATAAAATATAGATTTAATGTAAAAGGTTAACTTAAAATTGTAGAATGAAACCTTTAAAAAACAAAAAAAAAACCTAAAATGACACTCTTTATAAAACAGACATAGTAGTTTTATAGACTTAATGTCTCTTTATAACATTAACGAGTAATGCTAAGTAACTAGTGCACCAATATAATAAGTAGCAATGCTTATTTACACATACTTTAAAAATATAATAAAGTATTAAACTAAAACCGCAATGAAATTAAATATAATTAATTTTTTTAAGTATAATTTTTATTTTTAAAACGCAGGCATCTATTCAATTATTAGTTCAGTTTCAAAGACATATGTTCCGCTCGGATATTAACAAAATTTTGTTCAATTTTGTTTTCTGTTATTCAGTTTGATACTGATTGGTTTTCGGTTCAAGGTAAATGTTTTCAAACCTATACATTATTTTACATAGAAATTTGGTAAAAAATCTATTTAATTCCAAAAATACACCAAGCATAGATCAAAATCTAGTTATTATTACGTAAATTATTAAATTATATATTCCATATAATATCTAATACAGTAATAATCGAACTTTCCTAGACATTATTTGATAAATGATTTTACATTTGTAATTACCACATTGATTTTGAAAGAAAAATGATGACATGACATACTAACAATGATGACATGGATTGAAATTAATTGTGACATGGACTTTGAAATTATATGTTGATTAATATTTTTGATAATATTTTTTAAATAACACATGAATCTTTATTAATATGAAAATAAATAATATAATAACAAAAATAGAAATATAATAATATTATAAAAATTTTGAAATATTATTTACACATATTTTTTATAACTATATAATTTTATTACTAAAATAATTCTTCAAAATTTCATGCATTTTAAAAAGAATTGTAATTTTCTAATCCCAATATCATTAGTTTATCTACAAATTTATCGATATTATTTAGTTTTACATTTTATTAATTATATACATAACACAATTTTCTCATAATTTTATAGACTTTAATTTAAAATAATTTTAACCAAAAGAAATAGATAAAAAATCCTTCAAAGAATACAATTTTAAAATATATATTAAATTTTACATATAATTAAATTAAAAATTAAATTGAAGTATTGTAAAAAAAATGTCTAAAATTTAACACAATTTTATTTTAAATGTAATTTAAATTTTATAAATTTTGTTTATTAAGTTTTATTTATGCTCATGGTGCATGAAAACACCAAGTAAACAATTAATAACATTTCATTCCTATTTTACTAACCAGTTTGCATGTGTTGAAATGCTTAATCATCTTTGAATTTTATTGTAATGAACCATACATACCAGTGAATTAATATTTTGCTAAATAGAAATTCAATCAACATTCTATTCTATCAAAATACGTTCTAAGGCTAGGGCCGCTACGCTATCACATGTTCTCATAAGTCTATTAACATTTTAATTTATTTTTTTTACAGCAAAAAATATTTATAGACTCAACTTGACACTGTAAACCAAATCGGTAACTCCACATCCATGTGAACGATGAAAGACGGTTGTTTCCTAGCACTGCGTGCTAAGCTATCCGCCCGTAGGTTCTCCATCCGTGGTACATGAACGATGTTTGAGTTGAAGAAATTTCTTTTTAAGAGCTTAATGTCTTCCGGATAACTTTCAAAATGCTGGTCATTCTTCTGGTTCCGAAACCATCTTCACCAATTGAAAACAATCTGTTGCAAACGTCACCTGAAACTGTCTTAAATTCTTCATACATTTCATTGCCCAAATTAAAGCTTCCACCTCCGAATGAAGAGGTGATAGACATGCCCTTACATTCCTTGCCCCTAATAAACCATCGAAACCCGGTAAAGTGCTATACCATCCTTGCCCTGAAAATAAATCATTATCTTTCCATGATCTGTCTATGAAACACCATCTTCCTGACGTCGCTAATGTGGAAGTGGTTTGTACCTGATTCCCCCTCCTTGGATCATTTATTACATGTGCCTCAGCCCAGAGTGATGATTCCAATTCTGCCAATTTAAGTGTTTCCCTCGGATCAATATCCAGGTTGATAAAAACTTTATTATTCCGACCTTTCCATATATACCATAATATCCATGCAAATTGGTGGTCATCCATCTTTGGATTAACTCCCCAGAAAAGATGGTCCATATTAGCAAAAAGCGAACTGATAGGAAAAATATTGGGATGCGATGGTATTAGATAGAGCTCATACTTGACGTGCTGGAGGACATTAAAAAAACACATGGTTTACTGATTCCTCCGGATCTCCGCATCGGGCACAACATATATCCCCTTGTATCCCTCTTGATTTTAGATTTTTCATTACCGCTATACATCCTGAAAGGAGCTGCCATAAGAAGTGTTTTATTTTCGGGGGACACCGTACTTTCCAGCATAAAGCTTTTAATGTATCCACTGTGGGCCCATAAAATTCTGGTGGTTTTTCTTTATCAGGGTAGACCCTTTCCACTTGGTAACCTGATTGGACCGAATATTTCCCATTGTTGTTAAAATGCCATCCATTTCTATCCTCCATCTGATTTCGACTTAATGGGATACTTTCAATAATTTTCACATCATGAGGATCCACCAAAGCCATGATTGCCTGTAAATTCCATGTTTGGGATTCCTGATTAATGAGGGACTCCACTGTGAGATCCGGGTAACTGTGTTGAAGGTTTTTGTTTGCTGGTCTCGGGCGAGTGGCTGGAATCCAAGGATCATTCCATACTGATATAGATGAACATGTTCCCACCCTTTTAATTAGTCCTTTACAAACCAGAGATCTAGCAGAAATAATACTCCTCCAGCCATATGATGGAGAGTATGAACGGATCGGTTCCAGGAGTGAAGCATTCCTATAGTACCGTCCTTTGAAAACTCTTGAAAAAAGAGTATTTGGCTTCTCAATCAGCCTCCACAATTGCTTACCAAGCATTGCTGTGTTAAAATCAACAAGATCCTTAAAGCCCAGTCCACCATTATCTTTAGACACACATAATTTATCCCATGATTTCCAATGCATACCTTTTGTACTTCCTCCTGGACTCCACCAGAACTGAGCTACAGCACTCGTTAACTTTTTTACTGTAGCCTTCGGTAATAGATAAACAGACATAACATGGTTTGGCAGGGCCGTAACTACCGACTGAATAATTACCTCTTTTTCTCCTTTAGTAAAAAATCTAAACGTCCATCCATTAACCCTATTATTCAAGCGTTCTTGTACAAAACCAAACACTTGTACCTTAGATCCTCCAAAACTTTCTTGTGACCCTAAGTAAGATCCCATACCTCCTATATTTTGAATTTCCAAAATATCTCGACTAGCTTTTTCAATCTTATATCCAAACTGAATTGAACATTTTAATATTTTTGTGAAAACAACTCAAATCTTTTTCAAAGATCTAAAAAATATATAACAATATATATCTTGCAAAATCAGTCGGAAATCTTGGATTTAATTTTAAACCCTTAGAATATATATCCAACAACAATATTCTCCAAGTATAAAATCACAATTATTAATTCTATTAGAAAACATATTTTAAACTTTATTTTTCAAAAAAAACATTTTTTAATATTTAGTGGTTCCTCCAAATATAATGTTGTCATCTATACTGTTAAAAAGAAAGCTTTTTCGAAGTCCTCTTATGTTTTACAAGTATTTACAAGAGACTGTTATTGCTTTATTTAAAAGCTATGCTTCTAATTATATTATTATCGAATATTTATCTTCCAACAAACAATATATTGCATTTCAATTTTAATTAACAAATTATGAAAACTAATTGTAACATCCTAACGATTTATATTCATTTCCTTAGATAAATGCATATAACCACTTAACTAATCTGATTAAATATATAAAATAGGTTGATGTCAAAAAAAAAAAGAACAAATATTTAAAATAGGTGGTCTAATTTAGTTTGTCAAAATTCGTTTTGATGAACCTAAGATTCTATGGATCAAGAGAAAATAAGTGAAACTCGATATACCTACAAGGATCGGTGCAGATGGGGCATGTATCACCCGATCTTCGTTCACTATTTTAGAGAAGAGAAATGTTTTTTTAGAGCTAACTAATTCTGGAGGGAGTCAAAAAAAGACATGTATGTTTTTGCCAGTTGTCAATAAAACCTTTCGTGGGCCTCGGGTTTTAGCGACGTTTTGCGGGTTTTATAGAGTAATCGACAGTTATGAAAACCCAGATCAATGGGTTTACCGTTGAATATTTAAGGCAAACATTGAAATTAACTTTTAAATTTAAAAATTTAAAATATAAATCAAATTCGATTACATATCGGTCACTCATCATTTCAAAAGGTTAGCCTCAGTTTGTAACGGGTTTTTGCGGGTTTTATCGAGTAATCGATAGTTTTTTTAAACCCCAAATTAATGGATTTACCGGTTCGACTGTTGATCCGGTCGGATATAAAAACGATGATTTAAATGCAAAAATGTTTTAAATAGAAAATATATTTCAAACTAATAAAAGATTTGAAACATTTTGTTAATAAATTTTATTATCACAAAATATCCCACGTTTTGAAAGCATGGGTCGAAATCTAGTTAAACATTAATGTCATTAAATCGTGTATTTTACTAACATAAACAAAGAATCAAAGCATGCCCTAAACTTAAGTCAAACTCTAGAGTAAATGTTTAATAGACTCAATATTCCTAATATTGAACTGTAATTACTACAAATATTCTTAATATTTATGACATGGTTAATGTATATTTATTGGTTTACTTTAGCTATAATTTTATTCAAAATAACCACATAAATGTAAAATTAGCGCAATATAACCACATAATTGACATTAGTATACTAGATATTTATAATGGTGTACATTTTAAGGATTAAGATAGTAAAAGTACTTTTTACTTCTTAAAAATATTCCTAATATTTATGACATGGTTAAAGTATAAATATTGATTTTTTTTTAAAAAAATCTAGCTATAATGATAAAAAGATTGTTCTCACAAGAAAATCAGACGTATAAGGACAGAAATCAGGATATTCATATACTAATTCCAAAACATATCACTTGGATATTTTATTGTTTAACAAGCTATGATATATATTAATTAATATATAGAATCGATAATAGTAAATGAAAATAATAAATAATTTTTTTTCTAAACCATTTCTTATAATTCGTATTTTATTGCTGTAGAAAAAGATATATTCTCTAAATGTAAGTAGTTTGAATTTACTCAATGAAAAAGATATGTAAATTAATGCACCAATCAAATATTCTAACTAACCATATATTTTATTCGTATTTTAAATACCTATTAGTCCAATGCAAATCCAATAAGAAAAAAAAATCTATATATATATATATACTAACCAATTGACAATTAGGTACAATAAATACAATTACGCCATATAAATGACATTTTGTGTATAAATATTATATCAAACAATTTTTTAATGAGTTATATTAAAATATCGATTTATATAACTGTAGAAAAAATATATGCGCGGATGCGAATATCAAACTTTAGTTTTGTATTATTAGGATTAACATCATGTGAGAGTCAGTACTGTTTACTTCTACTCAAAGTTAATTATTTTTCACACACATCATGACATCAATTACTCCTCCAATTGATGTACTCCTCTGCAAGGAAAAGCTATTGACCATGTCGAGTTTCTTATTTTTATATTTTAAGCTTTCAAAGAAATCTCTCTTATATAAATATATACTATTTGATTTTTCATACTCACACGATAATAAATATTTATAAAATAATTAATAATAATAATTGTTAATATTCACTTGTATTATTTATAAATTTTAACTAATTTTCTAATTTGTATTCATAATAAATAATCAAAAATTATATTAAATATCATTATAGTATCATGCATGTATATAAATATTTACACATTTCTTTATAAGTTTTAGGTAATATTTTATTTATATTATGATAAATAGATAAAAGTTATATTAAATATCATAATTTTCTCATCTTAATTGGATATTTGATTTCATGTATAAATGTTTTGATCAGTTCATGTATCTTAATTGGATATTTGATTTCATGTATAAATGTTTTGATCATTTCATGTATGGTATGTTGAGCTCGTATATTCTTTCAAACTGAAGAACAATTTTAAATAGTTAAACTGAATTTTTATTTTTATTTTATTTTATTAATTTGGTTCTCTTATATATGTAAACAGGTTTATAAAAGTTTTTATAATTTGATATATGTTGTTTAGAGAAAATTAGAAAATATAAAGTCAGAATTGCATTAATAAATACTTGCAATATTTTAATATTTTGATATATGTTATTTTAGATAAAATTATAAAAAGTTGATGTGTTGAAAGACTGAGAGTTGCATGAGCAAACCAATCAAAAATATTTTAAAACTTCATCGATTAGTTATGTTTTCATAAATTAATTATAACCAAAAATTCAGAAAAATTATATTTATCTTACGGTGGATTCGCTTATTGATCCTCATTTGCGAAGATGGAATTCGCAGGCGATTCGGGTTTTGATGGACCCACAGGATGTGAAATTAATAGAGAGTATACCATTGAGTAGAACTCGGATGGCAGACAAAGATGGATGGCATTTCACAAATAATGGAAAATATACGGTTAAATCTGGATATCAGGTGGAAAGGATATATCCGGATAAAGAAAAACCACCAGTAGTGTTTGGACCCACGGTGGATATTTTGAAGGCACATTGCTGGAAATTACGGTGTCCACCAAAGATTAAACATTTCCTATGGCAATTGTTGACAGGGTGTATAGCAGTCAAGAAAAATCTGCATAAGCGAGGGATACCCGGCGACATTGTTTGTGCAAGATGTGGTGCAGAGGAGGAATCGATCAACCATGTGTTTTTTGAATGCCCTCCTGCACTTCAGACATGGGCCCTTTCAAAGATTCCAACAAACCCAAATATGTTTCCAACAAGTTCCCTCTTTATGAACATGGATCATCTTTTTTGGAGAGTGTTTCCACAGATGGAGGATCATCAGTTTGCATGGATACTATGGTATATTTGGAAGGGAAGAAATAATAAAGTTTTTAGTAATATGGATGTGGATCCGTTAGATACCCTTAAACTGGCTGAAACGGAATCAAAGCTTTGGACTGAGTCTCAAATTTTGACTGATGAAAAGATGGTTCAACAGGTTGGTACAATGATTCTTCCGTCAATCCCAGGAAGATGGTGTTTTACGGATGGTTCCTGGAAAGACAATGATATTTTCTCAGGACAAGGATGGTACAGTACTCTAGAAGGATTTGCGGGTTTGATGGGTGCAAGGAATGTCCGGGCGTCCCTTTCTCCTCTTCATGCAGAAATGGAAGCTTTGTTATGGGTAATGGAATGTATGAAAAACTTACGACAATTTCAAGTTACGTTTGCAACAGATTGTTCTCAATTGGTGAAGATGGTTTCAACACCAGAGGATTGGCCAGTATTTGCAAGTTATTTGGAAGATATAAACAGCTTGAAAGAGAGTTTTCCCCGCGCAGAGATTATCTATGTCCCAAGAACGCAGAACAAACAGGCGGATAGCTTAGCCCGTAGCGCTAGGAAGGAAACGTCTTTTGTAGTTCACATGGATCAAGATCTTCCAGTTTGGTTCACAGGGTCTATATGAGTCTGTAAAGTAGATGACAAAAAAAAAAATCTTACGTTCAAATCTAAATTTAATATTAATTTCAAGTGTAATATTTAAATCAGTTCAAGTGTTCAGTTATTGTGAAAGGATGACTGCTTGGCCAACATTAATGTTCACATCTTTCTTTGAAAATTTTAGATTAATCAAAGACACTTACAATCATTTTAAAAATGGATTAGGTTCTGAGACGTTTACCTTTTAAAGTCATAAATGTCCCACCATATTTGTTGTTTTTTTAAGGGAACAACGTAGACACGTAAAATCAATTTATTCGTCCTTCCTTTCTCATCCTCACAATTTTAGCATATAGTATTTATTATAAAAGAGATATTAAATGAATATTCCGGTGAATTTCTTTTGGTTGTGCTCTGTCTTATTTATGTCCATTTACTTTAAATTTTAGACGAAGACCTAACAATATAGAGAATATTACACCACAGGGCAGTTTTAAGTTTTTTATAACACTATAAGACACTTCTTGCTACTAGAGCAGTTTTTTCTAACCAAAACTCACTTTCTACCTATATACTAATTGAATAAGCTAACTAACTATAAAGTTAACCAACTAAGCATTTAAAAGGCACATGGGTTCTAACATCTTTCTCTCTCCCTTTTTGATTTTACTCTGACATTTTCTTTTTTAAATCTCATACGAGATGCTGTTTATTTTTTCAAGTAGCTTCACATTTATATCACTAATCGACAATCCAACAGCGGGGTTCGATTATGCGAAATGACAATGAACAATACTAAGAGGCGTACAATTTGCAGGGAAAAAAATCCAAGAAAAATAAGAGCAAATTGTTGTCGAAGACACGTACATTGATGAATTTGAGTTTTGGATTTAAGAACTGTGAAACCCTAGATGATGAAAGCTAAAGAAAAATTGATTCTTTTGGTGTTTGTAGTTGATAGGTCAAAAACGAGTTACAGTCCAAAAGCTCCAATTCTCCTCCTCTTCTATGTCCTCAGCTCCTCCGTTCAAGATGCCAATGAGCTAAAAATTCCCAATTTCTGCAAAATTCGTAACTCTAAGGAACTTGGGAAGAAGATGACATAATTACGATTATGCCATTAATGAATTAATTATTTTTTAAAATCGCGTACACGTACAGATGTGTACATATGTACATTCTAAGTGTGCATGTTTATTAATTAAGTGTACATGTTGATGTTTGTGAAAACCATTAAAATCACCAATATATTATGTACACCACTTTCATCTTTTGTGTTTCCTGATATTTTTTGTTTTGATTTTACACATCTGAAATATAATGTGTATAATCATGTTGCATTTGTACATTCCAATTCCAAACCATATATACAAAATTGCATTTTTTTTTGGAGAAAATCAACATTTATTTTTGGTAAACGATGTATTGTGATTTTGCATAGTTTTATGTATTAAGATTGTCTGAAGTTGTACACCTTGATTTGGAACTAGTTATTTTGAATCATTTATCTACCACCCATGGGTTCTGCTTTGTCATATTATATAAATCTTTCAGTTACTGTCTTGTTTCATAATGTTACATGTTACCAACAAATAACCAATTGATTGCATTTAGATTGAGCTAAATGACATGTATTCTTAGTTCTTGAAATCCTCTAGAGTTTGGATTGACACCTTAAATACTACAACTACTAAAGAATTAAACTTATCCCACATCATTAATATTACAACAACTCTCAAAAATATATTTTACGTTATGCAAATATACATTTCTTTAATAATATGTACACGACATGTATGTACATGACATGAATGTACAAAATCGACAAGTGCATACATGTACAATATACATCAATTATCTTTTAACGGATATTTACATGTACACATATGTTTGAGACACATGTTACATGTTCAATATGTTGTAAAATTGTGTACATTTGTTAGTGTACATGTGTAAATTAAAGGTTAGTGGCGTACATGTGTCTAATAAATGTGGTAGTGTACACGACATGGGTGTACAAAATCACAATGTGCATTTAGACTTTGCTTTGAATTCTCATGTGACATTAATTTTGTGTACATATGAACATACATTGTTGAAACTTGTAAATCTATTTTACAAATTCGTAAATATCTAATTGAATTTATTGTTGAGCTACTTGTAATATTTCAAAATAGTGTACATATGGATTGTTGTACATGTGGATAGTGTAATTGTATGTACAGCATATCATGTACATATGAATCATTTTTTTCTACGTTTTTTAATTAGTGGCATTTTCGTAATTTTAACTTCATCTTCCCCAAAATCGTTTAGGGTTTTCTGCAATTTCTCTCTATAGCCGCCAGCCATTATTCTCACCTGAATCATCAGTTTGTTTTCGTTTTTTTTGCTTATTATACCTTTAAACCTGTAGAAATATGGTTTAAGACACTATTTCAAGCTCAAAATTACTCTGTTCTTAAAACGTAAATTTTGCTTTTTTTTTATTACTGTCACACCGCGAGGCGGATGAGTTACAGAGCACGGCGTGAAAGAAGAAGCTTGGTCGTGTTGTTTCATGGCGAAGAAACAGAGGAACCACAATCGTGTTCTTCATCTTGTTTCCGGTGGCATATATGAAGAGATCGTTTCATTTTGTTTTTCAAATTTTCTCGTTTCTCAGAATTTTTCATTTTGTTCTTCAACATCTTGTTCTTATTACGATCTATCAAATTCTTCATTTTATTACTTTTAGAATTATTTATCTATTAGAGAAAGAGAAGAAAATGAAGAATAGTGGGACCCATTTAGTTGCAAGAATAAATTTAGTTAGCTTCTAGTTGTAAAAAACTACCTTGGGAGCAATAACTGCTCTATCTTGTAATAAAAAACTTGAAACTGCCCTAGGATGAAAATAACTCAACAATATATGTATGAGTCATGATCTCCATACTTAATAGAGTTTGCCCCACCAACAAACTTTTGAATATTCATCACATATCTCTCATTATATGCTAATTAGTAACTGTTTGGCTCTTCCCATGTGAACCATAGTCAAGACTAATTCACAATAATTAATTTGTTAATAACGTTGACAAGTGTCCAATAAGTTTTGGTTCAAAGAATCAGGTACACAATTATCTTTAACCAATAAACAAAACTCGAAACAAACACGTTTATAGAAAATAAAAGAAAAGAAAAACAAAAATTGGATTTACATTTTTTTTTTTTTGCTAACCGAGTATCCTGGCCCCACCGAGGTGGTCCAGACTAGAGACCGAAGTGAGCATCGACGCTGCTAGGGCGTCACCATGTGGCTCACCGTGTAACGGTTTTCGATATCGGATGCTGCAGCCCATATGTTAAATTCTGCAGTAGCCAAAGCTCGAACCCAGGGACAGACACTCCAGCTGGAGCTCCTATACCACTAGACCAAAGCAACTTTGTTGGATTTACATATTTTGTTTGAAAACATGTGACCAAGATCGAACACAAGATTTATGGATCACATTATCAATGGGATGAACCCATGAGGAAACTATAAACCAACTCTGCCACAAGAGATTAATGTTTTAAATTAAAAGTTATTATTTATCTTATAGTTTTGGTGTCAATTGACTCAATTGAACCCACTCCTCTCTGTGTGGGTCACCCCCTGACCAAGATATACAAAAATCATATGAAACTAAAAGGAAATCAGTCGCTTCGGACAAAGAATAATGATAGTCTGATAGATGTCCAAACATAAGATGTCCAGGACCCAAAAAGATATAAAGGCCCGTTTACTTTCATATTAGAAAGATTGTATCTTGAATCTTGATGGTGAGAGAGTTGTGATCTGCAATTTAAATAAGTTGAAATAGAAAAAGAACACTAGTAACACAACTTTTTCTAATATTGAAAATTACCTCTTTTTGTTTCAAAATATCAACCACGATACCGTCTACCTAATCAACGTTTACCAAAAATACTATGAATAAGAAACAAAACAATTCTACGCATACCAATAGGGAGTAGGACTACAGTAACAATTCATACTAAATGATTACAAGAAAATAAATTAAACAATACATTTTGTGTCTTAATGTTTTCATCGTTGCATTGACGTTTGACGATTAAAATATTATGTATATAATAATTTCCAAATATTTTCCATCCAAATTTTATACCGAGTCTCTGCGTCCTATGGGTGGTCGAATGCCCTTTATGGAATTTTTTTTTTGTTATGGGTGGTGGGTGTGGGTTCACCCTACCAAATAGTTTGCATCTTCATATTCAAATTTTGAAAAAAAAACATATAATAATAATTTTCTTAGTCATATTATGTTTTTAAAATAAAAGATAAAAATAAATACAAAATAGTAGTAGCTGCCATTAAAAAAATTATTAACGCCATCAGCAAAACACTAAACCTGAAATCCTAAACACTAAACCTAAACACAAACTATAAATCTTAAACACTAAACTACAAACACTAAACCTACTCTTGGGTAAACTCTAAAACTTTGGGTAAATCCTAAACTATAGGATTTAGAATTTTGCTAACGGCGTTTAGGGTTTAGTGTTTAGTGTTTTAGGATTTAGTGTTCAATGTTTATGATTTAGAGTTTATGATTTATCTAAAAATTTATGATTTACCCAAAAACTTAAGATTTAGTGCTCAGTGTTTATGACGGCGTTAACAATGTTAATTTTTTTTTTTTTTGCAACTACGACTATTTTGTTTTTATTTTATAAACATAATATGACTTGGCAAATTCTTATTATTTTGTTTCTTTTTTAAAAGAATAAATAAATATGAAGTATTAAAAGAAATACATCTATTAAAATAATATATTTTATTTCCTAATTATCTTAAACTCACTACTTTTTAAAAAAAAAAAATACTACTTTAAATAATTTATAAATACAGAATATATTATTATATAAAAACGAAAACTACTATTAAATACAATCAAATATAGTAGTGTATATTTATGTTACACAGAATAGTAGTGATATTAGCTTATGTGCGACAACATCAAATAATTATGTCAGCATCTAGCATAGGTAAGAGTAAAAATAATTAGAGCTTTACCAAGAAAAACCTCACTTAATATTTTTCTTGTATCTATTATTATATGGTGATAAAATCTGAGAGAGTTTATATATATAGATGTGAGTATATGTAATTCTTTTTGGTTTATGATTTTTAAACAGAATTTTACTACTAAATAGAAAATCTAATTATTTTATGAGGAAATATTTGAAAATTTTATTTAGGATGCTAGAAAAAGAAAACTACTCTCAACTAATTTCTTACAATTATATTATATTTCCGAGTTGTGTTTTCATATGATTAACTGTATGATAAACTAATTTGCTTATATATAGAAGTTTGGTAAGAGTCAAAAGCAAAACAAAATCATGTTGAATTGCACGGAGAGTGGAGACCAATATATACAAATATGTTTTGAGATGTAACAAGAAAGTGTGACCGCGTTTAGAAGTAAACTAAATGCGATCTGCAATAATTTCTATGTATATATATATATATATCTAGTGATATGTAATATAGTACACATGATTGTCTATGTAAACACCAGAGGCTACCTGTTTACACATATAGTTCAGACCCAGATAGATGGAGGTGTTCTTAGGAGAATCGGTTTGTCTACTCTTCGCTTGATCTAATTTTAGATGTGTTAGGGAAAAAACAAGATTGTCTATGTAAACAGTGAAAATATAAGGATCTAAGATATTTTATAACCACTTTGTGAACTACTAGCTAAAAATCATAAATATTCTAACCCTAGTTAGTTGTGACTGAAATTCTCAGGGAGCATATATATAAATCATGTTTAGGAAGGATTCATCATATTTGCTCGATTAGCTTCACCCAGTCGGTATTTCTAGATGTACAAGCTCACATGCATATATTTAGCTTATACAGTAATAAAACTCACATGACATGCCTAAATAGCTAATCAGAAATACTGTATGTAGGTTGCAAACCTGTTAGATTAGCTAGACTCGAATTCAAATCAGCACACTTTACAAAATATAAAAGTGTATTCGACACATTAGGCAAGAAAGTCCGTTGCAGTGTTTTGTAATGCCTCCTCAAGGTCCATAAGAGTCAGTGGTAGGGGAAAGCTGAACCGCATTAGATTTGGCTTTCTGCGTTTCAGTGCGTTGGTTTTTGATTCATTTATTGTCTTCACAAATCTTTTAGTTTCATAAAATAAATATAGAGTTATTTTTAGATTCATCTCCTAAGGTGAACCTCTAGATTTACCAACCAATAAGACTTTATTATTTCAAATTTGATGTTTTAAAAAAAAATTATTGTCAAGTTATATTATGTTTTTAAAATAAAAATGTAAAAAAAAAATTGTAGTTACAGAAAAATAATTTGAAAAAAAAATATTTTTAACGTCACCAGCAAAACACTAAATCATAAATCTTAAATCCTAATCCCTAAATCTTAAACCCTAAACCCTTGTGTAAACCCTACACCCTTGGATAAATCCTAAACTCTAAATAAAAAACACTAAACACTAAAACCTTAAACCCTTGAGTGTTTTAGTGTTTAATGATTTTGATTTAGAGTTTAAGATTTATCGAAGGATTTAGGGTTTACCCAAAGGTTTAAGATTTAGGGTTTAGGATTAAGATTTATGGTTAACTGTTTTGCTGACAACAATAAAAAAAAAAATTTGTAATTACTACTAATTTTTTTTTTACTTTTTTATTTTAAAAACATAATATAATTTGACAATATATATATATATATATTTTTTTTTAAAGATATCGAATATGAAATAACACAATCTTATTGGTTGGTGAATCCAAGAATATGTCATCTTAGATATTCAATGTTTCAAGTTATTTGGAATTACATGTTCCAACTTCTATGAAAATGCTTTTACAATAAGAATGATTCAGTGGAATTACATGGTCCAACTTCAATTTGTTCACAGAAAAGTCTCGTGTCACGCTTGTGACATATTTTCTTTTACACAAGTAGTTTATCAAACATAATTAAATTCCGCCAAATATGTTTTTGTTAAAATAAATCTGTCATCATTAAACAATTATGTGGCACAAAATTTTAATGGCACTTTAGTAATTCATTTTTTATTTAACTATGTATAAGGATTTTTTTTTAAATGATGGATAATTATGCTATTACAAACTATGAAAAATATTACAGACGATTATACAGCCGGAAATTCTACATGTTTTACGAGGATTCACACATGACTACATCACCTGCTGTATGGGATTCATTCTTGATAGTATTCCTTGCGCCATGCTGCAGATCTCTTGTAAGATTTTTTCCTTTAATTCGCATAATTCTGCTTCGTCTGGGGATCAAAACTCAAACCTCTTAGTGTAAAAACATTAGTGAACTCTTTAGTCAAACCATTAGACCAAGGGACTTCCATAATTTGAGGATAATTTAGACCATAAAAACTCTCTAATAATTTTTATAACATATGTTTATTCTAGTAATAAAAGAATAAGTTTGTGTCATTTCAAGTAAATTTCTCAACTTAAAATAGATTAGATTTTAGAATTTTTGATTCAATTTACAATATAAGATATATTTATCTAGATATCTATAATTAAAATATATGTCAATATATTAATAAATTCAGCATAATATCATTTGATTTCTATAACAGAACTGGAATTTATTTTTAAAGATTTTTAAATTGTAGTTCCAGACTTTAAAAATTGTAAAATATAAAAATTAAATTAAACTACAGAGAAGGTTTTTTTTCCAACAAATGGCTATTTTATTACTCAATCTTGAGGTGATATGGGTAACCAGATTGAAATAAAACAACCAATAAAAGAAAGATATATGTGAAATGAGTGAGCAGTCCTAGCTAGCGTATCAACAATTTCGTTTTGCACCCTTGGAATGTAAGGGATCTTGAAGTCCGAGAAGCAAATTTGAAGAGTTTGAATGATCTCCAGCTCTGTTGAATAGTTTGGCTAAACTTGTAGGTCCTTTATCATTTTCACGCTCTCCATTTCCTATTTTAGCGCTTTCAGTTCTGAGTGCAATGCCAACTCACAGCTTCTTAAGTTTCGTGTCCCCATAAGTTGGATATTTCCCATACTATCCTTCTATACCCATCCACTTCCACTGAATTGAGCTGTAGAGGTCCATGAATCATCCACCATATAAATATTACCCAAGCTTAAAATTTGTGGTTCTTCAATGATTTGTGCATGTGTGGGAGCATGTATTGTCTCATTTGCATTGTACCAAGCCTGACTCTCACTCTCTACATACCTGACAAGCTCCAAAGGCTCCCTATCTATACCTTTGAATAGCTTATCATTCCTAGCCTTCCAACTATACCAAATTATTCAAGGATAAGGATCCCTATCATGTTCCAGCTCCAAAATATTGTTCTTCCTCCAAAAAAGATAGTCCATATTGGCATAGATATTCGAGATAAGAAATGTTTGCGGGCTTGACGAAGTTGATGATAATGACCATGCATGTAAGGCGGATGGGCATTCAAAGATCGCATGAGTAATAGTTTTTTCTGGTTCTCCACATCTTGGACAATAGTTATCACAACGTATATTGCGGCGGACCAGATTCTTTGTGGCCGCTACATGCCATGTAATTAATTGTTATATAAGATGACATATTTTCTGAAGTGCATTTACTTGCCAAGCAACGGCTTAGAGTTTGGTTATAATGGGCTCTAGAGCTTCATTTTCTTCATCATCTTTCAGTATATTTCTAGCCACCCAGTATCTAGACTTGACTGTATATTGACCATTTTTTGTGTAGCTCCAGAAAAAAGTATCACGGCGATGAATAGGGTTTATCGCCAACCTCTAAATCATCGGTATATCCTCATGATCTACATATTATACCAGTGGTTGAACATCTCATTCCTTTGATTAAAAATTAATAAGGCCACTGACGGTCATTTTCAGATGTACAACTGGGGCCATGGGGCGAGCCGGCCTGGCTGGTGTTGAGGGAATCCATGGATCCTCTCACATATTAATTTTGTTTCCTGAATGCACTTTGTTTATGATACCCAGAAGTAATAACTTTCTAGCCACAATAATATTCGTCCACATAAGATGGATTGTCCATTGAGCCTATTCGCAAAGGCGAGCTCATACGGTAGTATTTTCCCCGTAATACTCTCGCCACTAGTGAATCTGGAAATTTAATAAGACGCCAAAACTGCTTTGCTAGAAGTGCTAGGTTGAATTCATGGATCATACAGAAATCAATTCCTCTCTCCTCTCTTGGTACATACAGCTTTTCCCATTTTGCCCAGTAAATTTTCTTTTTTGGAGGATTTGAGCTCCACCAAAATTTTGTAATGGCACTTGCAAGGTTTTTACATATTTTATTGGAAGCAAGAAACTGGACATGACATATGTCGGAAGAGCTAACAAAATAGATTTGATTAGTACTTTCTTCCCTCTTTTTGATAACCATCTACCAATCCAACAATTCACCATGTGTAGTAGTTTTTTCCTTTAAGAAAGCAAATAGCTTACACTTGGATCCACTAATATCCTCTGAAATTTCTAAGTAGGAACCCATTCCGCCTTCATTTTGGATTCCAAGTGTATCTTTAATTTGTTGTCGATCATTTGCTGGAATTCTCTTACCAACGAATAAGGAGGATTTGTCAAAGTTGATACATTGACCTGATGCTTGTCCATATTTCCTAACTACTTTCATAACTTCTTCACATTCAAAGGGATCCGTCTTACAGAAGAAAATGCTATCAACAGCAAAGAGAAGGTGAGATACCGAGGGGTTAGCGCGTGAAACCTGCATCCACGTTATCTTCCCTTGATTCTCTGCATGATTAAGAAGGCTAGCGAGCATTTCCGTGCATAGAATAAATATGAAAGGAGACAAAGGATCTTCTTGACGTAAACCTCTTTTCGGGACAATGTATCTCCTTGGCTCTCCATTCATAAGAACCTTGTATTTGACCGAGGTGATGCATATCATAATCCAGTCAATCCATATCTCTGAAAAACCCATTTTCGCATGACTACCTCAATGAATGACTACCTCAATAAATGATCATTACATCCTATCATATGCTTTACTTATATTCGTTTTTGTGGTCATTCTCTTAATTCTTCCATCTGGCTTGGTTCTCAACGCATGAAACATCTCTTGAGCTATCATGATATTATCTGTAATTTGTCTTCTAGCAACAAAGACTGACTGGGTTTCAGATATCCTTGTGGGAGGATCTTCTTCAATCTCTGGCAGAAGATCTTAGATATTATTTTGTAGCTGACATTGCATAGACTAATAGGTCTAAACTTTGTCATCTCATTTGGCTTAGTCGTCTTAGGAATTAAACAGATATTGGTATCATTTATCCCTTGAGCCATTGTTCCCTCAAAAAGAAACTGATTAACCATACGAGTTAATCTTCTTTTACAATATCGCAAAACTTCTGGTAGAAGAGGACTGTCATTCCATCTGGTCCGGGATTTTTTCCGAGTGCATAGTGAAATGCGCTAGTTTAACCTCCCACTCAGTTAGCGGTGATGTAAGATCTGCTATATCCTCTGGCTTGGATTACTTAAATATTTGCCTAAAATAGCTAGTAGCAATGGCTACTAGTCCCTCCTCATGCTCAACCATATTTCCATTTTCGTCTGTGATCATATTCCTAGCTCTTCTTTGCTTCGTTAGCGCATGGAAATATTTTGAGTTCCTATCGCCTTCTCTTAACCAGAGAACCCTACTTTTCTGTCTCTAAAACATCTATTCTGCCTTAAGAACAATAGATAGTTCTTTTAGAGCCTCTGATATTTCCTCTGAAGTAGCATCATCATTCGAATATAGATTTTCCACCTTCTCCTTGAGCTCCTCCACTAGCTTATTTGAATTCAGGTTGTTATGCCTCCTTCATTGGCTCAAGGTTTTCAACAACTAGCAATATCTTCCATTATATTCGCTTCAGGAGGCAAATCATCTGATTTCCATCCATCAAGAATGACTTATCTTAGTTCCTCATTATCTAACCAGTGTTTATCAAATTTAAATTTTTTAGATGTCTTAATTAGTTTTGTGAGAATATCTACTATGACTGGACGATGATCTGAGTCCCAAAGTGTGAGATACTTAACAGCTGAATGAGGAAACTTTTCATGCCAGTCTTCATTTCCTAATGCTCTATCTAGTCGACATCTAACATTTTTACCTCCTGATCTTTTTCCAACCCAAGAAAGTATGTTTCCAATAAATGGAAATTTGAGCATGCCACAATCACTCAGCATCTGCTTGAAAGAAAAAAAAAGGAGCTATCAGAGCGCCTTCTACCTCCCTCTTTTTCACTATGATCAGTAATTTCATTAAAATCATTTTTCATAAACCAAGGTCCATTCTGTGTTGTTGAGAAACAAACCACAGAGAAGTTATGTAAGAAATATAACAATGGTTCATATGGTCTTCTCTAACTTTGTATGTATATATAAAAAAATAAGAGTTATCTTTGGGTTCACCTCCTAATTACCACTAACATAATAATCAATAAAAATTTGCCAGTCATATTCTGTTTTTCTTACAAAGAAAATAACAAATAAAAGATAGTAGTAATTACCAAAAAAAAAATGTTGTTAACAAATTGTCAGTAAAATCCTAAATCCTAAATACTAAACTCCAAACTTTAAATACCAAACTCTAAATCATTGGGTAAATCCTAAATTATTGGCTAATCTTAAATTATTAGGTAAATCCGAAACCCTAATAGGTGTTCTCTACAATTTGGGATTTATCCAAAGATTTAAGATTTATCCAATGGTTTATGATTTAGTGTTTATGATTTAGGGTTTAAATGTTTAGGATTTAAAGTTTAAGATTTTATTGACAGTGTCAACAATCAGGAGCGGATCTATATTACCCAGCAGGAGTGCAACTGCCCCAGTAAAATTTATAAATGAATTTAATTACATTAGGATTATCAAGTATTTTACAGCCCAGTTGGATAAAACCTTTTCTCTGCCCCCACTGAACCCACGTTCGAATCCATTCTTGCCCCTTATTAAATACCCCTATTTTCTTCGTTTCTCCTTTTTTTTAACACTAGAATTATCATTAAAAAATCCGTGAACCATAAAATAACAGAGTAGCAAAATACTTCCATCTCGAACATCATCATCTCGAACACAAAAAAAGACAATTAGAGGGCACTCCTTTCATCGACAAAGAGATCATGTAACCACCTTGGATGACCCGAGGAAACGTAAGATTGAGTGAAGCCACATTTCATGACACTTTGAGCAATGAATGAAGCACCTCTATTAGCATTCTTGTCGATCACTAAGGCTTCCCATTCACCAATACCTACCACCGCTCTACGGACATTGTCACCTTGCTGGCAAAAGGATGGCCACGCTGAGGGCCTAGTTACAGCTCCAAAAATTTCTTTAAACTCCCCAGCGAAGATCACTCTACTCACCTTCTGACTTCTCATACTCTCAACCGCCCATAACACTATGGTCGGTCTCCTTAGCTTGTTCTTTAGAAGGAAACTGACCAAATGTACGACGACTGTGACATAACACCACTCCCTTTTCATCACGCAAGACCCAAGCCCCACCAGTTAGCAACGAGTACTTCGCCCAATCCACTGCTATGTTGCACATAAACCAGTTCTGACGGGGCGGTCTCCACTTCTCTACAGCTACCACCGCTAGGGTTTCTTCCAACCCATTCTTCTTCAATTCTCTGAGCCATAAACCATTCATCAGCATCTGCAGCAGCTTTCCTAACTATCTCCGTACACGAAAAGGAGATTCCTTCAAAGATCAAATGATTTCTATTTTTCCATAAGTTCCACAGAAGCCATGGCCATGATCTTCTGACCCTCTCTTGAATCCCAAGATTCTTGGACATCTTGAAAAGGTAGTTAACGTTTGCAAAAATGGAGGAATCACAGAAACCATTACGCGGGTGAGGCATTCCATATAAGGTCTATACTTGTCTTGCTACACAGCACTCGAAAAGGGTATGATTGATTGATTCTCCTTCAAAACCGCAAAGCTGACATCTCATATTTTCTTCGTTTCTCTACTTTTTTTATTTCTTTTTGGTTTGTTATTTTTCACTACCTTCATGTCTTTAATGTGAGAGTTCGATTCTGAAAATTTACTTTGCAAATAATAGTATAGATAGATAGATATATTTATCTTTTTTATTTTTTATTTTTTTTAAATAGTATGACTTATCAAATTTGTATTAACCATTATGTTAGTGGTAAATCTAGGGATTGAACCAAATAATAACTTTTATTTTATGACCATATAATAAGATATGAAATGTCATGAGGTATGGGGGTCCACCATGTTTTTCAAGTTGATCATCTCTTAACGCTATTCACACCAAAGAAACACAAAATTTACACCAAAACCCAGAAATTAAGAAAATAAAATAAAAGCTTGTACTTTCTCCTCCTCATCTCTATCTCTCTGGATCCTTTTCAAGCAAAAGGCCATTTATGGTTTATCTGAGCTTCATCATTCACTCGAACTTTTCTTTTAGCTTCTCAGCAAAGCTTAGCTCTTTTCTCGGTAACCCCTCTTCCTTTTATTTTGTTCGCGAGCTTTATATATTTATTGTTACTTTTCTTCTGCAACTCTCTTTTGATTTTATTTTTTCTTTGTTTCCAAGAGATTCTGGGGACCGTATTTCAGGAGGGTTTTTCATTTTTGTCTTCTGACCTTTCATTTTCTGTAATAAGTGGTCTCACTTTCATTTTGTAGTTAGCTTATTTTTAAAAGAAGAAAAAAAAAAACTTAGCTTTTGAAACCACTTGGTTCTCTCAGATTGCTTCTGTGTTGTTTTCTAAATTAAAAAAGAAAAAAAAAGATTATGGAAATTATTAGCATTTAATTGGATTAAATCGAATCCTCCTCACCCCTGTCCTGCTTCAGCTACTCCTGTTCTAATGTATTTGAGTTTCATTAGATCTGAGAGACCTTTCTGCTTAGACGTGGTTTGATTTTACTCAAAGCTAATTTTACTTTGAAAGAGTTTTTGCCTTCTTTTAAAAAAAAATATATATATATATATATATATTTTTTTACTGTTTTAATTTTTGTGGGTATCTGTACTTCTATGTAGGGTTCATGATCGTGTCTGCAAACGCTATAATGGCCTAAAGCTACTTACTTTTGCATTTGTTGTAGATCTGTTATGCTTCACCTTACATTTATCATTCAACAGACACATTGTTCTCTTACCAATTTTGTGTGATGGTTCTTTTTACAGGGTAACTATGATTGATGCAGGATCTTGTATTCGGATACAAACCATGGAGAGTTAGTTACTGTGGAACAAAGAATCTGCAAGCAATGGAAGCAACACATTCTGGGAGATATGGTAAAGCAGTTTTGGGTAATGATGTGGAGCAGAGAGAGTATCTTGAGTATGACATGGACAAGCTTTTTCAGTCTATATCTGTCACGAGGCTAATGACCTCTTCTTTCCGTAACCTTGAGACTAGCGCCAGTGCAGGTCCAAGCAGCCCTTCAATGAGAATGGCCACGAGGACTACCCCTCAGTCACCTAGAGTTTTTGGCTCTCTTTCCTTGAAGCAGGCCCTGAGAGATCGTTGCGTTTCCAGGGCCTCTGAAATGGCTGCTCTGAAACGCTTATCCAACTCCACAGCTGCGTCTCCGAGAGTCTCTGAAGCAGACAGGATCAAGAGTTTGTATAACCAAGTTTCCAATAACAGGTCTGTGGACAAGGGTAAAGGAAGCTTGGTTCAGACATCTCTGATGCCGGTAAACAGTGATAAAGCAAGCACTTCTAGGAGTGTTCCCCAGCCTCCTATCCCCATTCATGAGCCATCTCAAGCTGGAACCAGTTTGGGATCACGCAGAGTGAGAGATCAAGTGCTTGAGATAGAGTTAGATGAAAACGTTGCATCTCCTTCTGCTCTAGCGTTTGTTGAAGATGATGTGAAAGAAGTAGACAAACATGTTACCTCACCACCTTCTGATTCTAGCAAGAGAGATGATGCAAGGGAGCTTGAGAAGAAAATTCTCTCACCCACTCTTGATTTGGAGAAGAAAGGGAAGCTAAATAACAACACAGCTACCTCAGGAACAGAGAAGAGCAGAACGGTATGCAAGGTAACGCCAAAGAAGAAGATTCTGCTTAAGAAGAAGCTAAAGATTGGCATCGTTTCTGTAGCTAAAAAGGATGAAGAAGCTGATGTTTCATTAGATTCTAGTGCAACTAAACTCCTCTGCCAAAGATGTCACTGTTCCTTGAAGAGCACCAGCATCGATAACCATGAGATTTGCGCAGAGAGTACGAGCTCTATGTCAAATAGCATTGGTAAAGAAGCTCATCAAGTAGCCAGTGAGAACTCCTCTACTTCCTGTAATGTTAGTCAACGCTCTGAAGCTGAGATTGTCGTCATGAGACAAAATGTTTCCTCGAGGAATGACAGTGGTAACAAATTCGACTTCTCCTTGAGCTCAAAAGACAGTCTTGGGGGTGATTACAGCAGGAGCACAAGCATGAGCGAGGAGAGCAATCTTACCAGGTTTAGCTGCGGTAACAAGCCTCACATGTCGATGGATGTGAGATGGGAAGCGGTTAAGCACGCCAAGTTGCAATACGGCTCTTTAGGGTTAAGGCACTTTAACCTCTTGAAGAAACTGGGTTGTGGAGATATAGGAACAGTCTATCTCGCTGAGCTGATTGGTACAAACTGCTTGTTTGCCATAAAGGTTATGGACAACGAGTTCTTGGCGAGAAGGAAGAAGAGTCCAAGGGCACAAGCGGAACGGGACATACTTAAAATGTTGGACCATCCTTTTCTTCCTACGTTGTATGCTCAGTTTACTTCGGATCATTTGTCTTGTCTGGTCATGGAGTATTGTCCTGGTGGAGATCTTCATGTCCTCAGACAGAAGCAGCTAGGCCGGTGTTTCCCTGAACCTGCAGCAAGGTAATGATCATTAAAAGTTATAAAAGTGATGATAAAAAATTGTTTTCAGCTTTCCAAACTAAAAGTGATGATAAAAAATTGTTTTCAGGTTCTATGTTGCGGAGATTCTACTTGCACTGGAGTACTTACACATGCTTGGTGTTATATACCGAGACCTGAAGCCAGAAAACATTCTAGTCCGTGAAGATGGACACATTATGCTTACTGATTTCGACCTCTCACTTCGGTGTGCAGTGAACCCAACTCTTCTCAGATCAACTTCACCTCCCGGGAACGATCCAGCAAGAACTTCAGGTCCATACAACACATCCAGCTGCATACAACCATTCTGTCTCATCGAACCATCTTGCCAGGCTTCATGTTTCAGCCCAAGGCTCTCATCAAACCAACAACAAGTCCAAAAACCAAAAAGAGCTCATCAACACTTGCCTCAGCTCGTGGCTGAACCAACGGAAGCAAGGTCCAATTCCTTTGTGGGAACACACGAGTACTTGGCTCCGGAGATCATCAGAGGAGAAGGACACGGCGCTGCGGTTGACTGGTGGACTTTTGGAGTTCTCCTTTACGAGCTTTTATACGGGAAAACACCTTTCAAAGGTCACAACAACGACGAGACTTTGGCCAATGTTGTGTTGCAGAGCCTCAAGTTTCCTGATAGCCCGCTTGTGAGCTTCCAGGCAAAGGATTTGATCAGAGGGCTTCTGGTTAAGGAGCCAGAGAACAGGCTCGGGTCAGAGAAAGGTTCTGCAGAGATTAAAAGACATCCTTTCTTTGACGGACTGAATTGGGCTTTGATCCGGTGTGCAATACCGCCAGAGCTACCGGATTTTTATGAGTTTGGCGGTGGACAAGAGGCTGCAGGTTCACCTGAAGGCAATGATAATAGGTATCTTAAATGTAAAGCCATAGGCGATCATCTTGAGTTCGAGTTGTTCTAAGTTAAGTGTCTTAAAAGCAAGATGAGAAAATTTTTTGGTAAAAGTATTCATAGTAAACGTTGTTGTAAGTTAAGTCCTCAAGTCAAATATGTAAATTTTAGCCTATTCTGAGACATCATAATCATATACATTTGCCCCCTAAACGAAACTCATAAGACGCTTAAAAGCGCATAAATATTGGGAGAGGCATAAGAGACTTGTTGTAATAACAAAAAAAAAAGACAAAAATGAGTAGCAAGAATTCAGGAGCTGCTCCTGCTATAGTTACAGCTTCTGCAGCCAACACCAAGGTAAGCTTCCATGGAGGAGAATGAAAGAGAAGAGATGAAAAGTGGCTATAGCAGAGGAAGCTAAGAGATGCTTGACTCGAACATTGGAAGTACGTACATAGTAGTAACACAAAGGCCTTATTCATATTTGCCTAAAGTTTAAAGATATGATTACTGCCCAAAACAAAGGTCGTGAGAGATATTATTGTGAGATGATAGTTTCACAACAAATCATACTCATTTATCTGAAACTAGCTCTTATAGCTGATTATAGGAGACTGTTAGCATCCAATCTAACTTGTCACTACCCGTTTCTCTTTCACTCTTCTGGCTCAGTTTTTACATACCTGTTTGCGTAATCTAAATACTCCTGCAAGTAACAACCAAACATAACATAGGTTTCATCAGAAGACAGACTTCATCAGTCTCTAACCAATGCAGAACTAGTAACCGTACCTGAAGTATAACTACAGCGGCAAACTTGTCCAACATCGTCTTCTCTTGAACTGGATGCAGTTTCAAAGGCTTCAACATCAGTTCAACGGTCTGTGGCCACCATTACATGAGATCCAAAGGCTTCTATACTATATACAATGGCTTGCAAGATTTTTGAAAATCTGTAAAAGAAAATCTATACCTTTGATGATAACCGCTCGTCCCAATAAGTGTACTTCACATCCTTGAGTTTTTCGGTTTTACGAAGCTCCTCAATGAAAAGATTCACAATCACAACCTGTTCCAAGTTTGAAAAGTCTTCTTTTTATGGTTTATAAGTGCAAGTACAGAGCAGTGGAACAACACTGTCAGTGAAAAAGAAAACTTACGTCTTCTACGTTGTTCAGTTTGCCAAAAGGATAACCAACTACTAAGCCAGACACAGAAAATGACTTGACCTGCATGAGTAAAGGCAAGTGATTGGTGCACTAGAATAGAGTTCATAAGTAGATTTGTTAATAGATTAAACATCTAAGTATTGATCAACCATAACAATCTTGGTACACACTGATCTAAACTATCAAGCTATACACTGATCTAAAATCTCTGAATCTTGTTTAAGATCAAGTCTAGACTCTAGTTGAGAGTACAGGAAGAAAGCAAGCACGTACCAGATTCTGAAAATCTGTAGCCATCAAGTCAATGTTTGTTTTCTTCCTTAGCAGAACACTGAAACACAAGTTAAAGCATAGCAACAGCTTCAATGTTTGAATCAAGTTTGATATGTATATATATATATATTAGAAGGAACCTGTGTACCTCAAAGGAGACGCAATCATATTAGAAGGGTCTGAAACAGCTAATCCAACATACTTATCACCCACATCTAACCCGAGAAACCGACCAGGTACTGACACTTTTGTCTTCAACGCATCACCCAGTAACCTCAATGGCTTCACATACTTCATTTCCTGTACAAATTTGAGAATTAAAAATCAAATATTTGTAAATAAAGTGCAGAGCTTTGAGGGTTGCTGTATTAGAAACCTTCAATTAGACAATGAAACAAGTGTTTGAGAAGGTTTTTAGAGCTTTATACGAACAAAGGTTGGAACTTTAGATTGATGTTGGGACTGAAACGCGGAAACTTTGAAACTGATCAAATGGGCTTCTAGGGAAGCCGAGCGAGATGATGGAAGGGTTTAAGGGATGGACCGGACCAGTTAAGGTTTATTCCGGTTCGGTTCGCTTCTGTATAGTTCGAACGTGAAGGGTGAGATTCCAATCTTATAAGGTGGTGTTTTCTTTCTTAAACCCTTCAGTTAGAGCGGAGTGTTTCCTTCAAACCGTGAACCAGCTGATTGGTAATATACTGGTTCTCTGGCATTCGATCGATTTAACTTAAACCGGATTTACAGCATTCTTGTATCAATTCTAAGGTTTGCTTCTACACTTATATCTAGGCATGCGGATTCGGTTAGTTTCGAGTTATTCAGTTCGGGTAGTTCGGTTTTTGGTTAGTTTGGATTATTCGGTTCGGTAATGTAATTGGTTCAACATAAATCTTACTAAATTAACTTGAAATAAAGTTCAGTTTGTTTCAGTATTCAGCTAGTTCAGTAATCAATTTCTGAAAATTCTACTTTTTGATTTCCTTTATTTTTGGTTTAATTTTGTTAAAATTTTGGATAGATTTGGTTAATTTCGATTAGTTCGTTTATTTTAATTTGAAAGTTGGTTGGTTCGGTTTGGGTTCTTTAAAGAAGAAAATTGAAGTAACCGGTTGTCGAACCGAACCTAAAACTGAAGTTTTTTTAGAAAACCTACTGAATCGAACTGAACTTCTCACCAAACTAACCAAAAGTTTGGTTCGGTTCGGAGGTTTAGTTAGGTTCAAAATTCCAAGCCTTATTTAAATACTATTAACTTAATCGAGTTTTATGCTTTAACTCCCTTGTTCAGTATTTTATGTTTTGCTTCACAGATTAGTAGTGAAAGAATCCAATGTTCCCTTCTCGATTCACTTTAGGTATGATTTTCAGTTTTCAATGTAGGTTAGGTTTCAATAGATTAGAATGACTCCTAATCATTGACATTGTAACCAAATCTTTTCTGTAACCAGCAAATTCATGAAAACTTTAAAAGAAAGGACTGATAGGCAGCTTTGAATGCATAAAATATCTCACTGATGTTACTGGAAGTCTTGATTGTAAAGCTAAGTTCCATCTGCTTGTACAAAGACTCAAAACTGACATAATTTTTTGGCAAAAAGGCATATTCAAAGGTAGCTAAAAGAGGATTTGTTTCATATAACACTTTCTTCAACGAAAGATTTGAGTTGAGATTCCCATTTGTTGAAGAAGACTGGAAGTCGGAGAGGCTGACCTCAAGGCTTCAGCCAATGGTCCATCCATATTGTAGTCGTTTCCTCCACTGCTCAAACAATTCATGTTTTGTTGATGCTCCTTCTCATTGTTGTTGTTGTTAATCATGTTTGCTTCTTCTTCTTCATTGCATGTGGAAAGTTTTAGAGAAACATCTGATGAAGCGTAACTGGGCATGGAGATGGAATGATGACAAGTCGATGAGCTCATTGGACGTGAGGTTGAGTCTGATGATTGTGGCCAGTCCTCAAAGAAATGCCTCAGGATGTGACCATCGTTTGTTCTTCCATTATTGTGAGCTTCATATGGTCTCTTTTTGTTGTTGCTTTCTTGTTTCATCTCTGAAGAACAACTGTGAGAGACAAACTTTTGTGATTACAACAAGACATGAACATTTTCAAAAGGTGATCCAAACAAGAAAGTTTCGTATATTTAAGTAGAGATTAAAGATTGATTAACTCAATAACCAAGTACTACTAACTCTACATAATTTTCCATTATCAAAGAGACTTGGTTAGAATCTGAAAGCTTTTCCTCATATGTGTTTTAAGGGGAAGTGGTTGCAGAATCTGAGAGCTTTTTTCTGCTATGCAGGTTTGGTCAGCTTTCACTGAGGTCCTACCATCTCATCATTTCAAATACATCTCTCTCTTTCTATTTCTGTGATTGAAAAGTCTCACCCAACTAGCAAAATAATAGATTCTATCAAATCCAACTGTTATCAATATTATTCAACAAAGGAAGGAAAAGAAGAATATGAGTTTTTATTTTGTTCACAAAATGATGATAATAACTCTCTGTCACCCAATTGCCAAAAAAAAAAAACTCTCTGTCACCTAATTGCCAACATTACACCTTTCCTTACAGCATTACTTCACAGTGAAATAACTATTCACAAATCCCGAACAAAAAGAGTTATAACTACTTCAACACATCTACCAAAATATATGTATTCAATTCTTTGTAATTAGTCTTTCTGTCTTTTTTTTTACTGAAATAATTAGTCTTCTGTGCAATATTCTTGTCTGAAGACTCTTGACCAAAGCTATCAATGACTTGAATTAAACAAAGTGTTTTTGGTACCTTTGATGACTATTAAGGTGGAGATGCTGAGTTGAAGAATGAGAAGAGCTAGAGGAGAAGAAAAGATTGTCTGGTCCCTGCCCAAGCTTCTCGCCTAAGGCAAAAGAAGATGCGGCATTTGTGGCAGCATTTGTGGTGGTTTCCACAGGCTTTCTTGAACGGTTTCGACCACGGTGGATATGGCGGTCGCAATACTTGTAACTGGCTACAACATCCCTCGAACATCTCCATTTCTTCCCGTCCGTTCTCTTGCACCTCCCTGGCTCAGGATCCACTGCTCCTCTTCCCCAGTACCCTGTTTTATATTAGTGTGTGTTCATTAGTAACACGTTGTTACTAACATACTAATAACCAACGAAAAACGTACTCATGACATCAAGTTTCTCTTCTATGTTGCTCATAGGTCTTCTAGAAACAGGATTTCAAAGGAGCCCCATATATAATATATTTACTTTATTGTTTAGCGAGCTTATAACTTATAGTTTATATATCTTAAAGATTATATCAAAATTAGACGTATAGACAAGGGAGAGAGAGAGACTCACAGGGTTGGTGATGGGGGAAGTTATGTTGCAGAGGATAGTGAAGGAAGTTCAAATGAGATTGATGGAAGAGACTTTTCTTGATGGGCAAGAGGAGCTCTTGAGGAACAGAAGCACCAGCCAGCATGTATCTGTATATCAGTGCTTGTAGCTCAAGTTCTTGCCACTGTGCCAAGCTAAACAAGTTTCCCATCTCTACAAAATTCACATACAAAATTCACATACAAAATACAGACAAAACCCATACAAACAAATCAGCAATAGTTTCAACTTTTAAGTGGAAAAAATTCCTTGCACGCTTACTGAGCAACCTAGACGAGGAAGAATCAGGAGAGAAACATGAGAAGGATGAAGAAGTGGTGGGTTCAGGAACAAAGAGAGGTAGAGCAGTAGCAGAAGTTGCAGTTTGAGATTGAATCTGATGGGAGAAAGACTTGGACATCTTAGTTGCATAGCTTTGTTCTTCTGACTCATTCTGCTGCTGAATTCTCCATTGCTTCAGTTGCAAGTCCATGGAGTGGAGAGACAGAGAAAATGGGATAGTATTTCTCCACTTCTTTGTGTCTAAGAAAATCTGGCTTAATAAGCAAAGATACCCAAACAAAGGTCTTATAGTTGATAGTGTTCTTTAGACATGCGGGGTTTGGTTTATTAGGTTAGTTCGGATCGGTTGAAATATCACCGAAGTAAACCGAAAAATTTTTGGTTCGTTTCAGGTTTCGGTTTTTAAAAAATTTGCCAAAGTTTTCGTTTTTCGGTTAGTTCGGTTAAATTTTCGGTTTAAATATTCAAAAAAAATTGGTTAATTTCAGTTAGTTTGCTTATTCGGTTAGTTAGTTATTTCTGTTCGAATTTTGGTATGTCGCCTATTTCGGTTAGTTATGTTATTTCAGTTTAGAATTTGGCTAGTTCAGTTTGGAATTTCGATTAAGATTGGTACTGCTTGAATTTTTTTGTTAGAAAACCGAACTAACCGATTACCGAACCAAATCAAAAACCAAAAAAAATTACTGAAACCGAATTTTTCAATTCGGTTCTGCTAAAATTCCCAGCCCTCGTGTTCTTGAGTGAAAATAGTTTCCCTCTTTATTTAACATAAAGTTATGTATGTCAGAAATCTAAGAAAGAAAGCACTGCAAGATGTAGTAATAGTAACCTGCAGTGTTTATGGCTACCTGCCTTGGAAAGATCACTTCCTTTGTAATTCCATATGTAGTAGCTAGGGGTGTTCAATCCGGATATCGGTTCGGTTTCGGTTCGGTTTTTTTCGGTTTTCGGTATTTCGGTTAGTAAAATATAACTACCATTCTAAATCCATATTTACTCCGGTTCGGTTCGGTTTATATACCGTCGGTTTTCGGTTTATTCGGTTTTATACCAAAAAACATAATTATTTAGTTTGAGATCATATAAAATGAATTTTAGAGTCATATTGTTAGCACATTCATTTCTTAAAAATATATTACATGTTCAAATAAATGAACAAAAATGTAAAAATGTTTCTACCATCAAATAAAATCATCAAATCTATAATTAAAATCAGAGCCTGAAATTTTGAAAATAAAAATTTGAAACAAAACAGAAACATGAAAGAAAAGTTTTTCCACTCTTCCATATTTAGTGTTCATTAAAGTCATAATTTTTCGATTGAACACGAAACTATGTTTGTTTATAGATAAGAAAAAAGTTGTGAAAATTTTCCATTAATTATTTTTCATCAAATTTATCATCTTCATATTAATTTAGTGAATACTAAAATAAAGCAAAAAAGATAAAAAAAAAAGACTTAGAAAATAAGATGTATGAATTGCGATGTATTGTTATTTAATTATAGTTCAAGTGTTTAACAAATTATATAAGGTTATTTATTACTATAACATGATGGTAATAGTTATTAACACAAATTTAACTTATATAACAAATAGATTTTCATGTATTGTTATAAAATAGATACATATTTACATGTTTCTACTTTTAATCGGTTTTGTTCGGTTTATTCGGTTTAATCGGTTATATACCAAACCATATCCAAATCCTACGGTTTTTATAAAATTATATCCATTCGGTTTATATGGTATATACCAAAACCAAACCATATTGTCTATTTCGGTTCGGTTCGGTTCGGTACGGTTCGGTTTTACCATATTGAACAGCCCTAGTAGTAGCTTAAGGATAAAAGAGAAGTGAGAACCCTATCTTACCCTATTAAGATAGTGTTATTAAGATTCATTCAATGTGATGTAGAGTAACCTTCAATTGATGTGATACAGATGTCATTTGTTTCAGAGATTGTGTTACAAATGTAGTATCAGATTCTGAGAATAATTAATCACTTTGGATTTGACTAACTCCATAGTCAACTGATATCCTTTAAATGTTATTGTAAACTCCACTTGGAGAGAGCTGCAGTATCAAGATCTCTAGATGCTATCAAATTAGACGTTGGGTAGCTAACCATGATTTTCTAATACAATGAATTGCTTGATTTATCTTTAGGATTTAGCGTTGTAATTTACCATATCACTATTTTAAAATTTTGCATTTCTACTGATTTAATTATGTTCATTTCTTTTGTCATGCAATATGTAACTATGTTTGTTTTTAGCTAGTAAACTATTTAATTTATTTATTAAATTTGTAACCGTCTTTACTTTTAACATTTTTATTCATAAAAACAATGTGTAACGTCTATGCATTTGGAAATTTTTAATTACTAGTAACATTTTTACTTGTATATTGAACATGGCTAACACTAACTGTGTGGTGGATTGGTGGCGATTAGTTTATTTTTATACAAATTATGCGATTTTTGTATTTTCAAAGAAATTGAAACTTGTTTACATCTTAAAAGTGTATTATTTCTGAGCGTTTATAGACTTGGAGAGATATGATATAGGTCAGTAATAGTATATGTAAATATCAACAACATGGAATGATATATTTACCATGCAAAGTAAAACTTAGAAACATCTATTAAAATGAAGTAAGAAACATTCATTTATTTCTTCACTTGGCTGAATAAATACAAAAAACATTCATTAATTTCAAAGTATGTTTATTTGGTGATGCCACGATAGTATTATTTTGTAGTTTTTAGGAAATAAAGTAATTATGTATGTCAGAAATTATAGTATTATTTTGTAGTCTTTATTTAACATAAAATTATGTATGTCAGAAATCTAAGAAAGAAAGCACTGCAAGATGTAGTGATAGTAACCTGCAGTGTTTATGGCTACCTGCCTTGGAAAGATCACTTCCTTTGTAATTCCATATGTAGTAGCTTAAGGATAAAAGAGAAGTGAGAACCCTACCTTACCCTATTAAGATAGTGTTATTAAGATTCATTCAATGTGATGTAGAGTAACCTTCAATTGATGTGATACAGATGTCATTTGTTTCAGAGATTGTGTTACAAATGTAGTATCAGATTCTGAGAATAATCACTTTGGAGTACTGATATCATTTAAATGTTATTGTAAACTCCACTTGGAGAGAGCTGCAGTATCAAGATCTCTGGATGCTATCAAAAGTGTATTATTTCTAATACATGATTTTTTAATACAATGAATTGCTTGATTTATCTTTAGGATTTAGCGTTGTAGTTTACCATATCACTATTTTAAAATTTTGCATTTCTACTGATTTAATTATGTTCATTTCTTTTGTCATGCAATATGTAACTATGTTTGTTTTTAGCTAGTAAACTATTTAATTTATTTAATTAAATTTGTAACCGTCTTTACTTTTAACATTTTTATTCATAAAAACAATGTGGAACGTCTATGCATTTGGAAGTTTTTAATTACTAGTAACATTTTTACTTATATATTGAACATGGCTAACACTAACTGTATGGTGGATTGGTGGCGATTAGATTATTTTTATACAAATTATGCGATTTTTGTATTTTCAAAGAAATTGAAACTTGTTTACATCTTAAAAGTGTATTATTTCTGAGCGTTTATAGACTTGGAGAGATATGATATAGGTCAGTAATAGTATATGTAAATATCAACAACATGGAATGATATATTTACCATGCAAAGTACTTAGAAACATCTATTAAAATGAAGTAAGAAACATTCATTTATTTCTTCACTTGGCTGAATAAATACAAAAAACAATCATTAATTTCAAAGTATGTTTATTTGGTGATGCCACGATAGTATTATTTTGTAGTTTTTAGGAAATAAAGTAATATAGAGAGAGAGAGAGAGAGAGAGAGAGAGAGAGAGAGAGAGAGAGAGAGAGAGAGAGAGAGAGAGAGAGAGAGAGAGAGAGAGAGAGAGAGAGAGAGAGAGAGAGAGATTCTTCTATTCATTCCGCACCAGTTTCGGCGGCATTTATATGCACTACTCTAAAATAACCCAAACCCGTAAGGCCGTAACGTTGCTGCTCTTCCATAAGAAACAAATATCAGAATACTAATTTATTAGAGGCGGGACCCGGCTGCTCTTACTCAGTTATATCATCGAGTACGTTCAGTATTTCTTTATAAACTTTTGTTTGAATGTCTGTGTTAAAATATGGATCTTTCGAATATTGTCAAGTAAGTTTTTTGTTACGTTATGACTTATGAGTCATGTGCACTAAGTAACACCTCTTGGCACTTCTTGCATCTTGACTATAGGGGAAAACAAATAACAGCCAACTGTGTAAAAATAATGAAATCTGAAGGAAACTAAGTGTGATTGTGTGAGAGCTTGAAACAAACAAAATACGGAGAAGCCACAATCTTGAGTCACTCACCAAACAAAGAACGTTTCATTTGAACCGCTCAAAACTATCCATAATTTCAAAAAGAATTATGAAAAATATACTATGATAACCATCACATTCTTATTTGCTTTTAGTGTTCCATATGCTTGTATAGAACAGAAAGAATTTTTTTTAGAATTGTTGTTGTGGACCAAAAAAAAGACGACCCGGTCACTCGATTTCTAGCGGATTTGAAAAATCTAGTGAGCTGAGCCGGACAACGAACGCTCTAGTTTCCGACGAGGGAGCAGACAAGGGTCCCACTATATAAAGTGAGAGACGGAGACCAAATAAGTGAATGATAAGTGATAACCAAAGAAATTATAAATACAAAGAAAATCAGAAAAAACGCACTTGAGTTTAGACACGTACCTAAAACCATGTGGTCCGGCAAAAAACGCCTTTACACAGTAGTGACTTTTTTTTTTTTTTTGAAACTTGGTGACTTTTTTGTTTTAGTTAATATTTTTATTTATAGTATACATGGAATAATCTGTATAAGTGTACCACTCTTCATTTTATTGTATGTGAATTCTAAACCAAAGAGAAATTTGTTTTCTCTCGTACTTATCAAGCAACATACATATTTTTAAGGTATGATTTGTAGTTTATAGAAATTATATAATATACATTAAATAATGTGATATAATATTGCACTACAAGAAAACACAAGTTTTACGAGGACAGTTTTCCTCGTGACTTCGTCGTAAAAGCAGTGTTACGAGGAATTAGCGAGGAAACTCGTTTCGTCGTTATACGTTTGTCGTAACGCATATATCCTCGCTAATTCGTCGTAACATAGCGAGGAAATAATTTCGTCGTAAAAGCGAAGAGGAATATTTTATCGTAAAGACCACGTAAAGCTTCCACGTAAGGACGTCGTTAAGTTTCCTCGTAAATACCATGAAAGACTTTCCTCGTAAAACCCACGTAAATAAATACTCGTAAAGTAAACGTAAATACCTTGATAGCTTTCCTCGTAAAGACCACGTGCACTTTCCACGTCATTTCCTTGTAAACAATTCCTCGTAAAAACCACGTTAAGCTTCCACGTAAAGAAGTTGCAAAATTAGCTACGAATTTACTTCGTTTCGTTATTTTACAGAAATATAAAAAATTATAATTAAAAAATAATTTAAATAATTTAAATTATTAATAAAATTAAAATTCTAAAAAAAATCAAAACCAAAATATTTTATATATAAATAAGTTTTGAATTCATAATACAAGAACCGAAATTAAAAAGAACTAAGGGTCGTTAATCGCCCGATAGAATTCATCACTCCCCGCCGTTACATCCGCCTCGGCATGTGTGTCGGATGTTGACTCGCCTGGAATAGGATTTTGTTGTCGCATGGTCCTCAACAAAGTCTTCCATTCCGGATTTGTGGCCGCTACAACGTCCAAGAAGCCCTCGAGTCCACCCACACGAGCTGTGCATGCAGATCGCGTCGAGCTCAACTCGTGACGCAGCTCAGCAGACTCTCTACGCAGCTCACCGGACTCCCTACGCAGCTGAGAGACTTCATCATCCCGTCGCTGAACATAAGACGATGTCGCTCTCGGAACATCGTTGACAGAACCAATCCCTAACGTCCGTCCCTTTTTTTTAGGGACAACCTTAAAAACAAAAAATAAATTTTGTTAGTAAAAATTTAAAGTTAAATTAAATGAATAATTAAAAAAATTAAAATTTTAGAAAATTTACCTCCTCGTAAATCTTATTCACTTCAGGTGTGGATAAGGTGACGGGTAATCCATCGGTGGACTGCTGGGTCAGCTGGGTCTGGCGTTCTTCAACCCGAGCAGCCAAATCGTTGTAGATTTGCTCGGACTTGCCATCTATAAATCGGCCCGCCTTGTTCTTGTGGGTCCTCTCGTAAAGTTGCATAAGAGACGGGAATTCTCCCGTCTCTTTGGCCTAAAAAACATTTAAGAAAGTTGTTAGAATATATATAAAAATATACTAAAAATTTAATATAATTAAATATTTAATTACCATTTCCAAACGGACACCGGCGTGGGGTTTTTGGCCCGTAGTGTGAAGCATCGGCCCGTTCCCGTGCTCATCGACTGTGTTACGGGAGTTAGAGCAAGACTGGGCGACTCTAATGGAATCAGGAAGACGCCAATATCGGATGAGGCCATCCCAGACATCCGTGGTGAGCTCAGCGGGTTTGCCACGCTCATACCCCTTCACGATCCAGTCACCTTTCCAGTTGAAGACCGTGTCCAACAAGCGAACTTTCGCCTTCGCGATAAACTTCTTCCTCACCCTCTCAGTGATCCCCAAGGCCCAATTATATTTTTGTTGTTGGAAAAAATAATTTATAATTAGTTTTTCAGAAAGAAATATATATATAAATAATGAAAAAAATTAAAGATATATAATTAATTAATAGAAACTTACAGCGTAAATTTTGAACCACGTCTTTCTGACGTAGTGAGGCGTCTTACTCCAGTTCGGATGTGGCATGGAGAAGTAACCTTTTATCGTGTCGGTTACGTCCGATGCAAGACATCCGTCAATCCCAAACCTGGAAAATACAAATTTAAAATATAAATTATTTTTTTAAAGTTATATAAGAATTTAAAACGAATAAAAAATAATGAAACATACCACAAAGTGCCGTCCGGTCGGTCGGGGTCGATGACTGGTAAACCTTCTCTGCCTGGCAGACGGAGAATGTCCTCTACAATGTACTACGAGTAAGGAGCACTCGAAGGCACCATCAAATCGGGATGAATCTCGGCGGGCATCGGAGGTGCCATCGGAGGAGGCACAGGAGGAGGAGCCATCGGGGGAGGAGGAACCGATGGTCCACTAGAAGAAGGAGACCCAAAGACTCTCTGAGTGTACTGAGTCTCGGGGACAGTCTCCTGACCCGAAGAACCGGGAGCTGATGAAGACGACGGGTCTAAACGACTACCCGGCTTACCGAACATCTCTCTGTAATGGGCAGTAAGTCTACCTTTTCGAACCTGAGAAAAAAATTAATTTTTGAAATTTTCGTCAACAGTATATTTTCCAACATTATCCACCTAATCAACACTAAATAACATAAGATCCGTAAACTTATCTAAATTCCCTATACTAACCACCTAATCTACCTAAACTAACCAAATTAGAGAGGAATTAGAGAGGCTTACCATTGCAACGAAACAGGGAGGAAGTGGAGAGGAAGTGGAGAGGAAGTAGAGAAGAAAGAAAGAGTGAGCGCTCGGGGTGTATATATAAGATTACATTCCGTCGCAAATTCCTCGTAATTTTACGACGAATTACAGAGCCCGTGTTTTTTTTACTACGAAACAGCGAGAGATTACAAAGGCCCGCGTTTTATTATACGAGGAAGTTACGAGGAATTACAAAGGCCCGTGTTTTTTAGATACGGGGACTTTACGACGATTATGCTTACGTGGAATTACCGAGGAAAGCTTCCCTATAAATATACCCGTAACTCTCCTTCTCAACCCACACCCAAACTCCCAAATCACACTCTATCTCACATCATACTCTCAAATCCAATCCTATTCAAATTATAAAAATTTGAGAAAAAAGGAAGAGAAGAAGATATTGGAATTTATGTTAGTGAGACTTAAGTAATATAATTGCTGAAAATCTTGCCACATGTAAATTCAGTATCTTTCTTCTTTTTCTTTTTTTTTCTAGTTTTTACAGTACGAGGTGTTTACGACGATTTTGGTTACGTCGTTTTTACGACGATTCCGTCCTACGTGGAATTAAAGAGGGCAGAGTTCATCATTTACTTTACGTGGTATTTACGATGATTTATGTTACGAGGTTTTTACGACGATTCCATCCTACGTGGAATTAAAGTGGGCCGCGTTCATCATTTACTTTGTGTGGTATTTACGATGAATCTTTCCTACGTGGTATTTACGACGAATCTCTCCTACGTGGAATCAACGAGGACTTCGTCGTAAGTTCGACGTCAACATACGAGGAGTTAACGAGTATTCCGTTTAAATCCCTAAAATCTGAAACCCCAAACCCCATATTCTTTATCTTATACTTCATATATTCCAAACCCTATCTTTATTTTCATTCCAAACCACAATTCCTTATCTTCTAATTCATATATTCCAAACCACAATTCCCACTTTTACTTATTCATAAAACAAACTCCCACATTTTCTTATTCACAAAACAAACTCCCACATTACCTTATTCATAAAACAAACTCTCACATTACCTTATTCATAAAACAAACTACACAAAATCGAAAATACATCAATCGGATTCATCGACATTCTCGTCATCACTAGAAATGTCATCATTTTCATTAAACTCGTCTTCAACAGCTTCGTCTGTGGCATCATCGGTAAGGTCTTCGTACTCGTGATTATGCGGATCAATGAGAAGGATGTCATCAATTTCTTGTTCAGGTTCCTCGACTTCATTTATCTGTTCTTCTTGCAATGGGAGTTCTTCTCCAATGATGATTCGTCCTCGAGGTGTAACTTTGATCACTGCTAACCAATTTATACCTGAATCTCTCATCCGAGGGTATGGAAGGAAGCTAACTTGGTCTGCTTGTGAGCTAAGATGAAAGGCTCGAATTTGTTGTACCGTCGTCCACCGTTGACATCAACTACACCGAATTTGTTAGACCGAACACCTCTGTTGACGACGGGGTCGAACCATTCACATTTGAAGAGGACGCATTTCAGCTTCAGTATCCCTGGAAATTCGACTTCAATAATCTCCGTCAAGATCCCGTAGAAATCTGTTTCCCCTTTCACACATATTCCATAGTTACTGGTCGCCCGCTGTTGTGTGAAAAGTATAGCCTCGCGTGAAATACATCTGTGATGTGGTGACCTTTACAAGTGGAGATTGAATTACTTCGTGTAACCATTTAGGATAATCTGCATCGTCGTTATAATCAACGTGCAAAAGTAAAGAGAATGTTTAAATACCGATCATGTACGAAAAAAGAGTTTGAGATAATACCTGATTTCGCAACCACTTTATGAAGTGTTGATCTTTGCTTTTGTCTACGTCACTTGTGGATATACCAGGAAATGTTTCTTCGACTTGATAAACAAATAGGCTGTAAAATCACATTTTATAATAGGAATGAATCTCTCCGAATTAATATAACTTATTATAGTTAATTAGATGTGTTTCGAAGTGTCCATATATATGTTACCTTTCAAAATAACGCATCAATGGATCCTCACAATTGAGTAGAATATAGGTGTGTGCACTATGAGCGTCTTGTTCACTCGACCACCAAACCTCTTTAGACTTCCCACCGAGTCGCCCAATCTGGCTAAAGATGTCTGGAACACCAGCAACTGCATATGTTGGCGCAACACCACCATCATCATATCTTCTTGGAGCTCTTCTCCGGGTACGTACTTTTGACGCAAAGTAGTACGATGTGAAGTGAGAAACTTCTTCCGTCAAACTTCCAGCAATTATAGAACCTTCAACTTTGGCGAGGTTCTTTGCTTTTCCCTTCAAATATTTCATGGCTCGCTCATACTGATACATCCATCCGTAATGTACAGGTCCACGAAGCAATGCCTCATATGGAAGGTGGACAGCTAGATGCTCCATGACGTCAAAAAACCCGGGAGGAAATATCTTCTCCAGGTTGCACAATAAGATGAGAATGTTCTCCTGAAGCTGTTCTACAACTTCTTCTTTAAGAGTGCGTGTGCTCAGATCCCTGAAAAATACTCCAATGCCTTTTATATTCCAAAAACAATTAAACACATTGTTAGTCATATATTATTTTACAAAATAGACCGTTATAAAATTATTGTCATATAATACACTACGTACCTTCAAGTGCTTCATGTACGTTTGTTGGAAGTAGCTCCGTAAATGCAAAGGGCAGTAGTCGTTGCATAAAAATATGACAATCATGACTCTTCATCCCGGAGAACTTTTGACCCTTTCAACACATCTAGAGAGATTCGAAACATACCCATCGGGGAACTTCACTTCTGATGCCACCCAGTTGAACAATACCGACTTTTTTTCTGAAGACAATCTGAATATCGGAACGGGAATTTGTCCATTGCTTTAAATATGTAACTCGCTTCTTGAGCAAATATCCGGCAAGTCTAACCTCAATTTTATGTTGTCTTTTGTCTTCCCTGGGACATTCAATATTGTATTCATGATGTTCTCAAAGAAATTCTTCTCTATATGCATCACATCGAGGTTGTGGCGTAGAAGAAGATCCTTCCAATATGGCAACTCCCAAAATATACTCTTCTTGTGCCAGTTATGATGAACAATGTAAGAATCGGGCATATTACGAGGGACATGCCAATTACCACCCCAACGAACTGTTTCATTAGCCTCATAGTAGTCGATTTGCGCTTCAATTTGTTCTCCAGTTAGATATGGAGGAGGAGTATCTCTCATAACCCTTTTGTGCCTAAACAAATTCTTGTTTCTTCGGTAAGGATGGCCAATAGGAAGAAACCGACGGCGACAATCAAACCAACTTGTCTTCCTACCATTCTTCAGTTGAAACGCATCTATCGTTCCATTACAATATGGACAAGCTAATCTCCCATGTGTAGTCCATCCAGACAACATCCCATAGGCAGGAAAATCACTTATGGTCCACAAAAGCATCGCTCGCATCGTAAAATTTGTCTTCATTGAACAGTCATACGTCCTCACCCCTATTGAACACAAATCTTTCAACTCTTTTATCAGTGGTTGTAAGAAAACATCCAGGGACCTTTTTGGATGGTTCGGACCAGATATTAATATGGTCAAGAATAGCAATTTCCGTTGCATGCACATCTCCGGTGGCAGATTGTATGGTGTAAGAAAGACTGGCCACAATGAATATTGTCTCCCTGACATTCCAAACGGACTAAATCCATCTGTGCATAGTCCGAGATACACATTGCGGCTATTGCTAGCGAAATCCGGATATACTTTGTTGAAATGTTTCCAGGCTCTTGCATCTGATGGATGAGTCATCTCACCATCCGTTTGATTATGCTCGGCATGCCATCTCATCTTCTCAGCAGTCTGCTCTGATTGATACAATCTTTTCAATCTGTCTGTAATTGGTAGGTACCACATCCTTTGGTACGGTATCCTATTACGTCCCCGTCCTTGCGGCTTGAATTGTGGCTTCTTGCAGAATCGACATTCTTCTAGCTTCTCATCATCTCCCCAATATATCATGCAGTTGTCGATGCAAACATCTATCATCTCCGAAGGCAACCCAAGACTATAAACCAGTTTATGAATCTCATAATAAGAATCAGCAGACACATTGTCTTCCGGCAAATACTCTTTAAACAAGTCAGCTCATTCGTTCATGCAACTTTCAGGTAGATTGTGATCAGTTTTAATATTCATCATTCTAGCAGCCAACGATAATTTAGAGAGACCTTCTCTACAACCACTGTAAAGTGGTTGATTCGCCGCGTTTAACATTTCGTAAAACTTTTTTGCATCTATATTACGTTCTTCATCTTCATCATGAGCTACGAATGCATCAGCTACCATATCATGAACCCTATCATAATCTACCATCTCCTCCTGATGGTAACTATGTTCATTATGCAAATGATGATCAACCGGTTCTTCCTGAAAATTCCTATTACTACTACTAGCTTCATTCTGATCATAATTAAAACATTTTCCATGTTGAAACCATATATGCTAATTTGGCGTGAAACCTCTATTTATTAAATGCTTCCAAACATTTTCACGGTTTGCCAGTTTCGAATTGTTGCATTTCCGACAAGGACAAAATATCTTACCACTTTCTTGGGCGAGCGGTGTTGAATCTGCTTGATGCATAAATGTCTCCAGCCCCGCAAGGTATTCTTTCGTCACTCTCCCGTTAGCATCTCTATGCATATACATCCACTTCCGCAACTCGTAAATAGTTCCGGAGCCAGCTATTTTTTTTTCTTTTACGTTTTTTGTTGTTGGTGTGTTTAAAATGATGCTCAAACATCCATATTTATAGGAAATTTCGAATCTGGTAGTTGTAATTTTCCTATAAATTTACGACGAAAATTAATTTGGTGCAAAAAAAAACGTGTGTCACTTACAAAGTTGGTGGATTCAAAATTTCCTCGCTAAATCCATGTAAATAGTTTCCTCGTAAATAACACGCGAAGTTTACGTCCACTTTACGAGGAACGTACGTGAAACATAATATCATCGTTATTTCCACGTAAATGACACGTCACATTACATCGACTTTACGACGAACGGTTTTTGTCGTTAGTTTACGAGGAAATAACGATAATACCGTTATTCACGTAAAATCCTCGTAAAGTTGACGTAAACTTACGAAGTTTGTTTTTCCTCGTTAATATTCCTCGTTAAGCTTGAGTTTTCTTGTAGTGTTGACATAATTAGCGTTAGTAAAATTGGTTAGTAATGATGTTAAATAATTATTGTAAACTGAAGTACTTACGCAGGTGATGAAATCAAATGTGTTAAGTCTTTTTTTTTTGTTTAACACAATCAAATGTGTTAGTCATATTTATAAATATTAATATATTTATGACAAGTGATCGGTAACTTTAAGCTATATAAATATTAGTTATTACATAAAATGTAAATTACAGCTATTTCATATATTATTTTAATATATTCTATATTTTATATCATTATTATTTTACTTTTAAAAAATTATCCAATACCGCAAATATATATCGTCACCAATCAAACAATATTCCGCACCGTTTTTTATTGAAAACCTACCACATTTCAATTTTGCACGAACTGCACTTGTACCGTCCCGCATTTTAATTTCGTACCGCTTTTATTATCAATTCCGCCGTCACCAATCGCAGCCATGTGTGGGTTCATAAATAGTTAAATACCTGTCTACCCACAAAAGCCACACTATATTTACGGACTATGCCATTTACATTCGTTTCCGGTGGGCCGGGGAATGAATGTTTCTGGTTGCTTAAATTTGATCCTACAAACAGAGACAAACGTGCTAGCAAACCATATTAACTCAACATTTTGGTCGAACATGACAAAAGCTTCAATGATAGTTAGTGGAGAACTTAATAACACCATTCAAAGAGTAGGCCCAATTTACTTCATGTTCATATAAGCTCAACAGAAATAACCTCACATGGCCTTTTATTTGTGCGTTTTTTTCTCAAACACTCACCATTCTAAACAACACCCAACGAAAATCAAACACAAATCGAAAACAAAAATCGAAAAAAGCATCGTTAATCCGATATTGTCAAGCAAAAAAAAAAAAAAAGTAGAAGAAACCCTTAGAAATATATCGAGGGTGATGAGTACGTCACAACAAGGACGCTCCTCAGTACTTGTAGTCCTTCACGTGAAGGCTCTCCGCGGCTCCATCACCAAGCTTAGCATCACCTTTGTATGTTCCGAGCGTGGCTTCAGAGTTAGCCTTGCACCTCACATACAACGCCTCTTGAGCGGCCTTGACGTTCTCCTCTTTACCCGCCCATGTCTTCAAAGTGCTCTGCTGCAACGCACGTCCGAAAGAGAAAGACAATGACCATGGCTTCTTGGTCTTCAACTGGTTCATCGCGTTCAAGTTCTTGGTCGCCTCCTCCTCGCTCTGTCCTCCAGACAAGAAAACAATAGCTGGAACAGCCGGTGGGACGGTTCTCTGAAGAGCACGAACGGTGTGCTCAGCGATAACCTCCGGCGCAACCTTGGCACTGTCGGAACCCGGTGTGACCATGTTAGGCTTCAACAAAGTTCCCTCAAGCAAGACGTGGTGGTCGCTAAGAGCCTTGTAGCAAGCAACAAGGACACGCTCAGTGACGGCAGCACACTTGTGGATGTCATGGGATCCGTCGACGAGGATCTCAGGCTCAACGATGGGCACAAGACCGTTCTCCTGGCAGATAACAGCGTATCTAGCCAACCCGTAAGCGTTCTCGTGGATGGAATGCTCTGATGGCTCGTTCTCGCCGATCTTAAGGACCGCACGCCACTTGGCGAAACGTGCACCAGCTTCGTAGTACTTCTTGCAACGCTCACCGAGACCGTCGAGACCCTGAGTGGTGGTCTCACCGTTGGTTCCGGCTAGCTCAACGGTACCCTTGTCGACTTTGATACCTGGAAGAACTCCTCCTTCCTTCAAGATATCAACGAAAAGCTTTCCTGTGCAAACCAGTCACAATCAAAAACCTCTCTAACACACATAAACAAGATTTGATGCCTTACCATCGGAACTCTTTTGGTAAAGAGTTTCCTCGAAGAGGATGACACCGCTGAGGCAAGGGAGAGCACCAGGGGCGGTGAAGAGAAGCTCACGGAGAGCACGTCTGTTTGTCTCAACGTTCTCGACGTTGATGCTCGCAAGACGCTTTCCGATGGTACCGGTGGACTCATCGGCGGCGAGAATACCCTTCCCGGGTGTTCCGATGTAGGCAGCGTTAGCGATCAACTCATCTGTACACAAACGGAACAAATCAGTTCGAGAAAACAACTGAAAACCTTCAGATCGAGAATACAATTTGATTCGATCTTTCACTACAAGTCAGATCTACGCTAATTTCCAATAGAATTTAACTAGAGATTCAGTTTCGATTCACAGAGCAAGCAACAGTACCGCACAAGCAATCACTAAACGGAACAAATCACTACGATATTGAAAATAATTTGAGTAGATCGTTCTCTATTAATATACATAGTCAGATCTACGCTAGTTTCATCGAGAGATCCATTTCAATCAACGGTAACAAATACAATCCAGATCTAGATAGTTAACAACGTGAACACGAAGCGATTACAAGTGAATACGATGGAGAAAGAGCATACCGGCGTATTTGCTGGTGAAGGCAGACATGGTTTGTGACGGATTGATCGAGAGAGAATATCAAAAAGATGCGGAATAAAGCAGACGAGAGAGAGAGATGTGAGTTGGTGGACCACTAGAAGGGAAGGCTTTGGTATTTATAGTTGCAGGTGAGAGGTTGATTAAGGGTTTAGATCTCTGGCATCTTCTCCAAGTAACAGTTTTTCAGCCGTTGGATCTCTCTCACGTGGTTTAGAGTTGGCAGTTTTTGGCTTATTCTCGTTTTTACCCCTATATTAGTTTATAAATAAAGAAGCAGCTTACGGGGGTAATTTGGTAACTTAGAAGTATTATTTCTGGAAATGCATGACTCCGACCGCACCATGGACGGCCCAAAAATAAACCTTCTCTAGCTCCAAACCGTCAAACGAATTGTAAACTAGTTTGTGTATTATATTTCTTCTTTTCAACTCTATTGCATCATAATATTAAGCATTTAAACAGTTTGACTTCGAAATTCCATAGAATATTATTTTCTAGAACAATAAGCCTTTTTTCTAGATTCGCAAGAAAAATGCGACTTTGATATCTCTGAACATAGAAAATTAGATCCGAGATTTAGACAGAGACAGATCAACCGTAACAACCGCAACTCTTCGTTTGCATGTATCATCGGCATCAATCAAGATATCAAACTCATTTGCTTTTCTAACATGACCGTAGTATACAACTTGTTTTGGTAAGTCTTAAACGTGTCTTGTATGATCTCTAATTACAGATTGTACTGTACTTTCATTCCTTTAGGCTTTTGGATTTAAATCATACATGTATTTTGACAATTATATTGTGGTATATAGTGCAAATCCTACTATATATTAATTGAGAAGTCAATTTAGTGACTTTTGCTTACGTATCGATTATAGGTGACTTCTTACAAAATTGTTATAATTTGATTAGTCGATAATTTTTAATTTTTTTTTATTTATTTAGATCTAAAAAAAAGGTAAGTCTATAACCAATTAATATCACTTGCCAAATAATTTACATAATTAAAAATAATGATTTATGGTAATAATTATAGAAAGAGAAATAAATTCATCATTTTTATATTTATAAAATACATAAAATAAAAAATGACAAACATTTTATATAAATCATTTTTAAAAACATTTATCAAATTATTTCTCTTTGCTTATTGTATATTTTAAATTATTATAAAGTTTGTATGTCATCTATGAGAGCTTATAAATTAATTTATAAAATTTAACTTAAAATCTCATCCTACTATCCTACTATATATTAATTGAGAAGGTTTATAAATCATTTATAAAATTCATACAAGCTATATAAATCATTTATAAAAATTATAAATATATTTATAAATTTTTTTATCTTAGCTTATCGTATGTTTTAAATTATGATAAGAGGTTTTAAGTCATTTATACAAGCTTATAAATTAATTTATAAAATCTATTTTGAAATTACATTTTATATTAAATGAGAAATCACTTAATTAATTTTTTGTTAGGTGTCGATCATATAGAGAGTTTGAGAAATAATATTATAACCTATTTGTTAATGATTTTCAGTTTATTTTATTTTATGAGTAAGAAAATCAGTTCTAGAACGAGTTTTATCATTATCCAAACGACCTAAATATATTACAAAATAATTGATGGTAATTAAATATTTGATTTATATAATATATATAGTGCTTCATAAAAAAACAAGTTTTAGTCAAATCCGTACTTGTCAAGTATTTCTAAACTATATAAAATATTTCAAAATTTTCAGTATTATATATACCTTCAAAACTTAAGCAGGTTTATTAAAAACTGAATCATGAATATTATATATAACTAATTTTAATAAAATTACCAATACAAAATATCAAAAAGTATTTAAAATATTCATATTTATCCTTTTTTAAAAACAATCATTTTTAGAAAAATATTTAACAAAAAACACATAATGATAAAAATATAGTTTAATTTAAAAAAATATAATAAATATATTATTACAAAACATTCAAAACCGCGAAATCGCGGACATCCACCTAGTTGATTATGAATAGAAACAAATGTTCCCGTATTTAATCATACTTAAGAAAATAAAATAATGTTTGACTTATAATGTGGTGTATTTCACCTATAAACCCTTTTTTTATGAGTTCTCTTTATTCTCTTTATACAATTCCTAAACTTCGTCATCGATGACCAAGAAAAAGACACCCTGTTTTATTTATCTTTTTGCCTTTTTGGTATGCATCAATATAGTGTTTTTCATTTCCATAAAGTATATTATTATATTGACATCCACATCAGAGAAATGTAAGAAAATTTACTTTTAAGATACACTAGATCTCGACCCGCGCAACCGCGCGGGTTTTTGTTTTATTTATTTTTATATAAACATTTTGTTTTCAATTTTAAATTGATATATATTATAATATATATATATATATATATATGTCTATCAATTTTCAAAATATAATAAGTTTATGGTATATTTTTTCATTGAATAGATTGTTTCAAACTTTCACATGTATTTTCTTCTATATATATATTTTTGGATTATTATTTCATTATTAAAACCGTAACTATATATAAAGATTAGTAAAATATTATTTTATTATTATATTCAAAGATATTATAACATTTCATAAATTTATAAAGTTTTTTAAAAATTTAAATTTTCGTTTCATAGATTTATATTATCGAGTAAATAACTAAAAATTTAGTTTTTGTTGGTTTAAAGCAGTAAAGATTAATCATTGTTACATAATATGATTTTTGTTGTTTTAAAAAACATATTTATAATTTTACAAGTTAACATCGACAAATAAATAATTAACATATGAAGGTATAGTATTATAACACTAAATTATATCTATTTAATTTATACTATCTATAAATTCAATGGATCATCTATTGTTTAAATCCAATTAGTGATAACCCAATAAAAATTTCTGATATGTCTAAAATTTAAATGATAAGATTAGAAATGAAATATAATATGATTTTCTAGCAATATGTCCATTAAATTCATTTTTAAATAAATCACACATGAATCAAAGTTGTGACTTATGTTTTAATATATAAGATGATATATATTCTAATGAGAAAAATGTGTATATGAATTTTTCGAACACAATAATGTTATATCTTACGTGTTTCTCGTCAAGCTTTAAACTGTCACATGTATTTTTATATTTTCTATATATTTATGCTTTTTAAATTGTGTTTAATTATTATACACATTAATATATGTAAACTTTGGTACAGTAGAAAATTATTTTCATGTCGAATTCTTTTTAGTTGTGATATTATACGTTGCCTTAAAATGATTGTAGTATATTTCAAATATTAGGTGAAAAACACCCACGAACAGCTTGCTTCTCTAACATATACCAAATTTTTGTATAAGTAAAAAATATACCTATAAGATATAATCAATACATTGACGATAAATACGGATAGTTGAGCACGATTTGGGGAAAATTTTAATTTGAAGACATAGTTAATTATTTGGCAATATTTTCGTTGATATTAATTGATTAGTTAACCAAAAATAGTTATAAATACCGAAATTTGTGTACAATAATTAATTACTTGTTTTTTTTTAATGCGAACCAATTTCAGTTTAAGGTTAGAAGAATATATCCATATTATTAATGGAATATTTCGGATTTTATTATGGAATACTCCACCATCTTCATCTTCTCCAAGTGCATAATGTGGTAAAGGTGTATAAAGATGTAACATTATGTTCAAAGAAAATAATATTGACTTCGATTAAAAAAATAAGTATTGACTTGTGTAGTATAACACAACCTCAAGAAAAAGGATTAATAGATGACACGATCACGATAGATAAAAAAGAATACCCGATCAGCAACATTTCAAATCGTGTTTGAGTGTTTGTTCATGGCCACAGCGCTGCTACTATACTTATATATATGTTTAGAGTAGTTTCAGTAATCCACTTTAAATGCATGTGCACTACGGAGAAACTTTGAGGTTTCTTGATGTTGTAAACATGTCGAAGGATCTCATGAAAAAAAAAGTAAACCTGAAGAAGAAACATGAGTTAAAATCATATAGCGTTTGATATAAATGTTTTATTATAGTAGTCACGATTTATATTATATAGCAAAGTTTTATTATGTTTTAACTCATAGACATTAGCTGATTTATGCAATATGAGACTTATGTGATGTTAATATGAAATTAAAAGATAGGACAATTTTATGACTTTCTAGTAGATAGTCCATTTTTTAAAAAATCACACATGAATCAAGGTTGTGACTTCTGTTTTAATATATAAGATATTTTTAGATCTAGATAATGGAGATGGTGCTTTGTCTACGATTTTGGACCTGTAAAAACTAGGGCTTCAATTCCGAATATTTTGGTAATACAAAAAAAAAGCAAACAGTGACCATAATAATAGCAAGTTACTTGTTTTCAACTAGTAATTACTATTCTTTTTAATTTACAAAAAAAAAAACTATTATTTCTTGCATACAGAGTTTGTTATGGATCATGAACTCTGAAGAAAGTCAATTATGAATCTGGTGAATAATTCTTTTTGAGAATTATTGATGTTTATGCATCTCGGAAGGTCAATTATGAATACATGACATGTGATTTTGGATTTATTAATTATATCTGATTTGGTTTTTCAACTGTTCGTTTTCAATAGAAATTATTGTTCAATGCCTTAACTTACAACACTGTCGGTGTTTGATTAGCTAAAACCTTACTTTTTACAGAGATGGAAGTACTGCGTGTTGTCTGAAGAAGAAGGCCAGTCCTAGCATCATCCACAACATTACTTCAAGTTTGTCGTCGTCTTCAAAATCATTTACGTCTTTTCACTGGTCATATGCGTATTCTTGCTAATCGTGGCTCTTGCCAAACGTAGAGCTTGGCGTGGCGCGCATGAGAATCTCGAGCCTTGCAAGTAAATATTTGATTTATGGTAGTAAGTAAAAGAAAACATGAAAAGAATAGTTTAATATGGGAAAAAAGGATTTGCGATGTGTAAAAGCTATAATGGAATATTCAATATTCTAATGTCAGATCATGAAACAAGAAAATGAAAGAAAGACACAAGGATGAATATATCTCAAAGGATCCATGACATTGCACTATCATTAATTAATAGACATAAGGAAGGATTCTATAGGGAACCAGTCTAAGATACTTAGGCCAAATCTCCTTGTACTTCTCTGCACATCGTTCCTCGTCTCTTCGCTCTCTCCATATCAACAGTATCAGGAGGTATATCGGGTAGAAATATGGAACCGGAGAACTGAGACAATGCACAAGAACAACATCGTAGAAACATCTTAGATTAGTTTTGTCTAAAAGATAAAACAATGAGCTTGCAAACCTTTTGGAAAGTTCAAATGGTGTTACCAATCAAACTCTCAGGTTACAGATCAACATTTAAACGTTGGACACAGCAAGCATCAAGTCAACATATCTTAGGCTTTGTAAGGTGCACTCAAGCAGAAAATTTACCTTATTCCACAGGGCAAACTGAAAGACAGAGCAAGCATCAAGTCGCCAAGGTAATTACAGTGCCTTGCGATTCCCCTGCCATGTTTAAAATAGCATCTAAGTTATCGTAGTATTGTTGACCAGTCCCAACATGATGGAGAATCAAAGATAGAGACGGTGAAACCAAGAAAAGAAACTAAAGAATGAGAAAAGGACCATACCAATAGCCTGAAGCAAGCAACTTTCCACCAACCACCACTGGAGGTTTGCCCCATATAGGTGTTTTAGGGTTTTTCTTAAAGATATGTTTTTGTTTGTTAGCCCCTCTAAAAACCATGTACCTGCCAGAAAAAAAAGAAATGTGGGTTTCTTAGTTTAGTTTCTGAGAATGTATATATAACCCAATAACAAAGAACTTACTCTATCAAGAACACAAAGCAATTGGCTACAATACCAGGAACAGTTAGTTCTACTTTGTTGTGCAAAAGCCACCATCCCTGTACCAAGTAGAAGACAATCCAGTCACAGAGTGATCAAGCATTCAAGAATGTTGTTGTGTCCTATAACAACTGTTTACATGCCTGGATGCTAAAAGTGAAAGGAATCCACAGAAGATCTCCAAACACCAGCATAAAGCCCAACCTCTCTGCAATTATGTCCCACCTGCGGAAAAAAAAATGACAATCCGTACTTAGAAAGACCCAACTAAATGAGATAATAAGACAATTATGTTCTATTTGCTCAAGACGCCATGAACTTACGTGGAGGTCATATATTCTTCATGAACAAAGTAGTCCAATATATATAACTGCAATCACAAAGTTAATCAAAGCTAACAAAACACGAATGATCAGAGAACTTCAAGAAGCAGGAGTTGTAAATAAAACCAAATGTACCGCACAGAAAATCTGGTAAAGAATCATGGACTGACTCAAAGAACCATCCTGGACACATTTTGCCAGAATAGAGAGATTGATAAGCAGCCATCCCATCATCCCGGCTCTGACAAAGAAAAACCTACACAACAACACACGTAATAACTCCTATCATCAGAAACATGTGTAAACGAATCAGTGATCCTGAAGCAAATCGAAGCAGCGATCCTGCCCGGGCATACACATAGAAGAAGAAAAAGGAAAGACGGATTACTTGAGATCAATGCCAATAAACTGAGGATTCAGCTGTATTCCAAACCACCTATCACATGAAACAAACAAGATGAGAACAAAAAAAAAAAGAGTCACAGCAGCTGTTTGGAAGTAGCAAGCGAAGACAAAAAACCATAACAGACAAAGTGCAAAAGCTACGTCACTGCTAATTGATAAGAATAAAGAGCAAACTTTAGTCTTCCTAGGAGAAACAACTCAACATTCAGCATGCTTCTATACCAATCATTTCCTCCAAATCGTTATTTCACACTCATATCATACAACGGACTATGGATTCTTCCTTAGTTTTGCTCTTGCCCAAGTAAAAAAATAAATATAAATCTAAAACAACGGTTTGTGGAATAACGAAAACATGTATATCTACAAATGTATTATGGCAGTACCAGTCGTGTACAAGATATCCTGAGACGTGAGGTTTTAGGGAAGAACTCTTATCGGAAGAACTGCGCCCAGTAATGTACAATACCAGTGTCACCTGAGCCACATTAAGAGGCACAAATCTGATACTGTTGTACAAGAATAAGATCAAAGCAAAGCAAAGGAAACCAATCTTACCAAAACACAGAAGATAAAAGTAGCTGAGAGTAACTCAAGTCCTCTATCAGCAACCACCTAATCACAAGCAATTACAATCTTCAACTCAATTAAACAAACGAGTATATCATTACAGTCTTAACATTCGTATTGATCAGAGCATGGTAACAACACTTACAAGAGGTGACAAAACGCCGAGTTTTGCAGAGATTCCCAAAATAGCAACCAGCAATGACAGTGCGAATAGACCTAAACATGTTTTGGGAGAAATTAAACGTTTCGAGCTCAAATAATCTGTATATAGTAGAGTAGAATCAGATCAAGTAACCATTGCATCGGTACCGAAGCTGAGAGCCATCTGATAAAACGACGCCGCGGATCACTTTTCCGGGGAGGATTTCTCCGGCGACGGCTAAGTAGACGAAGTAAAACACCAGCACGCAAACCTAAATCCCGGAGAACCGCCAAGGATACGCAATTTGATCAGATGAGCACTAAAAATCGCTTAAGAACAATGACATTGAATCAAAAGGTACAGAGGGATATGGCTTACGGATTGCGATGAGGGAATGAGAAGACGGGGATCCATATCTAGCAGAAGGATTCAATGTAGAAGACGAAGCATTCGAAAGTCGAGTGTATCGCCCTCCTCAGCTCAGATGGCAGTAGGGATTCTTTTAGTGGGAAGCTCCGTGGACTGACTCACTTGTTTAATTAGTTACATTTGCAAAACAACCCCTATACTCTTTCATTTCATACGAACAAAACCATAAACCAAATAATTGATTTTGTAATCCCTAATCAAGGTCTTCCCCTTTTTCCGGAACGGTGGGTGGCTGTGTGGTTTTTGGTTTGGTTGCATATTTGGCTCGTTAGCAATCTTAATCACAATCTGGAGAAGATTGTTGTTATCAGTTTGAATCACGATACTGTAATTATATTTTACATCTGAAACAATATACAAGTTGGTAGGTTTTCCGAAAGGTTAAGGGTGAAGACTTAAGCCCTTCTGCACATTGGTGCGCTGGGTTCGAACAAATGTAATGCCTAATGAGGAAACACGGGCTTAGTAAATGAGATACGTTATGGGCTTATGAAAGAACTTTTTTCGGACCCGTTCTTCAAAAAGCCTAGTTTTAAGTTTTTTATTAATACGAAACGACATGGTAATAATTAAGAGAAATAAAAAATAGAATGCGGTGAGCGTGGATCGAACACGCGACCTTCAGATCTTCAGTCTGACGCTCTCCCAACTGAGCTATCCCCGCAAGTTGTTAATAAGGTACATATTTTGATTATAACTAAAACTATATGACAGCTTATACTATAATTAGTGTATAGCAATTGGGTTTAACCACCATAACTCATTATGACATTCCAGTTCCACAAATGTATATAGGTGTATTCATTATATAAAGGTGTGTGTGCAATTGTAATGTAACAAAAACATCTATACAATACTAAAAATGATATATGAACTCCATTAAACATATCCATGTCAGCATAAAAAATCAGCCAATCAGAAATCTTCAAATTGCCATGTCACATATGTTTTTACTCTTCACAGAAAAAGTCCGATCATATGTATAGGCTTACAAAAATTTGAGATAGTCCGTTTTACGCCCATCTCATCTCACCCTAATCTTCAACGTCATCGATGATCGTTCCGGCTCTTCCTCTTCGTCGGAATCGCTTTGCATCCCTATCAATTGCAGTTACCATACATCACTCTGAATCATTCAGTATGCTCTTTATCCCTAAATTCCAAATGGCCTTTCATAAAATGGAGAAACATGAAATAGTTTGACACGTTGGAAAACTTGAAAGTTTTTTAAACCAAAAAAAAAACTTGAAAGCTCTTTGTGTGATGCTTTTTATTTGCTTTTTTTTTGGGCAGAGATGTATGAGCCGAGCATTTAAAATTGAACAACAGAGCGATATGAAGTTTACAAATGGGTTGAATCAGGACTAGAACAAGATTAAAATACTGGAAACGTATTTGACAGCTTATGACCATGATTACTTTTATTGTCCAAAATGTTCAGTAATTGAAATTACTACTATATAGGAACATTATTTCAAAGGTGATAGATATGACATGACAAAATTATGGTTATTTAGGAATTATAAATAATATTTTTAGAATAATTTATAAATAATATTTTTAGAATATTTGGTTATTTAGGAATTAAATATAATTAATATTTGTTAATATATAATTTATATTTTAAAAATTCAAATACACATTTGGTTCTTAGTTCGATTTCAATTTAATTTTGGTTTTGATTTTTTTTAGTTCGGTAGAGTTTGGTTCGCGGTTCCAGATAAATATATTTAGATTTATCCACTAGCTTATATACAAATTCATTTAAAATAAATTTATCTAATTTTGAAAACGTGCTTTCCAAATGCAGATCACTAGTAAAATATTAAAATCTAACATTTATTTTTATGTTTTTTTTCTCAAATAAATAAAATCAGTACACCCTCGGGACCATTCCCGAACAATAGGCCCATTTACAAACAAAAGGCCCAATTTTTGAGCTTCCCAATAACGGCGGAGCTTCCTAGTTTCCCCCTTACTTTTCTCATCCGGGAAGTCACCATCTTGAGTCACTCACCAAACAAATAACCTTTCATTTGAACCGCTCAACACTATCATCCATGGCGACTTCTATCTCCGTCTCCAGACTCCTCTCCTCCTCCTCCTCCGTCGCCAAACCGTTACGTTCCCCAACCTCCGCATTCACGGCGCCGCTCTCCTTCACGCGCTCTCTCGCTCCTAATCTCTCCCTCAAGTTCAACACCCGCCGCAGCAGCTCCGTCTCCACCACCAGATCCTTCGCAACAACCATCAACTCCGCCATTTCCGTCGGAGACAAACTCCCCGACTCCACTCTCTCCTACCTCGACCCCACCACCAACGACGTCAAAACCGTCACCGTCTCCTCCCTAACCGCCGGGAAGAAAACCATCCTCTTCGCCGTCCCGGGAGCCTTCACACCCACCTGCTCGCAGAAACACGTCCCCGGATTCGTCTCCAAAGCCGCAGAGCTCAGATCCAAAGGCGTCGACGTCATCGCGTGCGTCTCCGTGAACGACGCGTTCGTGATGGAAGCCTGGAGGAAGGACCTCGGGGTCAACGACGAGGTGATGCTTCTCTCCGATGGTAACGGAGAGTTCACGGGGAAGCTTGGCGTGGAGTTGGATTTGAGGGATAAGCCTGTGGGACTCGGAGTTAGGTCACGAAGGTACGCGGTCCTTGCGGAGGATGGTGTTGTGAAGGTTCTGAATCTTGAAGAAGGAGGTGCTTTTACCAACAGTAGTGCTGAGGATATGCTTAAAGCTCTTTGATTCTGTTTATGTTCTGTTTTTGCTGTCTTCTCATATGTTGGACTTGGAGCTTTCAGATTCTATGTTTCAGCATCGGATAATGTAATAACTAATCGGAATGTTTAGACCGTATGTTTGTTTCGAGTTGTTGGGATTTAAACCTTTGCCTAGTGCTTTAAACTTAGATTGAAATCAATATCAAAAGCTCTTCCTCTTTATTCACTATCAATGAGTAACCTTACAAGAACAAAATAGAAATCACAAGCTTCTCTTTAGAACCAAAACCTTAACTATTGATTCTCTTGATCTCTCTCTATTTGCCTCGCTCTTGTATCTTTGTTTCGGATGATTCTAAAGCCATGACCACCTCTTCTATTTATAACATCATCAGCCTCTTAACTTTCCTATTCTTTGTTGTCTTGGTTCGTCTTTGACCGACATAGCAAAACAAGAAACTAACTTCATGTTTCCTTTTCGTTTATGCAGGATTCTTGCTGGGCTGGAGTGGGCCAAGACAGAATTGGGCTTTTCTCTCTACAATCTCCACCTAAAGCCCATATTCTTGCCTTCTCTCTCTTGTCATCTCCTTCGATGATACCGTAGACGCTTTCAAGCTTCCATCTCCTTGCACCTTTGATCTGAAACGCTATCTGTGACAACTTCGCTGTTGAATCACCACTGTCTGCCATGCTCCTTGTCCTTATATTTGCAGTGAGCCATGAACACCAAACCAGAAACGGCTATCTTCACTCATCTCCCTTTTTCACCGAGAATCTCTTGCGACGGTGATGACGTCTCGCCAACGAATTCTTCCGTCTCCGGCGAGTCCCGTTTCTTCACCCTATCTCACTTTGATTCCCTATCTCACTTTGATTCCCTACACCGGATTGTGATGAAGACGACATTCGCATCTCCAATGGCGATGAAGATGACCTCTGAACAGAACCTATATTATCTGGTGAGTTTTGTTTCTCCAACCAGAGTCACATCCATCGTTAGCTTTAAGCCCCTTGATGGTCTTTCTCTTGTCTGATGATGATATCAATTCTGTTTCAGATTAATTCTGGCCAAAACCTGCAAACTTGGATGTGTTCCACACAGACGAGCTTTCTCCTTAATGCGATCAAAACCACTGATGACATTTGATCGGTTATCCGATTCCTCTGTCAGAGAGTTCTTCAACTTCTCAAGTCTTCAACTCAACCTCCTGTAAAATCGCATCATCTGATAGTAACACCACCTTGTTCTTCATCGTGAGATGCCCGTAATCTCCAAGAAGCTCGCGATTTCTTCATGGTGACTGACGAATCTCTAACTACTGGTGTTGATTGATTTAATCTGTCTTGCCGATGATACTGCAGCTTTCCGGTAAGATCATATGAGTTGTGACTCTGCTTTGAAGACTTTCACTTATTTCCTTGAGAAGTTATAAGCACTAATCCCTTTTGATTTTTGACAGTCCTTCCTGCGTTTCCGGTGACCCTTTGGAGACTCCTCTGTTTACTACGAACCTGTCTCCCTTCCTGGTAAGGTAATTCTCGTCTCTTTAACCTGATTAAGATGATGCCTGTGATGTTATACTTGTCTGGTGATCTGCTTTGATTTCCCGGTTGTGATACTCGTCTCCCTTCAGCTCTCCTTGGTGTTTATCCTCCACCACAGCAGCTGTTTAAGACGTTCTCTCCTCTCCGGTGATCTATTTCTTCTTTCCCCGACCTAGATACTTGTCTCCATTCAGCTTCTCTTTGCTGTTTAAGACGTTTTCTCAGGTCATCCCTTCAACTTTAAATTTTCTTTTAAAGTATACTCCTCATCCGACCTTTCAAACCTTTTGAGCGACTTTTCTTGTGTTTCAGCTACTCCACCTTGAGCTGAAACTTCTGCCTTGCATCTATGCTCACAGGTAACTATCTAAACTCCACCTTGAGTTTTCCATTATCAATATAAACCTGAAACTGACTTGTTTCTCCTCCTCTGTCTCTGCGAGTTTGAGACAGCGTTGATAATGGAGTTATCTGGAGCGTCTTCCTTCTTAGGTGATTATGGAACAGCAGTGAACCTGAAGCTCCTTTCCAGGTACTGCTTTACTTTGTGACTCCTCTTGATTATTGGTATGGATCTTAGATAGTGTTGCGTCTTCTTTAACTCTATCTCCGAAGATACCATCTGCCAATATTTTTGAAACTTTTCCCTCAGCTTCATTCCCACGTTCTATATCCACGTTCTCCCTTTTTCCAGCCTTCTTCCAGTCTTCCTCGTAGTCTTTAGATTCTTCTTTTGTACTAAGCTCTTTAGGTGCAGTCAAAACATGTGCTAAGAGATCACCATCTTTATGCCTTACTTCTTTTCCAAACAATACATCATCCATTGAAGATTCTGTTTTCTGAGATTTTTCACTGCTCGCCTTCGACTCAATTTCTTCTGATTTTTCTGTCAAGAAAGAGTCTCCACCTTGAGCTGATGAGTCTTTTGTTTCAAAACCATATGAAGTAGGTCCCTGAATCAGTCTTGTAGAAAATGTCACCTTCTTTGACTTCTTCTTTCTGATCTCTTTCTCCACTCTAGGCATGTTCTTCTTACTCTTAGTAATGGTGCCTTGTAGATAATAAACTCCATCGTAATATTTTCCTGTTATTACCTTCTTGTTATCTTTGTAGAAGTGCACCTTGAAATTGCTTCCTTTATACGTACAACCTGATTTCTCTAGCATCCCATAGGAAATTAAATTTCTACTCACCTCCGGTATGTATCTAACATCCGTGAGTATCACTTTAGAGCCATCTGAATTCTGAATCTTTATTTTCCCAATTCCTTTGATGTCACACTGAGTGTTATTAGCCATTAACACTGAACCACCATTGAACTCCTTGAGATCAAACATAACCTCTCTGTCTGATGTACTATGATAAGAACATCCAGAATCCATGATCCATTCTTGCTTAGTGTCTTGCACACTAGCTGTTAACACTAACGGTTGCTTCGGCTCCGTCGCAATGTTTGCAGATTCTTTATGTCTCCTCTCAGGACATTCTCTTTTCCAGTGTCCTTCTTCTCCACAGATAAAACAACTTGTTTTGCTTTTATCGAACCTTTGTCTTGACTTAGATCTGCCCCTGCCGTTAGATTTTCCTTTGTAATCCTTTTTATCTGATCTCCCCCTTGAATCTTCCACGTACAAACCCTCTGCATCAGACCTTGATTTATTCAGCAATCCCTTTTCCTTTAACTCCACTTCTTTGGAGTATGCTGAATTAGTCACGTCGTTCATGGTAAGAGTTTCTTTTGCAGTCCCGTACTTGAGCGTGTCAACTAGTGAATCAAATTGCTGGGGCAAGCTAGATAGAACTTGAATTGCCTGGTCTTCATCGCTGATGTTGATGTTAAGACTTGCAAGATCTGAAACTAGCTTAAGAAAAATATCTAGGTTTTCCTCGATGCTCTTGTGATCATCCATCTTGAAGCTCGCAAACCTCTGCTTCATGTAGATCCTATTAGGAAGTGTCTTTGTTTGGTAATCTCTTTCCAAAGCCTTCCAAACTCCTAACGCAGTTGTTTCCTTCATCACCTTACGCAGAACCAAATTTCCTAGGCTCATGCATATTAGATTCTTTGCCTTCTTATCCTTCAACGGATCTACTTTGACCTCAGGTAGTTCTTCGTCTTTCTCCTTGCCTGTTTCAGAAGGCGTGACCGTAACTTCCTGAATCGTAGAATCTAACCCTAGAAGCTCCAACTGCATTAGCATCTTGTACTTCCATAATCCGAAATCACCTTTTCCATCAAACCTCTCGACCTTGAACTTTCCGAACTCTCCGGATATCGATTCCATATCTCCTCCTAGCACTTGCAATCAAACCTGGATTGCTCTGATACCACTTGTTAGGATTTAAACCTTTGCCTAGTGCTTTAAACTTAGATTGAAATCAATATCAAAAGCTCTTCCTCTTTATTCACTATCAATGAGTAACCTTACAAGAACAAAATAGAAATCACAAGCTTCTCTTTAGAACCAAAACCTTAACTATTGATTCTCTTGATCTCTCTCTATTTGCCTCGCTCTTGTATCTTTGTTTCGGATGATTCTAAAGCCATGACCACCTCTTCTATTTATAACATCATCAGCCTCTTAACTTTCCTATTCTTTGTTGTCTTGGTTCGTCTTTGACCGACATAGCAAAACAAGAAACTAACTTCATGTTTCCTTTTCGTTTATGCAGGATTCTTGCTGGGCTGGAGTGGGCCAAGACAGAATTGGGCTTTTCTCTCTACACGAGTTATAGCTACTTTGTTATGTGCTTTGAGTTTTCCTTTGGTTGATTTAAGGTTATCGGTGAATCGACATTATTGTCCAATGACAATCGAGAATGTTTATATCTCAAGATGAAGTTGTAGAGAAAATAGTGGTACTATGCTGGCTATTCTATTTCTACTCAAAAGTTACAAAAAAACAAAAATCGCGATAGAGGTCTGTCTGCAAATTAGCTCATCGTTTTGATTCACTTCACATCTTGGTGTAATCTACTTTTCAAAACCAATGGCTCTGATACATATTAAGAAAAAAGTTTAGGTTCGTTCTTGAGTGTGTTCTTGGGTGAGGTTATTTTACTGTTTTCTTTTATTTTAAAGTGGTGACTGGAGTGGAGATGAGAGGGCCAAAAGGTTCCGACTTTTGGAAGGGACGATGGGTTGGTAGCTAATTACATGTCACGTTTGCATACATACATCTATCTATACTATACTAAAAGCAGGATGACATTAACTCTCAGCTATGCGTATGCCACATCAATTAAAAAAATCAGCAAATCAGAAAGTTTTAAATGGCCACGTCACTTTAAGTTTCAGCATAAACCCAGATTTTACCTAAAAAAAAAATCAATTTTGTCGCTGGCAATTCGTCATCTTCTTCGTTCCAATTGGAAAACCTATGACGATTCATATCTTCTATTCTCTTTACTAACGCCAGATCCATTATTCTCTTTTTGTTTGTGAGGTCATATAAACTCTTATTCCCATTCTCTTCTCCGCGCAAAAACTCACGAAACCTCCAAAATTCACCGGGAAAGATATGAGTATGATGTTTACCGGATTTGCAACATATGTGAGTAGAAAAAGATCGGGGCTATGCTGATAGAGGAGATAGGAGCGTCGATGTCAATTACAGCGGCTAGAGCCGTCGATTGAGATCATAATCAGAAAATAAAATAAAAGAAATATTCGCATGATCAAGACTATATCAGACCAAACACAAGGTAATATATTATATGAATGGAACCAAATGCGGTTGAGTAGCAAATTGAGAAGTAAATTGATACCAAATACGAGTGCTACAATTTCTTTCTTTAACAAGTAGTGCTCAAATACTTGCAGGGAATGAGAACAATGATTACATATGAGCAATGAAGGAGGAGAATCAGTTTACAGTAAAGGACCCTTTTGATGAGTTAGATTCATCTCAGATGAAAGCTCCAGTTTTGATTGGGCTGAAAGACCAAGACAAATGTTGATCTCAAATTTTATGTGCAAGAAAGCAATTGAGGTGAATACATAAACTCTTTTTTCAGTAATTTTTTTTTAACTCAAAGATAGAACCCAAGTTTGTGTTGTCGATAGAACCAGCAGAGATTATCCAGAAACTCTGTGTTGTCGATAGAACCAGCAGAGACTATCCAAAAAGATAGAAGAAGATGTGCGTTCAACTTCTTCCACGCTGATCAACAAGAACCCAAGTTTCCATGTAAGCATAAACCCATGGTAGCTGATCATATTAAGCTGACATCGATGAATGCAGACGTTTGTAGAAGAGGACAGATCGTTTGATGCGTTGTTTTATCTGGGTTAGCAGATTGTGAGTACACTTACTGATATTCAAAGTTCACATACTACTTACTAGAAGAGAGAGTGTGATTAGTTTAGTTATCAAGCCATTTCCTTCATAGGGACAGTGGCAGTTTCTCTAAGGTTATTGTGTAGTTGTCATTTCTCTTGCTGATTTTGGAATGATATTGTGTTGTATAGGGCATAGCTGCTATAGTGTCTTGAGATTCTTCGTGGAGAGTGGAGCTAAGGGATGTGAGGTGAGTACACATCCCTATTCTCTAATTGTTTTATTTCTTCTCCACATAAAAGTCTCAGACATTGTTCTTTTGAAATGCTTACTCAGGTCATTGTAACTAGAAAGCTTCGTGCAGCACGTGCCAAATCCATGAAATTCAAGAACGGTTACATGGTTTGCTCTGGTCAACCAGTCAAACATGTTCTGCTGAGACAGGTGAAAGTTTCGAAACATTAACAACTTCGATCCTTGGAAACATTAACACATCTATATACATTATCCTCTAACTTTTGGCAGTTGCATCCATGGAAAAAATAATAGTTAATCCCTTGAAAAATTTTGATGCTAGAGTTCTGTGCTTTTTACCTATTACAGATTGGCGAAGTACCGAAACTTACGTCTGGTTGCTCAGAATTTATCAATTCTGCGGAGAATATTCTGGAGAAAAGAAGATGAACCAAGCTTAGCATTCTTCTTGACATGCTTCAGATTCTTCAGCTTATGGACACGTAAGCTACTAGACCTTGTGCTTAAAGTTTTGAAATCTGATCCCCGTCAATCTCTTCTCATGCCTTTTAATGCTAGAATTGAAACACTAAGTAACTTCTAAATGCTCTACGTAATGAATTGTATGATTGTATCTTTATCAGATGGGTGGGTAACGGAAACTTTGACGAAGTGCTTGCAACAATGCATCCCAAGTGAGTTTTTGATTTGTTATGTTTCTCATCAATTTTTATCCCCTCTGGATGCTTAAGGCTGGAAACTTCAAGCTTTAGCTCTTATGAATTAATCTTCTCTCCATGTCAGGATTGCCTGTTATCTAAGCACTTGCAGCGGAGGTTAGAATAACAACTCAATCACTTCTATCACAGCTTCTCCAGAAACTGCGCTCAAATATACAGGTTTCTTGTGAATATGGTTTGTTTGTATTCGGTGAACTTTGGTTATGCTTGCAATCTAGGAGTCTTGCAAGGCTTTGGTGTTGAGGTTTTGCAACAAAATGTCTGGTCTTTTGTCTCATACACTGGATGCAACAGGAAGCCAGACAAACCAGGCACTTCTCTCTGTTTGAACCGCTTTGTTAATCACAATGTGACCGGTGTGATAAAGTAAGAGGTTTTGATACTAATAGATAATTATATATGATTATTAGAGAGACTATTTTTGTCATTGGCGTTCACTATCTTCATATTGCTATCTTCAAATGCATTTTAGAGATACTAAAGTGCTTCATTATATTATAGATTTAAATATATACAAACTATATGTATGATTTCTTTTTCACTCTCTTTTCATATATTCAAAATTCTTTACCTCTAAAATTTTGTCAAGATATTGAACTTACATGAAAGATGCGTTGTAAATATAGCTTTTGGCCAAAAGAAATCATCAAAAAAAACATTAATAAAAGGATAACAAGATCACTACCTACTTCCCAAGTTCAAAAACTTTGTAAGTTCTTTAGGGCAAATTTATCAAATGATATTGCATAGGGCAGACAAATTTATCAAACTTTGTAAGTTCTTTGTATAAACTAAAAAGAAAAATACATCACCACATTATCCGCCCGTAGGGCGGACATGGACCTAGTTCTAGTAATTGCTTGCTACGTATTCATGTAAGCACAATAGCTATTTAAAAACAAAATATTTAGTTTTTATTTCCAACCAACAAAAAAAAAAGACAAGATAACGGCAAATGTGATCAACTTAACAACTAGATCAACTATATCGTCAATCAAATTCTCCAAAACAAACTTAAATAACTACTCACATTTTAGATCCGTTTTATTGGGAGTATATGCTTATTGGATCCGGTTTTGATGATTGAAGTGTTAAACTATACATCGCCAGAAGCATGCCCAAATCTAATCCCCTCGATAAGGAATGGGAATCGCTTCCAAAGGAACAGCTTTCTTCAATGTAATACCAATCTTTTCTCCCATATCCATTTCTTCTCCCTTGAGGCCATCAGCTAAGGCCCAATCAAACGATCTCACCATAGACCCAATCGCCAACGGCAACACCCGTGACGCCAAAGGCAAAGCCGGACACATCCTTCGTCCCGACCCGAACGGTAAGAACTCGTAATCTTGTCCTTTGAAGTCTCTTGGATTCGGGTCGGTTATAAATCTCTCGGGTTTGAACATATTCGGGTCCACCCATGTTGCAGGGTCACGACCAATGGCCCAAACATTGACCAAGACTTGTGTTTCTTTAGGGATAGTGTATTTGTCGAAGATGTGACAAGTGGACATGGCCTTGTGTGGGACCAGGAAAGGAAGAGGTGGATGAAGCCTTAGGGTTTCCATGATGACCGCCGAGAGATACGGAAGGTTCGGGAGGTCTTCCTCTTGGAGTTTCTGGTTCGGGGACTTGAAGTAGGTTCGGAGTAGGTTTTGAAGTTTGGTTAGGGTTCTTGGGTTGTGTAGTAGCTCAGCTAATGCCCACTCCAACGTGCTCGTTGTTGTGTCCGTCCCCGCCGTAAACATTTCCTATCAATTCAAACATTGAATAAACGTTACGTTTAGTCATACATTAAACAAAATATGAATATATTACTTACGAAAACAAATTTAAAATAATAGAATAACCGTTAGAAGTAAAAATAAATATATACTTACGAAAACAGTAACGTTGATATCTCTTGCAGAGAACCTAGCAGGTTCTTCGTCAACTCCATCGCCACCGCGAAACCCGAGAAGAACATCTAAGTAATCCTTCGTTTTCTCATCGCTCCTTTCTCTCTCCCTAACCTCAGCTCTTTCTTTGATAAACTCTCCGGCGATCTCAAACGCGCGTTCCACGTGAAACTGCGTTTTTCTTCTGATGCCTTGTGGGTCAATAAACCTTAGGAGTGGAAAGAAATCGGCAACGTTGGGTTTTCCAGCGAACTCCATCACTTTTCCGGTGTGGTATAAAAACTCGGAGCCTCTTTTTGAATCGGGATCAAGCAAATCTCTTGAGAACATAAGGTTTCCTATGAGGTTAAATGCCATCAAGAAGAAATATCTCCCCACGTCGATAGTTTTTGTACCTGATACATATGTAAAATATAAATGGTCCACGTTTTAGTATTAGTTTCATGATGAATATTTAAATATTTTAGGGTTTCTTTACTAAACTTTTGAAACAATAAAATCCTATCAAGAAATCACTTGAATTTGACTAAAAACCTACATAGTTGAATATCATATTTTCTTGAAGTGAATGAGACTTTATACAATGTAAAATAGTATTACTTGATATATGTAAATTATGAATAGTATTTTATTATTATAGTTTCATGATATAAATTTTGAATGTTTTGGGGTTTCTTTACTAAACTTTTGAAACCTTAAATGCTAACAAGAGATCACTTGAATTACTATTATTTTGAATCAAAAGCCTATTCTATCACTCAACCTAAAAAATTATATAGTTAAATATAATATTTTCTTGAAGCGAATGTGACTCTATAATGTAAAATAGCATTACTTGATATCCTCTCTAGACATTATTTAAGAATATAAATTATTAGCAATTAATAATATAATTACTATTTATTATACATAAGAGTTTAATTTAATGACCCTTAGTTTAATTGTTTTTTTTTAATTCTCACCAAAAAAGATTGACATAACTTTGAAAATTTGTGATATGGCATCACTTAATTGTGATATGTATAATTTCCTTTATAAATGTTCATTTTAGCAAAAATAAGTAAATATGGTAATACTAATAACTAATAACTCGTAAATCAACCATGAAAGTAAATTTTCTTTACAAAAAATGGGAGGCTTGGATGGTGAGCAAAAACCCTTTTGGAACTTCAACTCTTACATAAAGGTCGAGACCTATGAAACCCCACTGAGCTTCCGGTGCCTATGAGTCGCCGGCTCATTCTTCAACATGCACGCTCTATGATTCGTTTTGTTAGCAAGTTTATTAATAGAGATTAATCGTTTATTTCCAATGTAGATCCAACTTTCTATTCACTCGTGGGATCCGGGCAGTCCGCATGTTCACCAATCATTGATGGTTACAAAAAATGTCATTTTTAAATGTAATAATGACTAATTATTATTTCTATATCTGATATTTGGTTTAAGTATATATATTTTAGGAGCAAAGTTTGTCAGCTACACGAAGTATGCTCTAATACGGTAAAAATCATCCAAAGTATTAGAATATGTCAATAACTACATCATGTTTATGTTAATATATGCCATATATACGAACTTAAATTTAATATGGTAGCAACATCATAATCTGGTTTAATTGAATTTAGAATTAGTTATTGAGATCATTTTGTAATTTTATAAACATGCACCTCTATTAATAAAACCTGACCTAAACCCATAAACCGACCCGACATAAATATTCTTTCCTTACTCGATTTAGTTAGGGTTCTAAAGGAAAAAAATAGGGGTTTCGAAAAGAAAGAAATTTAGAGAGATTTGAGGGACAGAGAGAGCCTCTTTCTTCGATTGACACTCTAACTTCGATTAAATCCAAGTAAACAATTAAGGGTTCACAGTTGCTTACTTCATCGTGTTCTTCGATTCAACAGTCTGTCTTTGTTTCTCAAACCTGAAATCGATTCTCTCTCTCTGTTACCTTATCATGACCCTGGAATCGACTCTCTCTCTCTCTCTCTCTCTCTCTCTCTCTCTCTCTCTCTCTCTCTCTCTCTCTCTCTCTCTCTCTCTCTCTCTCTCTCTCTCTCTCTCTCTCTCTCTCTCTCTCTCTCTCTCTCTCTCTCTTTCTCTCTGTCTATATTATGAAGAAATTGAATCTCTCTCTGTCCTCTTAAATCTCTCTCAGTCTCTCTTTTCGAAATCCCTATTTTTTTCCTTTAAAACCCTAACTAAATTGATTTGGGGAAAGAATAGTTATGTTGGGTCAGGATTATGGGTTGGGTCGGGTCGGGGTTTGTTATTAGGGTTTAGGTTTATAAAATTACAGAATGACCCCAATAACTAAGTTTAGAATAAATTAAACTTGATTATGATGTTGCCACCATATTAAATTTAACTTTGTATATGTGGCATGTATTAACATAAACATGGTGTAATTATTAACATATTCTAATACTTTGGATGGTTTCCACCATATTAGAATATACTTCGTGTAACTGACAAACATTTTTCCTATATTTTATAAAAATTATTTGTAAGTGTGCCTTACAAATATAAAACTAAAAAATATTAATCAAATAAATTTTCTGTTGAATATTTAATTGGCTAAAATTTTATTTAAATTTATCGGTTCATTAAGTAAATTAACAAATTTATTTTACCAGTTTTAAAAAATTATAATAAAATATACCAAAATCCAGAATTTATTAAACATATATATATATATATAAATTTAAAACTAGGGGATAACACACATATTTAAATAAATATTTATGATAATATAAATAAATTTTTATTCTTAGGAAATATAAATATAATTATATTGAAGTTTAAATAAAATAAAATTAAAATAATTAAACTAAATAAAAAGAAACAAGATTACATATAATTACATTTATGATTTTTTTTTGGTCAAATCCATAAAATTAAAATATAGAAATAACAATACTAAAATGTAAACAAAACAAACTAAAACAAATTATATTTAAAATTATTATTTCAGCGCATCGTGCAAGAAAACTCATAGTATGTAAATTACATAAGTAGACATTTTATTATTAGTTTCATGATAAGATTTGAATATTTGGGTTTTCAATTAACTAAAATTTTCAAAACCTTAAAATCTTATGAAGAGATGACTATAGTTAGCTAAAAGTCTATATATGGGTGAATATATATAACATTTGCTTGTAGTGAATTGACTCTATACAATGTAAAATAGTATTACTTGGTATATATGTAAATTGTGTATAATACACATTATTATTAGTTTCATGATCAAAATTTTGAATATTTTAGGTTTCTTACCAAAAGTTTTGAAACCTTAAAATCCTATCAAGGATCACTTGAGTTGGACTTAAAGACTATGAGTGAATATATAATATTATTTTCTTATAGTAGATGTGAGACTATACAACGTAAAATAGTATACGCGATGTATCGTACCACTGCACGAGAAATTTAACCAAAATTTATTTACATACCCTTAGTTTATATATCTAATTTAATATGTGCCCCATACTAAATATTACTCTAGATCCGCCACTGACTGCACCCTAGCGTAGCTAACACATAAAAACCACATGAGTCTAAGCACCGTCTCAAACTATGGGCTATGTTAAATCCACCAATTACACATACTATACTAGCCGACGGCCACATATATAGTGGTGATGATTGGTTCGACTGTGGCTATAGAATGTTAGCCGTAAAAGTATAGCTGTAGATAAATTAGTTGTATTTGTAAAGTTGTTACTGTAGATTATTTTTACAGAGACTTTTGCTGTAGTTAAATTTGTTGTAGCTATAAGCTATAGGTTGCAAGTATTTTAAAATAAAATATGTGAAGTATGTGATGTATATATAAATTAATTATTATTTTATCACTTAAAATAATTTTTATTAATATTTTTAAAAATTATCAAACTTTATTGTTATTTAAAATGTGATATGTAATTAATATTAATATTATTTAAAATATTTCAATAATTTAAAAGCACCCAAAATTAGAGTAAAATATTTATAGATGTTTTTTAATATGATTATCTTATTTATTTGATATTATAGATATTTTTTAATTCTACAGTTTTTACAGCCTAAAAATGAAAGATGTAGATTTTTTAACTAAAATACATAAGAAAAATGTTTGCTTTATTTTTTTTTTGTAGTTTTAAAAATAAAGATAAAGCATGATTGGTAAAAATTAATAGAAATTTGATGTAGGCTTTAGCTTTGAAAAATAAAGCTAAAGCATAATTGGTAAAATTTAATGATTTAGAAAAAAATAAAAGTAAAGTAGGTAGATAAAGCCCAACCAATTACCCCCAATATATACTAGATCTCGATCCGCGCAACCGCGCGGATTTTTGTTTTCATTTATTTTTATATAAACATTTTGTTTCGATTCTAAATTGGTATATATTATAATATATATGTATCTATCAATTTTTAAAACATAATAAGTTTACGGTATATTTTTTTCATTGAATAGATTGTTTCAAACTTTCACATGTATTTGTATCTTTTTTATATATATATATTTTGGATTATTATTTCATTATTAAAATCTTAACTATATATATAAAGATTCGTAAAATATTGTTTTGTTATCATAGTCAAAAATATTGTAACATTTCACAAATTTAGAAAGTTTTAAAAAAATTAAAATTTTTTCTTCATAGATTTATATTATCGAGTAAATAATTAAACATTTAGTTTTTGTTTAATTTTTAAAATAAAATATATAGTTTAAAATTTGTTTTCATTGGTTTAATATAGTAAAGATTAATCATTGTTAGATAATATGCTTTTTGTTATTTAAAAAAAATATTTATAATTTTAAAGTTAACATCAACAAATATTTAAATAATTAACATATGGAGGTATAGTATTACACCATTAAATTATATCTACTTAATTTATACTATCTATAAATCCAATGGATCATCTAATGTTTAAATCTAATTATTGATAGTCCAATAAATATTTCTGGTATGTTCAAATTTTAAATGATAAGATTAGAGATTAGATGTAACATGAATTTCTAGGAATATGTCTATTATGTCTATTTTTTAAAAAAATTACACATGAATCAAATTTATGACTTCTGTTTTAATATATAAGACTAGGTAATAACCCGCGCCTTGCGCGGGATGTGATTATTAGTTTCGTTATTTTTAATAAAAAAGACAATAAATGTGTTTAATCTGGATATTGGTTAGGTTTTACGTTTTTTTGTTTTTAATCTTCTAAAATATAACTATTATTTTAAATTAATATTCATTTTAGTTTATTCGGTTAAAACATTTGATTTTTTGGTTTTTTCGGATAAAAACCTAAAATTAATATTATATGTTTATTTTCATATTATGAAGTTTAGATAGTTGTCATGTCGAACCAATAGTTTCATATTATAGTTTTTAAACAGATAATAGTTTAAGAAAAAGAAAAGAAAATTATTAAGACAAATCATTTCACTACAATTTGGTCGGTAGTGAAAGAAACATTAAGAAAAAATATTTCAACTTTCAAAAAAATTAGATACTTCAGCTGTGGTGAATACTTAGTTATAAGATGCTCACATCAAGGTGCACATGTATGTTTATGTAAAAAGTATATAAAAATAGTTGAAAAATATATAAAGATATTGTTAATTAATATTAAATGACATTTTTGTTCAGAATAATACATGAAAGATAAAATTAAAATTTATTTAAAATAAAAAAGACCTTGACATTAGTCATTTTTTCATCAAAAGAAAATAAAATTATATTCGTAAAGGGATATTTAAATATGTATTTCTAATATATAAGGGATATTTAACGAGTTGACTTTGCATATATTTCTTTTAATAGAAATTTTTTAAAATAACATTAGTCATATAATTTGCATGTTCATAAACTTTGTCCTAAATTCAAATTCGAAGATGGCCGTAATACCGAAACAAGAGTACCGAGCTGTGAAAACTACTGTGTTCCATCTATATTTGTAAATTGTAATAAAAACCTTTGATTGTATATTATTAATACAACGTACCGTTTTGACCGCCCTCCTCCACGAACCTAAGCATCTGATCGACGCACCTAGAGCGTACGTCACTCATAGCATCAAGACGGCGCGTGACAAAGAACTGAGTGGTACAGAGCCGACGCAGCATCCGCCAATACGGACCGTACTGAGCCGTGATCAGCGAGCCATCACTACTCTTCCCTCCTTTCATCGCCTCATAAATCTTCCGACCAGCCAAAGCTGCGTCGTGCTTCTTCAAAATCTCCCGAGCCACTTCGCTCGAAGAGATCACAACCGTCAGCATCGAGCCGAGCCGCAAAGTCATGATAGGTCCGTGACGCCGCGAAAGATTAGTCAATGAGTGGTGCGGCGGTAAACCAGCCAGCTGAAACATGTTGCCTATCACTGGCCATGGATTTGGTCCCGGAGGCAGGTTCACACGACGTCGTTTGGTGTGAAAGAGACATGCAACATATATGAGGAGGGTAATGGATGCAAATATTCCGATTAGCTCGTGCATGGTTAATAGTTTGATCATGTTTCTTGTTTTGCTTTGAAAATCTTATACTACAAGACGTCTTTGCTTTATAGGCATCATCAGGTTTCTCGCGTGACACTTAGAAGATAACTGGTAACGTACACAAGGAGAAGGTAATGGATGTAATTAAATTCCGATTAATTAAGTCGTACTCTTCGTTAATTGTTTAATCATTTGCTTTTAGTTTGTTTTATCAAAAGTAGTACGAAACGGTTTGGCTATGCAGGAACCAGATTTTGTGTCATTTAGAAAATACTATAAAGTTGATAATATTGATTGATGTTTTGACAAGTTTGTCGCTACTATGTTAGGAATCTTTATCGAATAATCGATTTGAAACCAAAGAGAAGAAAAAATCGCGTAGAAAATGTGTGTTACGATTAATTTGTAGGCCCATTTAAGCAACCGATGATAACTGCATATTTGACTGGGCCGAAACTAGAAGGGGGCAGTAGACAGAGAGATTGTGTTTTCTTCGAATCCAATTCCGGGTTGTACTTCTTTATAAAGAAACTGTTTTTATTTTATTTTAAAGAGTGCAATAGATTTTGATCCGCCGTTTCAAAATGTGGGTTTATCTTCAAAAAAATGAATATATTCGATATAATTTTTTATCGTGTATCTATATTTAAATGTTAAAATTTTATATTTGTGCAAATTATTACATGTGTAATGTAATGATAAAAATAAATTTGACTATAAAATATGTAAACATGTTTTAGAATATACACAAATATAGGTGATAAAATATGTTATTAAGTTTGAATAAATTCAAGTAGATTTTCTTGTATTTATTAGCATTTTGAGGTATTAACAACGTTAGTTAATAATATCTGCATCCGAAAAACATATATACCATATGAATAAAAAAATACTTTTTTCCTTATTTTGATATCCATATATAAATACTTTGATATAATATAAAATTTAATTTGTTAAATACTAGTTTTAAGGACATAAAAAGTATGGATATAAAAAACAGGGATAGAAAAAGTGGGGACATACATAATATGGAAAAAGGTTTTGTTGACTAGGGAAATATGGATGAGAGAGTTGTGTACATGTTAATGGTATATAAACCCAAATTTGAACATGGTTAAGTACATATTGAGTGTGTGTGGATGGATATTTGTGGACGGTTATTTATAGACGAGTATGCATAAAAAGAATGTAAGTATGTCAATGTGGATGGTTATTTGTGGAAGGTAATTTGTAGACGAAATTACCGCCGCAACACCGCTGTTCGAATCAGAATCAGTCTTATTTGTGTACAGTTGTTTGGTTTTTGCAGCCACAGTATTAGACCAAACATCGAGCCTAAATCAAAAACTTTCATGAATTTTTACGGTTGTACTTTGACTTCATCATCACAAAAGAAATTCCATCGATTTATACATATTCCAACACGTGAAGTACTATTATATTGGAAACAGAAGCACCAAAGGTCTTAAAAACATGTAAGAAGAAAGCTAATACTAAGATAAGAAACCTTCATACCTTCAATAATAAGGAATCCTAGTCTTGGTAGCATTCTGTTCAAGCCGATCGATTGCAACAGCCCTAAAACTATCGACACATACCGAGCTGGTTTGTAAACTTTCTTCTGATGATAATAAGCATACTTGGCACACATTGTGGTTTTACCAGCACCTAAACATTAATAGTCAACACACGTTTCAATACCAGCATTGTTACCATAGACTAACACATACTCATAATCAGATTCTTGGTATTCTTATAATTAATACGAACATAGAAAAGAATCTACTAAAGTTAAAGCTTTACCTCTTTGGTATTCTCGAACCCTAGGACGGATTGATGTAGAATGATGTGACGCCGATGGAACTGGCTGTTGGATTGGCTCCCCACAGAAAACCTTACAACAACACAAAAATGTAAAAATCGATGAGAACACAAACAATTTACCCAAGAACTGATTCCATAAGCTGCAATATAAAGCAGTTAAGCACAAAAACAACATCAACCACACTGGCCCATAATATAACACAGTGCTCCTCCGCCTAAGCCACCATCGGATTAAAAGGCAGGGAAGTTGTGGACTGAATCAAAGCAACGACATATGCTTTTAATACCATTGCTTGTCATTACCAAGAACTAGAAGTAGAGAGAGAAGAAGATGCTTCTTTGGCTCCATCGTCCGGAAAAGCTCCAGTGACGCAGCTGATTGTCAGGTGATGAGAACATGGTTTGCTTATGGCCATATTACATAACAATTCTACAAAAATCTAGTTTTGAGTCGACTCAAGCGAGAGTCATCTCGAGTCATTGGAATCGCCGCAAAAGTCAGATTCTCTCTGTTTAAGGTATTTTCTCTTTTTTTTTTTTGAACGCTGATTTATTATGACATTACATTTATGAGAAAAATTACATAGACAATCGACAATACTACCTGTCTTCAGAAGATCTATGCCTAATTGCATCATCTGAGCCGTCCTATGAAGATCCATTCCTGACCAGATTTACTTGCACCATGTTGAAGATTCCTAAATCTTTTTTTTGTAGTCTGCATTAATAAATCGCTCTTCTCCGGGACTTGAAACCTAGATTTCCTGTAATCTGCAAGAAATTGCATAGTCTGGGATTCAAACCCCATACCTGGGTGTAGAAGCCTTTAAACTTTAACCAATAGGCTACGATGCTTCCACGTTTTCTCTTTCTCTCTCTTTTCTATCAATGTGGAGGAAGAGAGGAGGGTCTCCGAATTAGGGTTCTGAATTAGGCAAATAATTCTAAAATTTAAATCAATAATGTAAACCAAAGATTCAATTTAGGAATAAAAAGTAACGAGCGAGATGTTGGTTTGCATGATAGTATGGACATTCAACAACTAAAATGTGTGTGTTAGTGTTAAGTGGAAAATGACTTATTATGTAATTTTAAAGTCAAAATGTGACTCAGAAGGTAATTTTCTCTATTTTAAAAACTAGTGACTAGTGAGAGAGATATTCTTACCCTCTAACTACACTGTTTTTCGTGAATCATTTGGTATAAAAAATATCATAAATGATAAAGTTCTAAGCAAAAAAAAAAGGCATGGAGCTGAAGATCCATGAATGAAAGAGGCATAAGATGAAAAGGAATCCGGATACCATTAGTTGCATTGTATCCTTCAATGATCCTTTAAATCTTGACTTGATATATTAACAACACGAGCTGATGTTGTGAAGTTTTTAAAAGATAATAAAGTGAGAGTTGTTGGAATTGGGCTGTTTGACGATTCGGTCACAAATAAGACGAAAGCTAATGTCCATCTAGACTCGAGGGAAGATTTGGAGAAAGCTATGAAGCTGACTGGTAGAAGAACATATCCAAGTGCAAATGAAAAACACAATCAAATATTCTTTAAGAGAACAAAAAATCGCTTACATGTATTCTACATCAGTAGTTATGATCATAGACTTCCTGAAAAAGAAATTATCCAGCAAGTCAAAGAAGTTTTTAGGAGCAAAATAGTTGATGCTGCAGTTGTCAAGAAGGTGGTTAGACCTAAGAACCAGGAAACCAGTGATTTGACGGTTTTTGTTACCTCATCATGGATAACATAATCAAATACGGCTGATGTGCTATCTGTGACTACTGTTGGCGATATAAAGGTTGAAGAGTGCATTCCAAAGGATGGTGTCTTCAACCCCTATCTTGATTCTCGGGAATTCTCTAATGGAATGCGTAATTTTAAATTTTTATTTGTCAATCGTATTTTAAATTGGTAATCAAAATGTTAAATTCCTATAAAGAAGATTTTATCTAAGTCGGTGTCAATATTTATCATTTAAATCATATGAAGTTTTTACAATTGAAGATTTTATAACCAAAGCTTAATGTCAACGTGAATAGTTTCTTTGCCTGAAAACACTATTAATGAAATTATGTGGGGTCTACGAAATAATATAAGATGTGAATCTTTTTGATACCAAAGTTACAAGATAAATTTATCAGATTTACATGTGAAAATGGACAAATTGATTTGGACAGTGTCATTCTTTCGGAAAAGGATTTACGAAAAATGATTGAAGATCTCGTAGAATGTCAAGCGTTCAAGATAGAGACTGAATATATTTGTGACATTAGCTAGTTCGAAATTTGTACTTTAGATCTTGTTCTTTTTATTGATATTCTCTATCGGTTGATTCAGTCGGTCCAAAAAACACACACACTTAATGTACATAATTAATTAGCTATTATGTTGTTTGATTCGAGTTTCTAGTGTTTTTTGACTAATGTATAAGATAGCCATAGAATCTATTACTCCACCTGTTCCAATATACATGAAATTTTAGGCTATTGCACAATTATTAAAGCACTTGTTTTTCACCTAAAAATCTTATTAAAATATGAGTTCAAATTTATTCAACTAACTAGTATAATTTCCTGTGCTTCGCACAGTCATGTTTAATGTATAATCAAATGAATATAAAATATTGATTTTTATTTGACAAAACAATAAAAATTATTAGATACTGTGAAAATTAAGCGAAAGCATTTCTCTTGCATAAATACAACTAAATATTAACATACTTTTGTAGATAATTGAAGTCGGTATTTTTTTGTAGTCTTTTCGTTTTTTCATGTATATTTTTGTTTTCTCGTATTACTTTTTTTTTTAATTTTCTTCATTTCCAATGGTAGATTCAGTTTGAAGTATTTGTTATAAGAAAATCTACAAAATTTAGTAACGTTATATTAAAAAAAAGTGTGTCAATCCGACAGTAAAACTGAAGGGTTTCGTAGAGATCTCTTGCACAACTTATCCAACCATTTAGTTCCTGTAAGGAAAGCTTATTGCTTAATCATCGTTTCATCGATTGAAGAACATATTTTACCCTAACAAATATGATTTAGTTCAGTTGTTTCACGAGTGGTGAAGTAAATGGATTTTCAGATCCGATGTTGAGTGTTTTGTGTTTGTTTTTAGAAGAAAACAGAAATTGAAATGCTTTTGTATTGACAACGTTTGTAATTTTTTTGGGTTTTACAACTTTACACTAATCATCATTGGTTGTGGTGTATAACAGGTACATCCAGTTGCGTATTCACATACTGACAGACCCAATAAAGAGATGATTCATTGTCAGAGATGGGGGATGCACTTAAAAGACTGGAGAGCTCTAGCTTGTGGTATTGACCATGAGATATGTTGGATTTAGTGAAAACGAATAAACAAAATAAGTTAACAAGAAGAAGAAGGAGAAGAAACAAGAGAGTTTGATGAACTGATTAGTTTTATGCCCCAGCTGTTGTAATGGAGTTTGAGTCATGTGATGATGATTATAACTACCATAACTGCTACGCTACACAATTTGGGTTTCGGGTTAGAGTAAAGAGCTCATGGTTCAAGCCATGTAGCAAAGAGAAGTACGGTGCTCTGCTGCTGCAGCCTAGGTTTCAAGAGATTAAACGATATGAATCATGTAAGAAATGCAACTCGAACTGGCTGTACTGCTAATGACAAGAATGAGGCAAGTAGATTCTAAGGGTGTAGGGTTCTTGAAGTTTAAAAGGACATGGAACCAAGAGGAAGTGTGTAACTAAGATATATAACGTTTAAAGGACACGGCCCAAGAGGAAATGTTGTACTAGCTCCAGACTCAGATGCTAAGACGATGAAGTTGTACAGGGCTCCTTTGATGGATATTGGGAACAACGTTAACACAAATTTGACTATGTAGAAACAGTTTTCAGCGTTGTTATGTGTTGCCTAATTTGCTGGACGTTGGAAGAGGAGACTACGTGCCTTATTCTACCACTATTTTTGCTGTATGCAGTTGACTATCCCAAAATATTTCTAGCTGATGGTCCATGGAAGAGGAGACTTAAGTAATAGATATAAACGATGCAGACCAACTAAGGAATGTATTCTGGGCTTATGATTTCTCTTAAATTTCTTTGTCCACAACTAAGGAAGAAATGTTTACTTCTAATGAGTTTTTCCTTTGTACACATCTAAAGCATTGACTCCAATCTATGATTTGTCAGTCTCAGTATCATTTGAATTAGTAAATTTTAGAGAAAATGTTTTTTTTTTCAAAAAATTCCAATGAATTCAAAAATAAGAAACATTATATATTTATTTTATAGAATCTACTCAACTACCATTAAAGATTTTAATTCCAAATACAATCATAATCAAGACAAATTTGTGAACTCTAACAAAATAATTAGTGAAAATAACATTTATAATTAAAATATATTTATACAAATGCTCATTCAAATTTAAGAAGTTTTGAAATTATTTTGAATTTATCATCCCGCCGTATGGTGGGTTAACCCTAGAATTTCTATAAGATTAGGAAAAAAAAAGCTAACCTGAGGCTCGGTTTGATCTAGAGAGTAAACGTGAATCTTTGTTTCTACCACCGCTTCTTACGCTCTATTTTTGCCTTCTAGTTATCACCACACTTTCTTATTTTTTTGTTACTTGTAGTGCTTCTCAAGTATGTTAGGAGCCTTGTAAGTCTGGTTTAAGGTGAGCTTCTAGCTTTCCTTCATCTATTTATCACCACATCCAATAAACATTTCCTAGCAAATCAAGATTAATTTAATATATTTTAAAAATTGATCACACGAATTGCTTTCATAAGGATAAATATTAAAAGTAGGTTAGAGGAAATAAGGATTCATGGAAAATCAACATGATGCAAATTAAGATTGAAGTATTGAAGAATTTGGGTGTTGTATTTAGACACTAACTTGTATTTTACTCTTCAGCTGCCTTTGCACTAAGCTTCCCATAAAACTTGTGTTTTTTTTTTGAAACTTAAAAATTGTGTTTTTTTAATCATTGAAAAGAATTTCTCTGGAAGAATATCATCAGAAGCCATCGCTTTACCTGGTTAGAAAATGAAATTTCATCACTCTTTAACATGAAGAGTCAAAATGGAGGCATTACGATAATTTTAGAAAGTACCTTGAATGCAGTAAGAGATGAATTTATGACAATAGCATTGTGAGTCAAACCTCCTTCAACAAGAAGAGTAACTGTTACAAAAATCGTGTGATAACGAAGTGGTGTGAGAAATATAAGAAAACTTGAAGAAGAAATTTTTGAGGAGTTCTCTCTCTTAAATCCTCCCAAAAGAAACCTAGCTCCTCTTTGCTGTTAGGGTGGCCGGCGGCGTCTCCATTCCTCTTCCGTCGCCGGTCGCCCCCCCCTCTCCCTTTTATTTTCTTCTTCTCTCTCATCTCTCCTCTCCCTCCTCTCCTTCGGTTCCTTTCTTGGAGTTCTAAGGCTATGCGTCGCCGCGGCTCAGATCTGACGTTTGGCTTCGGATCTCTGGAGAATCGCAGCGGGGGAATGGATGTGAGGCTCCTTTCTGATGGTTCGTGGTGGTGGTGGTCTAGATCTGGGTCAGATCTAGATTTTGGTGGCGGGTTCTCTCTCTTCCTCTGCCTCCTCGTTCTGTCTTCTCGGCTTGGGTGAGTCAATCCGCTAGGCTGGTGACGTTTCTGTGTCTCCGTGGTGGCTGAGAGGCGGTGTCTCTTCTGCTTCTTCAGTGGTCATCGGTGCCGTTGTTTTAAGCCAGTCGATCGGTCTCTCGGGGGTTCGTCGGAGTTGCCATCGGTTCCAGTCAGGTTGGTCTGTTACGGGTTCTCCGTAGCGGGGGCGCATGTGAGGAGGCCAGTCGTTGGACTTGTCAACCACGGCTGTTCTTCTCGGTGGTGGCGCGTGCGGGATTGCAAGTATCAGGGGCTTGATCTAGGGCTTCCTCCTGGCCGCTTTGACTCAAGGCGGAGCTTGTTCTCTCCGTCATCTTGATGCAGGTTCGGTGGTGTGTGGCAGCTTTGGTGGCTCCTTCTCCAAATAAAGCTCCTCCTTGTCTGCGTGGGTGCCTTGGCTACGGGTGAAGGCTTTGATCCGTGAAGGCTGCCAGGCAAGTTGCTTGCATAAGCTGTTCTTGAAAAGCCCTATCATAAAGGACTGATCATCGGGCATACCAAATTCTACCGGGTTCAGTCCTCGGAATCACTGAGGGTTTCATTTTGCAGCAAGTGTTAGTTCAGTTTGTCTTGTATCTTTTGCTTTTGATGCTTAGCTTAGAGTTTTGTTCCCTGCATAGTTAGGATTGAGTGTGTGTTTAGCTTTGATTTATGCATTCTGTTTATTTGTTGCCTCAGTATCTTTCTGTAAAAAAATTAGAAAATGGTAATAACATGTTACCATTGTTACCAAAAAAAAAAATATAAGAAAACTTTTATCTAAATTTTTTATTTTATATAGAAAAATAAATGGATCAGTTACTAAACCAAATTGTTTTTTTGGCTTTGAAACTGCTTTTCTTTTTATTGATTTAAGTTTTTCTTTAGGGCAAATCTCTAAAATAGCACATTTCTAAGTTTATATCACAAAAATAGCACTCAAAAACTAAAATGACCAAAATAGCATTTTATCTTTTGAAAAATTTAAATTTTTTTATTTTTCAAAATTTGAAATCTTATCCCCAAAACCCCACTTCTCAACTCTAAACCCTAAAACCTAAATTCTAAACCCTAAACCCTAAATTTAAAACCCTAAACCCCACCCCTTGAGTGCTATTTTTGTGACTTTTAGCCTTGATTGCTAGTTTGAGAACAAAAACTTGATTTAGTGCTATTTTGGTCTTTTTCTCTTTTCTTTATTTACATTTTTTCTTTAAAATTTTAAATATTATCCATTTGTCAAATTTTTATTGGTGAAATGACTTGTGATTTAATATATAAGAAATTACAGTATAAAATAGACTACAAAATATGATTAGATATGCAAAATTTGATAAAAGCAAAAATTAAACTGAAATATGAAAACATCTTATATTTTGAAACATGAAAAACTTCCTAAACCATTGTGTATTTTGAAACGAAAAGAGTGAATTGTGTATTTTGAAACAAAAAGAGTGTTATACTAATAACAACAATTTTTTTTACAATAAAAATTGAACAACTTTTTTTCTCTGATGATCCATTTGCTTTAAAAACCCAAATAATACTCTACTTTTTTCATGCAGGGCGTATTCGTTTGATGGTTTTGGATTATACGGATTTAGAAACCATGGATTAATAGTAGATTAGAAAAACCTTGGGCTAGCTAGAGCTGTATATATAATACTATGTTGTTGACTTGTTGTTCACGTAAAGTAGCATGCGTGGTTAACAGTAGCGAATGTAAAAAAAAAGGGTACAATTTGCATTAAATTAAGAATACGTGGATTAAAACAGAAAAGAAAAAACGAGGACTTGTTAGGTCAAATCTCAATCGCTTAAAACTTTCCCCAAAACCTCTCTCTCACTTTTAGTTTTTTTTTCTCTCTCTCCGATCGAATTCTCAGCCGGCGAACATCTTCGACTCTCTTGTCACTAAAGATGCATTCGAGCCATCTTCTCCTCGAGGAGCCCATCAGAATGGCTTCAATCCTCGAACCATCCAAATCCGTAAGCTCTCTCTCTCTCTCTCTCTCTCTCCCATTTCGATTTGCGATGTTCAATGGATGGACTGCTAACGTGATGTATTGTCTCAGAGTTTCTTCCCGGCATTGACTAAGATCGTCGGGACTCTCGGTCCGAAATCCCGATCCGTCGAGACTCTCTCCGGCTGTCTCAAATCCGGCATGTCAGTGGCTAGATTCGATTTCTCTTGGGGCGACGCTGAGTATCACCAGGAGACGCTTGATAATCTCAAAATCGCTGTCAAGAGCACTAAGAAGCTTTGTGCCGTATGTTGTGAATCATTTGTTTTTTGATGTTTTTCTTTTTGCATAACCTAAAATGAGATGTCTTTTGTTTGTTAGGTTATGCTTGATACTGTGGGACCTGAGCTGCAAGTTATCAACAAGTCTGAGAAACCTATCTCTCTTAAAGCCGATGGACTTGTTACTCTCACACCTAATCAAGACCAAGAGGCGTCTTCTGAAGTCCTTCCCATTAACTTTGATGGGCTTGCCAAGGTTTGTTCTTTATATATAAATTAGATAACTTTATTTCCTTTACTTATGTCTCTGTCTAATGTGAGTTCCTGTTTGATGTTTTCAGGCGGTGAAGAAAGGAGACACTATCTTTGTGGGGCAGTACCTGTTCACTGGTAGTGAAACAACTTCAGTTTGGCTAGAGGTAAAGTAATATTGAAGCTTGACAAATGGGAGCTTTAGTGGTTTCTCTATATTGTTGTTTTGGACAATTTATGTGTTGTAAGACTAACCTACCAACGAACCTGCAGGTTGATGAAATTAAAGGAGATGATGTCATTTGCCTGTCAAGGAATGCTGCTACGCTGGCTGGTGCTCTCTTCACTTTGCACGCCTCTCAAGTTCACATCGGTCTGCCAACTCTTACTGAGAAAGATAAGGAGGTCTGAGAGTTTCCTTCTCATCTACAAATCCAGTGATTGCTTTTGTCGCACACATTCGTATCTGACCAGATTGTTTTTATTTGGTTGCCATCTAGGTTATAAGCACATGGGGGGTTCAGAACAAAATTGATTTTCTGTCACTATCCTATTGTCGACATGCGGAGGATGTTCGCCAGGTCTGTATGTTTACGCTATACTTCTTGTTGTGTCGTACGAACACATATTCTATGTCTGCAGTCTGCACTGAGCTTCTTATGTACTTTTTTGAACAATAATCAACATTTGTTTCATAACACACAGACTCGCGAAATGCTTAAAAAGTTGGGTGACCTCTCTCAAACGCAAATATTTGCCAAGATTGAGAATGTAGAGGTAAGTGCAATGCTATGTATTGATTTTTGGCTTTATACTATGTCTCTGTTACTTTTTCTTTCTTTTTTTTTCTGTAAGGAGAAAGCTAATTATATTTGTACTTAATTTAGGGACTAACCCACTTTGATGAGATTCTACAAGAAGCCGATGGAATTATTCTTTCTCGTGGGAATTTGGGTATAGATCTACCCCCAGAAAAGGTATATTGGTTTGGTCATTCAATTTGATTTTTTCGGGCACTTAACTTATACATTCTGTTGTAATATTATCTTGGTGGGTTCTTGTGCAGGTGTTTTTGTTTCAAAAGGCGGCTCTTTACAAGTGCAACATGGCTGGAAAGCCAGCCGTTCTTACTCGTGTGGTTGATAGTATGACTGACAACTTGCGACCAACTCGTGCAGAGGCAACCGATGTTGCTAATGCTGTTTTAGATGGTATGTTTATCTTCACGTATGCTTCTTTATTGGTGCTTTCAACACTTCTATATAAAAAAAATTCTTGGTTTGGTAACCGTTACGAAATTATGGAGGTTCTTACTCCAATTTACTCTTACTGCAGGAAGTGATGCAATTCTTCTTGGTGCTGAGACACTACGCGGATTGTATCCTGTTGAGACTATCTCAATCGTCGGAAAGATCTGTGCTGAGGTAAGCTTTATGACATATTTCTTTAGTGTCATTTTGTTGCTTGTGTCTTCATCCGCTTTGCTCTTACATAGTTTTTAAACATTTCATAGGCCGAAAAGGTTTTCAATCAAGATTTGTACTTCAAGAAGACTGTCAAGTATGTTGGAGAACCGATGACTCATCTGGAATCCATTGCTTCTTCAGCTGTAAGTCTGTCTTCTGTGTTGCGGAGACATAAGAAAGGATTATACTTTTTGGTTTTAAGACGCAAATTAGCACATAATTTAAAATCAAGATTCACGTTTGTACAGGTACGAGCAGCTATCAAAGTTAAGGCATCTGTTATTATTTGCTTCACGTCTTCTGGAAGAGCAGCCAGGTTCTTAGCATTCGTTTTGCCTTAAATTGTTCTTCGTTGTGTTTGTTCTGTGCATATTTTTCTAATAAATTGCTATCCTTTGATCTTTGTGCAGGTTGATTGCCAAATACAGACCAACAATGCCGGTTATTTCTGTTGTCATTCCACGGGTTAAAACAAATCAGCTGAAATGGAGCTTTAGTGGAGCGTTTGAGGTATGTTTGCCTCCTGATCTCTTAAGTTTAGAAACCACGGCCATGTCATTCTCTTGTAAAATTTCAGATAATCAAAGACACATGATTCATAGCTATTGATTGTGGCCTTCTTTTTATCTTACTTAAATGTGTTGTATCAATTTTGGGCACAGTTCAAGAAATGCGACTCCTCAAATGTGTTGTATCAATTGTTGTCTGTGATTGTTTACTTTGTAATGTCAGAATTTTAGGGAGGTTTCTTTTTCTACCGTACACATATATGCAGTGCATGTGATAGTTTAAGGTTACTAACCTCTGTGGCTCTTATCAGGCGAGGCAGTCACTTATTGTCAGAGGACTCTTCCCCATGCTTGCTGACCCTCGTCACCCGGTAAGCCATGTTTATTGTCTTGTCTTTTGCATGTTGTCTCTCCATCTCTACTTGAGAAACAGTCTCATATGTGGTACACTTATATCACTCTTTTGACCAAGGTTGTTGCTACGAATCGTGCATGATATCAGAGTTTGATTCTCTGGTTGAACATCTCAGAGGCTCAAACAAGTCTTTAAGAGTTTTAGTTGGAAGTGTTTTGGTTCAGATTCTAACATATGCAAAACTATGATGTTCTCCTTGTCAGGCGGAATCAACAAGTGCAACGAACGAGTCAGTCCTGAAGGTTGCACTAGACCATGGGAAACAAGCAGGAGTGATAAAGTCGCATGACAGAGTAGTTGTGTGTCAGAAAGTTGGTGATGCATCTGTGGTGAAGATCATCGAGCTAGAAGATTAATAAATGGGGAGGATAACAAACTGCTACCTACTTTGTTTTTGCTTTGATCCATTGCCGGAGTTAAGTATATACTAATCTTCGGGACTTGTGGTTTTTGTACTTAGGAGATTTCATGTCTCTAACGATTCCCTTTCTTTTTTCTTCGCTATACATTTGGTTGCCTTCAGATTAAGCTACGGTGAAAAAGTATACAATGTTACAAATTTTCATTTGATGGATTATGTAACATACAAACAAAGTATTTGCTGTGTAGCTTAACAAAAACGAATTTATGGGAGTCATTTGTGCCACTTCGAACACACTCATGGCTGAGTTTTGAAGCCGTTAAGGTACACTCTTTTTGACCTCTAATGGTGAAGATGTATCATGTGAATATTACTTGGAGGATGTAGAGAGTGAAGAAGCACTTGGGAAACACAAGTGCAGTTGCTGGATGGAGTATAGGGTTGGGAGTTCGTAGTGACAGGATTGGAATCATAGTCTGAGATCAAATGGTCCATGAAACAGATTGACCGCACACACTCGGAAAGAGGGGATATATGTTGATTCATTAAACCAAAAAAGCTTGAAGAAAGAAGATTACACCAAAAAACTTTTGATTCTTTGAATGATAAGTCTGATGTTTGATTTCTTAGTGCATTTCAACGAGTTTTCTTTTGTTCTACTTCATACTCATTTTGTTACATATGTTTATAGGTTGTATAAATATATACGTATATGGCTAATTTTAATTATTTTGTCGTGTGCTTTTTCTTAAATCGTATCCAATCAGAGATGTGGTATGGTATAGGATTGTATCGAATAATTCAAGTTTGTTTTAATTGTTAAACCAATATATTTTATATCATAACATCATGGGGGATCTATATGCATAGGATGATAATCATATGTCATATTGTACCCATGCCCATTTTTATTCAAGTTTAGCAAAACTCCAAGATTCTCTCTAATAATTGGAACAATATATCTTGGAAGTATCCAAAATTGTTAAGGTTGGTCCAAAAGAATACTATAAAAGGAATAACGGAAACAGAACAAGGACAGACAAGCCAGAGAATAATTTGGCTGAACTAGGAATGGGCCGAATGGCCAAGAAAGCATCAACCATCATTTGACCAAGCCGGACCTGAGAAGATGTTGTCAGATGCAAACCGTCCGGTTCAAGAGGTAAACCCATTGCATCAACACAATTCACGTTCTCAAGATCTGTCTCCAGTTGTGCTTTCCTTACCACGTCAAGATATGGTCCTGCGCCTGTAGCAAGAGCCACCTTTTTGTTGTTTATTGTCCAAACCATCAGAAAAAACATAAAATATATTAGAAGAATGTATTAAATTTATTGGGATTCCAACTTATAATAATTGTCAAGCTTTTCGGTCCGAACAAAAGAGTCGTTTATATATGATGAAAAATTGATACTGTTTTATCGTAGATTAAAAATTTCTCTATGGAGTTGCACAAATTTTTTTTAATCTATGGATGGTGAATTGACCCAAAATTTTTATATATTATTTATCATTTTTAATTGTTCAAAAAAAAAGTGTTCGATGTGAGATTTTCTTTTTCAAAACATTCTATCGAGATAATTGTTTTTAGCCATTAATCTGGACATAATTTATCTTATTTTTCTGAAATCATGTTTTTTATCTTCAGTTTATCGACATAATTGAATTTTCTTCAGGCCATCAATTAGTACTAAGACAATTTTCAATGTATTTTGCTATTTTTACCTCTAAAATAGAAAAACTCTATAATACAAGTAAGATATGTTCCAATGTATTTCTCTAAAATAACAATTTCTAAATGTAGAATAAAAATAGAGGAATGCTATTTTTTCCTCTATAAATAGAAGAAAAGAAATCTTTATTATGAAAAAATAATTAGAGGTGGATTGTAATAATTTCATCTCTAAATGTTATTATAGAGGTGAAACTAACAATGGATTGGAGATACTCTAATCAAATCATGTCTAGTCTACTCTAATCAACATACCTGAACAATAGGAAGATTTGGATGTTGTAAATCACTTCGAAGATCATTGAAAAACTTGATTAGTCTCCTTTTATAATCCGAAGCATCCACCATATCCACCGTATCCGACTCACCTTGGTACCACAAAACTGCTTGGTACGAGCCACCTCCACTAGCCACTGCTTCTTTGGCCCTTTTCACTGTCTCCTCGTAAAGAAACTCACCCTTTTGCCATTGGCTTAGTTTAGTCCCACCTACAGAGCAAGGAACCAAACCTACCTTATCAAACCGGTTTACCACCAGGTTTGCAAATGACATTCCCGGTCCAACACCATTAGTCTTGTTAACGTCAATATCAGCATGGAGTGGCTCTTTAGCTTCTTCCCATTCAAGCTTAGCTGTGAGGTGGAGGATTGAAGGGTTTGATCGACACTCGGGAGGAATTACACCGTCCCACACGATGATGTTTTTGGTGGAGTCGTTATAAACGCCGCCTCGACCTGCCATGTTGCTTTGACCGGCCAATATGAAAATGCTGATGTTTCTTGGAATGGTTTGGGAAAGGATTCGTGGTGGAGAAAGAAGAAAAACGATGAAGTAGAAAAAGATCTTGTTCATTGTTTTCGAAATGAGGAGACTAAGATCGAGAAATTCAGATTAAAGACATAGTTGAAGTAAGATGCACAAGAGAATAATGTGTTTTACTTTCTTAGTCTTCTTGTTTTGTCTCTTTCTTAGTACTATTTAGTTGAAAATTCTTGTTTTTCTTTTCAGATTAAGTAAGACTAATTAGTCTGGCCGATTTTATATCTTTTCATGCACAACTTGATCTTATAATATCTCGACTCCTACACATATATGATTTTAAACATTGAATAGTTAATAATAATTGCATAAACTTCTGGGAACAACCGGTTGAAACATTGATTTTGGCTTCCAAATTTTTAAATATATTATACATACGTCCTATAACTGTTGTTAAATATTTTTTGTATTAAGATTAACATCAAAATATTTATTTCACTAATTTCAAATCCAGAGCTGGAGTATTACAATAAACTGTGACATAAAATAAAAATTCATAACATAATGACCTAATCCCACTCAAACCAATAGGAATGATTCTAATGTCAGCAAACCTTAAACCAAAAATTTCATTCAAAAATCATTGTATATTGGAAGTTTTGCTCAAAAAGAAACCAGTATATTGGAATTTTATTAGGATTTTTACTTCGTTCATGATTCTGAAAATCCAACAATGTGAAAATCAAACCCAAAACTAACTAATAAACACTTTGATCATGGGTTTGTAAACTCTTTATCTTTGGCATATATGCTCATCATCTTTTTCTCCTTCGAATTATTTTTCTCATTTAAACACCTAATACTTTGATCAAGTATCTGGCGATCACAAGAGAGTAAAGTCAAGTATCCATTTTTGGGTATGTCAAATTGAATATTTTATCAAATTGGAAAAACGGTTTTCTGGTTTAATTAATTTAATAAAGTTAAAATTAAATTACTATTTTTAACTTCATTTAGTTTGATTCATATTCTTAGAGCTCTAAATATATTTAACAATTATAATAAAATTTTATATATGTTGTTGAAAAATAAAAATATAATGTTGGCCTCGCATTAATAAACAATTAATAAACATAGCATTTAATATTTTTGAAAATTTATGTACATATATGAATATATATATATATATATATAATAACTAAATCCTATTAATTGGTTAATAACTTGTAATTTGAAGACATTTTATAATCTGTATGCATGAAAATTTAAGTAAAATCTTGTTTAACAATTTTGTATTTTCTTTTTAATTAGGAATCTGATGTGAGAAATCTTGAAATTTTTTTTAATCATTTGATCAAAAATATAATCATACAAAGGTTTACTTAAAAACAAATATCTCAATTATTTTATTTTGTTATTTTTTAAATTATGTTTAAGATATATATATATATATATGTATATATATAAACCTATATATTTTGAAAATTTATTGATTTTTTCCTTTTTTATTTATGTTGTTTAATTAGGAAAATAAAGTAATAAAAATAAAATTTGTTTTATATAAACAAAATATTTATATTGTATATTTCCGTTTTCTTATTCAGACGGTTTTATAGAAAATGAAAATAAAATTTTCATTAAAAAGGAAATAAAAAAACTGTTAGTAATGAAAAATTTGTATAATTTTTTATTCATTAAGGGTATTCATGTAATTGATTTTGTGAGTAGTAATGTGAGCGTGAAACATATGAAACCAGATTCTCAAATTCTCAAATAATGTTATAGAGATTTGACAAGAAAAAACTTAATTAGTCTAACTTATAAACCCTAATCCTACCCACCAATTAAATATTGAATCCTAAACTCTAAACCTAATATAATAATATAAAAATTCTTTTTATAACTTTTAACAAGTGTTATTTAGGAAAACTTCCCCATTATATAAAGTTTGAGATAAAATGTTGTTTTAGTGCTATTTGATATTATTTCTCATTTGTTTAATTCATATTATTTTGATTAAATTCAAACAAACTGCATTGCCAATTGGCCACTATCTTGTTTTTGTTTGTTGTTTGTTTTATTTTACATGATCGTACAACAAAAAGGAACATAAAGTTTCTAACGACTGCATGAAAAGATGTACTTGAGGTATGGAGGATCATAAATTCAAACAAACTGCATTCCGTAACATTTTGATATCCATTCTCGTGTTCATGTGAATTGCAATCACCATATCCTCCACAACAAATTCAACAAGAAAACAGAGCTGCACTCGTACCAAGAGTGCAGATACGATTGAGATCAAGAAGTTAGGGTGAGATCTGCTCTTCTTATACATCCAGGAAGAAAGAGATTGCGCATACCGAACGTTATTGTAGTACTTATTCAAAATCAGTGCCTATAGACAAATCACAATGATAAGTTTTGACAAACATACACTCTCGTTTAGACAGATGAGGAGACTTTTGGTAAAATGAAGTTTATAAGGCACCAAAATTCTCAAGTCTAAGATTAAGAAAGTTGCAAAAGGTAAAAGAAGACAAACGGCAATAACAAAAGTTTTACGTTCTGCAGAATATTCGGAGTTCAACATTAACTAACAAAAGTAGCCCCACTAGCAGAGAACAGAGAGTGAGAAGAAATGGTTTTGGGCTCTTCAGCGTTTGCCACCACCACCTCCCAACTTGGGTCCTCCCTTGGCAGCAGCCTTGGGGATCTTAGCCTGAATCTTCTGTTGCTTTGAGGCAAACTCAGCTTTCTTTGCCTTCTTCTCATCCTTGGTCTTCTTGATTCTCTCCTTGATATCACTGTAGGAAAATCACAAATTCAATCTGTACTCTTATTTGAAATCTAAAAAGTTGTTATAACTGAATGAATCGAGACTGATAGACTGACCGAAGAGCAGCTTCTCTAGCGGCGTCACGAACTTCAGGCTTCTCAGCTCTCTTCTTCTGAATCACCTCCAAGGTAGCACCAACAATAGACCTTGAGTAGGGCTTCTTGGTAGCACGTCTCCTCTTCTTAACAGCTTCTTGAGCTGCGTCCTATAAAGTTTCAAACAAGACCAATGTCATAATCCAAAGCAGTATACACTAACATGGACTATTTCAAGACCGAGAACTAAACTTATGATTAGTTTAGTACCTTCTTGTGCTGCTTTCTGTACATGGTAGTCCATGCGAGCTTGGAAGGCTTCAGTTTATTGTGAAAGTAGTGCTTGCACTTAGAGTTGATGAACAAGAACACCTTATGAATCATGGAAACGGTATCAGACATAAGGTTTGAGACTGTAAACATCAATATGACAAGCTATAAAAGATGATTAATAAATACCTGAGAGTCAGATCGGATGAATCTGATACCCCTTCCTGGGTAAATTTTGTGGCCACTGAAACGACAAAGCTCCGTCCTGCATCCCATCGATAGCCAAAAAAATGAGACACAGCTTAGGTTTGAAAAATCTAAGACTAACATGCTGGAAATGAGTCATCCAGTACCAAACTGAGACCACTAACATAACATATGTTTTGAGACTCAAACAACGCAACCTCATTACAGAAACATCAGAGAGACATGGTAGCAGAACCAGATCTATTTACAGCTTAACATAATCACACCATCCTCGTTCATAAACCCATCAAAGTATCCAAATTTTTTACTACCAAACTAACATCCCATTTTTACTAAATGCGAAGAGATGCAAACGATATAAACATCCCATTTTTACTAAATCTATAGCTACGATAATGAAATAACGAATCAATTAGATGAAAAAACAAGGCACAGATCAAGAAAGAACTGAGAGATTTGATTTACTTGAGAACCATGGTTGCTGTTGCTGCTGCTCCTCTTCTTCCTCCTTCTCAAGCTGCGGCCGAAACCCTAGTTCAATCGTTTTGTTTATATAAGAAGCTACGACGAGATTGCAACAGACATTTTCGTGTCTATATAGTAATTTTATTAGCCCACACTTTAAAGCCCATTGTTTTTTTCGGCCCATTGTTTTTTACTGACAGCAGCTTCTCCTCAATAACCCTAATTCAATCAACAAAGTATTACACCCTAGGTCGCATTTTGACTTATTAATAACACAATCAATACTATTAAAGTAGGATCCTATTATCCTTTTTACCTTAGCTTACCATTTTCTTTACTAATATTGCATGTTTCATTAATGTCAATCAAGTAATATTAATAACATATCTATATTGGGTCATTTTTTTCGGATCCAGCCCACATCAGATCTCTCTTGGGCCAGATTAAGAAATCAGATCCAATTCTCACATTTTTTTTTCTTTAGGCCATTGAATCCAAGTTCAAATTTTTTTTTTTCAACTATTCTTAATTATTTTTTTTCTTTTCTTAATATAATTTAAGCATTCATAAAAAAAAATTGATTTTTTTCATTGAAAAGTTTAAATCTTTATTAAAAGTATATAATTTTTTTTATTAAAATATTAACCACATAATAAAATTAATTTATCAGAGTTATACCAATTTAATTCATTAAAAATAAATAAAGTTTAATTTTTAAAGATAATAGTCATTTAAAATGAAATACCATAAATAAAGATAAAAAGTTTATGTCTTTTATAAAATAAAACACAAATATATGAAAATATAATATTTACTAAATATTTATCAATTGAAAGAAAAAAAATAAATCCGCGCTTTCAAAGCACGGGCCAAAATCTAGTAAGTCACTTATGTCTACTGACTACTGAGATACTTTTTGCCAACCAATCCCTGAACTATCAATCTATCATATATTTAGTTAGCTTTTTATTACAACAAAATCATATCCCAACTAATGGAACCCACTATCTTTTTTTTTTTTTTGTCAAAACACCCACTATCTTCTCTCATTTCTTAGTTTTCCTAGAGTCAAGTGCTCAGATACTCTTAATGAGGGAAAAAGTGATCTAGCGTACTCTCATGTAATCTGCCATACTCTTATCTGTTTTCCTACTCTTCAACTCGATGGTCAAAGTCGAAAGTGCCCCTCTCTACTTGATCAATGAAAACCCTCTCTACTTGACCAATCAAAACGCTCCTTTACTTGACCAATAAAAAAAAGCGCGGTTTATCTCTCTCTCCTGTCCAGGTAGATTTTCTTAATTAGTTTTAATTTTTCTCTCTCCTCCCTAATTGTCTCTTTCGACGGACGGCGAAGAAAGCGAGAGAATGAAAGCTAGAGCGATCATTCGGAGTTTCTATTGTAAAGGAGATTGCGGCGAGCGTGGGTGCTGTAATTGACCCCCAACCCAGGTCAGATAAAATTCAGTTAAAGCATTGTCTTGCTCTGTATCTTATAACTCAATCCCATCATAGTGGACTCGAATGAATGAACTCAATGCGGCTCGTTAGGTTGGGATTTTTAGACAGTAGATTTCGAATATATGGGTCTTTGTGTTGTCAATTGAGAGCTGTATGGTGTGTTTGTAATCAAAGTCAACAAGAAATGTCGGGAATCAAAGCTGAAATCCAGAATTAAAAAGGTGAAACTGGTAGACTATAAAAGTGTAAATAGGTGAAACTTTACTGTTGAGAAAAAGTGTAAACAAGTATAATTTACTAGGACTTTAATAGCAAAACTGTATAATTAGGATTAACTTTAATTGTATACTTTTATTTGGTACAACAGATAATGGATTATTCTTCTACAAACATACACTTTGACTATGATGGACAATATGCGAAATCTGGAGATGATTATGAATGGATTCCAAGCGATGGTCGTTTGTATGGTATATCCTTTAAGACATCATCATTGGATGAGATCACTTATTCATGTTTGAAGGAGAGGATATGCAAGAAGAAGAGCATAGATCCGTGTTTAAAGAGGATGAATCTGAGTTACATTCCACTGGTAGTAGAACCTAAGAGGCAATCATATATTTTGGATGATGAAGATGTGTATGTGTATCTAACATCAGTGGATAAAAAGGGAAGAAGAAGTATTTTGCATGTAGAGGTCATCGAAGATATGGAAATAGTTCCAGTAATGGAGCAACAATCAGTAGTTGAGAAAGAAAGCTCATATGGTGGGAACTATAGTGAGCTTGCGAGTGGATTACCCGAAGTTGAAGGTAATCAGGGTGCACTCACTCTATTTCCTCGCATTGAAGAAGCAGAACTATATCTGCCGGGGGCTGAACGGGTGGAGAATGTTGTTATAAATGGAGAAGCCGACGAAAGGGGCATTAATGTTGTTAATGGAGAAGCCGGCGAAGGGGGCATTAATGTTGTTAATGGGCAAGCCGGCGAAGGGGGCGTGGACAGTGAGGGCGACATGGATAACTCTATGGGTGTTCGTCCTAGTTCGTACTATGTTGAGCTCCCATGTGTTGCAAAAGAAAATCCAGTGGTTAAAGAGTGGGAAGATGGTTTGGGTCTTCAGTTGTTTCAAGAATTTGAGAGTAAAGAAGCTGTGAAAGATATTATTGATAGAGCATCACAGGAGAACTGTTTCGGAATCAGTATTTGCAACTCGGACAGGGGTCGATATGTCGTGAAATGTCGGGGAGCTGATGAAGGTTGTAAATGGAGTGTGAGATCAACAAAGATAAATAATTCTGAAGCGTTCTCGATTAGAACATACAGGAATATGCATTCATGCTCTCGCGTAACTTCAAATACTGGAAAGAAAAGGAAAGTTACACCAAGATGTGTTGCAGCTATAGTGCACAAGGATTATCCGGGACTATATGAGACACCAACAGCGAAAATCCTAAAAGGTCTGGTGTAAAGGAAAGTGGGTGTGGAAGTGTCGTATACGACATGTTTGAGAGGAAAAAAATTAGCTGTTGCGGATATTCGTGGTGATCCCGAGAAGAGATATAGAATATTGCCTGCTTATTTGTATATGTTAGAGAAGACGAATCCGGATACAAAAGCAAGTTTGGTAGTGGATAAAGACAACCGGTTCAGATACTTATTTGTTGCGCTGGGAGCCTCCATTGATGGGTTTGAATACATGAGGAAAGTCATCACTGTGGATGCAACTTTCCTGAAGACTATTGAAGGTGGTTGTTTAATTATTGCGACGGCTCAGGATCCAAACCTTCACCATTATCCAATAGACTTTGCTGTGGTTGATGGGGAGAAAAACGAAAGCTGGAAGTGGTTTTTCACGACGCTGAAAACTGTTATACCGGATTCGACGGAATTGGTGTTTGTTTCAGACAGAAATCCAAGTCTGATAAAAGCTGTTGCTGAAGTGTATCCGATGTCTAAACAAGGGTATTGTATCTGGCATATATCGCACAATGTGAAAGGTCATGTCAATCATGGCAGGGACGAGGTTGCACTACTATTCCGAAAGGTTGCATGTTTTTATTCAGAGCCTGAGTTTAAAAAGCAGTATGACGATTTTAGGGAGAGGTATCCATCGTGTGCTAGGTATCTTGATAAAAGTGTCGAAGTCGAACGGTGGGCGAAGTGTCATTTCCCCGGTGTTAGGTACAACATAGACACCTCTAATTGTGCGGAGTCTTTGAATGCGGTATTTGAAAAGGCGCGAAGGATGTCTTTATTGCCTATGCTTGATACAGTTATTGAGAAAATGTCTGAGTGGTACAACAGACATAGGAAGGATGCAGCAGAAGGACCGTCATCTCGAAAATTGGTTCCTTTGGTGGAGAACAAATTGCATAACAGAACACCGAAAGGTTCTAAACTTACAGTGACTCCGCTGAACACTTTTCAGCTTGAATACAGTGTTATTGGAGCAGACGGGAAGACTTATTCCGTGGATTTGCAACATAAAACGTGCAGTTGCAGGAAGTTTGATATAGATAAATACCCATGTAGACATGCAATAGGCGCTATCATTAAGTGTTTGAAGCATGATAGACCATTACAGTTGAGTGACATGTACGATTTCATTTCGAAATATTACTTCATTACACTGTGGGCCAAAGCGTATCGAAGGACTATATATCCAGTCCCTCATATAACTCATTGGATGGTTCCAAAAGAAGTCGCGGCGGCGAAGTGTCCTCTACCTCTAGACTACAAGAAAAGAAAGGGAAGACATCAGGAAAAAAGGCATCCTTCAGCGGGAGAAAGTCGGCCCCGTCCCCGTCCTAATAAGTATATCCTGAATAGGGGTCTCGCAAGCCATTTCAACTGCTCGCAGGGAACTGAAAGAACTGAAGGAGCTGAAGGAACTGAAGGAGCTGATGGAACTGAAGGAGCTGAAGGAGCTGAAGGAGCTGAAGGAACTGAAGGACCTGAAGGGACTCAAGGAACACAAAGCACTCGAGGAACTGAAGGACCTGAAGGAACAGAATGAACTGAAGTGTTATATGAATGTGAACCTTAGTGAAACCTGATTAAAGTGATTTCTTTTTATGTTTGTAAAACTTGGTGAAACTTTCGTTATGTAACCTTTCGTTAGTTGATGATTTATATTACAGTTGCGATGACATAACTTATCCATGTTCTAGGAAGATGACGTGACGTATTCAACATGTTGTGAAATCCGAAAAACTTCGAGTGAAAAAAATATAATCTGGAACACATTTTCTGTCAAATGGGAATGGAATACATCATTGTTAGCTATATTTTTTGTATACACTACCTCGTGGGATTAGAAAAGTTACATATGTCACGAAATCAAATTTTATTCTACATGAGCACATCTAAAACGTTGATAGAAAATAGAATATATCAGGTATAACCATAAAATCAATCATCTAAGTACAGTAAAACCAACAAAATCGGAAAAAACAGAAAAGTAAAACTTTAAAGGTTTTTGTATAACTACAAATTAAGTGAAACTATAAGCACGAAAATCCTTCACCAAAAAATCCGCGCCCACTTATTTGAATTTTCCCACCCATTTTTTTTATTTTTGACTTTCCACAAAATCGATGCGGAGGCGACGTAGACGTGTATTAAACCCGCCATTTAGCTCAGCCAATCTCTCTCTCTACTATTCAATCTCTCTCTAGATTTCTCTCTACAATCGGTCCCTCTTCTTTCTAGATTTCTAGGTTACTCAGAATCATGACTCATCCAGCCGAGGAGTATAGGCAGATGAAGGCTTGGAAGATAGACACCAACATGCTTGGCTGCGTGACGGATGCCGAGTGTGGAATTCTGACCAGATGCCCTTGTGGGGGGGGCAATCATCAACGAGGTGTCTCGGAACCTGAAGTATCCAACCGATTTTGATACTTTACCGGGGAAAAAATACTTCACTTGCAAAAATTATGAGGTAATCTATGGAAAACGCCCAGATTTTTTATTGATACTTTCGGGTTTTGATACATTTCCCTTTTACGTCTAGAATGATGGCTTCCATTTCCGTCAACCATGGGTCTTCGGAGTCCAGGAAGAGGTTGAAATGTTAAGGAAGCGCGTGGATGCGATGGCTGCAGAGATTGCTGAACTGAAGTATAATCTAACCCGTCAGAATCCCACCACTCCATGAGATGCGTCCGGTCCATGACATTAGTCTACTATCTGTTGTTGTTGTTTGCTTGAGATTCTGATTTACTAAGACTCTTCGTATTTACTAAAGTTTCCCTATTCTCCCTCTTTCACGATCTACGAAATATTATAAATTCACGAAGTTACACTAAGTTGAAAATGAAACTTACACTAAAGTTTCCCTATTCTCCCTCATTCACGATCTACGAAATATCATAAATTCACGAAGTTACACTAAGTTGAAAGTGAAACTAACACTAAAGTTTTCCTATTCTCCCTCTTTCACGATCTACGAAATATCATAAATTGAAAGTGAAACTTACACTAAAGTTTCCCTATTCTCTCTCTCTCTTTCACGATCTACGAAATATCATAAATTCACGAAGTTACACTAAGTTGAAAGTGAAACTTACACTAAAGTTCCTCTATTCTCCCTCTTTCACGATCTACGAAATATCATAAATTCACGAAGTTACACTAAGTTTAAAGTGAAACTTACACTAAATTTTCCTATTCTCTCTCTTTCACGATCTACGAAATATCATAAATTCACGAAGTTACACTAAGTTGAAAGTGAAACTTACACTAAAGTTTCTCTATTCTCCTTCATTCACGATCTACGAAATATCATAAATTAACGAAGTTACACTAAGTTGAAAGTATAACTTACTAAAGTTTCCCTATTCTCCCTCTTTCACGATCTACGAAATATCATAAATTCACGAAGTTACACTAAGTTGAAAGTGAAACTTACTAAAGTTTCCCAATATATAACATAAGTCTTAAATACCAGTCTTCAACATGAATATCCTTCAACATCAAACAAGAAAGTCATACAAACTGAATAGAGTTCATCCACATTAAAACAACCACATACGAAATTCACTCGGTCTTCTTACCTACTTTCCTTGTCTTCGGCTTCTTCTTAGCTGCTGCCTTCTTCTTAGCTGCTGCCTTCTTCTTAGCTGCCTCCTTTTCAGCTGCTGCCTCCTTTTCAGCTGCTGCCTCTTTCTCAGCTGCTGCCTCTTTCTCAGCTGCTGCCTCCTTCTCAGCAGCTGCCTTCTTCTTAGCTGCCGCAGCTGCCTTCTTCTCAGCAGGTGCCTTCTGCTTCTTTTCACCTCTGGTGCTCTTCTCTGCTGCTTTGCTTCTTAGCTGAATGGGACTCCTCACATTATCACCACGGTCCACCTTAACCTTTTTCACAGGAACTGCTTCTTTGCCATCATCTTTTCTCGATCTCTTTTTTTTCGTGTTTACAGACTCTGCTGCCTTAGTCTTTAATTTTTTCTCGGCCTCCACAGCATGTGCATACATCTCCGCGTCATCATCATCCATGTCAACATCACCATATTCCCTATGCACATCCTTTGAAATATCGACAATGGCATCTTCAACATCATTGTCACTACCATCCTCTTCGTCTGGCTCGTTATTGTCACCACCATCCTCTTCCTCCGACTCCTTATCCCCACCCATATCACCATCCTCTTCTTCCGACTCGCTATTGTCACTACCATCACCATCATCTTGGACCGCCGGATTGTCACTTCCGGGACCACTCAACCTAAGACTTTTCACCTTCTCTTCTAGAAGACCTAGCTGCGTAGACAATGAAGTGACTTTTTCCTTCACTCCCTTCATAGCATCTCGAACTGCATCTCGGACTGCATTCATAAGCCGACCTTCCATCGCTTTTAAAGCCTCAGCTCCAGGAGTAGCTCCAGTAGCCTCCACCGAATCTGCATGAGCCTGACCAGATTGTGCATTATTCGATGGTCCTCCGATAGGATTGGTGGGACCTTCAATCTGACCTGTGCGAGACTCAAAATCCATGCGGAACTGTTCTTCAAAAAAAACTTGTTTCTTCCCTTTCCGTATTATCTTCGTCCAACGATCAACTGCTGCATCATCGGCGTCATCGGCCCAACAACTCTCCTTGTCCATTCCTATGGTTTCCAGAAGTTCCTCCTCAGCTGTTGTTGCTACCAAGATACTCTCAATATCCTGTGGTAAAAATACAAAAAAGACTAATTACCTTCGTTTCACCAAGTTTTCATAAGTCTCATAAGTCCCTTCTCCTCAATTCGACTACACATAAAACATCAATTACCTTTGTATTATTACCAAGTTTATTGTTCACAGCTTTCAGACTGAATTTCTTGGTTCCACTTTTCCGTTTGTACTGCATCTTGCACATCTGCGGGCAACCTATGCTTGCACCATACACATCTTCTCGGAAATGGTTCCTCAAGCTTGGAATTGCCTCAAAGGCCAACAACTAACAACACACAACAAAAAGACATTAACATCAATTAAACAACTATGTTGAAGGGAGCTTGAGAATACCTCCAGAGGGATAGGAAAGCTTGTAAAAACCCAACTCGTCGGCGCAACCCCGTCGCATTTCTCCAAAAAGCTAGAGACATCCTTCAAATTATGTTCGAATGCATACCGCCCCCAAGGGAACGTTACACACACATCTAGGTCATCAACAACACGCAGGAAGAAACTGTCCACAGGTGATGCTCCCTCACCACTCTTTCGGCCTCCGACAAGGATGCTGGCTAAGAAGAACAGAACGGCCATCTTCTTACGATCCTCAGATGGCTTTGATTTCATTGCCAACATCTGCTTCTCCAGGTCAGCGTATGTTACCCTTCTCCCTCCAAAATACTTGTTCATGAATGTTGTACCACCCAACCTCTCATGGTTGGGGGGATACTCATGGCAGTATAGACCAGAAATGAGTCATAATTCTCTAAGAGAATATCAGATTGGGACGCCATTAACGACAAACCATAACTCATACTTCTTCGCAACACAAGCTGATCGCAAAACGAGAATCCACATTCCCATCCACTTCTGCTTTCGGTTTTTAATATGGAAGAAATGTTGGAATTGTGGGTGCTCTATGAACCATTTCACCTCCTTCTCTTTCAGGATCGTTTCAATAGTTGTTATCGCCGTGTCAATGTAACACTTTCCTGAAAGCTTTAAAGACTTTTGATATTCGCTTGAAGGAAAGTGCAACTTCAGCGGTCGCATGCCCTCTTCTTCGTCATCTACAACCTGCACTCAAGTGAGAACCGGATCACGTACGACATCTTACAACCATCAACATATAGTTTCACAAACTTCGACTTAGTTCAGCAATCACTAACTCTAAATTCCACTTAGTTTTCCACACTTATCTAATCTTTCAAATCATCTATGTAAAAATTTTCAATTTCAATACTTACCGAATCTGCATGCGACTCAGTTTCATGTTGTCGACTCGGAATTACCCTTTCATCAGCTTCTTCGTCGTTTCTTCGGGGCTCTATTTCGTCTCCGACTTCCTTCTCTTTTTCTCCTTCGTCTCCGCCTTCCTTCTCTTTTTCTCCTTCGTCTCCGCCTTCCTTCTCTTTTTCTCCTTCGTCTACTTCTCTTGATTCCTCCCCTTCATTTTTCTTACTTGATTCTTCCTCTTCACCTTTTCCACTTGCATTTTCTTCGCTTTCATTTGCATATCGGGGACTTTGGTTGGTTCCTGGGGCGACAGATTTGTCGATAATCCTTGGGTTTGCTTCATCTCCGGAGAATGAACCCATTGCCATTTCATCTCCTACTACACTACTCGAGCCGTCTTCTTTTTCCTTCGTATCGTGTCGATTCATCATGATTTGGGTTTTTGATTGTCGATTGAGGATTCGAATTGAGTAGGGTTTTAAAAGAGATTCGTTTTCAGAGAACTCGAAATTAAATTCTACAGCTATTCACTTAGTGGAGTACTTAGTGAGAGGAGGGGAAACGTTTTGAGTACGTTTTCGGGAATTCAATTTCTGGAAGTGGATATCCGATTTGTTTGGGTCGGTTCTGGATCCGGGTTTGGATAGTCCTAGGTAGAGTTGTAATTATGGAAGTTTCTCTTGGTTTCGTTGTCTTTTAATAAATTTTCTGATTTAATTAAAAATATATTAAATTCTAAATCCGGTCAGTTTCGGGCAGGAGTATCTCAGCTCTTTTTTTTTCGGGCAGGAGTACCTGAGCGTTTAATTTGTTTTCCTAAAATCTTGTTCTTCATTTTTTTCACAGATTTAACTTTTCAAAAATAATTGCTTCCCAAATTATGTTTTTGTTTAATTGAATACATGTTAATGAGGAGAAGAAGAAGGGGAAAAGAACATGGAGGTGGTTCGAGGCTAGTAGAGTTGGAGAGACTCGATCCGAAGCTCTTACCAGGTCAGGTGAAGCTCGTGATGGGGGCAATATTTTGATCAGACGAGGAGCTTGAGGCAAACAATTCGGCCGGAGAGTCATCATATAACGTAGTGGAGATGATGCGGTGGATTTGGCCGAAGAGTAAGCCATCGACGTCACCGGGAACATCATCAGACTCGATTCTCCTTCCCGGCGTCGTGACCTTGTGTCTCGCCGACGGATGGATCCGTCACGAGCAACTCAAGAACATCAATGGCTAATTTTGACTTTTTTGCACGTTCGGTCCTTTATGTTTTGTATAATTTCGTACCTGACTCCTTACTATTTAAATATACAGATATATGATATATCATCTATTAGACTTATTAACATCTAACTTCTTGATTGTTCATCCCAGCTCGTCCTAATTACATAAATGGCTCTTCATTTTTGATTTCTCGCCAAATTAACTGATGTACATGTGTGTCGATGTACATGCATATCGATGTACATGTGGATGAAACATATAAATATGTACATATAAATATAGATGAAACATCATATGTATTGCACAAATTGTCACAATTTGTACAGTGTACAAATGAATCGGTGTACGTATAATTTTCTATGAATCATTGTACATATGGACAATCAAATATGCGTGTACACATTAATAACATATTACCGTTTAAATATTAAAATTTGCAAATATATATCAGATGTACAACTTAAATTGTATACATGTGAATTATTACACATGTGGATAAGGTCAGTTTTATGTACATAGCGTAATGTACATATAGATATACAAATGTATCACAATTAATTCTGAAGTTCAATGATTTTTTCAATGATTCAACACAATTATTAACTATTGTCGGTCTATGATTCAATGCTTCCTCATTTATTGACTCCGTCAGAAACTTCAAGTATAAAAGGGTATGCTTGAAATGCATTAGTCTTTCACCTCATTTATAAACTCTCTAAGAAACCTATCTTTGATAATGAATAATTCTTTCGCTAGAAACGCTTTCTTCGTAGACTCCGGCTAAAACACTTACAACGAAGATGATGATTATCACTTTCTCCGTCGAATTGTTTCCACCGAACATCAAAATCAATGGAGGCAACATTTATGTGGGAAGGAGAAACAATCTCGGCGAAGGTAGATCAAACGCTCGCCAGCGGAGAAGGCACGAATCAGGCCGCGTTTGGAGCGGAGTTGCTTTACTCACCTCTATCTCCTTCACGGGTTGCCACCGTGAATCTTTAGGGTTCGTTGTTAGCTGGAAGCTCTGATTAGTTTCACCAACAATGGAGGTTCTGAAAGGGTGTAAGATTAGTCTTTCTAAGTAATCTTTATAGCTGCAGTTTTTTTTTTTGAATTTATATATACGAGACTTAAACAGCTGATGAGTGAAGAACATGACAGTGTTTTTTGTTTTGAATTTTATCATGAAAAGGCAGAAACTTTATATCTTGGATTGTTTTTGCTTGATTTTGTGATAATTGTATTTTCTTTGTGAGCTCATGGTTGTTATACAATACATGTATTTGATCTGACAGAGCAAAACCCCATGAATTTGTACGGTTTGGCATGATTGGAGACGTTTGCGGCGAAAGGATATGAATGCACAAGAATGAAGAGAAATGATGCAGATGAGTAATATACATCACCTTTGGCAATGATATACAAAATATTGCTCTATAATATTCAATCAAAATTATAATAACCTGTATGGTCTTAGTTGTGCTATTGTTTGTTGTAGATGCAATTATGTACCATTAATTAGTCTAGAGTCTATTTGAAAACCAAAATCTCTATTTAAAATCTCGAAAAGGGTCAAAGTTTGTAGAGGAAAAAGAGAAGCACAATATAACGACTGCATGTATTTTGATATATATGAGAAGAAATATGCAATATAGTTGTCAAACAATATAGATACTACTTAGGTTTTCTTTCTCGCCTAGGAATTTGGGTTCATGTTTCTTTATAAAGATCTATATTATTTGTTTTTTTTTTCTATGTTTCAGATTCTACATTTTCATCCACTTATATTGTAGAATAAAAGAGTCCTTAAAAGTTGATGCTCCAGATGGTCAAAAGTATTATAACAATCTTCTGAGGTGCTGTTTGTGGAGAAATTTTTTTAATTGGATTTTGCATTACAGATAGTGTATGTGAAGTATTTTTGGACTAATGATTAGTTAATTATTGTAGCTTGATGAATGTGTTACTGTATTTCTTGCAGTTGATGTTTTAGTCCATCTGATTCAGCAAACTAAACAAGCACATTGATCCCAATAATGCTCTTTAGCTTCGCTTAGAAACCTTAATGGTTGATTTTTAAAGAGTCCACATGAATTTCTCTTTCAGATGCATAAGGTAAAACCACAACAATTTTATGTTGATTTTTTAGTTTACTCACTGCAACATTCAACCATCCATCTCAGTTAGGCTTGCACTGCTTAGTGCAGTGGGTGTTTGCTACAAGTCAAGAAAGTTGCCATTGCTTATATAACTTCGCCAAAAGATTGTTGGGAACTAAGTCAAATCTAGCTAGCCATGCCAAGCTGACCACACACGTTGTGAAAGCTGCTAAACATAACATGATGGTTGAACCGTTAGTGTATAAACAAATTAATGCCATCTCAACATATATATATATATATATATATATATATATATATATATTTATTTATTTATTTATTACTAAGGTACGCAGGTTTACGTGGTTCTCTGCAGCATAACAACTTTCTGTGATATTTGCAGGTTTTCTTTGCTCTCCATCTTAAGACCCATGATCAATTCAGATTTGTAACTCTGAGGGTTTTATGTGATCAATGCGGCAGTGGATGAAGTTAAATAAGTATAGGAAAATTGTTTTGTCAGAGTTATATACATATTTTACAATATGTAAATTGTGAATGATGTAGCTGTGTAGAAATATTAACTGTAGTATATATTTTTAAAACAAAAAATTGAAATGGAAATGTAAAGTATTAAAATCTGCATGTTAAGTATTTAAAGAAGTAATTGCAGAAATTAAATGTTATAAAGTATACAGAGGTAACGATACAGAAAGTTAAAAAGAGAACTTTTTTTTTGTAAAAGGGGATAGAAAACATACAATTAAAATATTTTTACGAAGGATATTTGTCCAGGATTCTCTTTAAACCAATTAAATATTTAACCAGTGTGTTTTTCTTTGTTTTTTATTTCAGTTGTAACACAGAGAATTTAAAATATCCCAAAACCGTTCAATTTAAATTGATGACTCTAAAGTGTATGAGATTAAATAAGAAAATATTTACTTAATCTATACAAGAATTAATATTAGGAAAAAAATAAACCATTTTGACATCGAATATGAAATCGACCATTTGAAACCCTCACAATATATTAATGCCATAATTTTTTAATATAGAAACAATTATTGTAAACAAGCAAAATATATTTTACCACATATAATTTTTTTTCATCTAAAATTTTTTTAAAAACAAAAATCATTATATATACATCTCTTGCAAATACAAACCTAAAACACAAATTACAAAATCTTATAAAAATAGTAACTTAAATCATAAGAAAAATATATTCTGCCCGTAGGGCGGGCCGACCCTAGTGTTCACATATAGAGTTGTAACCCATGCCTCTCTACGTTGTCACATATCTGATTAACATTTCTTTTTAATTTATTTCAGAATTATGTCGGGTGGGGGGATATACTTGCAGAAATAGTTGGACATGCAAGTTATTGTAGTCGAAAAAGAGAAATACTATAAAATGTGTTAATTATATGTAGCTTTGATTATGGGGTTACATATGTTCTTAGTAGATGGGAAGGTTAAAGCGCATGATTCAAGAGTATTATACAATGCTTTAACTAGAAGAATAAACAATTTTCAAGTACCAGAAGGTAAAATTTTTACAATTTATTTATAAGAACATGTTGAAGCATTGTTTATCATTTAAAATTTCAGGTAAATTCTACCTAATCGATTATGAATTTGCGTACCAAATAAGTTTTTTCCATTTCATCGTTTTCGAACTGTCAACAAGAATTATTGGCCAAAGGCATGATCCTAACACTGCATCTAAATTGTTTAATCTTCGTTATGCTAGTTTGAGAAATGTGATCAAGAGGATATTTGGAATGTTTCAATCAAGATTAGCGATTTTTCAATTTGCACTTCTTTTTTTGTCATCAGTATAAACGGACTCGATTAAGACTCTCTTCTAACCAAACATGAGACTTTTGTCTATGAACACAAAGTGAAACGGTTGAGTGAGAGCACCACATGTAAGATAATCCGCCCTTGTGTTCTGAATCCTAGGTATATGTCTAATCTCAAAAGTTTGGAAACTTTCCTGGATCTGTCGTATTTCTTCAAGGTAGGAGGTCATTCTTCTAACTTTGAAACCATTTTCACCAATTGAGAACAATCAGTCGCATAATTTACATGGAATTGTCACATATTTTTAATTTCTAATATTAATTTCTAAATTTTATTTTAATTTATTATTTACTTATAATTTTACTTATTTTAACTTTTTTTTACCTTTTTAAAACAAAAATTAAACATTTGTTGTACACTCTATGTTAATTTTTCGTAAATATTACATCGATTTTACGTGTACATCGATGTTGATTTCTCGTAAATGTTTGGGAGGAGTATAGGAGGAAGTTCACGTTAATTCATCGTAAACATGTACGAGAAATTAACATCGACTACCTAGTAAAATTGTCGTAAAGTTTACACCTCTTGAACAACGACTTAACTTCAAAATTTTACGTGAACTTTATAACAAAATATTATGAGTCATTTACGTGGAACAGTTTCCTCGTGGTTAAGGATGACTTCACGACAAAACATTGTGTCTCGATTTTACGACGAAACATTTTACGGGATTTTACGACGATTGATCCGCTGTGACGGACAATTTATATTGATTTTGATAAATTTTTAATTAACACTCCATTTATGAAGAATTCACAACGATATACGTAGCTGTAAAGGAAATCTTTTTTGTAGTGTGAACTTATCTTGGCACTCTATGATTTGAGGTTTAAGTTGCTAATCAATAAAACTTAATATACTTAGGGGCCCCTACAATTTTAAATTTTGTGGGGTGAGGAGGGGGGGGCTAAGGCCAATGTCTTTTTCATTATACCATAGGCACGGCTTTGCCATATCACTAAAACCCAGAAAATAAGTAGCAAATATAATCATCCTCTTTGTTCATAATTGCACTAGTGAGTCCATACACCAGGTTGGTTGATTCCTCATTTGTGCTGATGTATACAAGACTGCTAATGTGAGAGCATCTCCAAAAAGTCATTCTATTTTGAGTTTGTATAACTCTATATTTGAAGTTTAAAAGTATTTTTCTCCTAAAGTAAAACTTCAAACCTAATTTCAAAATTATTTATATTTTACTCTATGATCTTTATATTTGTCATAATTAATTTAAATCCATTAAAATTTTATAAATATACTATACATATATAAAATATTAAAGCAATGTTAATTAATAAAATCTTACACTAAATATATAAAATTATAAATAAAAATACATAATTAAATATTACATTACAAGAAAAATACCAAATTATTCCATAAAATTATTTCTCTAATTCTGTATCTTCGGTTACACATAATTTGTTTGGACAATATTTTGGAGATTCTGGAAGTTCTGGATCAAATTTACCAAACTATTAGTGTTGTTATAAAATTTAATTTTGTGTAATAATTATGTCTTCATGTACTTTTTAAAAATATTTTTTATTAAGGTTCTTTTGTAATATTTTTGTTATCTAATTTTATTTTATGTGTAAGACTTAAATTTATAAAAAAAAATTGAAAGATTTATGAGATATAAAAATTTTAAAGCTTCAACCGATAAACGAGAAAATACTTAAAAATCAAAAATGTGAATTGTAATTAATTGTAAAGATCAAAATGTAAATAAAATGATGAAACTTTAAATTTGAAGTTTTTAGTAGTGATAGTCCTCAAAACTATAAATTTGAAGTTTTAAATTTTCTTTTTTGAGAGCAAGAACTCTATATTTGAAGTCATAGAGTTTCTTTTGGAGATGCTCTAAAAGACGTCAAAAACATTTTTGACGTTCTTGCTAAAGTAAATACTCAACTTCTTTTTCTATGATGTTACACAACCTTTTGACTTTTTCTGTCACTTATTCATTCTCCTTCAACCAAAAGATGCAGTTCTAAAAGTCGCAAAGACTATGTGGTTAAGATCGGCATCAACATCAATCCTCGGTGCAAAATATCAAATAGAACGGTTTAAGTTCTGGTTGTTTTTGCTTCCATGTTTTTTACCTTTTGTTATGGAATCAAGACTATATGTCTTATTTTCTGTGTAATCACGTTTATAAAACCTCAACTTTGATTTCAAAGTGATATTTACATTTTGTTAAAAAATAATAACAAATAGAATAAATAACTTAATCTTTTCGTACATTCCTTTAATAATCAATAAGAACCTGATCAGTACAGTGAAAAAAACCATGCAAATAAGAAACTTAAGGTTTTGTACAGGTGACTTGAACAAAGAGTTGAATATCTTTATTGCAGTGACTCGTACCAAACATCTCGTCCGAAACCAAAAGCACACACTTATGTTTTCCAAGACAATTCTGAAAAAATAATATTTCGGAAAAAGATTCACTGACATATTTATAAGATTAACTGAGATACCAGATTTTGATCCGCACTTTAAAAACGCGAGATTTGTATTTCTTTAAAAATTAATTAAAAATAGATATACTAATTTGCTAAATGTATGATTATGTGTTCTAAATTATTTGTCATCTAGTAAAAATGTTTGTTTGAGTTAATTAGAAGATATCTATGTATCTATGTTTGTAAAATAGACATAGGCTTTGATACATATAATTTGACAATATTTGTATTTGAGAGCATCAACAATTCATTTAGTAAAATATCAAAAAGATAGTATCTCTAAATATATGCTCACTTATCTATGGATAGCTACCAATGTAAGATGGAAGGCATTTTAGTTGTCTTGAATAAAAATAAAAATGGGACCTAGCCATGAAAAATTATTTTTTCAGAACAGGTGGAAGGCATTTGGATTATTGGTAGAAAAACAATAAATTAGGGTTTATCTGAACCAAAACCAATGTCTGTAAAAAGGTTTTAATTGAAAAGTTGTTATTATTACATACATTCTACTAAATTTCATAGATTCCTACTTTTTAATATTTTATTCAGAAAACTTAGGTTCATGAAAGTAGACATTTGTTTCTCGCACGATTGTTTTTTTTATGTAAATTTTCTTGCACGAATTTGGTTGTGAAAATTGTAGAGGATGTAACATGCATTTATAAATAAAGCTTTCCCATAACCCATGACAATGTATACCTTTTCCGAACCGAGTTGTTACCATACTTGAAACTTTTCCTTTTAAAATAAACGTAAATTAGGGCAATTGTCAATAATAGCATCTTTTGAGTTTTTGTCTCAAAAATGGTATTAGAAGGAAAAAGTCACAAAAATGACATTCATTAAAGGGTAAAATATTCCTAATACATTTGGTTTAAAATTAAATAAACAAACAAAAATAAATAAAAATAAATAAAATAAATTAAAAAAATTGAAAAAAGAAATTTTTTTATAGTTTCAGATTATATGTTTTCAGATTCAAAATTTTTTATAAATTTTTTTTTGAAACATTTTTTTCTCGAATTTTCTTTTTATTTTTTTTTTCAAAATTTTTCAAATTTTCTTTTTATAATTCAAAAATACTTTTTGAAACTGTTTTTAAAATTTTTATTTTTAATATTTTAGTATTTATTTTTTATTTTATAAAATTTTAAACCCTAATTCTAAAACTCCACCCCCATTAACTCTAAACTCTAAGGTTTGGAATAATTAACCCAAAAAATATAAGTATATATTTACCTCTTTAATGAAACTTATTTTTGTGACTTTGAGCCTTGAGTGCTAGTTTGGGAACAAAAACTTGGTTTGGTTCTATCCTAGTCTTATTCTCTATTAAATAACTAACGAAGACATAATCTATATTATGGAATAAAATCCCGTGTATATCTTGTTTAGTTTAGATATATTCATCCTTGATTTAAATATGAATCAGTTTTGAGTAATTACGGGTTTAATTCCTTTTAAAAAAATAGGTTGCTGGTTTTTGATTGGTCAATTGATTCTATAATTACCATATTAATTAATTTTGTTTTAAAAAGAGAGTTGCATGGTTTTGTAAATAATTCCAACATGCAAAGGCAGAATCATATGAGTGATTCTATTTTAATAGTATAGATATTATTTACTAATCTACAACATATTGATAATTTTGCTAACCTTTTTGACGATCCTCAAGGTATTTGATGCGCCGCAATTTCCGTGTCTATAGTGTTCACACTTACCAGAAGGATTGCCATAATCAGCGAAATTGATATTCCTAACAACATCTTTAGATGTCTTTTCGCAAGAAATATCCATCTGCGGAATTTCGAGATCAGATTCTGCACACCTTATATATTCCTTGCCCATGTCTTTGCCATGATATATGGAATTAGAGAGAAAACGTCTTGGGGTACTGTTAGTTTTGCTGCCTTTTGCATCATCAGAAATATCTATATTAGAAGCTAAACCAAACACAAAGGAATAAAACAAAAATACTAGCACGATGTAGCCTCGGTAATGGCAGTGTGAAGTGTCCATTTTGTTGTCCTCTAATCAAAAGTGACAAAAATGTATTAGGGACTACTCATGAATGTAGTTATATGTTTTTAACTTGGATTAGTTAAGTTTTGAAGCGACAAAGTCGTGTGTAGATGTGGCAAAGCAAGTTTCTCTCAGTTTGTAGTCCATTTTTAAATTCTTTCTTTTCTTGGTTTCGTAGTTGATGGAAAAAAAATATTGTTTTGACTTTTCTATGATGAGTTAGTAATATATTATTTTGAAAGAAAAAAAATATATTAGTCCATTTTTTTATTTAAGAAATCACATTCAAAATATATATATTAAAAGTCAAATATTGAAATTGAAACTAAATTCTAGAAACTCGTTAACATAGTTTATAAATCTAAATAATATCATCTATGTATAGATACGATGTAATTATCAACCTAAATATTAGCAGTTTTGTATTTTCTGTTGTGTATTATTTAAATGGAAATGAGAAACAAAAGATATAAATATAATATATGTTATTTGATGTGGGATGACGTAAAAAGAAAAGAGGAACTGATCTTTTTTATTATTGTTTCAATCGTAAACTGAACTTACAACAAAAGAGTAATATACCTGTTTATAGTAAGGTGAAAATATTAAAATAACAAAAGACGGTCATTTCAGTCGGTCAAAGAAAGATCTGGAAAATTATTATTTTATTACATGTTTATCTTCAACACTCTTTCTTGATTCTCCATCTTTATTATGTAGTGTCTCGTTAAAAACCTGGTCATGGAAAAACTATTGGGATAAAAATCATGACAAGGAAAAAAGAGTACACTGTCGTAATCTCCCCCTGAAAGTAGTGGACCTAGCTTCCTTGTTACAGGTCACGCAAATGCCGCATTCCGATACCATAGACGTGTTTTCGAAATGTTGTAGACGGAAGAGTTTTGGTGAACAAGTCAGCCGGATTTTCGCATGACCGTATATACTTGATGTCCACTTCTTTATTTTTCTCGAGCTCCCTTATGTACGAGAAAAATCTTGGAGGGATGTGCTTTGTTCTGTCGCTCTTGATATAGCCTTCCTTGAGTTGAGCAACACAAGCCGAATTATCTTCAAATATTTTCGTCGGCTCTTTCTCGTTGACCATTCCACTTGATTCTTGTATGTGGTGACTCATTGACCGAAGCCACACACATTCTCGACATGCTTCGTGAAGTGTAATAGTTACCGCATGATTTGAAGATGTCGCAACCAGAGTTTGTTTCTGGGACCGCCAAGAGATCGAGTTCCACCAATTGTAAAAACATAGCCGGTTTGCGATCGAGCCTTATGAGGATCTGATAAGTATCCTGCATCTGCAAAACCAACCATACCAAACTCGGGTTTTCTTAAATACATTAACCCTAAATCAACTGTACCTTGAAGGTAACGGAATAAGTGATTTATTCCGTCCCAATGCCTGCGAGTAGGAGCATAACTATATCTTGCCAGTAGATTAGTAGCAAAATCTATATCTGGTCTGGTACAGTTTGCAAGATACAACAGCCCACCGATAGCACTCATATAAGGTACTTCTGGACCTAATATCTTCTCGCTATCTTTGCAAGGCCTAAAATGATCACTCTCAACATTGAGAGATCTACCAATCATTGGAGTACTCAAAGGAGTCGCTTTGTCCATACGAAGCGTTTCAATAACCTTTTCGTATAGTTTGATTGATGCACAAATATTCCTTCTCGGAGATGCTCTATCTGGAGCCCAAGACAAAATTTTGTCTTGTCGAGATCTTTCATTTCGAATTCTTCTTTCATATGAGTTCGAGCATCATCAACCTCCTTTTGAGTTCTAATTATGTTCAGGTCATCTACATATACAGCAATGATCACAAAGCCAGATTACGATTTCTTTATAAAAACGCATGGACATATCACATTATTCATATATCCTTTACTCAAAAGATATTCACTTAAGCGATTGTACCACATGCGTTCGGATTGCTTTAATCCGTATAGTGATCGCTGTAACTTGACCGAATAAATCTCCCTGGATTTTTCTTTCAATGCTTCAGGCATTTTCAATCCCTCAGGGAGCTTCATATATATATCGTTATCCAACGATCCATATAAATATGCAGTCACAACGTCCATGAGATGCATTTCAAGATTTTTAGACGCCGTTAGGCTCATCAAAAATCTAAACGTAATTGCATCCATTACCGGAGAATACGTTTTCTCAAAATCAATTCCCGGTCTCTGAGAAAAACCTTGGGCAACTAATCGGGCTTTATATCGTGTTACTTCATTTTTCTCATTTACTTTTCTCACGAATACCCACTTATACCCAACAGGATTTATATTCTCAGGTGTTATGACTATTGGTCCAAAGACATTTCTTTTATTCAGGGAGAGTAATTCAATTTGAATGACCTTCTTCCACTCCTCCCAATCATGTCTTTTTTGACATTCTATAATGGACCTTGGATTGGGATCATCATTTTCATGATCGATCTCTTTGGACACAGAAAAGGAGAACATTCCATCAACATCTTTTATTTTATTTCTGATCCATATCTTTTCATCTCGGGCGTAGTTGATGGAAATCTCATACTTTTCTGTTTCTTTCTCGTCATCTGGACCATCTTTATCTATGCCTTCTTTCAGACATTTTTCAGTATCAGGTTCTTTTAGAACCTTTCCATTTATGTCTTCTTTCAGACATCTTTCAATATCAGGTTCTTCTAGAACCTTACTTTGTTCATCAAATTTCTTTTTTTTTACGGGGATTTTTATCTTTAGGACCTGCTGGCCTCCCCCTCTTTAACTGAACCCTAAGTTCATTTATTTTATTTCCATCAATTTATTCTTTAAGAACATCAACTCTTGATGGAACATTTTCAGCGGGTATACATGACTTCGTCACCCTTCTCGTATCTGTGAACGCATCTGGTAACTGGTTTGCCAAATTATGCAAATACACAATTTTCTGAACTTCCAGCTCTTTTTGATTCGTAGGAGGATCAAGGTGTAACAACGACGGTGTACACCATGTAATCTCTTGAGGAATTTTACTAATTCCTCCCCCTAACGCTGGAAATTTATCTTCATTAAAATGGCAATCGGCAAATCATGCCGTAAACATATCACCAGTTACTGGTTCCAGATATCTTATTATACTTGGTGACGTATAACCCACATATATTCTCAATCTCTTTTGTGGGTCCATTTTGGTTCTTTGTGGCGGAGCTATCAGAATATAGACTTCACACCCAAAGACACGGAGATGGGATACATCTGGCTCTTGCCCAGATGCCAATTGTAAAGGAGAATACTTATGATATGCACTCGGACTTAGCCGAACCAGTGCAGCTGCATGCAATATAACATGACCCCATATAGAAATTGAGAGCTTTGTTCTCAAGACTAACAGTCTTGCAATCAACTGCAACCGTTTTATCAATGACTCGGCCATGCCATTTTGTGTATGCACATGGGGAACTGGATGCTCCACATCAATCCCCATTGACATACAATAATCATCAAAGGCTTGCGATGTAAACTCACCAGCATTATCAAGCCTTACTTTCTTTATGGCATACTCTGAAAATTGCGTTCTCGGCTTTATTATCTGGGCAATGAACTTTGCGAAAGCCGTATTTCGTGTCGTCAAAAGAGACACACTTGACCATCTACAAGATGCGTCAATCAATACCATGAAATACTTAAACGGCCCGTCCGGTGGGTAGATCGGCCCACATATATCACCATGTATTCTTTCTAAAAACATTGGTGATTCATTGCCTACTTTTGCTGGTGATGGCCGAGTTATAAGCTTTTCTTGAGAACATGTATTACATGTAAACTCGCCCGTTTGTAAAATTTTTCCGTTTTTTAACGGATGACCATTCGAATTTTGCACTATCTTTCTCATCATGACTGAACCAGGATGTCCTAGCCTCTCATGTCATATTTTAAATGTATCAGTAAACTTCATGTTTACCACGGCATAGGACTCAGTCATGGTTTTTTTCGTACAATATAGTCCAGAGGATAACATTCTTAACTCTTTCAATATATTTTTCCTCTCGGACTTAATGCAAAGAAATTCAATGCCATCTTTACTCATAGTCTCAATATGATATCCATTTCTTCGGATATCCTTAAAACTTAACAAGTTTCTATGAGACTTGGGGGAATACAATGCATTACTTATTTCAAATATCATCCCCCCTGGCATTGAAAATTTCGCTCTTCCCGAGCCCATCATAATTTTTGCATTACCAGATATTGTACTTATGCTTCCAGCGTAATTTTTTATTTTGAGACTGGAGAAATATTTCTTATCTTTGATTATCGTGTGCGTTGACGCACTATCTGCCAAACACAAATCTCCATCCATAGTCTCAAAGTTTGGCATTTTCTGAATATAAAATATTCATAAAACATATATTATTAAGCATCAAACAAACATAACATATATCTTACAACAAAAGATATAGATACTATAATACAGTCTACTTATATCACATCGATTTATATCACTCATCGATACTCTCTAGCTCAACCAGAAAGTCTGTTACGTCGAGATGAGTATCATTGTTAAAACCATGAAAGGATGGCCCAGGTTTATCAGAGATGAAGTTAGTTTCACCTCTTCCTTTCTCTTTTCCCTTTTGGGATTCTCTATACAGATCGGCTAAATGTTTTGGTGTACGACAGGTACGTACCCAATGACCTTTCATGCCGCATCTGTAACAACCTTTCCCGTTTGCCTTTTATCATCCTGGCCCTTTTCATGCCTTTCATTTTCGTGGAAGTCTTTATTATTTCTTTCATCATAGGGACGAAATCTTCTTCCACGACCATGATAACGGTTTCCACCACGTCCACGACCTCGTCCTCTTCTATTATCATAACTGGATGATGCAACATTCACTTAAGGGAATGGAGCAGATCCAGTAGGACGAGCTTGATGGTTTAAAGTCACAAGTTTGATTATTCTGCTCCGCTACAAGGAGGACTTTCATCAACTCCGAGTAGCGGGTATATCCATTCACCCGGTACTGTTGCTGCATGATTACATTTTCAGGATGGAACGTGGAGAGAGTTTTCTCGATCATATCATAATCACTTATTTTTTCTCCACATAACATCATCCTCGAAGTAATTCCGAACATCGCGGAATTAAACTCACTAACATTTTTGTAATCCTGGAACCGGAGATGTATCCACTCGTGTTTAGCTTTCGGTAAGATCACATATTTTTGGTGTCGAACCTCTCTTTTAAAGATTTCCAGAGGTCACAAGGATCCTCTTTCGTAATATATTCATCCTTTAAACCATTACGGATGTGGTGTCGTAAAAATATCATGGCTTTTGCCTTTTTCTCTTCCGACACCGTTTTTGAACTATCGATGGTTTCCAAAAGCCTGTTTCCTCTCAGGTGCATCTTTGCACCCACTGTCCAGGTCATATAATTATTTCCCGTAATATCCAGGGCATTAATTTCGAGCTTTGTCAAATTCGACATGATAACTGTATTCATAGAATAATATATAAATATAATAAAGACGAGAACTTAAATGCATAATTTAAATGCAAAAATTAAAGGCATAAAATAAAAGCATAAACTTAAATTGCAGAAATTTAAATTGCAAAAATTTAAATTGCAGGAATTTAAATAGCATAAATAAAATCGGGAGGCTCAGCCTACCACATGATCCGAGGAGTCATAGACTACCATATTGATCATTTTTTAAAGTCTGAAGAGACATGATCTACCATTTTGACTCTTTGTTTTCAAGGTCCGAGAAGACTTAGTCTACCATTTTTGACTTTTTTATTCACGGAGGCAAAGCCTACCACGTGTTTTTCTGATTGTGAAGGCATAGTCTATCATAACGATCAGTCGGGGAAGGCAGCACCTATCATCCCGAACGGAGAAGGTCCAGCCTCTCACTCCGAAATAATAATAAAATTTAAATAAATTAGGTGTATTGAAATACATAAATTTAAACATTACCTCGGCTGGTTTAAGAACTTTTGTATTGATAGACTTCAGTTGGTCAAAGCTTCGTGCTGATAACGTGTTGTGTATTATTTAAATTGAAGTGAGAAACAAAAGATATAAATATAATATATGTTCTTTGATGTTAGATAACGTAAGAAGAAAAGAGGAACTGATCTTTTTGATTATTGTTTCAATCGTAAACTGAACTTACAACAAAGGGATAATACATCTATTTATAATAAGGTGAAAATATTAAAATAACAAAAGACGGTCATTTCAGTCGGTCAAAGAAAAATCTGGAGAATCATTATTTTATTACATGTTTATCTTCAATATTTTCTAGTTTGTTCTCGTGAAAATTACAAGTTTTAGAATACATTTTTTTATATGTGGTGAACAGTAATCATTCTTACTACATGTTTCATGTTCTGGAACCACATATAACACCGGTGTCAATTTAGTCTAATGGGTTGCCTAAAGCAGAGACACACTTTGAGCTCACTCAAAGAAAGGCTTTAAGTAAAAGGAAATAACAAAATATGTAATTATGAAGACTGTTAATTCATTGAAGAAAGATACAACCACTACACTACACTACCAATGATTTTGGTCAATTTGGTGCCCGTAAATTCTTATGAATGCAGTGCCTAAAGCACAAGCTTTCTATGCTTTAAGACAGAGTTGTCTCTGTATAAGACATGCATATAAAGAGGAACAACAATAAAAATGATATTAACTCACATTCAAGGAAAAAAAGTGAGTGGGGGTGAATAAATTAATTAATTAATATATTTATATTTAATATTATTGTATAAATATTTTTATTTATATATTATATATATCTATATTTAAACAAATTTAAAGTTAATTTAATTTAATGCAACTAATTAGAATAATTGTTTTGAAAAGGACTATAAGATGAATTCACAACCAAACAAAAAAATGAAATAAAAAATAGTAGAATAAATTGTTAAGGAAACAAAATAACTAAAGGAAATATAACGTGACTATATGAGGAAAAAAATGGTATGACAGGTAAACGAGAAAGAAATAAAATCAGAAAAGGAAAGTCATAATATAATTAAAAACCACTTAAAGAGGCAGATGGAAATTCGAACAGAAGACCAAGGGGGGGCAAAATGAAGTATTTTACCACCTAAGCTGAAGAATCTTTAATAACTATCATGTACATAAACTAAACTGTAGTTGTTTGTGGGGGCAGCTGCCTCCTCCTTGGACACAGTAGATCCGCCCATGTTGAGGTAGATGAAGAAGTAGCTAAGCTCCATCGTCTGCACACACCGATAAAGCTCCCATGCCTGGTTAGGGCCTTTTCCGTCTGGCTCGCCAGCTGGGACACTCAATCCTCTCATGCGCACCTCTCTCTCACTCTAAGCTAGCATCATTACATGGACACGGTTCGGTTTCTGTTTTATCCAATGTTATGTTAGTTAGACGAAACCACAACCGTTGTCAGTTACTTTATCACATGTAAGAGCAGCTGTAACCCTGATCCTTACAAAAAAAATCTTTAGCAACAAATTATTTTTATAATATGTGGGGACCAAAAAAATTAGGAATCTGTGCCATAATTGTGTCTTGCAGTCTGTAGGTAAAAATCATTTTTCTGCCGAGTTTGTCACTGTGCGGGGTTCCATGGCCAGGTGGAAACCTGCGATTAACCTTTTTTTTTTTAACTGAAAAAGTTAAAATAATATAAAAGACTTATCTAAGTTATCGAGCCATGAGTAACACGGTTGTCGATGTCCCAAACGCTTTGGTTGCCTTTCTCTTAATGCTACAGAGATGTGGCTTTAAAGGTGCAAAAGAGTGCTCATCATTATACTGCATAGAGTTTTGCCTATTCATATGGTTAAGGAGATTTGTTATCACATGTTGGTTGGTTTGAACTACTTGCATAGAGAGCTTTCTGTTATACATGCTGATCTAAAACCTGAGAATGTATATTGTTATTTTTGACCGACTGATCCTTCTAAAAATCCTATGACTCTTGTTCTCCCTAGTGGCAAGGAGAAAACAGTTAACTCAAATGGAGATTTCGTCAAGAATCAAAAGAAAGATGTTCCTAGAAAGGTGAAGGAAGTTTGAAGGAGAGTGTCCTTCTACTTATGTCCGTAATTTGGTTTGTTGGCAGCGAGAAAGTGAAGCAAGGAGGTAGGAAAGGGAGTCGATTGAGTAGAAGGTACCATGTGGCGTCTGCTGACCTCAAGTGTGAACTTGTTGACCTTGCCACTGGAGATGTACTTCAACCATTGCCTTCTAAACTCCCAACACTTATTTCTATCTTGCAGATAGCTTTGGGAGGCCGCTACTCGAGAGATTTGTTCAACAGACATGGTTATTGATCATCGACACATCAGAAGACTGCTGCGCTTCTGGCCCATGAACAAAGTCCTTACCCAGAAGGACGAGTTCACCGAGCAAGATGCAAATGACTCGAGTGATTTTCTTGTTACAATACTTGATTTCGTCTCTGAGAAACGACCAACTTTGTCTGAGTGTCTTTTACATCCCTGGATCAGTTGTGGTCCACGCTCTATAGAACCTTCTCTTATTACCACTCGAGATAAGAACCTGAAGCAAAGCTGAGAGACCGAGGAGCAAGAAGCTGTGGTTCTTAAAATGAGAAACGTTGCCATATCCACCTCAGAATCCAAACCGGGGATGACCAAATGCTCCTCTCTCCGATCGCCTTTGTGCTAGTGAGAGCTTTAAGCCAGAACCACCTCAAGCTTGTTTTACAGACTACTTCATATGTGCAGCGTGATATATCGTTTGTGTACTTCTAAGAAACAAAAGCTGTTTATTATTACATACCAAGACTGAAAGACATTGAGAAACCACGGAGAAGAAAAAAAACTAAGTTCAAAGCATAAAGTTATAAACCGCAGAGCTTTTCTTCATGTTTTGTTTTATTACAGCTTCCCTTTATCTCCCACCGTGACATTAACCTTCCTATCCTCTTCATCCATCTCTCCAACGTCGTTAAAAGTTTGACCAGTCATCTGATCTGCTGCTTTCAGCTTCGTCGCAACTTGTCCAGGCCTCGTGTCTTCTACTACGTCAACTGTCACAGTCGTCTTCCCGGAGCCAACATCATCACCAGAGGGTGTTGTACCTGTCAGCTTGCTCTTTATCGCTCCCGTCATGTTCCCTAACGCACCCATTATCGTCCCTCTCCCTTCTTCACCTCTACAAAACAATTAAAAAAAATGAAGGCTTCCACAACTACATATTAAGACCCTTGCAATCTCCATACCTTTGAGAGACTGAGTCTTTAGTCTCACGAGCTTTATCAGCGGCTGATTCGGTTTTCTCTTGGGTCTTCTTAGAAGCCTCTTCTTCAAGTTCTTTACCCTCAAGTCTCATCTCTTCCATTTTACGCCTAGCTTCTTCTCCTGCCTCGTTCATTTTCTCCTATTAATCAACACCAAAATATTTTTTTAGTATATATCTTGGACATAGCAAGAGCTAAGATAATTACCTTGGCGGTTTCTTTAGTCTCAACAGTTTTTTGTTTTGTTTCCTCTGTCTTGCCCGACAAGAATCCCATGGCCCTCTTCGCCGTATCCACAGCACTATCCTTCAGTTCACCAATCTTGCTCACTCCAGCATCTTTACCTTCTGTTGCCTTCTCCGCCGTATAGTCCTTATACTCGCCCAATTTCTCAGCCGTCTTATCTTTTGCTTCTTTTGCCTTATCTGCCGTGTAACCCGCTGTTTCCTTTGTCTTCTCAGCTGTTTTATCTTTGGCTTCTTTAGCCTTCTCGGCAGTGTAGTCTTTATACTCGCCTACCTTCTCAGCCGCCTCTCTCGCCTTATCTGCGGTGTAGTCTTTATACTCGCCCACCTTCTCAGCCGTCTTGTCTTTTGCTTCCTTTGCTTTATCTGCGGTGTAATCCGCACTTTCCTTTGTCTTCTCAGCTGTTCTATCCTTGGCCTCTTTAGCCTTCTCTGCGGTGTAGTCTTTATACTCGCCCACCTGCTCAGCTGTCTTGTCCTTAGCCTCTTTCGCCTTCTCAGCAGTGTAATCTGCTGTCTCCTTTGTCTTATTGGCAGTCCTATCTGTAACCTCTGCGGCCTTTTCTCCGGTGGCGTCTTTCACCTCCCCTGCCTTCCCCGATGCAACCTCGGCTCCCTCTTTCGTCGACTCTACCGCATCGTGGCTTTTACCAATCACCGCATCTTTAGTTCCCTGCACCGCCTTCATCACCGAGCCTATAATCCCGGGTCTTTCAGTTTCCTCCACCACCGCCGAAGGATGCTCAGTTGTTGTCTTCTCAGTCACCTTATACGTTACACCTCCTTCGTTGACGTCTCTCAAGTCGTCAGCCGCAAGCCTCGCCGCGGCCTCGGCTCTCTCAGCCTTGGCTTCTTTCTCTGCCTCTCGTTGTCCTGACGCCATGATTTGTTTGGTTTTTTTTTTTGCTTGATACACAAGAAAGCTTATGATGAATGCTTGATTTTCTTTCAATTTATTTGTCTGGTTAATTATCTAGTTAGAGCTGCTTCGTTGGTTTTATAGCAAGCAGCTTGGTTCTATTGAGATGCCATGCAATGCTCTCCGTAGATTTATAACTGCCACGTGTAGTTTTCTGATTTCATTTTTTGCCATTTTTATCTTACAAGTAGCCTTGTGCGGCGACACGTATCTGAGAAGATAGCTGAACTCAGGAACCATGCCACGTGATCTCTTCATGCAACGGCGCCTTTTGACTTAACGTATAAGCAAGTAGTTGGGGTCGGTTATAAAATAATAACAACAACAATACTAATTCAACTTGTTAAATCACAGACTCCAATGAAAGTTAAAATTGCTAAATCACAGACTCCAATTAAAATTATTACTATGTGTACCAATTTAATCAGGAAAGTTAAGAGAGCTCGATACAATCTTCACACAAACGAGTAGTTTTGTTTCAGTGTTTTGTTATGAATGAATTCGATTACTTGTATTTTTACTTTTTTTTGTAAACTGATTACTTGTATTCTTATAGTTTAATATAAGTAAATATAAGTGTCAATATCCAACACAATATATGAATGTTTACTTTCGACGTAGCTTTTTTTTTTTTTTTTTTTTGAACTTACTTTCGACGTAGCTTTCCAACTCATCTTGCGACAACTAACTTTAGCAATACTCATGATCCGAGTAATCTTTGTTCACAGCTCCTGTTTTCAAGAGAAACAAGATTTTGATTTTGTTTAACAAAAATTAGCTTATCCAAATTTTTGTAATAGTATATGGTCTTTTATTTTCAGAAAACTTAATTTCATTACCATACGTTTTTTTTTTTTTTGTCATCTCTTTATTATTATAAAAAGCTCTAAAAGAGCCCAAACCCATTTACAAAGAAAGTCTCAAACGGAGACCCAAACCCAATTATAAAGGGGCACACAAAGCCCAGACTAGACGAGGCCTAAACAGAAAAACGCCAAAAGTTCGACAGCTCTATGCCACGTGTGAAGACGCTGGTGCGTAAAGGGACACGAGGCAAGGATGAGATTTACCGATCAAGATTTCGTCGCCGGACACGGAAGCTCCGATAACGGAAACAACCATAAACGAAAGCTTCAAAGGCCACAAACCCAGATACGGTCGAGCCAGTACCAATCATCGCTTTAAGAGAATGAGTTTCAATTGCATCGCGAAGGGAAGAAACACAGAGATAGCTCAGATCCGAACAATTCAGCAAAATCCATCTTTAAAGATAGGTGTAAGCATGAAGATGAATCGACCCATTAAAATGGGGATGAGGATGAAGCTATCCAACATTAAAAACGCAACACAAACAAAACTCCATGGAAAAGCAAAGAAAACGATGATTAACGAAAGGAAAAAACTAAAAACTAATTCGGACAATCCCGAACTATACTAGAGAAATCACCGGAGATGACGATGATTCACTAAATTTACCGGCCAAACGGTGCTGTAGAAGCCATTGTTTGCCAGAGTCGTTGCCGGACAAGATTGTGTTATGAGAACCACCCACTTGCCGGAGTCAGAAGCCGGCCAAGACGGTGCTTTGGGAGCCACCACTTGCCAGAGGCATAGCCCGAACGTCGGGAGTCAAGCACCGGTAACAGCTCCGGCCAGCTTGACTGAACCTCTCTCTCTGAAGGATAAAGAAAAGAAAAGAGAGAGAGACCATTCTTGGCTTTCTCAATCATCCATCTCTGTGAAAAATTTGGAAGAGATAACAGAGAGAAGAGAGAAAGCCTTGTAAAGCCCAGCTTTTTAAAACATTACCATACGTTCATAATTGTTATTTTACATTGTTATTGATTGTTTCGTTGTTTAGTTAATTTAGCTAGTTAACTATTATTTGTGTACCAAGTTGAATTGTGTGATGAATAGAGAGTCTATCCATGAGTTCCACCTCTATTTAAAGATTAGTTTGGATTCTTACATAGGCTTGGAATACCTTTACATTAATATAAAAGAAAAGATTATAAGGTTAAGAGCTCACCTTCATTGATTATTTTTTGTTATGTACCTCATCATGTGCATGTGTTATACTGTATGTGGTTCTAGAGCACGAAACCTGTAGTACAAATGATCATTTTGTTACCACACTTCACAAAACTTTAATCTCACAAAAATTCTAAAATTTATGATTTTCACCAACGCAGACTAGAAAGTGCAAAATTGCCAAAATTAGGGTTGACATTTGGATTATATCTATAAGTAGATGATATTATTTGAATTAAAACATTACGTAAGCTAGTTTCTAGAATTAAACTTTAATTTAAATATTTTGGCTTTCAATAAACATATATGCGTTTTAAATGTGATTTTATAAATTTTAAATGGACCTAATATATTTTTTCACCCAAAATAAAAAATCTATTACTAAGTCATCGTGGAAAAGTCAAAAGGAATGTTATTCCCCACCCCCAAAAACGAAGGAAAAAAAAAGAGAATTGAAAATAGAGCGGTAAACTGAGAGAAATCTGCATGGCCACACCAACACACGAATTTCCCGTTGCAAATTAATCCAAGTTGAAGAACAAAACTTAGTTTTGTTCCAAGTTAAACTATATATAACTACTTTCATAAGTAGTGCTTAATACATTTTTTTTACTTTTGATTACGAAGACAACAAAATGGATACTACACATAGCTGTCGTCGAGGCTACATCTTGCTTCTAGTTCTATCTTATTCCTCTGTGTTTGGTTTAGCTTCCAATATGAGTATTTCTAATGATACAAGCGGCAACAAAACCGACAGTTTCTTTGAATCTCAAAGTACTTCCACTGAATGGGGCACAGACATGGGCGACAAATATATTATGTGTACAGAATCTAATATGGAAATTCCATGGATGATTTCTTGCAAAAAATCTAAAGAAGTTTTTACAAGGATCAATTTTGCTGATTATGGAAATCCTTCGGGTAAGTGTGAACATTATAGACACGGAAACTGCGGTGCAAAAACTACTATGGAAGTCGCCAAAAAGGTTAGCAAAATTAACGATATATGTTGTGGATCAGTGAACAGTAAATATCGCAATGAACATTAATGTGAAATATAATTTATGCAGAATTGTCTTGGAAAACACCAGTGTGTGTTTAAGGTGTCGGACGAGATGTTTGGTACAAGTCACTGCAAAAAAGAGGCTAAGTTCTTTGTTCAACTCACTTGTACAAAAGCTTAAGTTTCTTAGTTGCTCCTTAATTAATAAGGTCTTTAAGAAAATGGTTGCGTGGTTTATTTTCTTGTAATGATCAAGCTCTTGTTGATTATTAAAGGAATGTCCGATATAAGTTATCTATTTTATTGGTTATTTTGCAATAACTATTGACGTTGATGCACCCATCGTAAACGACTTTAGAGCATGATTAACCCAAAAAAACCCATCTACTCTATTAAAATAGAGTCTTACTTTTTATCTACTATAGAAAAGTTGTCATTAAGTTTTGGACCTATTCTAATTGAGTTTTATTAATCTAAATATAAATATACTCAACTCTATTAATTTGGCAAATCATTATCTGTTATTAATGTTGCCAATATTTCATCATCAAAATCGTTCCTAAATTAACCAAATTACAAATAATAGATATTGTAGGCATAAATAATAAATAGAATTATTATAAGAATTGCAAGATTGTAGGGATATTCCAGTTTTTTAGAAAGCGTTTTGCTGTGCACAAAAGTATGTTAAAAATGGTAGGTTTTAATTTGAGTTGCCAACTGGATTTAAATTTTATTCGTTTTAGTAAGTTTACTCACTGAGATATGCAGCGTTGAAGAATTAATATACTGTATACATTTTCCTAAAATTGTCTACACATGAGATCAACTATTACAGTCAAATCGATCCAGTAAAAATACTATCATACGTGATATTAACTTAATGATACAGACAAACTTATATTTTATCTTTTTATTTTTTTCTATATATTAATTACAAGTTTTCAGTTTTTATATATTTTCTACATTCAAGAAACCTACATAATTGACTAAGTTGATGTCCACTCGAAATGATACATGACATGTTAAATAAATTAATCATTATGTTAGATTATCATTTAGTTACATTTATATAATTTGTAATCTAATTATATAATTATAAGAAACATATATATATATATATATATTATTTATAAAAAAGTATTACAAATCAATACAATACATACTAATCTTACAATGAGTGTATTATTTAAATCAAAATTATAATATTTATTAAATTATGATTATCCATTGTAACACGGATTAGAACATAATTTTATTGTTATGATAAATATGTTCTTACAGTTTGTATAATAAATTACTTTTCACAAGCCCTAACAATGAATATATTTGGCTTCTAAAAATAAAGCTTTATTTCATGTTTACAAATATAAGAACGGGAGGATAAATCTCTCCATCTATAATAAATCGAAAATGACATTTTTAAAAGAGAATACATGTATAACACATCAAGTTCTCTTCAAAGTCAAAAATGTAGTCCATCTAAGAAAACATTAAGTATGTGTAAAATTATATATTAGATTATTTTTGTATAAATAAAAATAGTAATCCCGCGCATAAAAGCGCGGGTTAGAATCTAGTTATCTATTCTATTAGGGTTTCTTAATGTTTATTTAAGTAATTAAATGTACTTAAGAACTCTAGTTAAGAAATTTTTAGATTTTATGCTCTAATGATAGTTTCTTAATAGATAACTTGGAGATAAGCCTCTTCCTCTAGTGAGCTTGAAGAAGTTAATAGATAAGGGAGTAAGGAACAAGTTGAGTTTGATAAGGGGTAAAGGTGTGAAGAACATGGAGGGGATTCTTCAATTTTGGTTTGAAACAAGAATGTGAATATTTTATAGTTTAAGTGATGCTTTGATGTAAAAAGGTCACACTTGATGTACAAAGGCTTTTTGATGAATAAGAATTTAACATTCATTCAAAAAAAAAAAAAAAGATAGTTTCTTAATAAATCGTTCTTAAAAAAAATATTAAACATTGTTTTATTAAAGATAAAATTTATTTATTAAATAAAACATATTAAAAGATAACATTTTCAACATAGATTTTAAAATAAAAAAATTAAAACAAAGATTAATAAAATAAACGAGAATAATTTGAAAGAAGCATCCGAGCTGAGTTGTTGTCTTTATCACGTCCAAATTTAATCCATATATGTTCAACCAAATCAACTTTCAGTTGTCGATGCATTTGTCTATCATGAATTCTAGTTCGAATACCCATCATATTGACGATATTTATAAGAATATCTGTAGAATACGTAATATCCACATGTGAACTTCCGTTGTCTTCTCCTTGTTGGAATTCGGAAATTTGAGATCAAATTGAGTGTATCCATCTTATTCATCTTCTACTATCATATTACTATCATATTATGGAGTATGATACATGCTCTCATAATCTTCCCAATTTTGACTTTATCTTGTTTGGGCAGGTTTTCTTTTTCTTCTTAAATTCATCTTCTTGTTTAATGTTCGTCTGTTTTGGCTTATTAAATTTTTGGTTTTAGGCAAAAGGAAGAACCGAAAACGCGAGGTGAAAACTGATGAACTAGTCCACACTCTGAAGAAACTGTCCCAAACAAAACGACCAGGGGTGAGTTTCACTCTCCATTGTTTGTTATATATATGAGGAGTTAGAGATAGTGTTAGATTTGTGTATATAATGACAGAATAGAAGTGGAGATAAGGAGGCTAGAAGGGAAAGACAAAAAGAGAAAGGAGCAAAGATCGTTGAAGAAGCAAAGAAACAACTTGAAGAAGCAAAGAAACAACAAGTGACTCTTTTAGTAGTTGGACAAGAGAAGAAACCTCCTGTATGGAGGCTACTGAAGAGATGGGCTTGGAAGAGACGCCGTGGACATGCCGGTGTTCTCAAATACTGTCTTGAAAACGCTTCTTGCATGACCATAGCTGTTAAACTAAAGAAGCGCAAGCATGGTGGTTACTTAATCACCACCAAACGCCACAAAAACTTCTGGCTTCTCGCTTAAGAACACCAACCTGCAAGCTTTTCATCCTTTATTTTGTATTTGTATCATCAAAATCTTTGAAATAAAATTCTCATTCTTCAATGGATTATTGAAATAACAAATGTATTTGCACAAGAATTATCAACAATTTTCCCCTATCCTCATTTGTTTAAAATGATTCTGTTAATAAACACAACACATTGGAAAGCAAGTGAGACTACTGAAGCCAATGCTTATAAGCAATACGGTGAAGCTGATCATACCCCGCAAGCACTCCTGCTCCTGCTACACCAAGAAGCATGTTGGCAGTAACTCCTCTATACAGCGCAAAGAACCCTTCATACTTCACTATCTCTCTCAATGCGTGAATGGCGTTCCTGTATTTAACAGGCTGTCCTGATGTAAGCATCATTCTCCTCCTAACTGTGTCAAAAGGGTAAGCAATGACGCCTGCAGAGGTAGTAATGCTCCAACCCAACAAAAAGCTAGCCAAGAAGTTTTCCTGTCACAAACTCAAAGCAACCATTTATAACCATTGTTTACTCTTACTCTTAGATTAAGCAATGATAACATACCTCTAAGGAACCAACTAAAACAATGGGTTTGATGGTATCATACATTCTAAAATACATCCCCCGGAAAAGAGTGATCCCTAGTATCGACACGCCAAAGCAAAGGCCTTTAACACCGTCGCTTGAGAGAGTTTTGCGGTACACATCGAGCATCCCTTTAAACTGTCTCCTGCCGCTAACTGAACATTCTTTCGCATCATTGCCTAAACGTGTCCTTGCGTAATCAAGATGATACATAAACAACAATGTTGTAGCTCCATCAGCGCTTCCAGAGGCTACATTTCCAGCGAACCACTTCAAGTAATCATCCTTCTCTTTAAAACATCTGATACGGGTCTTGAAGTAACCTTCAAAGGCAAAGTTGGAAGTCTAAGAGGAATTTAAAAGAGTCTCTTAACACACAAAACAACACTCAAAAGTGTCTAAAGAATAAGCTCTCTCTTTTAATCAAACCTGTGTAGGGTCTTGTGAGATGTCCTCTCCAGAAGGATAAAACACCTTCTTCTCTGAATATTCTGACGAAGCAGCTACCTAGACCGGTGTAGGATCTTGTGAGATGTCTTGTTTTGATCATTTCGCCTTGGTTTTGGAGTAAAAGCTTCACCCTTTCGATTGGAGCAGCTGCGGATTTGGCGACAATGACTGCAGAACCTCCCATCATGAAATCTGTAGAGAAGATTCTGAAGAAAGACGAGAAGACGAAGACTAACCGAGAAAAAGAAAAAAAAAAGAAAAAATAATAAAATTGAGGGATGAGTGACACGTGTGCTCTTTCAAAGCTTAATGATCGGTCACCAAAAACCCATATTAAGGATCGGTTATTGCATTTTCATTTAATTTTGATTTAATTAAATAATGTCATTTGTTTAAAAACCCTCTTAAAAAACTGCAATAATCATACTCTTAACATCTTGAGTTGTTTAAGATTTTAGAATGGGAAAATTTGGATAAGTACCTCTTAATAAGATTTTATTTTGATAAATACACTATTATTTAATGCTTTTGTAAACTACACTTTCTACTTAGAGAATTGACTAAATTATCCTTATCTTTTTTTTTTTTGTCATCAACTTATACAGATTCAAACAGACTCTGTAAACCAAATCGGGAGATATTGATCCATAGACTAAATTATCCTTATCAAATAACATCGTAAGTTTCAAATTAAAAATAATAAATAAGAAGGCCATTTAAAAAAAAAAGGCATGTCGTCATTTTCTTCCTTTATAATCAGAGATTGTGTTCGGTTTTAAAATTTTACAAGTTTCCGTATCACATGAAGATGTTTCATAAAGTATCAAAGGATGCCATTTTTTTATTTGAGCAGGAAAAATGGTGAAATTTGCTTTAGTCTGATTAGATAACAGAACCAGAATTGGCCAAACACATCGGCACAATTGCTCCATCATCTTGGTATCTCCACTCGGATAACAAACTCATGTTACTAAGCTCGACAAGGGACACGATTTAAAGCCAAACTATCAAAAAACCCCTTTCCAAAACGTTTCCAAAACGTTTCCAAATCCATCCCCGAACATCTCTAGCGAGACAGCTCCTAGAGTAGACGCACCCATGCTTTATAGCCCACATGTAATCATATTATTAATTAAACTAAATCAGTCAAATTGTTTATGGTTATGACTTATGATTACACCGGTTAGTTTGAAAAGATGTAGTGAATCGTATGATATATAAGGTTTAAATTTTGATTTTAGAAAATATTTGCAGACATTTTAAGGGGATTTGCCAAAAGTAACCCACAACTTGATTTTAACCCCAAACCTATACCCAACTTGAATCAAATGCAGAACCAACCTAAAAGCCTTGTGAAATTACAGCTCAGCCCCTTGTGACCAAACAAAAAAACAAAAGCTATTTTTACGAATATAGCCCTAGTAAGTCGTCTGAGTCGTCTGAGATGTTGGAAGTCGTCTGGACAACTTCAAAGTAAGTCTTCTGGTGTAGCTGATCTTAAAAATAATTTATAAATTTTTTTAAAAATATTTTGATAAGCGAAAATTAAAATCATATAATTATAAACAGTTTTAAGTGATATAAATTAAAACATAACAAAATTGAATTGTTTTCAACATAGATGAGTGTAGGTAGTGAATCATGGTATTTTTTGGTCTAGGGTTTGGCAACATACGTTGTAGAAATGTATGTATTCTTAGGGTTAGATTTTGGAAAGCTTGAATGTTTTTTTGAAAAATTATTTTTTTACCTATACGTGTTTATTTTTATGTATAGTAAACACTTTTGATGTTTAATTTGATTTTATGAAGTGTTTAGTTAGTTAATTAAGTTTAGGGGTTATGTTTAGGGTCTAGACGACTTACATTTCAGTCGTCTGGTGAAGAAATTAAAACATTCAACTTACATGTAAGTCGTCCAAATATTCCCGCCTAAAATTTAAAAAAAAATTATTTTTCCGCTTAAATAAATTAAACCAGACGACTTACTTGTAAGTCGTCTGGAAAGTCTTCTATTTTAGTTTTTCTCTAAAAATATTTTAATTTCCCGCTAAAAATATTAACTCTTCTGGACGACTTACAAGTAAATCGTCTGAATCAAAAATATTTAACCTAATTGGATTTTTTGTCTTCCTATATAAAGAAAAAATTACACATTCTCTCTCCTCCTCTCAAATGGCTGCAACAAAAATGTAATGTTCATCATTCTAAAACTCTAAAACTCTTCAACCTCTCTCTAATCTCTTTGACTTGAAAACACCAAACTTTATATACTAATCTATCTCTTTTGCAAGTTTTTAATCAGATGGTACTCATCTTCCATTAATTTAAAGGTAGATCTATTAATTTTAGATATGTATTTTTGTGTGTTCTATAAAGGTAGATTTATCTAATCTTCCACTCATTTTCTCTATTTTTAAGTCATTTCAACGTTTTTGGATATGCAGGTTTTTCAGATTTGGATTTGAAGTCCAGATGACTTCCACGAAGTCTCCCTTTCATAATAGATATGAGTGTTTTGGTAAGTTTTTATGACTAATTTTTCTTCATTTGGTAACTTCTTGTTGTATAAAGTTCTTACTTTTTTTCCAAACTAAAACTCTCCAAAGCCACTCTAATCTCTTTGACTTGAAAACACCAAACCTTATATAAATTTGGGAAAATTGCCAAAAGAGAACAAAAAAACAAGGTTGTTGTCCCCTTGGTATAAAACCAACATGAAGTTGTCTCAATAGTATAATATTTTTCATAATCCCAAAACTAACCCTATATTTAATCTAATTAAACACAATTTATAAATTAATTTGAATTTTTTAAAAAAAGTTAATGGAAAAAAAGGAAAAAAAAACATTTGAAAGGCAATCGAAAACAAAAAAAGAAAAAAAGTATAGATATGCATCATAGAGAACAAGAGTTTATGAGAAGAATCAAAAGAAAAACTATGGAAAACTCATAGATTGATGAAGAAGAGAAGGGAGAATCATTTTTTAAAAAAAATTTCAAGTAAAATCGATCATAACACGTTTTAGGAAGTTAGAATATTTTTAGGAGATGTTTAGAATATTTCCTTAACTGAAATTTCATTAATTTTCGCAAAAAATCAGGTATTCTTATCCGTAGAAGACGACTTCTAAAAGTTTAGAAGAATGATAAAAATTCTGAATACACTTTCTACTTTGATTAGACGTAAGAGTACATTGTAGAAAACACATTCCCTGAAATTTAGAATACTTTATAAAAGTAGAATATGCATTCGGAAGGAAATTGGATACCTTTACGATTAATAGAATGCACATTCCTCTTTTTTAGAAATTTAGTAAATAGTAAAATGGGCGTTCTAAAAGAAGTAGATGAACGTGTTTATTTTAGAAATTATTTTCTACTATACCATTTTTCGTAGAAGACGCATTCTATTTTTAGTAGAACGTATTTTAAAAATCTTATTTACCAAGTTTTTGAACAAAAGAAAATTACCAGCTTGTGTATATGGATGTTTTATTAATTGTTTATATTTTTAATAATTTTTTTGATTAAAAAAATTATTTATTTCATTAGCTTTCAGAAATACAAAGGGTAAAAAAGAAAAAAAATGGACAAAATTGGTTTTATACCAAAGGGACAACAACCTTGTTTTTTTGTTCTCTTTTAGCAATTTTCCCTATAATTTTTTCATTTTTGTCTCATGTCTTTCTTACTAATCTATCTTTTTTGCAGGTTTTTAATCAGATGGTACTCATCTTCCACTCATTTAAACGTATATCTATTAATTTTAGATATGTATTTTTGTGTGTTCTATAAAGGTAGTTTTATCTAATCTTCCACTCATTTTTTATGTTTTTAAGCCATTTGAACGTTTTTGGATATGCAGGTTTTTCAGATCTGGATTTGATATGTAGGTTTTTCAGGTCTGGAAGACTTCTGGGACGACTTACCTGTTAGTCGTCTAGAATATAATGCACTAGACGATTTCCAGGAAGTCTTCCAGACTACTTCCACTTCAGTCGGTGGGACTTCCTGAAAGTCATCTGGACTTCCTGAAAGTCATCTGGACTTCCTGAAAGTCTTCTGGACTTCCTGGAAGTCGTCTGGACTTCCTGAAAGTCGTCTGGACTTCCTAAAAGTCGTCTGGACTTCCTGGAAGTCTTCTGACAAAGTTTTCTTCCATATCAAGTGGAGTCCAAGCTTGTCTTTGTAGAGGAATGATCTATAATAGTTTTGTTTGTGGTCTGTTTTGTGAATTGCATGTCTACTCTTTTAGTTGTGAATTTTTTGTAAAATCAGTAATAATATATCCCAAGATGTAATACATGTGCTAACAATGTGTTTACACATTTACAAATCAATGAAATAATAGACTTCATTAGCCTTTTTCTTATTTTTGGATCTCTCATATGCAATAATAAACTTCAATGGCCTTTTTCTCATCTTAAAAAAACAAGAATGTTGGTAGCTTCATATTGATACAACATTTTATGAATCATTTTAACCTTTCTTCCAACTCATAACAATAATCATCACTATTGTCTATAACAATAATACTTAAGAGACGGAAACAAACAATAGTAACTAGTCAAAGCATATCATATTTTTTATAAGTTTGCGTTGAAAAACTTAGTCAAATTTAGTAAAACTAAGGGTGAGTACATATTTTGTAAATATGAGTTTTACATATCTTGAAGTTACTTATCACTCTTAAAAATACAAGTTATTCAAAAACTAACGTAGAAGACTTAAAAACTAGCGGATCAGTTAGAAACTTAAATTAACGTGAATGTTGGTAACCTCGTAAATATCACCAATTAAGTTATAAATTTCATTCAGTAGCCCAAATATTCATTAATAAACATGAATTAACAAGAAAATTTTAAAAAGTCTTTATAGTTTAAGAGAAAATGCAAGTTTATTAAACATTGACGCATAAGACATTTACGGAGGTCATCTAGTAGACTTCCAGAGAGTCGTCCATTTAGGATGACGCGGACGACTTCAATCTAAGTATTCCAGATGACTAAAATATAAGTCGTCTGGTCAACGCAGAGGTTATTTTTGTAATTGACTTTGAAATCTGTTATTTGAGACGACTGAAAAATAAGTCGTCTGCTTTTGTTTGGTTAAAAAAACTCCAAAAAAGCTAGACGACTTACATTTCAGTCGTCATAGGTTAGTTTTGCATTTGACTGGATTATTTCAGAAGTTTGACTTTCCTGGACGACTTACATTTCAGTCGTCTCTTGAAAATTAAAATATCAATATTTTTTTAAAACTAGACGACTTACAATTAAGTCGTCATAGGTTAGTTTTGCAATTGAAAAAAAAAAACTTCAATATTTAATTATATATAGACGACTTACAATTTAGTCGTCCGTTAGACGACTTACTTGTAAGTTGTCCAGGATTTACGAGGTTTGACCATAATCTCGGAATAAAATCAGGGACGATTTACATATAAGTCGTCGGGCGGATGACTGAATTGTAAGTCGTCTGGGTATAATTAAATATTGAAGTTTTTTTTTCAATTGCAAAACTAACCTATAACGACTTAATTGTAAGTCGTATAATGTTAATAAAATATTGATATTTCAATTTTCACCAGACGATTGAAATGTAAGTCGTCCGGAAAAGTCAAACTTTTGAAATAATCCAGTCAAATGCAAAACTAACCTATGACCACTGAAATGTAAGTCGTCTAGGTTCTTTGGAGATTTTTTTTGTAACCAAACAAAATCAGACGACTTAACTTTCCGTCGTCTTAGAAAACAAATTTTAAAGTCAATTGCAAAAAAAACCTCTGCGTTGACCAGACGACTTCCAGGTAGGTCGTCTACTGCCAGACGACTTCCCATGTAAGTTGTCTGACGAACAGATCTGACGAACAGATCTGGAAAAAAAATTTGATTTCATACCTTAAATTGGTGAGATAACTTCCTTAGCACACATAAGGCTTCTCCAAGCACACAAAATCTCAAACGAAAGTGACCCACCCATAATCGTTAGCTTCTATGACTTTATGAACCATGAAAAATGTAAAATCAAAATCTTGGGTTTTTTTAGCTCAATGTGGAGAGAAAGTGAGAGATATGTTGTGTTTAGTTCATAAGAATGGAAAAAAGAAGGGTAACTCGATTCTGGGAGCATTAAGAGCTTCAAATGATGAGGGTGAAAGAGTAAAAATGTCATTTTCGAAAAAAAAAATTGATGGCATTTTCGTGAATTATATAAACATGTGGGGTGAATAGGACAAAACCAATTTCCAAAAAAAAGAGGTTAGTTTTGTGTTTGACTTTAAGTTGTAAGTCAATTTTGCAAAAATCCCACATTTTAATCCAGTTATTCATTTAACCATATTAGATTATTTGTTTATTTTGAAGATAACAGCAATGACAATATTTTTCGAATTTAATATTTATTTATTAAAATATAATATCTAAGTTAAATTAGGGTAAATATGTCTTATCACATATAAAAAGAGTTAGTTTTCAAAAATAAAAAAATAAGGTGTATTTATCAAATTTGAAAACATAAGTAGGGTATTTTTCAAATAATCTCTTTTAGAATTGTATGTTTTCACTGAAGGAGAATAAGTGAAAAAAAGAAGAAGTCAAAGGCTGTGTCACATCATAAATAGAGTAACTAGAGCTATAATTAACGCATAATAATCAGAGTAACTAGACACCAAGACGGCTTTTACTCTATAAGAACACACCGTTGAAAAGTAAATATGATTTGGATAACATTACTGGGTTAACAATTCAGTAATCACGTGTTGGTCCAAACTTAAGCCAATTTCTAAAGAAATCTTCTATTTCCTTTTTTTTCTTTCTGATGCACCAGAAATCTTATATTTCTTTAAGGTAAAAAATCTAGATATTTTATAGAATTGTCTAGCTAATTATGATTAAACTATTTGAGATATTTTATATGTTAGTGCAAAGATGACACCACAATTGAGTAATGCAGAAGATAAAATCAAGAGACAAAATAGATACAAGCAACCAACTATGCTTTATTAGAAATCGCCTAAATAATCTATTACAAGACCTGCTTATCAGCTTTTACATGTCAGTGTTAACATCCTAACACACGTTACTGACATATTCCTGATCTACCCAAACATGTCTCTTTCCCGTCAGTACTTCAGCATCTGCTTCAACACGATCCAAGAACACTCCTAAGGGATTTTCACCCTTCCTCTATAATAATAGCCAGTGTCTTATGGAATACAGACGACTCTATAGCTCTTTTATAGTGATCTCCACGTTCTTGAAACCCTAGTCTCCAAGGAACCTGAATATGGATAACTTCCATATCAATAAATACAATTTCCTTTTCTTGAAATGTACTTATTCCTCAAGGCATAAACTTGCTCCCCAAGTTTATCTCTTGCCTTTTTCTCCACGTTATAAACTTGCTTCTCAAGTTTATCCCACGCCAGCTCAGCATCTTGCGTCCACATGGTCTCTACCCCTCCGCATGCCTCCTGATTCACTCTCTGACACACACTGCCTCAGCAACTACTTCAACGACTACGTCAAGACATAAACCCTCAGTTTATCCTTCTCCATCTCAGCATATCTTGCATCCACATGGTAATCCATCACTCCGCATGCCTTATATAGTAACGACTAATGCATCCAGCATCAGTGACTTCGTCGTCTAGTTAGTCACGGAAAACTATTAACATCTACAAGCTCCACTTGCATTTTCATTATATTCTGGAGTCTATAAATACTTTCACTTTTTTTTTCATTTTGTATCATTGAATTTGTAAGAATTATCCAAGTAATAAAAAATAACGTGCATTCAGTTTCTTAACTAATCTTTGACTGCGGTGATGTTTAATCCAGCGCATCCTTGCATTTAGTGTTTTCTAGAACAATCAATCATCACGGACTAACTCAAAACTCTCTCCCAAAACCCCATCTTGAAACTCATACATTATAATCAAAAACTGTTGTTTCTATTAGTTCACTGCAGTATATTATTATTTCTAAAAACACCTTATAAGATACGTGTCAGAGTAAGTGTCATTCTAGCTTTTTTTTTTTTCTTGTTACACAAAATATGTCACTTTACAATTCCAATGCAAATTATACTTACTTTCAGCTAAAAATTAATTATAAACTGCATTGGTTTTATAAATAATTTTATTTATCTCAAATACTATTGGTGAGAAAGATGTAATTAATAACAACTTATATATATTTTCGCTAATTTCTTAGTCTATGTGAAAAGTGTCAAAGTGATACTTATTCAGAAACGGAGGGAGTATCTAGTTCTCATTTCTAAAAACACCTTACAAGATATCTAGTTCTCTCTGGTTTGCCAGAAAATCACTTCAGAAAACTGTTTCCCGAAAGTGAAACACAAATTTGGAAAACAATTTTTCCTCCTGGACTGATTCAACCTCTCAAATTGAAACAAGAATAGCTCTCAGAATATACTTATATATTTAACAAAGCTAGATGTACGTGAAATATGAGAGAGATATATCCAACGGCACCAAGATCTCTTTCTGGATTGTTCTAGATCAATTAGCATCAGGCTCGTGTGGCATAACGGGATGTTTATAGAGATTCAGAAGTGCAGTTGAGGTTAAGTTCAACAGAAACAAGAACCGGAACAAAATATTGCTGCAGCGCATTAGCGATCCAATTTCTGTGTCAACATTGTACTATATTTACTAAACTTTGTTCCATTCTCATGATTGGTTCACCAATTGAATGCATGCTTATATATTCAAGTGAGTACGGCGAAGATATTGCAAAATTTCATTACTCTGGCTATATATATATATACTTTGTAATTATTCAAAGTTTTGTTTTATTAGGTTAGCTAATTCTTAGATAGTTGTAAGTTATGCAATACATGGTTTAGAGTCTTGGCCGTGTTTTCAAGGGTGTTTTCAAGAATTACATGGAATCGAAAGCGGGTACGTGGAATCGAGCGGGTACGTGAAATCAGAATGTATGGAAGCTCAAAAGCGAATTTTTTTTTAAAAAAATTAGGAAGCGGGTACGTGTTGGACGCGTACATTCATTCATATATATATAGGAAAATTTATTCAATTTATGATTAAAAGTTATATGATTAGATTTAAAAATAAGATGATTTTACAAAAATGACTCAAAATTGAAGTCAAATACAAAATTAACCCCATTTTTAAGTCAACAATATTTTACCACAACCTTCCCATGCCCTCCTTAACTTTTCTCAATATTTACAAAAATTCTATTATAGTTTAATTCCTTTTATTTTCGAAAAAAAAACCCAAAAAACTCTAAACATTTCTTCTTAGTTACAACAATGTCACTCTTATCAATTTTTTCAACCACTATGAACAACTATGTTTGAGGTCTTAAAGTTCAAGCATTCATTTTCTATCTACTTTTTTCTCATTCTACACCAACAAATCTTCATTTCCTCTCATATCCTCTCCACTTTCATCGAAAAACTCTCATAACTTTCATTTTCATAGACACAAATTTCATATTTCGGGATTCTCAGTAAAGAATGGTGAAAACAACTTCTTTTGCTCAAATTTGGAGTTTGGACGGTGGAAAAGGTTGGAAACGAGCTTACACCGAAAATGGTAATTATTTAAACAGTTTTTTGTTAATATTCAGATCTCACGATAGTAGACTATTTTGTATGTCTATGTATATGTGTAGACTTATTATGCGATCTAATTTTCAACGAATATATTAGTTTTGCAATTGAAAAAAATTATATTGTTTGTGACGCAAGCTTCACTAGAAGTCTATGTCTTTATCTTTGAGAACAAAATTTGTTTTTGGCAGACTTACGAAAAACTAAGAGGTTAGATTTGCATTTGATCGAACTTTTGACTTTTAATAGTTGACTTCAACGAAAGTCTGCATCAAGCAGGCTGCACTGGAAATCTGCAAGAGGTCAATCTTGCATTTAACCAAAACTTTGACTCTTTTATTAGACTTCTTATGAAGTCTACTCTACAAAAACATGTTTTGTTTTTGATTAAAATGTTAAAAATTTGACCAAAAATTTAATAAATGTTTCTACTATTCTTAGGAAAAAATGTAAACTGTAAATGAAATCTACTATTGAAAGTCAAATACTGGGTGAATTCTAGCAATTGCAAAACTAACCGTTTTTAAAATGAAGACTGTCTATGAAGTAGACTGCCTATAAAGTCTACTTGTATAAATCACAATTTTTTTTCAAATAACCCAAAGATTAAACGTCATTGCAAAAAACAATTTGCGAATTTTGTCATTGTAAAAACTAACCCAAAGATTAGACGTCTATAACAGTCTACATAGGTAGATTGAAACGAAAGTCTACTATGTTGTATACTTCATATGAACAGTCTCCAATTTCAAAGGAATTCCTCTTATTGTTTTCAGAAAACTCAATGTCATTACCATACCATACGTTCATAATTGTTCTTTTACATTGTTATTAATTGTTTCATTGTTTAGTTAATTTAGCTAGTTAAAGAATTAGATTTGAAATGCATTGATAAGAATCATAATTGTGTAATAGTATTCATCTAAAAACTATTATAACTTTCATTTTCATAAACACAAACTTCATATTTTCGAGCTTTTTCAATAAAGAACCGTCAAAGGTGCTTCTTTTTGTTCATATTTGGAGTTTGGATGGTGGAAAAGATTGAAAACAAGCTTTACACCGGAAAAAAAGTATTTACATGGTTTTCGTAATTTTTTAGATATGTGTCGCAATAGTAGACTGTTTGTATGTCTACGCATATGTATAGACTTACGATGTGGTCTACTTGTCACACACACATTAGTTTTCCAATAGACCAAACTTTTTCTTTTGTAACGCAGACTTTCCTAGAAGTCTACGTCTTTATATTTGAAAACAAAAAAAAAAGGTAAACTTACTAAGAAGTCTACGCGAAAGAGGTTAATTTTTCATTTGACCGAAATTTTGACTTTTTATAGTAGACTTCATCGGAAGTCTACATTATGTAAATTTCCCGAGAAGTCTACAAAATGCAAGATTTTTATTTGACCAAAACTTTGACTTCGTTGAATATGTTACTTTTCTGTTTGACTAAAATGTAAAAAACACTAAAAATAAATTAAATGTAGATTTCATATGCAGTCTACTAATCTTAGAAGAAAAAAAGTAAACGGTACTAATTCATATAGGAACATTTGTAAAATAAATTCATTATCTTTGGTTTTAAAAAGACTTACAAATTTGGTAAGTCAAATGTGCCATATTATATGAAACGCCTGATATACTTTTATTTTCATTCTTTGACTAATTCATTAGGATATTGTTTTGGGTAATTATCCTAAATAGACAATTTTCAAGTTTTTATCAAAAAAATAGACCACAAAGAGAAAAATGACCAAAATGTTTTATTTAATAGGTAAAATGACCCTAATACCCTAGATATATAAAAAAATTAAAAAAGTAAAAAAAAAATAATTTTTTATAGTTTTAGATTATATGTTTTTAAATTCAAACTTTTTTATAAAAAAAATTTCGAAAATGTTTTTTTTAAATTTTTTTCAATTTTTTTTTGTAATTCGAAAATATTTTTTAAAACTATTTTTAAAATTATTTTTTCAGTTTTTCAATTTTTTTATTTTATAAAATTTTAATTCTCAATTTCTAATTCCTACCCCTTAACCCTAAATTTTAAAATTTGGATTAGTTAACCCTAGGATATAAGTGTATATTTATCTTTTTAATAAAATATTTTGATCGTTTTATTTATTAGAATCTATATTTGTGACATAAACTTTTTAGTGATATTCTAGGATATTTCCGTATTGTTTTTGTTTTCTCTCGTCTTTGTTCAATTTCTTTATTTTCCATGGAGGTGGAGTGATTGAGTCTATTATGTGTATACAGCTAGGGTTAAGGAAAATTATTTTTATTGAATCAAGTCTCTCCACAATGATAGGAATAAGTAGAAACCCACACTATTTGGAAAATAAAATAAAGAACAAAAACGAGTGAGAAAAAAAAATACTACGAAGCTAAGCTCAAACAAAAAAAAAAAAAAGAAACGAAATCTTAGTGATGGGGGTGGGGTGTGAAGGAATCGTGTAGCCACTTGATGAGACGGTCGAAAGGTGACAACTGCATCTTCTTCGGAACACTTTTGGATAGTGGTCGCACCACAACTCGAACCTTAAGCCCAGCCTCACAATGACCAATCTTTGAGGTAATAAAATAGCGGATTCCTGGTTTCGTTAGCCTTATGAGATCTTGTCCCGCATTGTGCACGGCAACAGGAGAAGTAGTGTCGCAAAATTTAAACTCAAGATCACTGTTGATTTCTAGGACGTCATCGACTTGGTCGTTGTAGTAGAAAAGAAGATTGTCTCCCACATGAAACTGTTTCTCCTCACTCCACTTGGAATAGAAGTCACTCTCTTCAGGAACCGTCCATTCGTTGGAGTCACCGACCTTGTAATCTTTTCCAAATGGAAGGATCTTTCTCGGTGGTGGAGGAATCATAGGATGGTCATGGACGACAAAAACGACGAGTTTCTGTCCGGCTACGCATTGAGAACGATTTGAGGTGATGAAGAAGTGATAACCTTGTTCCGTGAGAGTCACGAGATCGTGCCCTGTGTTGTAGACAGCTTTAGGAGAAAGGGAGTTGCAGAATTGGTATTCCAAACGAGTGGAAACTTGAGTGACGTCGTTGACGTTGCCATCGTATTCAAACATCAGAGAATCCCCCACTTGGAATTCCTTACGCTTGGCCCATTCATAATAGCTACCGTGCTTCGCTGTCGTCCATCCCTTCGAGTCTCCCACTTTGTAGATTTTTGCCGAGCAACAACATCCCATTAGATCCATCACGAGCACGAAGCAGAACATTCTTGTGGTTGTCGCCATTATTAATAGAATTATCAGAGAACTTTGATGATGAGTATTTGAGTAAGAAAAAACAAGACCCTAACTCTCTTTTTATAACACCTTTTACGGAACCTAATTCTTACAGCTTAAGGATTTTACTTACCACTTTATTTAATTATAATCCCGTTTGTGTTATGATATGTATGTTTTCTTTTTCTTTTTTTCAAAGATCTCTCGGATCATTTTCTAATTAGGCTTGTGTTTGATTTTCATTAAGCTGAATTTGTTATTTTTGAATATATTTCCTTTTTTAATTCCTTTTTCAACTTGATGACAAAAAAAAAAAAAAATCCTTTTTCAACTTAGATTCACCTCTTTTGCAAATATAAATTTTAAACAACTAATATTTCAAAATGTTCAGTAAATATATAATTAATGTTAACGAATATTTCAAAATGTTTAGCTTACTTTAATTTAATGTAATATTAGTTTTCATTGTGTATGTTTCGTTATTCTTATAATATATTATGTTTATCTTAATATTTAAGAAATGATTATGAATACATAATAGTTTTACATATTTTTTTGTTTATTCTACTGCAGTAATAGTTTTGATAATAAGTAAAATAAGATTTTTGTACAAAAATCTCGGATTAATTATGTGCCAAAATATTATTTTAGATTGATCTCAAATGTTCTGTTAGATTTTTTAAAAATTGATCAATTTTTTTTGGATAATTATATATTTTATCTATAAATTTGGTTTAATGTGGAATACTTAATAAACTTCTACAAATTATAGTGTTAAATTTTTAGACAACTTCTCTTGATGAAATTTCCTCAGGAAAATAAAGGATTCAGCTTTATTAATAGTATAACATTATTTTTAGTATTTGTCATTAGATCTAATTGTTTATATACTAAATTAGAGGTGTGCTTGGAAGAATTTCTTTTCAAATGTGTCAACGTTCTGATTATTTTATTAGGTTAGCAGGTGTCATTTGTCGAGAAGATATGTTATGGAAAATCTTTTACGTTATGTGAGTTTTATCTGATATTATTTTAATGATTTGTAATTGTATCGTGTATTTCAGGTAAAGTAATTTATTTTGAAAGCCTTTCCTCTAAGCTCCCATTTTCCATTTTCTATGAACTCATACACCAAATAACCATATGCAGGACACATACGAAAGCGAAGAACCATGTGAGGATGTCTTGAGCAGCATCTGGTTTCAAGACTAATGGCAGTAGGGTTGTGATCAAGTTTATCTTTTGTACCAGACATCGTTATGTACGAAAGAATTAAACAACCGTATTTCTTTTGCGATTTCCTTCTTCTTTTTTCATTTCAGCTTGCTTCCTTCTAGTTCCACCATCATCTGCGCTTTCTCACTTGCTTCCATTGTAGCTCTAGACTTGGCCTTCTCCATCTTTGGAATATAGCCAGGACTGTCGCTTCAGCACTTCTAGCTTCCTCAAATATTCAAGCTTCTTACATTCTCCACAGCTTATGCTAATTTTTCAAGAGAAACATGGGAGTCATAAAGTTTTAGACGGAGCAGCTTGCTCATCATCAACTATCCCTGCTTGACACCTATATTTCTAACCGCTCTTTTGTATTAAGTGCTTCTTTCGACGCTGAGCTGTACATGTCCATGGTTTGCCTAAGTTCAAGCATTCATCTTCTCATCTCAGCTTCAATATCTATCGGTAAGTCAATGACTGGTGTTTATTTGACGGTGAAAGCCTTCTTGTCAATGCGAATGGTCGTCACCCTAACGTCTGGTCAGAGTCAGTGTTTTCAACTTCGTTGGTTACGGCGAAGCTCGTCAAGTAACACATACTGCCATCAAGATAAATCAATTTCAGCATTATAAAAAACATTTCTTGAAATGTTATAGTATAAGAGGTGTGGCAGAAGTAACATACCACTACGATGGAGTTGTCCTTTGGGGACTCTTCCTCTAACTCCTCAAAATAATGTTTTAAGACATATAAAGATTGCCAATTTCATCATCAACTATATTAATAAACTTCGGGGAAGATTTTCTGATAATCAAGAAATATACAAAGGATCCCACTTAAACTGAATGTTTGGATTAAAAGCTTGATAATGAATTTACAAATTACAAATAAAGCGAAACAGAATCAACAGACAAAACAATAATCATTGTCCAATTATTTTAAGATAACAGAAGCTTATGGAATTTGTTTTTTTTTATAACGAAGACATGAACAAATGGATCTCCATTAAAAGAAAAGTTAGGTTTAAAAGTATAATAATCAATACATGAAACAGAATCAACAAACAAAACAATTATCATCTCCCAAATACATAATGATTTTGATGGTGGATTTATCTGAGCTTCAAGGAGGAGCATGTCAACCCCATCAGCTCGCCGCCGCAATTCACATTCCTGATTTCCCAAAAACTAAGGAGGCGGACATCGACGGTGGAGGGACAACCGCCAGCCTTCAATCGGCAAGGAGGACAGAGGAGTTAGCCATTTTCAAAGGTATATTTCTTAAAAAGCTTATGAATGAGAAGAAAGAACGGATGAACTTCATGGGGCAAAACATACTTTTATATAGCTGAAGATTATGATGATCGCAGTAAATGGGAAAGCAATGAATGATAGTCATTAGCGATCCAATTTCGGTGTCAACATTGTACTATATTTACTAAACTTTGTTCCATTCTCATGATTGGTTCACCAATTGAATGCATGCTTATATTCAAGTGAGTACGGCGAAGATATTGCAAAATTTCATTACTCTGGCTATATATATATACTTTGTAATTATTCAAAGTTTTGGTTTATTAGGTTAGCTAATTCTTAGATAGTTGTAAGTTATGCAATACATGCTTTAGAGTCTTGGCCGTGTTTTCAAGGGTGTTTTCAAGAATTACATGGAATCGAAAGCGGGTACGCGGAATCGAGCGGGTACGCGGAATCGAGCGGTTACGCGAAATCAGAATGTATGGAAGCTCAAAAGCAATTTTTTTAAAAAAAATTAGGAAGCGGGTACGTGTTGGACGCGTACATTCATTCATATATATATATATATATATATATATATATATATATAAGGATATTTTATTCAATTTATGATTAAAAGTTATATGATTAGATTTAAAAATAAGATGATTTTACAAAAATGACCCAAAATTGAAGTCAAATACAAAACTAACCCCATTTTTATGTCAACAATATTTTACCACAACATTCCCATGCCCTCCTTGACTTTTCTCAATATTTACAAAAATTCTATTATAATTTAATTCCTTTTATTTTCGAAAAAAACCCGAAAAACTCTAAACATTTCTTCTTATTTACAACAATGACACTCTTATCAATTTTTTCAACCACCATGAACAACCATGTTTGAGGTCTTAAAGTTCAAGCATTCATTTTCTATCTACTTTTTTCTCATTCTACACCAACAAATCTTTATTTCCTCTCATATCCTCTCCGCTTTCATCCAAAAACTCTCATAACTTTCTTTTTCATAGACACAAATTTCATATTTCGGGATTCTTCAGTAAAGAATGGTGAAAACAACTTCTTTTGCTCAAATTTGGAGTTTGGACGGTGGAAAAGGTTGGAAACGAGCTTACACCGAAAAGGGTAACTATTTAAACAGTTTTCGTCAATATTCAGATCTCACGATAGTAGACTATTTTGTATGTCTACGTATATGTGTAGACTTATTATGCGATCTAATTTTCAACGAATATATTAGTTTTGCAATTGACAAAATTTATATTGTTTGTGACGCAAGCTTCACTAGAAATTTACGTCTTTATCTTTGAGAACAAAATGTGTTTTTGGCAGACTTACGAAAAACTAAAAGGTTAGATTTGCATTTGACCGAACTTTTGACTTTTAATAGTTGACTTCAACGAAAGTCTGCATCAAGCAGGCTGTAGTGGAAATCTGCAAGAGGTCAATCTTGCATTTAACGAAAACTTTGACTCTTTTATTAGACTTCTTATGAAGTCTACTCTACAAAAACATGTTTTGTTTTTGATTAAAATGTTAAAAATTTGACCAAAAATTAATAAATGTTTCTACTATTCTTAGGAAAAACTGTATATTGTATATGAAGTCTATTATTTTATTTTAGTCAAACACAAAAATAAGCCGTCAAATTGGAAAGTAAACTTGATAGACTTCCATTGAAATATACTCGTCGAAAGTCAAATTTGGTCAATTGCAAAACTGAACTTTTTTTAAATTTTTAAATGTAGACTGCATATGAAATCTACTATTGAGAGTCAAATACTGGGTGAATTCTAGAAATTGCAAAACTAACCGTTTTTAAAATGAAGACTGTCTATGAAGTAGACTACCTATAAAGTCTACTTGTATAAATCACAATTTTTTTCAAATAACCCAAAGATTAGACGTCATTCCAAAAAACAATTCGCGAATTTTGTCATTGCAAAAACTAACCCAAAGATTAGACGTCTATAACAGTCTACATAAGTAGATTGAAACGAAAGTCTACTATGTTGTATACTTCATATGAACAGTCTCCGATTTCAAAGGAATTCCTCTTATTGTTTTCAGAAAACTCAATGTCATTACCATACGTTTATAATTGTTCTTTTACATTGTTATTAATTGTTTCATTGTTTAGTTAATTTAGCTAGTTAAAGAATTAGATTTAAAATGCATTGATAAGAATCATAATTGTGTAATAGTATTCATCTAAAAACTATTATAACTTTCATTTTCATAAACACAAACTTTATATTTTTCGAGTTTTTTTAATAAAGAACCGTCAAATGTGCTTCTTTTTGTTCATATTTGGAGTTTGGATGGTCGAAAAGATTGAAAACAAGCTTTACACCGGAAAAAAGTTTTTACATGGTTTTCGTAATTTTTCAGATATGTGTCACAATAGTAGACTGTTTGTATCTCTACGCATATGTATAGACTTACGATGTGGTCTACTTGTCACACACACATTAGTTTTCCAATAGACCAAACTTTTTCTTTTGTAACACAGACTTTCCTAGAAGTCTACGTCTTTATATTTGAAAACAAAAAAAAAGGGTAAACTTACTAAGAAGTCTACGTAAAATAGGTTAATTTTTTATTTGACCAAAATTTTGACTTTTATAGTAGACTTCATCGGAAGTCTACATTATGTAAATTTCCCGAGAAGTCTATAAAATGCAAGATTTTCATTTGACCAAAACTTTGACTTCGTTGAATAGGTTACTTTTGTGTTTGCTAAAATGTAAAAGACTGACTAAAAATAAATTAAATGTAGATTTCATATGCAGTCTACTAATCTTAGAAGAAAAAAAAGTAAATGGTACCAATTCATATAGGAACATTTGTAAAATAAAATCATTATCTTTGGTTTTAAAAAGACTTACAAATTTGGTAAGTCAAAATCTGATTGCTAACATTTGTTTACTCGGTTAATCCAATATACTTATGAATGATCTAGAGGTGTAAAGGAAAAAAAAAAGAGTTTATAATTTAGCAAAAAAAGAGTAAAACCCAATCAGAACTCCGTGTTAATGTGTGTTGGTTATTTCTTTGTTTCATATAATTAGACTTTTAAAAATGTGCCATATTATATGAAACGCCTGATATACTTTTATTTTAATTCTTTGACTAATTCATTAGGATATTGTTTTGGATAATTCTCCTAAATAGACAATTTTCAAGTTTTGATCACAAAAATAGACCACAAGGAGAAAAATGATCAAATATTTCATTTAATAGGTAAAATGACCTTAATACCCTAGATATTTAAAAAAATTAAAAATTTAAAAAAAGTAAAAAAATAATTTTTATTGTTTTAGATTATATGTTTTTAAATTCGAACTTATTTATAAAATTGTTTTCGAAAATGTTTTTAAATTTTTTTATTTGTTTTTTGTTATTCGAAAATATTTTTTGAAACTATTTTTAAATTTTTTTTTTATTTTATAAAATTTTAAATCTCAATCCCAAATTTCTACCCCTTAACTCTAAGCCTTCAAATTTGGATTAGTTAACCCTAGAATATAAACGTATATTTATCTCTTTAATAAAATATTTTGGTCATTTTGTTCATTAGAATCTATATTTGTGACATAAACTTTTTAGTGCTATTCTAGGATATTTCCGTATTGTTTTTGTTTTCTCTCGTCTTTGTTCAATTTCTTTATTTTCCATGGAGGTGGAGTGATTGAGTCTATTATGTGTATACAGCTAGGGTTAAGGAAAATTATTTTTATTGAATTAAGTCTCTCCACAACGATAGGAATAAGTAGAAACCCACACTATTTGGAAAATAAAATAAAGAACAAAAACGAGTGAGAAAAAAAAATACTACGAAGCTAAGCTCAAACAAAACAAAACAAAAAAAGAAACGAAATCTTAGTGATGGGGGTGGGGTGTGAAGGAATCGTGTAGCCACTTGATGAGACGGTCGAAAGGTGAAAACTGCATCTTCTTCGGAACACTTTTGGATAGTGGTCGCACCACAACTCGAAGCTTAAGCCCAGCCTCACAATGACCAATCTTTGAGGTAATAAAATAGCGGATTCCTGGTTTCGTTAGCCTTATGAGATCTTGTCCCGCATTGTGCACGGCAACAGGAGAAGTAGTGTCGCAAGATTTGAACTCAAGATCACTGTTGATTTCTAGGACGTCATCGACTTGGTCGTTGTAGTAGAAAAGAAGATTGTCTCCCACATGAAACTGTTTCTCCTCACTCCACTTGGAATAGAAGTCACTCTCTTCAGGAACCCTCCATTCGTTGGAGTCACCGACCTTGTAATCTTTTCCAAATGGAAGGATCTTTCTCGGTGGTGGAGGAATCATAGGATGGTCATGGACGACAAAAACGACGAGTTTCTGTCCGGCTACGCATTGAGAACGATTTGAGGTGATGAAGAAGTGATAACCTTGTTCCGTGAGAGTCACGAGATCGTGCCCTGTGTTGTAGACAGCTTTAGGAGAAAGGGAGTTGCAGAATTGGTATTCCAAACGAGTGGAAACTTGAGTGACGTCGTTGACGTTGCCATCGTATTCAAACATCAGAGAATCCCCCACTTGGAATTCCTTACGCTTGGCCCATTCATAATAGCTACCGTGCTTCGCTGTCGTCCATCCCTTCGAGTCTCCCACTTTGTAGATTTTTGCCGAGCAACAACATCCCATTAGAACCATCACGAGCACGAAGCAGAACATTCTTGTGGTTGTCGCCATTATTAATAGAATTATCAGAGAACTTTGATGATGAGTATTTGAGTAAGAAAACACAAGACCCTAACTATCTTTTTATAACACCTTTTACGGAACCTAATTCTTACAGCTTAAGGATTTTACTTACCACTTTATTTAATTATAATCCCGTTTGTGATATGATATGTATGTTTTCTTTTTCTTTTTTTCAAAGATCTCTCGGATCCTTTTCTAATTAGGCTTGTGTTTGATTTTCATTAAGCTGAATTTGTTATTTTTGAATATATTTCCTTTTTTAATTCCTTTTTCAACTTAGATTCACCTCTTTTGCAAATATAAAATTTAAACAACGAATATTTAAAAATGTTTAGTAAATATATAATTAATGTCAACGAATATTTCAAAATGTTTAGCTTACTTTAATTTAAGGTAATATTAGTTTTCATTGTGTATGTTTCGTTATTCTTATAATAGATTATGTTTATCTTAATATTGAAGAAATGTTTATGAATATATAATAGTTTTACATATTTATTTGGTTATTCTACTGTAGTAATAGTTTTGATAATAAGCAAATTTAGATTTTAGTACAAAAATCTCGGATTAATTATGTGCCAAAATATTATTTTAGATTGATGTCAAATGTTCTGTTAGATTTTAAAAAAAAAATTGATCAATTTTTTTTGGATAATTATATATTTTATCTATAAATTTGGTTTAATGTGGAATACTTAATAAACTTTTACAAATTATAGTGTTAAATTTTTAGAAAACTTCTCTTGATGAAATTTCCTCAGGAAAATAAAGGATTCAGCTTTATTAATAGTATAACATTATTTTTAGTATTTGTCATTAGATCTAATTGTTTATATACTAAATAAGAGGTGTGCTAATAAGAGGTGTGCTTGGAAGAATTTCTTTTCAAATGAGTCAACGCTCTGATTGTTTTTATTAGGTTAGCAGGTGTCATTTGTCGAGAAGATATGTTATGGAAAATGTTTTACGTTGTGTGAGTTTTATCTGATATTATTTTAATTATTTGTAATTGTATCGTGTATTTCAGGTAAAGTAATTTATTTTGAAAGCCTTTCCTCTAAGCTCCCATTTTCCATTTTCTATGAACTCATACACCAAATAACCATATGCAGGACACATACAAAAGCGAAGGACACATACAAAAGCAAAGAACCGTGTGAGGATGTCTTGAGCAGCATCTGGTTTCAAGACTAATGGCAGTAGGATTGTGATCAAGTTTATCTTTTGTACCAGACATCGTTATGTACGAAAGAATTAAACAACCGTATTTCTTGTGCGATTCCCTTCTTCTTTTTTCATTTCAGCTTGCTTCCTTCTAGTTCCACCATAATCTGCGCTTTCTCACTTGCTTCCATTGTAGCTCTAGACTTGGCCTTCTCCATCTTTGGAATATAGCCAGGACTGTCGCTTCAGCACTCCTAGCTTCCTTAAATATTCGAGCTTCTTACATTCTCCACAGCTTATGCTAATTTTTCAAGAGAAACATGGGAGTCATAAAGTTTTAAAAGGAGCAGATTGCTCATCATCAACTATCCCTGCTTGACACCTATATTTCTAACCGCCCTTTTGTATTAAGTGCTTCTTTCGACGCTGAGCTGTACATGTCCATGTTTTGCCTAAGTTCAAGCCTTCAGCTTCTCATCTCAGCTTCAATATCTATCGGTAAGTCAATGACTGGTGTTTATTTGACGGTGAAAACCTTCTTGTCAATGCGAATGGTCGTCACCCTAACGTCAGGTCAGAGTCAGTGTTTTCAACTTCGTTGGTTACGGCGAAGCTCGTCAAGTAACACATACTGCCATCAAGATAAATCAATTTCAGAATTATAAAAATCATTTCTTGAAATGTTATAGTATAATAGGTGTGGCAGAAGTAACATACCACTACGACGGAGTTATCCTTTGGGGACTCTTCCTCTAACTCCTCAAAATAATGTTTTAACTTTTAAGACATATAAAGATCGCCAATTTCATCATCAACTATATTAAAAAACTTGGGGGAAGATTTTCTGATAATCAAGAAATAAACAAAGGATCCCACTTAAACTGAATGTTTGGATTAAAATCTTGATAATGAATTTACAAATTACAAATAAAGCGAAACAGAATCAACAGACAAAACAATAATCATTGTCCAATTATTTTAAGATAACAGAAGCTTATGGAATTTTTTTTTTTGATAATGAAGACATGAACAAATGGATCTCCATTAAAAGAAAAGTTAGGTTTAAAAGTATAATAATCAATACATGAAACAGAATCAACAAACAAAACAATTATCATCTCCCAAATACATAATGATTTTGACGGTGGATTTACCTGAGCTTCAAGGAGGAGCATGTCAACCCCATCAGCTCGCCGCCGCACTTCACATTCCTGATTTCCCAAAAACTAAGGAGGCGGACATCGACGGTGGAGGGACAACCGCCGGCCTTCAATCGGCAAGGAGGACAGAGGAGTTAGCCATTTTCAAAGGTATATATTTCTTAAAAAGCCTATGAATGAGAAGAAAGAACGGATGAATTTCATGGGGGAAAACATACTTTTTTATAGCTGAAGATTATGATGATCGCAGTAAATGGGAAAGCAATGAATGATAGACCGCAATAGTTGATGCCTCAGTTGTAGACGACTCTTCGTTTGAGCGTAACCAGAAAACGTTTCCAGTTTCTCTCAATCGGGAAGATGAGCAGGATCGTGTATCTAACGGAATGATAAAGAAGAAGGTGAAACATCACAGTCGGAACCCAAGATCGAGCTTTCGTCTGCAACGGCGAATGTGAGATGGGTGTAACTCTAATAGCAAAAACGTTGCGTTTGGATATTCATACCTGTTCACCTTGTCGGTCTGGGCTAATAGAATAAGATTACGGTCCGTTAACATGTAAAGCCCATACGATCACGCTCTGATTTAAATGAAACGGAGAGTTTAGAAAGAGGACACGTGTAGAGACTATAGGACTCGACTTTCTGACTTGGCGCTGACATGGCGTTTCCAAGAGAGAGAGTAAACCCTCTTTTATATATATAGATTTTTTTGATCCAGATTATCCAATTATGTTTAACGGTTTTCGAAAAAAAACTTTATCAAACAGATAAATTAAAAAATAAGTTGAAATTTACATGTGATTGCCTTCTTGTTGAAAAGGGCAGAGTATATAGGGTTTCCAGATTTGATGATTTTAAGAAAGGAAATATGAGTGGTTAAGGAAAATCAATGGGCTGGGAATCTCAAATATCATGTACACTAAATGACTCGGCAGATTTCGGGAAAGGGGATAAAAGGTTAGGGCTCTATTTTTTAGTAATTAATTTAGTGATTTAAAGGTTTAGAACCTTTCTTAGTCTAATTTTTTTTTAAGTTGAACTAGACCCTGACCCGCGCGCCAGCGCGGGTATGAATTTTCGGTTTTTGGTTATTTATTTAACTAAATGATGCATTTGTAATATTTGATGTATTATATTCACCAACTAAATATTTTTTGGCATCTTAAGCCATCTATTTACGACGAATATTCAATATCATATAAAAAATTGAACAAATAGACGTAATTAGAGAATTGTAGACGATATATAAAAACAATGGTTATTAATGTAAAATATGAAGAAATATTATATTATGACTTAGTATGACATAAAAGATTATAAATCAGTTATACATGTTTAAAGGAAATACATTGATTTTTAAACTTCTATGAAAAATTTAACATATAAAAAGGGCGATGAATTAGTCATCAAATTGTAAATAATTTGATAATTTTATTAATAATAAATTATTTCTAGTATTTTTTCCCTCAAGATAATTATTAAATGTCCATAACATTAATCTGTTAAAAGGCCGTATTATGAAAGCCCATATTGTAACCGTTTTTTCTGGGAAGTGTAACAAAAAAAAATTACCTTTAACTCTTCGTTTTGTTTAAGTTTTGTGTCGCTAATTGATTAAAAAAAATCTCTCTATCTTTTTCAATGTTCAATTTGAAGCTTATTATGCGAAAATCATACACAAATATATGCAATTGTTTGGAACCTCTATATCTTTATATTCTTACAAATTTTAAATTTATTGTTTTCTCTTCTACAAGCAAATCAGTTACCAAAGTAATAGATCAATTGGTTGGAATCAAATCTATTCTTATAATTAGTGTAATTATGGTTACAGTTTCTATATTTAATAGGTACATTAAAGATACGACATTGAAGATATTATGTTTTGATTAATAAAAGATATTGGATTTTGAGTTTGTGTTTATTGATTTTTTTTATAAAGCTTAGAAAATCAATAGGATGATTGGTTGGTTGATACATCATATAAAGAAAACGAAAACTATAGGTGGTTTGAATATTGTACATCGATAGATGCATGATGTAAGTTGACTATATAAAACTTGAGCATGATCATTTCAAACTAAAGTATAGTTAGGTTATATGCATTTTTTATATTGTAGTTAATATATTTTAATATTACATATGTCAAGTGATTCACGTTTTCGTAAAAATAAAATTCAAGTTCATTATTGGGCTGTACTCGTCCGTAATAAGCTATGTTAAATATGATGTATTTTAGGTTCATTTAATGATATTAAGTTTAAATTTGATTAAAGAAAACTCATTAATTTAACTGGAAAAGACAAGCATTAAAATAAGTAGGTTCATTTAATGACATTAAGTTTATATTTGAATAAGGAAAACACATTAATATAACTGAAAAAGGCAAGCATTAAAATAGAAAATTCAATTTAATTTTTAGTGGCATAGAAGTGTAATTAACTTTAAAAACTAAGGGGTATTTTCTAATGGGTACTTCTCTTTTAATAATAGAGATGATTGGATTTCATAACATGAAAGAACATAAAAATTTAAATAAAAAAATACATAAAAACTTATTAAAAATACAAATACAAATTGTAAACAAAAAAAAACTGATTAGTTGAAATCTTGATTTGTTCCAAAATTTTGTCATATATTCACAACCAAATTACCTTTCAATTGTTGATGTATTGTTTTATCACGAACTCGTTTCTGAATGCTCATCATATTGCCGAGATTTGAAGGCATATATGTACGAAACGTGAAATCCACTTGTGAACTTTGGTTTGATTCCGGTTGTGCGAAAATTGTTTGTACTTGTATTTGAATCACAAGTGTCTTCTTGTGTAATCACATATGTAGACTTGTATTTGCATTACTGGAAGACTAGTATTTGCATTCATAATGATTAAGGTTCGGATATATACATTTATTTCTTGTGTCACAAGTGTAATATAATGCAATCACAACTTACGATATACAGTTTCACAAAGGTGTTGTGCATGATTCGAATTTCAAACAAATCAGAGTACTGATCAGTAGTTACATGTCTTCTTGTATCTACTCCCATATCTTCTTGTGTCTATTCTCATGTATTCTTGTCTCACATGTATTCTTCTTCCACCTGCAAAAAAAAAGATCAGACACAAAGACAACAAACCAAGACGACAACAAAGACTTCAAACACACATTTGCTTGCTTGCAGGGGCAGACCAAGACAACAACAGAAGCATTTACCATTAACCAATAACATCCAAACTCAACATTAAGCAATATAGAGACAGCAAAAGCAGAAGCATTAACCATTAACCAATAACCTCCAAACTCAACATTAAGCAATATAGAGTTTCTGCAACCAAACAGCTAAAGTTAACAGAGAGAAGAAAACCCAGATCAGAAGAAAAGACTAAAAAATTCTAAAGAACGTGATAAAACCACAATGTAATGAGTCTCACATGCTCTAAAACACTTATTTCTCTTACTGTCTTTTGAGTACAACAACAACAAACAGATACATAAGCTTCATAACATAAACCGAGTTCGAGATAAGTAATTAAGAGTTTTATTCACGAGTTCCCGGTTGCTTGTTCCCACGAGTTCATGACATGGTTGACAATTTCCTCGACCCCAAGACCATGCTTCACCTGGAAAAATAGTTTAGTAATCAGACAAAAGTCATCGGAAAGAAACAGAGACGGTGATGAGGCTTCAAGGTGATTTCACGGACAGATTTGGAGAAGGAGAGAAACGATGACAACGAGTTCTCAGACAGAAAAACAAAACCGACGAAGAGAGAGACGGCCAATAGAAAGAGGGCATGTATGGGGTGCTTAGTGGTTCCAAAACCCCTTAGTTAGACACGGGTTCTCTTGATTTTTCCTTTTTTTATTTATTTATTTTGGTTTTTTTAAGAACCCCTTTAAGCCTCTAAGAGCAGCATTAACGGGAGGTTTTAAGTGGGGTGCTTAGGTTTTTTTGTAATTAAAAAAAAAGAAAAATCACAATTACCTTAAGCAGCGGAGCTTAATTAAGAGGAAGAAGCACCGGCTCTTGATACACGTGTCGTCTTCCATCCTCTCCCGTTTTCTCCTTCTCACCGCCGTCAATGCTTCGTAACGATGGCCACAATCTTCTTCTCTTCCTCTCCACTTGCTTGAAACGGACAAAAATGGCCACCATAAACCCTATTTTATCTTCGCGCCTGCTCACTCTCTTCAAGCTGGGTCGATTAACTTCTCTTATGGCCATGGGGGGTTCCTTCACCTCCCACAGTAACCCTCTCTATGGTCTTTCTATTTTATTTGTTCTAGTGGTGTTTGACTTTCAAGCTCGCTTATGGGTTTCATGAAATACAGTAGCTTTGTTCATATCTTCTGTAAAGTTTTAATCTTTCTTGGTGTCTTTATTGATGGTTTAGTTTGCTGAGACTTTACTTGATTGTGGATTAATCTGTTCTGTTTCGTAGCATTTAGGCTCATTTCTCTATTGTGGTTTTGGTTTTCAAGCTCGCTAATGGGTTTCAGGAAAGACAGTAACTTAGTTATGTCTTCATTGATGTTTTAATATGCTCTGTCTCGTCATTTATATGGGTTCTAGCCTCAGTTTGTTAAGACTTCACTTGATTGTGTACTATTCTGCTCTGTTTTATAGTTCTTAGGTTCAATTTTCAGGAGAATGCAATAACTTTGTGGTGTCTCCAGCCCATTGAAGTTTTAATTTGTTATGTCATGTAACTTTTCCGGGTTTTAAGTTGAATTTGTTCTTGTAAATTTCAGGAGATTAGCTTCGACAGAAGGTTATTCCACCTCCACAGTTTGTCATCCAGAACCAGTATGAGTTCTTCGTCCAGCGTATGGGAGGCCCTCCTCTGTATTCTCAAAGGAAAGGTTAAGTCTTTTTTACATTTTGGATTCTTCTTCCTTTACTATAATCTGGTGAATGCCTTCAAATGTTTGTTTGGTTCTAGCTGTTCTTTTAATGTTCATGGCACTTTAATCAGTTCTGCATTAACATAATTTTCAGGCTGCGATTGAACTATGGCTAGCCGCAATGATCCCTTACAGATTGCAACTTCCTAACTGTTTTGTATATTGGTGAGTGAGATTCTTTAGAAAGATTGAGAATTTGAGTTTATAAGATTTTTTTTCCTAAGGGGTGATGCATTTTGTATGTGTGAAGGGTTTGTGGGAGCTCACACAATGCCGGTTCTGTATGAGAAATATGAAGACGAAGTTGGTGGTTTTGTTGATTCTCTGCTCATGAAGTTTCACAGTCACTATAAGAAGATGGATACTGGCTTTCTCAGTCGAATTCCAAGTGGAAGGTTTGGGTTCAAGAAGCATGACTAAATCAACTTGTTTATCTGTGGATGAAAGGTATGTGTAGCTTGGTTTACTCTTGAACGTCTTCTTCTTGGTTTACTCTTATAGGATGTTTCAAACAATGTTGGCTTACTTTCTGATGATGGCAATAGATTTTACAAACCAAAGTGTTTCTTAATTTTTTTTTGATCTTTTAATATGTTTTATATAATAAATAAATTTTATCTTAAATAAAACAATGTTTAATTTTTTTTTAAGAACCCCTAAATAAGATACTTGCATTGGAGGACAAAATTTAGAGGTTGCTTAAAAAAAGTGTTTATCACCCATTTATTATTAAAAAAGTGATTAAGCACCCCATTAGGGGTGCTAGGGTTAATGGTGCTCTAAGTTGGAGGTAGTCTTAGGTTAATATAGTTTTGGTTACGTTCGGGTGGGTTCGGTTATCCGGTAATAACATATCGGGTTTGGTTATTTGAAAATGGTAAAAATGATAACCGATCAGATATTTATCACAGCCCGAACCGAACCGCTTACTTTGGTTCAGGTTCGGGTTATAATGTCCACACGTAATGTCATGTATTCTGAGTAAGTTAACAAAAGAGAAATTACAGTTCATATACAAATATAACTACATAATTTGCATGTATGTACTTTTCCTTTTTCTGCTTATGTGTTTTTTTAATCACTCGTCTACCCATATTCTTCGAATACTACAACCTAAAGCTTATCTCCCTTCTATCCCATCTCTCCTCCCTCATCTTTCTTTTCTCCTCTCTTATCTCTTTCTCCTATGTCCACAGATCCCACCTCTCTCATTTTATCTCTTTCTTTAAAGTTTCTTAAATTTTCTATGTCTCTTAATCTCACCTCTCTTTTTCTCTTCAAATTTTTCAAGTTCCCTTCTTTGCTATTGCCGTCACACCGTCGCACCATCTCACCGTCACGCCATCACACCATTACATCTGCTCAAGCTCGCTATCACAATATAATTACCTCTCCTCAGCTCAGGCTCACCGTCACACCGTCACCTCGCGTTTGCAACAGCTCGCCTTCATTTCAGTCTGGTGAGGAATGATATAGGATGCTATATAGGAGGAAGAAGAAAAAGAGGAGAGAAAAAAAATAAAAAGATGAGAGAGGATGAAAAAGAAGAAGAAGATAAGAAAGGAGGTTCCCGGAGACGACGACGGACTAATGGTCTGGCTGTTTACTATATCGAAAAACATATGTGGACGGATAACTATAGTCGAGAAACTATATGTAGCCGAATAACTATAATCGGAAAAGTAATTAATTTTTTATTTGATATATGATTATAGCCGGATAACTATATTGCGCTAAATGTATTTTTTATTTGAGTGAAGAAATGAACACTAGCTAAGAGTATTGATATCCAGATAATTAGTATATACTACCTAACTTATTGGATATGAACAACATGATTCTGTGAAACATACATGTTATGTCATTCAAGTATAATTTAATAGTGACCATCCAATACGTATGTTATCTGAGATAACCAGATAATAACTAACAACCATTAGATAACTACAACCATTATAAATACACATGTCTCATATCAATAGAGACAAATACATGTTATATTATTACAAATAAAAGATAACTGACCACTAATTTAAATAACCATCAACTATTAGAATTAACCGACTACTAATTTAAATAACCAGAAACTATTAGAAATAACTGAATAATTGTATGTTTATAGATATATCAATAGAGACACATATGTGTTATATTATTGGAGACAAAAATAACCGACTACTAACTTAAATAACTAGCAACTACTTGAGATAACCGGTATACATTATAAGTTAGGTATACAATGTAGCCAAATAAATATATTGCATTTGGTATTATGATATTTCATGTGTGTTTTTGTAACCGGCTAACTATAGCAAAAAATGATAAGTAAAATCCATTAACCAGTAATTTCACAAATTACATCATTAAAGAAAAGTGAAATTTTTTTTCAGTAACTACGGTAACAACTAAGAAGAAGAACACGACTCGAGTACTTTACCCTTAACCAACTCTGTCTTCTGAACTGACCCACCGGAGATGGTACTTGGCCACGGTAATGCAGCGGAGGCGCGATGGATGGTGATGGTTAGAAAGTTAACATTTTTTGGAGCATGAAGTGAGAAAGAGCTTTGTTTTACTATAAACCTAAAAAAATCTGATGGAGAGCAGTGGAAGAGACAACGGGAAAGCGATCCTTGATTGTTTCTCTTGGGAACAGCCCTTGCCTGCGGAAACATAAATGGCTCACCCGCTTTTTCCAAAGACGAGTCCACACACGCGCCGCCGTGCAACCACATTCAAAACTAACATGTCCTTCATGCATGTGATCCATTAGAAAAAACAAGTTTTCGTACTACGAATGTGGACACACTTTGAGGAGAGACAAAAGTTTTTGGATTGAATTTAATTTTTTTTTACAAAAAAAAAGCTGAGAATTGAACATGCAAAGAAGAAAGAGATAAACAAGAATGTATTAAAAATAAATAATAGAATGAGCGTGAGAGAGAGAGAGAGACTACACAAATTCAAACGGTTGTGTGTATAAAGACTCATGATTACATGAATGTAATCATTACGCAACCCCCACTTGTTAAAGAAATAAGGTATATAAGGTATAGGGGCATCAAAGAATTTTCTCACTGGCAGAAGTTGGGCCTAGCGTTTGGACCACCGGTTTTTTCATGTGAGCGGAGCCTTGTTCGGAAACTCGGTAGGCATAACGCGTGCGGCGCACCCGGGCCTAGCGAGTTATCAAAAAAGCGGGAAAAAATCGGGAAGTACACGAGGCGGAATTTTTGGTATTTTTACATGTATAATACTTCATTTATATGTATTTATGTATAATACATGTTACAGTTACACATCAAACATATATAATATATGTTCCAATGAGATTTTGTTAGTTTTCAAAGTCAGGGTTTCAAAGAAAATGGAGAATTTTTTGTATCTTATTATATAAAGCTTGGTTTTTCAAAGTTGCTAATTAACATGATCGCGACACAAGACAATTATATATTTTAAGATTGTGACATGTGTTAATCAATCTCATAATTAAAAATATATATACTAAGATATTAACAAAAATGAATTTTATTAAAAGTAATTCTAAATATTATTTAATAGTAACTTTCCTTTTGTAAAATCTTAATCAAAAGATAATTGCAAAATATTATTTGATAGTAATTTTCTTTCTGAATATTGGGACATGTGTTAGTAATTCTAAATATTATTTATAAAGCTTGGTTTTTCAAAGTTGCTAATTAACATGATCGCGACACATGACAATTATATATTTTAAGATTGTGACATGTGTTAATCAATCTCATAATTAAAAATATATATACTAAGATATTAACAAAAATGAATTTTATTAAAAGTAATTCTAAATATTATTTAATAGTAACTTTCCTTTTGTAAAATCTTAATCAAAAGATAATTGCAAAATATTATTTGATAGTAATTTTCTTTCTGAATATTGGGACATGTGTCAGTAATTCTAAATATTATTTAATATTAACTTTCCTTTTGTAAAATCTTAATCAAAAGATAATTGCAAAATATTATTTGATAGTAATTTTCTTTCTGAATATTGGGACATGTGTTTAAATATATAATGTTAAAAATATATAATAAGATAATTAAAACGAATTAAAAAAACTACTTTTAAAAATTATTTAAACACATGTATATAAACTACTTTTAAAAATAATCTTTAAAAAATATTTAGTAGTAATGCTTTTAGAAATTTTCCTTTTTCAAAATCCTGAAAAAAAGATTTGAAAGCAATTTATTTAATATAATTTTCCTTTTCTAAAACTTTAATGGAAATATAATTATAAAAGATTATATTGAGCTTGATTCTTCAAAATTGCTAATTAACATGATTGTGACACATGTTAGTTATATATTTAAAAATGTGATATGTGTTAAACTATCTCATAATCAAAAATGTATACACTAAAATAATAAAATAATATTTCTTAATAGTAATTATCCTTTTTTAAATCCTAATCAAAAGATAATTGCATAAGATGTTAAACACACTTTAAAAGTGGCTTCTTTTTATTAAACACATTTCAAAATTTAATCTTTTTAATTGACACATGTTGCAATCATATCAAGTGAAATATTGAAGTTATTATTAGTTTAAAATTTTAAATAAAACAATATCTATGAATATTTCTTCCTAATAATAAAAAGGATTTTCCTTCAAAGTTAATTATAAATATTAGTTAATAGTCTTATTATTATTATTTTTATTATAATGTTTTTTTAAAAGATACTAAAGATAGAGAATTATAAAAAATAAATATTAACGTTTAAGAAACAAAAAATCCTAGAAATATAATAAATTATTTAATAAAAACATGAAGAAAAACTAACTTTAAAATAAATAATATTAGCTTTTTAAAGCATAATTAAAAGAAAATAGTAAAAGTACTCTTATTATTTTCTTATAAGTAACTAACTTTCCTTTTTAATAAATAATTGTATATTAAAAACTATGACCACATATATATATTAATTGTATAATATTTATTTCACATATATATTTAGGTTAAGCTCGACATATTATTTTTACAATACACAATAGTATTTACAAGAAAAGTATTACCTGAATATTTTCTTTTAATTTCTTGATACAATTTATTTTTTTATTATCCTTATTACATCTTATGATGATAACATAACTTTTAATTTTGAAGTTGTTGTCGTACATGAGTATGTGTGAATATGATGAATATGCGTTTGTATGTATAAAACAAAATATATAAATAATTAAACAGAACTTTTTCTTTTAAAAATAAAATAGTTGTATAAAAATCTAAAAGAAAAAACTAATTATAAAATAATTATTTTCCTTTTTAAAAGTCTAAATAAAATGAAAATATAAAATAATCTTATTTTTCTTATAATTAACTAACTTTACTTTTTTATAATTTTGTGTTACAAAATATAAACCAAAATTAACTTCAAATATTTTACCTTATATGATTGTGATTTGTGACATTGTGTCAATTAAACAAATTAGATTGTGAATGTGTCAATAAAAATTGTCATTACGTGAAAATAACTTCTTCTTTTCCTAATATCTTAAATAAAAGAGATCTAACCAATTATTATTATTTTTTAAAAAAAATATTGAAAGAGAAAATTGAAAATTTTATTTAATAGTAATTTTTACTCAAAACAATTAATGATGAAAACATGATAGTGACAAATATTTAATTAACAAAAAAATGTAAAAATATTAGTGATATTGAAAAAAAAAATGAATGTTTAAAATGGCAACATTTAAAAATAGTTAATATTAACTTGAAATAATTATTTGATAGAAATTTTATTTTTTTAAATCCTATACAGAATATAATTGTAAAAGATATGTAATATGAATTTCCTTTTCTAAAACCCCAAAAAAACTGTAAAATAATATTTGATAGTTGTTTTCTTTTTTTTTTTATAAAACAAATCCTTACCAAAAGAAATTTGTATCATATTTTTAAGTTCTAACCAAAAGAGAATCGTAAACATTTATTTGATATTATTTTTAAGAGAGTATTTGAGGATGAACATGATACTAAATATTATTTAATCAATAAAACTAGTATTGATACGAATCGTAAAAAATATTAATTTTAGAATTATTTATTAATAACTAAAAATAATTATTCGATAGCAATTTGTTTTTTCCAAAATGCTAAAGAGAAGATCATTGTAATAGGTTATGTTTTCTAAAATATTTAAATTTTTTGTAAAAGAGTATTTAATATTAGTTTTGTTTTATTTTTTTAATTGCAAATAAAAAGGAGATTTATAAAATAGAATTTTTTCCTTTTTAAAAAAAATCCTAACAAAATAAAATTTTAAAAACTTATTTAATAAAACATTAGTTTAGTACATAAGAACATGTATAATGTTTTGACTTGATTGATGTATTTGACTTTCATTTCTTTTTACTTTTTCATTCAATTTTTTATTTTGGGTTGTGTTCAGTTTAAACGTTTATGTATAATATTTTCTCTAATCCTAAGTACAAAGTTCATAACAATTCATATTTGCACCATGGTTATAAAATACAAATATTAGTTTGAACTTATGTATGAAAACGAGTTTTAATTATAAATTAAATTTCAAACAACATAGCCAAAAACAATCATAAAATGGATTTTGATTAAATTAAAAATCAAACAAAACCCGTTGCAATGCAACGAGTTCATATCTTGTAGGGAATAAAGTTTGGGAGATGATTGGGTTAAATTAATACTTAATAGTTGGTTTGGAGATTGGACGATGGCAAATATATGTGTTTAACAAAAATTTGGGCCAAACTAAATTATATACATGAAGAAGTAACGTGTTTGGGCCAAGCGATTTTGCTTATTAAAAGGACGAGCGTAGAATGAAACGATTTGAACCATTTCGCCACGGTTACCTTCTGCTTTACGATTACTCGCCCAATTAATCGGCTAGGCGGCCGATTTTTAGAACAAGGGCGCGAAGTATTAAATCTTTCTATATTTTAATTGCAAATCGCTCAATATAAATTTTGTTTAATTAGGTAAATAACATTGTATTCATAGAATGTGTAAGTTTTCTGGTTAGATTAAAAAGTTTGGTTTAAATTCGGTAGGTTAAAATTAACTTGGTTAAATCCGGTTAGGTTTAAATGCTACCAGTGCGTAGACTTCTTTGTAAGTCTACAATTATTTTTATTTTTTTTGTTCTTTTTTCTTATATTTTTTTTAATAATAATATATGATTCACTGATTTTCTTTCTTTAACTTTTAATAGTTATAATATATGATTTCACATTTTTATTCATAAAGATCTAAATTTAATTTTAAAAAGAATGATATTTTTGTAATAATCAATTATAGTAGACTAAAAACTGTCTAAAATGAAATAGACTTTATTGTAAGTCTACTTTACCCTAAATCAAAAATATGAAACCCTAAATGTTTGATTGATAATAAAAAACTCTCAGTTATTGTATCAAATATTGAAATATACAAAATATAAACTACACAATATTAAATGTGGTACTAGGAATGTGGCATTTTGGTAATTTACCAAACAAATATTTTTATACATTAGATCAAATTATGATGTAGAATACAAAATAAGTCTACATACTTGTAAACTTCTTTCTAATACATTTAGACTTCCGAAGGACATAATCATAAAATAACTTTCTGGTTTTTTTTGTTTGATCATAAAGGTTAAATAATAATTTTACCATCTTTTTAGGTTTTTTTTTTGCATTTGATTAGATATGAAGTTCACCTTTATGTTTAAAAGGAATATATATATTTTTTTTTAGGAAATTACGTTTTTTGTGTTATTTACCTCATCATATACATTTGTTATGTGTGGTTCTAGAGCACCAAACCTGTAGTACAATGACCATTTTGTCACCACAGTTCACAAATTTTTATTCTCACAATTATTTAAAAATTGTGATTTTCACCAACCCAGACTAGTAAGTGCAAAATTACCAAATTAGGGTTTATATATGTATTATATCTACAAGTAGAAGATATTATTTGAATTAAAAAATTATGTTAACTAGTTTCTAGAATTAAATTTCAGTTTCAAAATTTTGACTTTTATTAAACATACATGCTTTTTAAATGTGATTTTATAAATTTAAAATGGACCTAATATATTGTTCACTCAAAATAAAAATCTATTACTATACTAAGTCATCGGGGAAAAGTCAAAGCAACGTTATTCCCTACCTCCGAAAACAAAGAAAAAAAGAGAACTGAAAAATATAACTACAAACTGAGAAAAATTTGCGTGGCCACACCAACACACGAATTTGCCGTTGCAAATTAATTCAAGTTAACTATATATAACTACATTCATAAATAGTGCTTAATACAGTTTTGTTACTTTTGATTACGAAGACAACAAAATGGATGCTTCACATAGCCGTCGTCGAGGCTACATCTCGCTTCTAGTTATATCTTATTCCTATGTGTTTGGTTTAGCTTCCAATTTAAATATTTCTAATGATGCAAGAGGCAGCAAAATCGAAATTACCAATTCTCGATCTTCTTCCACTGACTATGGTACGGACATGGGCAAGCAATATATTATGTGTACAGAATCTAATCTCCAAGATCCATGGGTGCTTTCTTGTAAAGAATCTAAAGATATTTTTACAAGAATCAATTTTGCTGATTATGGAAATCCTTCCGGTAAGTGTGAACACTATAGACACGGAAATTGTGGCGCAAAGGCTACCATGGATGTCGTAAAGAAGGTTAGCAAAATTAACTATACGTTTTGTGGATTAATGAACAATAAATATTTCAATGAATATTGATGTGAAGTATAATTTGTGCAGAATTGTCTTGGAAAACACAGGTGTGTGATTATGGATAATGACGAGATGTTTGGTACGAGTCACTGCAATAAAGATATTAAGTTTATTGTTCAATACACTTGTACAAAAGCATAGGTTTCTTATTTGCTTCTTAATTAATAACGTCTTTTTTTTTGTTGCTAAAAATCAATAAGGTCTTTATAAAAAATGGTTGCATGGTTTGTTTTCTTGTAATGATCAAGTTCTTGTTGATTATTAGAGGAATGTCCGATATAATTAAGTTATTTATTCTATTTGTTATTTTGCAACAAGGATTGATGCACACAGCTTAAACGATCTTAACCACTTGAGTTGTTGAGAATTTTTAGAATTGTATCTTAATTTTGACTGTTGTCCCCAAAAAAAATCTTAATTTTGACTGCAGGAGAATGAGTTAGTGAAAGAAAGAAGAAGTCAAAGGCTGTGTCACATCATAAAAAAAAAAGCAATTAGAGCTAATCTAACAATACTAAAAGTTAAATATACTCAACAGAAAAGGTGTACACATCAGCCAATTAAATCGACCAATGAGAGAATTTCATTTTAACATGTCACGTAAGCTTCTGTCAACCAGTTATTAAACAGACCATTCATGTGGGTCATTATTTTCATTACTGGCCCATCTAAAAGCCACATCTCTAACCTTAACGTTCTTCGACATTAACGTGTGATCAATTCGGGCGCTTCCACTCCCTGCAAATTATTGTTTCTTCTCTGAATTAATCACGATCCAATCTCGATCCTTTACTTTTGTTCTTAAATCCTTTCATAATGATTTCGTTTCACCTCCCACTGTTCCTCTTCCTAATTCAATTCATCCCACAAATCCTAAATCGACTAATCCGTAAATCATCCGCTTCTCCTCCTCCTCCTCCATCTTCTCTATTGTCTCTCATTCTGTGAGATTTTCTTAATCTGCAACAGTATCATTCCCTCTTTGGTGGATTGAAGAATTAACTATTATAAGAAAACAATATAAACTAAAGCGCTCCATTTCCGTCTGAAAGCAAGAAACACAACTACATGGGAAGTTTAATTTCTCTGGTGCTGCTTATGATTGTGAACAGGTATGAGTAGGCCTGGGCGTTTTTAACTCAATCCGAAGTACCTACCTAGACCCGAACCGGAAAAACCGAAACCGAATCCGAACTGTTATACAAAAATATCCGAACGGGACTTATGAGCTTAGTACTTTGGTGTTTGGTTATAATCCGAACCGAACCGACATCCGAACTAGGATCCGAAGATATCCGAAATAAGCTAAATATGTTAAAGTTTTTATATATTTAAGATGATTTAGATATTTTAGGATATTCAAAATATTTTTTTAGTTTGTTTTAATTTTTATTTTGAATACTTTTTAGTTAATTTAGATAGTTTAACTAATTTTTAATTAGATTTGTAAACAATTTATATATTTTGAAAAAAATTGTCAATTTTTAAGGTTTAAAAAAAAAATATTTTTGGACGATTTTAAACATTGGTTACATCCGATCCGAACCGAACCCGAAAGGAACCGAATCGAAACCGATCCGATAATTAGTAAAACCCGAATGGTACTTCAGAGCATAACACCGAAATCCGAAAATCCGAATTATCCGGACTGAAACCGAACGGTCCACCAAACGCCGAGGCCTAGGTATGAGAACAGTAACCTACAACGATTTGAGTTATTTTTATTGCTAATCTAATCGGAAACTGCTCCTTCTGGTATATAGTGCTCACAGTTCGTCCATATTTTAGTATGTTACACATAAGGTAAAGGGTTTCGATCCAGTCCCATCAACGTGGATTAATTTGTCACCCAAGAAAATTCAATAACGCTTCTTGGAAGTTGGAAGTTCGTCGTAGATTGTTCTTCCTTCTCTTCTGGTATGTATCTCTTGCAATCCAATTTCTCTTTGCTTTTTTTTTTTATTTTTTATTTTTTTGAAAAGTGCTTCTTTCTCTGTTGGGAATGTGAAATTAGTGACAACGTTTCCAGCACTAGGTCAGTTCGCTAAAGATCACAAAGAGATCAAAGAATCTGTACCCTCAGATAATTTTCTTACATTATTAATAGATCCACCGTTGGTTAACACTGCTAAAGGCACAAGCAGGAAGGTAGACGGCTGTTTACCATAAGCTCGCTCAGAAACACCTTTCCTTCAGACAAAACTGATCTTTGCAGCCTTGGCTACCGTTCATACCAGACGATGCCATTTGTCTTCTCTGGCCTTTATCTGCCTTCGGTGTCCTGTTTCACAATGAAGAAGTTAAAAGGCCATGTGATCCAGTCTCCCATCGGACCTGAAGAATATTTAAAGAGATTGCATCCTATTGATCTTGAGAAACTTCAGTTCGTTGGAGACTCAAGATTCTGAGACAAGGGGTCGAGGAACGTGCTGTGGTATTGGGTTTTGTTGGAGCGCCTGGACACTGCACCAAATATACTGTGAGCTCTATTATCTAATATAACCAAATTCATCACAGAGTATGTTGTGTACAAAGTTGAGCACGTAGCTCACCGCATACAAATATTCGATTCATATGTTGGACAGTAGATTCCCGAGATGTGGGAGCCTTGGTCCAAACTCTACATCAAAGAGGTATAGTTTTAAGTTTGTTTCATATAAGCGTACTTAGGAAAGATTCTCTTTTGGTGTTTTAACGTTTCCTTATTCTCATTTGGGCTTCCCAAATCATTCATGCTGTCAAGAGAAGATGTTTCAGCCACGCCTATTTTTTTTTTTACATAAATGGAAACAGGGAACTGTAGATATGGTTGGGGAGCAGTGCTAAGAGTCCATGGAAATGTTGTTCCCTCTAACCTATTATCTCTGCTTCCTTCTTTAACTGAAGAGACTCATAGGTGGGTAGTTTACTTTGTTGAGCTGAAGGTTATAATGCTTTATATTTAATTCAACAAACTGAAAAAAATGTCTTATCGTGTCAGAGTCGTGAAGATTGATGGACCAGCAGGGCATATACTCAAACCTAGGACAAGGTGTCTTCGTAGGGACGTCAGAGGAAACTGGAGGAGCTTGGATTATGAAACACTTTTCCAAAATCATGTTTTTTCAGAAGAAGATGAATATATGTGTCTTTCGTAGAGATTTTAGTTTTATGAATAGATTGTGTTATACGTATTTATATGAACATGTCTCCACTTAATTTGTTTTTTCATAGTTTTGTGTAAACGTGTCTTTAGTAGATTGAAATTCACATATATAGAAGAATTAACTATTATAAGAAAATAAAATACTATTAAAATAAATAAAAATAGTAAAACAATTTTCCCAAACTGTCAATATATTTAAACTCGACTAGGACACTGTACCTAGAAAAAAACTTTTTAAAACAATATAAACTTTTGAATATATAGAAGAAACTTTTGAATCTAAAAAAAAATACATTACAAAGATTTTTTTTTGAATTGTTACCTCTGTCTATTATGTACATACTATTAGATTTTTCATCTTTATTTATAATGTTATACCAAATAAGTTTGTGTAAAGGTCAATTTAGGTTAGAGCATCACCAATTGATGCATTTTGTTTTTTTAATATATTTATGAAATAATAAATACCAAACAAATTTTAAAATTGAAATACCATATCAAAACAAATAAATGATATAATATACCACAAAACAAAAGCACTTATTTTAAACTCTGATGTTTAAGTAACACTCTCTCTATTTCAAAATTATCAATGTTTTGCAGAAAAAATATTAAAAAGATATATATATATATATATATATTATTTGTTTTTTACATTTTCAATATATTTTTATCAGGTAGTAATTGTAAATTATAAATTTTGAATAAATATATTGTGATTATTGAATTTGTGCGGTTAAAAATTATGAAAAATAATTAATCACAAAATATATTCATTATATAATAAAAATTTAACATGCATTTGTAATTTTTATAGAATATTTAATACATACATCTTTTAAACACTAATTTTGTAGACAAACACGCCGCGCGTAGCGCGGTAAAATCTCTGGTTAACGCATAATAATTGTTGGAGTTGAAAGCAACTAAAGCAAATTGTTTAACAGATAAACACAGAGTTGCAAAGTAAAAATGTGTGTAATGTTGTAATACCAATTGTAACGTCTATCACCTTAAGTGTTCACTTCTTTTTAGCAACTTAGCTTTCATTCAAAAATCATCTCAAGCATCAAGCAACCAATCACACAAGAATCATTCATCACAGCAACATCGTTCTAACTTTATTTTCTATGATCGACCATGTTTGCGAGGATTGCACAGCTGCGAGCTACAAACTAATTACCGCCACATGGATTCACTTCAGTAACATTCCATCATATCGGGAACACAGCTAGCAAAGATACTATCATACTATTATTTTACTGTTCATATATATGTATCAAGCATCTCATAGTTTAGTGTTTACCTGTAAAATCATATGATTGGCGTACATGCAAATGCAGGAGGAACGAGCCAAACACGTAAGTTGATCCAAGTTTATAATAAGTTTCAAAAGCCAGAAGGAAACTAATGGTTAGAATTCCATATTGTTAAAATTTCAGTTCGATGGTTTCTTCCGAAGGAAACCAAAGGCCGGGTGCTGACCACTTATTGACCCCAAAACCACAGGCGACACAAATAATCCAATGGTCATCAATGGGTATGAAGCGTAAGGCATAGGTGATGAAGAGATCCAAGGCAATATAAAGGCAAAAGCTTCCGAGAAAGCTACCGTGAATATCCATGCGAAGATAAAACTCAAACAGGACAAGATCACCTTGTGATTTAGGGTTGCCCAAAATTTCAGAAAGAGGATCAAGGGTTCGTCGGATTTCTGGGACTCAAATTCTCTTCCCTTGTGAATCGAAGATTTTGGTGGTAGAAAAGGGTAAGAACATGATCAATTCTCGGTGAAATCGAGTCAAAACGCAAGAGATTCGAAAATAGTGGAATCAAGAGATTTAGGGTTCATGAGTCGGGTAGGTGTGGGCGTTTGGATATCTGTTCGGGTTCGGGTCGGGTATTCCGGATTTTCGGGTATTTCAGTATAGGAATAGAGAACCTGTTCGGGTATTTCTGTACTTCGGGTCAGGTTCGGGTATTTTTAGTTCGGGTTCAGTTATTTAGAATCGGGTTCGGATATTTAGATTTTAAAAGAAAAAAAAAATTTCATTTTCTAAGTTTCTTGTATTTAAAATTATAGATTTCACTTAACTGATTTTTTTATTTTGTATAGATTGAATGATTAATAGGTTTGAAGATAATATTTCAAAAACAAATAGATATTAATTTGGGTATTGTTTATAAATTTTGAATGTTACTTTTGTTAATACATGAAACAAAAAGTTTGACATGCATTTTAAATGAATATCAAATCATTTTCTCCATAATTATATATATATATATATATATATACTTATGATCTTAAAGTATTTGTAACATCAATATAAATATTTAAAAAAAAATGAGTGATGTAAACTAGAAATATAAAGGTAAGTATATATATATATGCTCGGTTATCTTCGGATAAACATTCGGGTTTGGATATTACACGTTCGGGTTCGG